>NC_091537.1:29375000-30000000 GCF_042242935.1 Bactrocera oleae | reverse complement strand
TATATCCTACACGAGTAAGTTCAACCCACATCGATAAACACTTTTCCACCACGAATTAAATGGTCTACTTGAATAGAAAATATAATACATATTTTCTTTACATAGGTAGACTCGGGTGCATAAACGACTTTAGACTTACGTTGAACGTCCAATCAACTGATTTTTTGTGCCGGTGTATATTTTTGTGATAACTTGCCTCTAAAACTTTGTATTTTATTTATTGAATGGATAAAACAATTTTTATTATATAAATATAAATGGATAAAACAATTTTTATTATATAAAAATATTTTATCCATCAGCATTTGCTGCCTGTTTTGCACGTATTTAAAGAAACTTATGAACAATTACACTCGTCTTTCCATTCAGAAGACATTAAACAGCTGATTTGCATTAAAGCAAATTAAAACAGATCTCCCCCGTATTACTATTTTTTTGTCAAAAATATAATTTACCAAAAATGTTAATCATATTTATCAAATTTTTGCCATATTTTATTTTTCAGCTAATTAAAAGTCGATGTGATGAAAGTGAATCAAAGATATATAAAATAAGTGTACTATAGTATGAAGCTACTGTTTGCTAATATTAAAAACATTTCGAAATGAAAACAAGTAAGGAAGGGCTAAGTTCGGGTGTAACTGAAAATTTTATACTCTTGCAACATGCAAGAATACCTTAAAGGCACTATTTGTGTAATTTGAAAGAACCGTGTGGAGTTTAAACTTATGATATATGAGAAGTAGGCGTGCTTGTAGCACGATTGCGCCCATCTTCAGAACGTAATGTAGCACTGTCAGGATAATTTAGTGAATTTGGTTAAAACTGGTCGAGCAGGTCCCGAGATATAGGTTTTCATCTTAATGTGGGCGGTGCCACGCCCACATCCGAATTTCAACCCCGACTCTTATAAAGCCCTCTTGCATCACCTTGGGTTTAAGTTTTATCGATTCTGGCGCACTTAGTTATTGACTATCGCAAGGAGCACGTGTACCAAGATTCATTAGGATACTCGTACCTTAATTTATACTTAAGTTACGGACCACTTGGACGGACAGACAGACTGACAGCCACTCGGGTTTCCACTCGTCTTATCATCCTGATCATTTATATATGTGTTTAAAACCCTATACCTAACTCGATTTGTTTTAGGTGATACAAACAATCGTTAGGTGAACAAAACTATCATACTCTGTAGCAACATGTTGTAAGAGTATTGTATAATGATCGGCGTGACGAGACGAGTTGACTGTCTGTCCGTCCGTGCAAGCGATAACTTGAGTAAAAATTGCGATATCTCAACGAAACTTGCTACAACTGTTCTTTACCACTCAAAGGCGGTTGGTATTGATGATGAGCGGAATCGGACCACAGCACAGTGAAACCCGGTTTGCAAATAAGCGGATTCGACTATATAGGGGCAATATGTATACTTTTTGACAAAAATTTCTGAGATAGATTTTTTGATTTTTGGCCAATGGGCGGAACCACTATGCACTGCCATGCCTACTAGCCGCTATTAAACGAAAACGTATGACATATCTAAATACTAAATTAAGATACAAAACTGATACAGGGCATCGCAGTAGCAATGAACTCCTGGCTAAACACTTTTTACAAGTTAGGGTGGTTAAATGTGTATATATTTCAAAAAGCTAAAGCTAACTCAACCAAACTTGCTTAAAATAATTTTAGCACCTCTTCATATACTATGAAAATAGGTGAAATCGGATGATAACCACGCCGACTCTCTATATAACGGAAACTACCAAAAGTGCGATAACTCACTGAATAAATGCGCCACGATTATTAAATTTCACAATTAAGATTGTATGGTAGGGCGTTTTAGGAGCCGGTGTAAAAATGTAACAATGGGCGTGGCACCGCCCACTTTTAGGTGAAAGCCTAAACATATATCAGGACCCACTTAACATATCTCAACCAAATTTGGGGTGTTATCTAAACATTGAAATCGGATGACAACCACGCCTACTTTAACACAACATTGATTTCCCTCTGAATATTTCACTTTCAAGTATACAAATCAAATAGTACCCTCAAGGTGTTTAACCTTATGCTCTAAAATCTCTGAACAGGGTACATGCATTAAGTTTGCCACGAAGTTTGTAACACCCAGAAAGAAACGTCGGAGACTCTATAAAATATATACATAAATAATCAGCATGATGAGTTGAGCTGATTTAACCATGTCCGTCTGTCTGTCTATCTGTATACATACAAACTAGTCCCTCAGTTTTTAAGATATCGGAACTGCCGATATCAGACCATTGTTGCATATAGCTGCCATACAAACTGAACAATCGGAATTAAGTACTTGTATTGGAAACTTTTTTATTTGACGAGGCATCTTCACGAAATTTGATAATGAAATCTCCGAAGAAATTTTTCTGATCGGATCACTATAGAATATAGCTGCCATACAAACTGAACGATCGGATTCAAGTACTTGCATCGAAAAATCTTTCATTTGACAAGGTATCTTCACGAAATTTGGCATGACTTATCTTCCAAGGCAGTAATTTATTCTCCGCAGAAATTGTATAGATCAGATCACTATATCGTATAGCTGCCATACAAATTGAACAATCGGAATCAAGTTCTTGTAAGGAGCCTTTGTATTTGTGAAGGGTATTATAGCTTCGGTGCAACCGAATTGTATAATGATCGGCGTTAACGTTTTTTCTTGTTTTATATACAAGTAGGTTGAAACAAGAGTAGTGCAAAGTTACAAGTCATTCTGTCAATTATTTCTTCATTTACAAGCCATTTGAAGTGAAGTGTTAGAGTATTGTTTTAATATGGAAAAAATTTAATATCGCCCAGTGATTAGATTCTTTGTTTTAATGCTTTGAAAGCAAAGGAAATGTATGAACAATTGTTAACAATTCAACAAAAACTGGATCGAAAACAAATTTCTCAGCATAATTTGGAGCGTTTTAAGCGGAATAAAACTGATTTCTTGAGTCGTTTTATAACTATGAAGGAGACTTGGATCTACCACCATGATAAATTGAATCAAGACGCTTACAGGGAACTGGAGCTCGTTGTTCAACTCCAAAGCAGGTGAAGTCACAACGATCAGCAAAGAAATTTATGGCAACAGTTTTTTGGGATGCAAAAGGCATTTTGTTGATTGATTATCTGAAAGATAAAACAGTCAACTCTGAATATTATTGCATCCTTTTGGATCAGCTGGATGAAAAAATTCGTGAGAAAAGACCTGGTTTGCAGCACAAAAATCATTTTTATCAAGGCAATGCACCTGCTCACAAAGGTGTTTTAACAATGACAAAATTCAACGAATTAAAGTATGAATTGCTTGAGCATCCACCGTATTCACCAGACTTGACTTCAGAACCTGAAACAATTGCTTCGTGCAAGGCGTTTTTCGTCGAATGAAGAAGCTATTACAGCCGTAGACGGGGGATGGCATAAAATTATTGGAGAATCATTGGAATACGTGTATTGAATCTAAGGGAGATTATATTGTTTAAAAAGATATATTTCGTACCAAAAACAGTACTTTTTCAATTCGATTCATAAACTTTTCAACCAACCATGTACATACATACAGAGTCCAAAGGGTCTACAAATACGAAAATTTTCTTGAAGTTTATTATTAAGTATATATTAAGCCCGAAATATGCCTTTTTGAAATAAATTTTCTCGGTCATATATGTAAAACCTTTTCCCTATTTTCCTTTATTTTAACAGCTGTCCCTAAATAAAAAACCTCCAAAAACACCCTTTAAATAATTTCAAGGTAATTAAGTATTGTACATTTTAATCATAGTAGAAGAATTTCTACTATAATACAAAATCCATTAATTTTTATATTTTTGTCAAAACTTCACTAGAAGAAATTACTGTTATTTAACGGAAATAACATAAATGTTCAAATACTGCGGCGAGTAAGATATATACATATGCACATAGATTTATGGGTTCTAATTCGATAGAAGACTTGACACCAATAATTGAAAAATTTTAAGTGCAGCGCTTAGTCTTCGGCTTATCATAACAAGAAAGCTAACAAAGTTGCCTCGAAAAAAGCAATCAGTAGCAGGCAGCTATAAAAAATCTCCGACAACAAGTTCAATTAAAAGTTGGCTACTGATTTTTTGTTTATCAATTGCGATATTATTTATTTATTACATTTTGATGTTTTTTGTTTTAGGAAACATTTGTCATTAATGATAAAGTACACCCACATATTTATTTTATATAGGTATTCGCTTTGCCAGAATGTTGATATGTAAGTGCTCACAAAATGTTCAATACATCGCATCGTGAAGTACAATATTATGTAATTACAAATTCCGTGAATTATTTATTTTTATATCTAAATGGAGGAAAATGAGCAAAATAATTCAAAATTGTATTTTTATATCTAATTGGATTATTAAAAAATTTATAAAAATTTGAGATGGTGAAAAAATTAACCTAAGCCACTACTACCTATCCCAAAACTTGTCTCTGAAATAAATCTTTTTTGTATTAGAGAAAATTGTATAAATCATAAATCTCGAATTTCACCCAGTGTCAACTTTGCACTCAGTAGTAATTATTGATCCTGTAGAAAAATGTAGCTCTAGGTATACAACGGTATATTTTCCAAAACTAAGGTCATTTGTGATTCTACAAGTATAATTATTGTAAGTAAAAGTAACTCATATTATTACTCTAGATATGTATTTCGTAGTGGAAAAGAGCTAACGGTGGCCTCCCTTTTAAGCTAAATATCGGACAAACTCAAAAATAACTTTATATAAAGACTAACTTTAAAAAACAGGGAAATAACTTTTTTACTTTAGACCCAATCTCCCGAAAACAGTGGTTTGATCCAATATCCAGCCGAGTGTTGACCAGTCTAATTTATTTTCTTTTAATATCCGATTGTACCCAATCGGTTGTAGTTGAAGTATTTTTATGCCAGAAATACTCTTGGAAAATTGAAAACATTCCTATTGTTTCTGTCCATCCATTTAAAACCGTGAAAGTTTGGCCCGAGTCAACGCCCGTCGCAAAATATTTCGGAAGTGGTTTTTTAAATTCCATATGAGCACCGAAAACGATGGATGGCGTGGACGTTCCAAAGAAGTTGCGAAAGCTCCGTCCAATATGGGTCTTTAGCGATTTTGGGGTGAGTAACGCATAGCATCAAACAATTAGCGGAGCTTGCAACAGTAGCATGACAAGCTGCTGTGGAAAAAATAAAAACAAATTACTTGTACTATTTCATATTGTCTGCTGCTTTTTGTGTTAATTATCAATGTCTGTATGCATGTTTCGGTTATCTCCCAGGCGAGTAGGTACACGTTTTGAAATCTGGAAATAACATAATTTGATATTTCAATAAATTTGATTCATCCCAATGATAGTCGAGATCACATTGAATCAGTGCACCAACAAGGCACCCACAGAGGGTGTCCAAAGGTACTCTGCAGTCTATGCTTATCTAAAAGTAATAGCACAATATACTTATATTTTCAATTTAATTTCACACGAACACACTGCTTGTTATTCGTGGACTTCAAAATGTTTTGATCCCATGCTAGCTTCGGCTAATTGAACAAACAAAAAATTAAGAAGTAATGAAATAAATTTAAATTTCAAAAGGACCCAGCCGATTGGCCGAGTTTTTATTGAACATATCGGTCAATCTGTGAATTCTAGTAATGAAATCCGGGGAGCAAAAGGGATAAAATTGTGTAATATGGGGAGTAGGCATGGTTGTGGTCCCATTTTCGCACTGAAAGATAAGAATGTTAAGATAATTTTATATACCAAATTTGGTCGAGTGTTGTCCTTCGATATGGGTATTCAACGAAATGTGTGCGGGGCCATGCCCATCGTAAAATTTTGACCCCGGCGCCTATAAAGTTCCCTTGTTTCATTCTGTGTGTAAAATTTAATATCTCTGGCGCTCTTCTTTATTGATTTATCGCGCTTCTAGTAGTTTTTACCAAAACCGTTATGTGGGAAATGTGCGGGGTGATCACCGATTTCATCCATTTTTATAGTGTCGGTAGAGGTGCTTAAGGAATTTGTATTGAGCATTTTGTTGTTATACCTTAAGTGGTTTAGCAGACATACAATACAACCTCTCAGAGGCCGTAGAAACATGTTGCAAGAGTATAACAACTAATGTTCAATTCTATCAAAACTTAATACTTCCATGCCTACTGATTGTTTGGAAAAATTTTAAGGACTGGTAGAGCAGCGATTGTCAAATTTTTATAAATTCTACTTTCATGAAACACATACGACAACACATGCAAGCAGAAACACAAATTTATGTCGTGCTTCGGTACACCTGCGGCCACACCAAACATACCACTATATTTACTTCAATTTTTTTTCGGATTTTTTTCAAATTTTTTTTGGACTCTTGATACAGAGTATAATACTTATGTTCATCTAACGGTTATTTACATCACCTAAAAATAATCGAGTTAGATATAGAGACGAGTTGAAATCCGAGAGACTGTCTGACTCACAAAACGCCATTAATCGAAAATTTATAAATTTTCATAACTAAGCCGCAAATTGAGATACAAAACTGTAATTTGGTGCAAAGAATCGCAATAACACATGAAATAAATAAATATTAGCATGAAAATAGGTGAAATCGGATAACCACGGTTTTGTCAAAAACTACTAAAACTGCGACTAATCAATAACGAAATGCGTCTGAGACATTAAATTTTATATCCGAGAGGACACAAAAGCACACAAATTAAGCACTAAACAATGTATCAGGATAAAATTTGTACGAATATTTCTTTTGAGGTATGACATCTGAGGTCTAAAAATTGTCAAATTGGAACATAACTATTCAAGACCCCAGATACCGGATATATGGAGCCCAGATCCTATGGCTGACTTTTTGCCGAAAATATCGTTATATTTGTCCCCAAATGGGAGTTATTTTAATGAAATTAAGAGAGCGTATTTTTATATAACTGATATTCACGACTTACTCCATACATATGTTTATAGGTAGTTATTTATATACAATACTTATAGAATTGCTTGAAAATAAATTCTCAAGTATATATAAGGGAGTCTATGACCTTCAAAAAATAAAGTAATATGATACCAAATTTTAATGTAATTCATTCACCATTTCGTCGAACAATGAAAGCGAACCTTTCCCGCTGCATTTCTAAAGTTTTGCCAACACCTGAAGGTATTCCCCCGCTTTGATTCTTGTGAGTTGCAAGAGTATGAAATGTTCGGTTGCACCCGAACTTAGCTCTTCCTTACTAGTTTCTTAATTTTTTTTAGTAAGCACAAATAGATTGTTATATATTACCTAATTAAAATTCTAGTGTTTTAATAATTTCGTTTAATGAAAAAAACACAAAGTAGCTTTTCTTTGCTTATATAAAACCTTCGATTTTGTTGTTATTAAAGTCGTTTTTAGTCGCGTTAAACTTTGTATTTCAATTTAAAAAAAATTAAAGAAAACATTAAGTTTAATTAAATAATAATAAAAAATATTCAAAAATTATAATTTTTTACGTTGCGTGTATAAAAGACTGATATTTCGAGCTCATTTTGTAAGCCTCACTAACTTTCAAACAATTTAGTCTACAACTAAATGTGTTCTGTTTCGAATTATTAATATTTGTGATAAATAACTTATTTATAAATAAAACAAGTAAGGAAGGGATAAGTTCGGATGTAACCGAACATTTTATACTCTCGCAAAGTCAAATGGTATACTCGTTTTAGATTTCTTTGTGGATCTTGCCGCCTTGTTCTATGTTGACCGATATTTTCGGTAAAAAGTCAACTATAGGCACTGGGGTCCACATATTCAGTAGTCCAGGCTTGAACAGTTTTAATAATAATAATAATAACCCAACGATTACCCTCCTCCCGCCCAACCGACGCGAGGCGAGCAATCCGCATACGTGCGGAATTAGCCGAGTCAGAAAAGGTAAGAGAGTTTTTTAAGTGTTGAGATCTAAAACTGCTCAGGTACAGAAACAAAAATTTCAACAGCTAAGATTTATAGTTACAATATAATAAATTGTTACATTTTCATTTATTAAGAGAAAACAATAAAGTCTTTTTAATTTTGAGAAGTGAATCAGATAAGTCAAATGTGCTGGAATGAGAATTAAAATCATGACATATACGGCGGAATGGCTCGTTTAAAATCAAAATTTTATCTATAGGATTTTAACAGTAAAGGTCTAAATAGCCTCGAAAAGCGAACCGGGATATTAAATTTAACTTCAGAACTGCAAACTGTTCCATTCAAGATTTTCACTAAGAATATTATGCCAAGCATTTCCCTACGACTAGAAAGTGTAGGTAGCTTAATACGTTTTAAACGAGTAGTGTATGTAGGTAGACTTACCCTAGAATCCCATCGGAAATGCGCTAAGGCGAAAAGTAAAAATTGTTTTTGAACAGACTCTAACTTTTCAGAATGGATTTGGTAGTTAGGGTTCCATACAACAGAGCCATATTCCAATATAGGTCTAACCAAAGTTGTTTAAAGTGTTTTAGTAATATATGGATCTCTAAATTCTTTAGACCAACGTTTAACAAAACTGAGGACAGCTTTTGCTTTCCAGACCATGGTGTCAATATGAAGACAAAAGTTAAGCTTAGGGTCCATATTAACTCCTTAATCAACATAGTTAAAAACTTGCTCCAGAATATGGTGTCTTATTACATAAGAAGAGGGGTGCACAGATCTACGGGAAAAGCACATCGTCTTACATTTATTCAGATTCAATGGCAAATCATTTCTATCACACCATGCAACCATATTGTTTAAGTCGGAACACCTGAAGAAACATTAATTGTATCTGAAGGTATCCTCAAATATCACTCGTTGTGTTCTATTATACAGATAGGAAGCTACCCTTTGAAGAAATCTTGGCTGAAAGCCCAGTAGAACAAGTTTATGTATGAGAATCGAGAGGTTTACTTTATCGAAAGCTTTGCTAAAGTCTGTGTATATAACATCCGTATGCTTATGTTCCCTAAAACCCAATGATTCATGGTTTACAAATTCAAGCAAGTTTGTTAGAGTCGTTTTCCCTTTACGAAATCCATGCTGAGATGAGGAAATTAACGGAAAAATCGAAAAGGTTATATGGTCAGTGATGATAGCTTCAAAAAGTTTAGGTATAACTGATAGTTTTGCGATACCTCTATAGTTTTCAATGTTGGATCTAAATCCACTTTTATGCAAAGGAATTATGAATGACTGTTTCCATATTGAAGGAAATATACCGTGTTTAAGAGAGGAATTAAATATCCTTGTCAAAGGCAAGTAAATATATTTGGCACTATTTTTTAGGAAGCATGAGGGTATCATGTCTGGGCCGTAACTAAAAGATGGTTTTAACTTATTTAATTTAAATAGGACGTCTTCTTCAGAAATAATTGGAGCGGTAATTAAAGTACTCGAACACAGCACGTTGAAATTTGTAAATTCTGCGTTTAGAGTTGGCGAAATCATAAAACGAAAAAAAAATTTGGATTACTTACAACATTCTTTTTTACTTTATTTAAGTAATTGTAATAACATTTTTTGTTTAGGTCACAATATTGTCGACGCAATACGGAAGATTTTGAATAGTCGACAAGTGAACTGGTATTTTTAAAATGTTTAAAGGCTCGAGTTTTTCTGTTTTTCAATTTATATAACTCTTTGGACGACCACGGACTTCTACTTTTACTTTTATTAACAATTACTATTGAAACATACTTTTCAAATAATTTCGTAATAATGTTTTTGTATTAAAATGAGAGACACTCAATTCAATATCACCATTATAATTAGGCCATGATATTGTAGAAAGTTCTGTATTTAACTTATTAAAATTAGCTTTTGCAAAGTTGAACCGAGTACGGAAGCACGAAGTTTGATAATTATTATCACGTACATTGCTCATGATTTCGACAGATATTTCCAAAGCAGGATGATACGAAACCTCTGGTAGAACAAGAGGATTACTCTGAATAACGGAACACATTGAAGAGATATCAACGTATACTAAATGTAAGCATTTACCAAATTTATTCGGAATCAAATTAATGTGATTAAGGCTCAACTCGGACGTTTTTTCGAAAAACTCATGAAAACATGACCGATTGCAAATCGGTGCAATATAGTCATCGAAAGCTTTCCACGAAGCACACGGTAAATTGAAATCTCCTAGTACGATTATTGAATCTGCATTATTTGCCATCGAAGTAGCACTATTTATTAAAGAAGCATGTTGCATGTATACAGATAAGTCCGAATGGGGTCGTATGTAAGACAGGGTTAAATAAATAAAGCAACTATTAACATATACTCTAATAATGGTTTCATTTAGACAATTTTTGGTCACAAGGTGGCATATTTTAAACGCATTATTCACGCCAATTTTAACACCGATACAATCATTGTTCCTTGATTTGCATAGTGAAAAGTGAAAGAATCAGATGGGATTTAAAATGGTGTTATATAGGAAATAGGCGTGGTTGCAATCCGATTTCGCCCATTTTCGTACTATAACATAGAAATATGAAAAGAATGTTATGTACAGAATTTGGTTGAAATCGGTTAAGCAGATCCCAAGATATGGGTTTTCACCTAAAAGTGGGCGGTGCAACGGTGCATCATCTTATACCATCCCAGAGATCAAATTAAATGTCTCTAGCTTGTTAAGTGCTTGATTTATCGCGCTTTTAGTAGTTTTTAGCAGTACCGTTATATGGTGAGTGGGCGGGGTTGTCACGCGATTTCACCCATTTTCACACCGTCGAGAGAGATGCTAAAAAATTTGTTCCCAGTGAATTTTGTAATTATAGCTTCAGTGGTATAGGAGATATGTACATTAAACTTATTAGGGGTCGGGACCCCGCCCTCTTAAAAAAAATGTTTAACTGCAGATGCCCTCTTGTATCTTTTTGTGGAGCTTGCTTATAGCAATTTATTTGTTTTTGATTAATGGCGTTTTGTGTCTTACGGTACCAAGAAACATGTGCACCAAGTTTCATAAAGATATCTCAATTTTTACTCATGTTACAGCTTGCACAGACGGACGAACGTTTGCCAATCCGTTAGATGAACAAAACTATTATACTCTGTAGCAACAAGTTGCGAGAGTATAAAAATTCGATACCGCAAAAAGAACCGCTTTAAAGTGTTCCGTAACGCTGGAAAATTTCGAATGGTAAGTTGTGCTTGGCCGCAGGTGTATTTTCGTATGCAGCATCAAAATATTAACAATGTTACATTTACGCAGTATTCCCAAAATAAACAATCATAAAATATTCTTATAAAAATATGGAATTGTTACATAAAATTATTTAATTAGAATTCATTCCAAAGTTAGCAGATGTTTTAGTTTTTTTAATGATGAAATATTTTATATGTAATAGCATATGTATATGGACCTCACATTTCTAGTAGAGTTCAAAACTTAGGTCAACTCATGGTATTTGAGAAACCCAACACATTTAAAAGGTAATTTATGTTTAATACATTTACTTATGTATCTTTGACCATACCAGCATAAAACTTATTTAAAAGATAAAGTATACAATTAAGCAGTAGACACAATCGTCAACAAACCTATAAATTGTAAACTGCCGCACTAATTTATAAACAAAAGCATAAAGTTGATATGTACACCCTGAAGAATATCCTGCATGTCTTTAATTTGAATTTCTTAAAAAGTATTTCATTGGAATATTTGTGTTTATGCCATTATAATTACTGCACGATGCTTAATTGACTAAAGGCTTAAATAAGCTAAAAGGTAAAAGTTTTACGCTAAGATGGGAATCATTAGTGATCATTATGAATACACATACCAAAGGAAAATTATAAAAATATATTCTCTAGTCCTCGAACGAATGAAATGTAAAGTTTTAATATAATATTTCGGTATTACTAGCTTAAGCTAGCTCAAAAGAGGTGTAAGTTTTACAAAGAAAAGTGTCGGACTTTAAAAGAGCTTTAATTTTGAGATAAAAGCATCTCGAACCTATGTAATAATGTATTCTTAATCATGAACTGGCCTAACGCATCAAAGTTCCTTGTATTCAAAACCAATTGTAAATGGTCATAAAAAACTAGTGGTAACGATTTGATTAGTTTCAAAACGAATATCGCGAAAGTACTCCCTTGAGTTCTCAGTTTATTTTTTTTATTTAGGATATGTATAGTTTATGACATGTGGTTTTATATGAAATACTCTCTGACTCATGGAGAGTAAATTTAAATTCAAGAACGCAGAAAGTACTCATCGTTCTCGCAGGATATACATACATATCACATACCTAGATGTATAAAATTAAAACCACATACAGTTCTTCTATACATAACAAATGCATAAGAGCCTTCTAACATAAAAGCATTGAATATTTTTTGAAAATCTATTCGCAGCTTGCCTTCTTATCTGAATAGGCATGTGAAACCTAATAAAAGTAGATTGCAAAATAATTTTAATGCTGCGATTTGCATTAAATATGCAATTATTTTGAGCGGCGATTCAGAGAAATTCATGTGAGAGCTTTTAATAAATTGGCATATATATGTATGTTTACGGTATATAATATTCAATAACTTTGCGCAGGCATTGTAAAATAACACTGATTACCTATTTTAAAGAAATTTAAGAATAAAAGTTAAATTTTTTTTCCGTAATTGTTAGCTGTCAACTAACTGTTAACTCCAACCTAAATTATGTATTTTAGAAAGTTGTCTAGACAACCTGCGAATGCATATCACTTTCACGTTTGCTTTATTTAATTTATATTATTTTCTTCTATGCAATTCGCTGCATCTTAAATTTCATTGCGACTGCGACTGGAGCTGCCAACAAGAATTGGCAGGAAAAAAGTGACGTAAGAAAATAATTAAGCATTTATTAGAGAAAAATCGCAAGGCATTTAGCCACAATTGCAATTGTTTTAATTACTCTGTAAACAAACCACATGAACACTTGCCACATAAGCGCATTTGTGTCCTGAGTTATTGGCAGGAACGTTCGTTGGAAGATTTGCTTTGTCAATCAAGCTAAATATTGACAGTATCGCCAAGGGCTTAAATTTTCGCGTGAAACAATGACAATTTAGAGAGGCATTTCGAAGAAATTGCTTATGAGCATTTACAAGTATATAATATTAAAGCACATACGAACCATTTCAGCATTTAATGTACGTGTAGACGCAATTAACTGCAAGGGTTATCTGGAGATCAATCAGTATCGATGACCAATTATGGGTACGACTTGAGGAAGGAAATGTTCTTAAAGTATAGTTGATATATTTTTCCCGAGGATAAATAAATGAATCGTCTAATGTATGATGGCAGTAAGACTTAAAAAAAAACCTAGGTGGCTAGTTCCAAAATGTATAAAAAGAGACTCTGCATTAATACAGCTTTGAGTACAAAAGGGTACAATTAGTCTCTTCTCAAGGCATTACGAAATAATAATTTAATTTAATTGATAAGATAAAATTTAAATGCGTGCCAAACGAAGAAGTTGAACAACATTAACACTAAATCTACCGACATATTATATATACCTAGTATTTTCCAGTTGATTGGAATTTATACAGAATTTAGCATAAACAATAAATACAAAATAATTATCATTTAATAATTAAAAAACATTAATTTTTTGGGCTCTAGGAGTACATTTTTAGAAGGAAGGCTCGAAACTGAAGAATTAGTTGTTACTTCAGTAATTTACACCCATATCCATGTTTTCGTTGTCGCACTTTTTACAGATGGAGGATCTCTCCCGTAAACATTTTCCACAAACATATTCCTTACATGTAGAACAAATGTTAAGGGTCTTATTTTTTTTTTGCAATATCAAATTTGACACGTTTTTCGTCTTTCCGAAACTGTATTTCCATATTTTCTTGTTCATGTGTGGCTACATGACTACTCAATCCCCCCTCACCACAAGACACGATACATTCCATATCACTACACCATGCACCAACACGCACACAAATACAACATCACCACGATCACACCACCATGAAGGCATCAATATATAAGGGACTAAAAGAAGGATCCCGCTCGCTTTTTAGCATTTCGATTCGGTTACGACCACATCTCTTTATTTCGAGCACCCGCCTCTTCACTTCGCTTCACTTGTACGAACGGTGAGTGAAATTAAAATTAATTTCCTACTTAATTACGAACATATAGTGCCGTCCCTATGGGTTATAAAATATAAAATAAACAAGTAAGGAAGTCCTAAGTTCGGATGTAACCGAACATTTTATACTCTCGCAAAGTCAAATAGTATACTCGTTTGAGATTTCTTTGTGGATTGACTGATATTTTCGGTAGAAGGTCAACTATAGGCACTGGGGTCCACATATTTAGTGCTTAGGGGCTTGAACAGTTTTGGTTCGATTTAGACAATTTTTGGTCCGTTTTATTGTTATTCTTTGTTCAATAAGTAGTTTTTATTTATGTTTTCATAAAAATTGAAAACATAAATAAAAATAGGTATGCGCAACGATTTTTCATTTGAGAATATTCGTTGTGTCTATTTATAGCATTTCGTATATTGTGTGGTGTATTTTTCTTTTTCGAAGTTATATTTTTCGATGTTCCCTCTGGCATTACAAATTAGTACTCCAAAAAATTTTATTTAACATTTGCTCCTTCTCTATTCATCAACATTCTCTGGTTTAAGTAATTTACTGTAAAATTTTGTAATTTAAGTTGAAGTTAAGTAAATTAAGTCTTTGCATTATTTTTATATAGCCACCAGATGTAGCCTAAATTACTTTTAATTTATATATTTCATTTTAATTTTATATTAAATTATTAAAAGTATTAATCCGATTCAACCCATTTTTGACACAAAAACATACTATTATCGAGAGTTTCATTTATTTATTTTGTTATATGAATTTCAATTGACCGATATTTTCAGTATAAAGTCAAATATATGCACTGAAGTCCATATATTCAGTGACTAGTGAATTAGACAATTTTTGGTCACAAGGGGGCATACTTCAAACGCATTACTCACGCAAAGTATTACTCCGATACAAACATTGTTGCTTGATTTGCATGGTGGAAAGTGAAAGAATCAGATGGAGTTTAATTTGATGTCATATGGCAAATAGGCGTGGTGTTTCCGCCCACATAACATAGAAATATAATAAGAATGTTATGTACCGATTCCAAGATATGGGTGTTCACCTAAAATTGGGCGGTGCCACGCCCACTATCTAAGGTTTAACGCGGCTCCTATAAATTAATCTCATACCATCCCAGAGATACAATTTCATGGCTCTGAGTGTTTAGTGCTTGATTTATCGCGCTTGTACCGTTATATGGGGAGTGGGCGGGTTTGTTCTCCGATTACATCTATTTTCGCACTGTTTACAAAGATGCTAAAAACTTTTGCAAACAAACGGTTTAGGAGATATGCGCATTAAATCTATTAAGGGGCGGGACCACGCAGATGCCCCTCTCTAACCTGACCCTGTGTACCAAATAACAGTCTTTTATAATATTGTGGAGCTTAGTTATGGCAATTTATTTGTAGGTTTTCGATTAATGACTTTTTTAAGGGGGTGGCTGTGGTCCGATTACGTCCACCAACGAGCTCCTATTTGTGCAAAGAAATACATGTACTAAGTTTCATTACGATATCTCACTTTTTACTCAAGTAGCAGCATGCACAGACAGACGGTCACTCGAATTTCAACTCATCTCATCAATCTAATCATTTATATATATCATTTATATATGTATATATACAAGGTGCGTTCCAAAGTAAACAGTAAAAAAGTAAACTCTAGTGGCGCCATCTATATGTCAACAAGTGCGTTAGAATCTGCTATCCTTTATCGACTTCCAGTAAAAATTTCATGACATTTCATCTAATGGAAGTGAAGTTATTGTGTTTTAAGTGTCAGTATGTTTTTGTCATCGGTGCGAAAATAAGCTTCAAACAAAGAGCCAACATTAAATTTTGTTTTAAAATTGGTAAAACTTTTACCAAAACGTTTCAATTGATGACACAAGTTTATGGCGATGATTGTCAATCCCTTAGCAGAGTGCACGAGTGGTTTCAACGTTTTCAAAGTGGTCGTGAGGACATAAATGAGAAATGAGCCAAAACCCAAAAAATCGTGCCTGGAGAAGTCAAAAGTGAAGACAATGCTGATTTGTTTTTATGATTCCAAGGGTATTGTTCACAAAGAATTTGTTCCACCCGGCCAAAACGTTAATGTGGTATTCTACCTTGGAGTTTTGAAGCGTTTGGTGCGCCGTATTCGACGTGTTCGGCCCGAATATCGCGAAGATGGAAGTTGGCGTTTGTTGCACGATAATGCGCCGTCTCATCGATCGGTCTTGTGGCCGATTATTTGACCAAAAATCGAATTTTTACAATCAACCACTCCCCGTATTCACCTGATATGGCACCGTGCGACTCCTACATTTTCGGAAAAATACATTTGCCGATGAAAGGAAAGCATTATGCAGACGTGGAGGCCATTCAAACGGCTTGCACCGGCATACTGGCGGTCATACCGGGCAACGAGCTAAAACACTCGTTCGACATTCTTTTGGACCATGCAAATAGCTGTATTAAGGCAGAAGGAGACTATTTTAAATAAAATTAATTGATTTTGCCGATAAAACCATTTGTTCTGTCTTTTTTTTTAAAGTTCTGTTTACTTTGGAAAGCACCTTGTATATATATAACCTGCAGTAATAAGGGGCACCTGTGGGCTAAAAATGTTGGAAAAGTGGGCGTGGCCCTTTAGTAAGTTTAATGTCCATATCTCCTAAACAACTTAAGCTACAATAACTAACTTCGCTTCAGAAAAATTGTTTAAGAGCCCCTACCGACAGCGTGAAAATGGATGAAATCGGATAAACCCCCGTCCTAAAGGTTTCGTTAAAAACTACTGAAAGCGCAATAAATCAATAACTAAATGCACCCAAGAGCCACTTTCAAAATTGGCGTGGTTCCGCCTACATTTAGGTGGAAACCAACATAACGAAACCTGGTCGACCGATTTCAACCATTCGGTTGCAATCCTATAATATTTGTATATTGCAGTGCGAAAAGGGACGAAATCAGACTATAATCACGCCCCCTTCCTATATAACACAAATTTAAATTACACTGCCCATTTCATTATCGTTTCAGATTTGTTAACACGATTTTTGCACAATTTTTACTTCTAACACGCAGGTGATATGATTTAAAAAAAAACGTGTAAAACCGATTTTGAGATACGTTTTTTGATTCGAACAATGCGCGCCGCTGCGAATTTATCACTTCGTTAACGAATTTGAGTTAGAATTTTCGTTCGTTGTAATGTCATCAGTCAACTAGAGTTACTATGTGTATACATTTTTTTTTTTTTAATTAAAATTTTCGAAGTTTTTTAAATGCAAAACCGCTTCGAAACATCTAAGATTCAAATTCTTATCAATTTCTTACAAGAACATGACCGACCATTTAATAGCTTTTATAATTAATAATTAAGCAATTATTTCAATAATAGAATAAAACACATATATTTAAGAGACTATGGCAATCAACCAATTTGAACTAACTTCGTCATCAAACAAAGTTGTCGTAACCTTGCCTTCTATGAACGTTGATTAACAATCAAAATTTTGAGTAAAATGCTAAATGAAAATTCATTATTTTTTCTATTGACATAATATATATTTGTATAAATAATTTCCAAAATTAGAATTCAAGTTCGATTCCTTGAAATCTTATACCGGCAATAATATTTTCGCCTTTATTCGGAAATAATATTTTCACTGTATTGAATAGTTTATTGTTCGTATTTAGTATTTAATGTATGTATGTACACATGTACATCTCTATTTGGACATATATATAGAGTATGAAAAAAATGTTGTTTACCAGGAGCATGCACTAAATTTTGTATCCATATCTTCATTGATACTTGGGAAGATATCGTAAAGTCAAACACACTAAGGAATGCAAAACACCGTTATATGGAAGCTGTACTTACTCCTTAGTTTACAGTGATAGTTTCTTATGAGAAATTTACGCGGCTATAAATAGTTTCTTAAACTTTAGATACTATGTAAACAACGTTTACAAGACGGTTTGCTTAAAATATCATAAAATGTTACCCTATATTTAAATAAAGCCTCCTTATAGGCGTGATAATATTATATTTCCATGCCGATCTTTTACAATATCTTTTTATCCATACAAGCAAACAGTACCGAAACTGTCAGAACCGCGGTTACCATTTTACATTAAATAGATACACCGTAATTTAGCTATATAGTTCCTTGGCATATCATTAATATTACACAGCTCAACAAATTGTTTTTCCGAAGCTTAGTATGGAAAAGTTAAAAAAGGTGGAATATTCGATGGTCTGCATATACAGCAATTAATGAAAGGTACAGATTTTATTAAGGTTATGACTGCCCTGGAAATTGAAGCTTGAAAAAGTTTTGTGTTGTTAGTCGAAAGATTCCTAGGTAACCATAAACCACGAAATCATGAAGAAATTGTGAAAAATATGCTGAAAAACTTTCAGACTTTACCAAGATCTAAAAGTGATGAAGATTATTGATACTCCTTTAAAAGAGAATGTAAATTTTAAAATTACAAAAGAAACGCTCATAAGAGGAGTTACTGAAATATAATAAGTATATGTTTTCGACATCTATCACTTCTGTTTCATGTGCTGTAAAACATGTAAGGAAGGGCTAAGTTCGGGTGTAACCG
This sequence comes from Bactrocera oleae, assembly GCF_042242935.1. Taxonomy (NCBI): domain Eukaryota; kingdom Metazoa; phylum Arthropoda; class Insecta; order Diptera; family Tephritidae; genus Bactrocera; species Bactrocera oleae. The sequence continues at coordinate 29,981,227 of NC_091537.1, read as the reverse complement.
AACATTTTATACTCTTGCAACGTGCAAGGATACCTCAAAGATACTCTTTGCGCAAAGTTTAAGCCAAACATATACATTGGGGCTGAATGATTTCTGTACTGAAAAGAGTCATATGAAACTTAAACGTGTGCTATATGGGAAGTAAACGTAGTTGTAGTCCGATTCCGCCCACTTTCACAGTGGAGGATCCACAGGATTATGTTAACTTCTGAATTTCGCTGAAATTTGTAGAGTAAGTCCGGAGATACATATGTGATTTCACTTAAATGTTGAGCGGTGCCACGCCCATCGTCCAAGTTTGACCCCGACTCCTATAAAACCTTCTTGTGTCATCCAGGGTGTAAAACCGTCTGCAATACAAACCATCAAGTTACAGCTTGCACAGACGGACGGACGGACAGACAGTCACCCGGATTTCAACTCGCCTCTTCATCCTGATCATTTATATAAGCATAATCTTAAATCTAACTCGATTAGTTTTAGGTGATACAAACAACCGTTAGGTGAACAAAACTATTATACTCTGTAGCAACAGGTTGCGAAAGTATAAAAATAAATACGACCAGTAATTATAATAAACTTAATCCGCGTATTTAAGAAACTTAATTCAAAATAAAAACTCTTATTAACTAAAAGAGTTTTCGGTTATATTACGGAAGCTAAAATTAATTTTGTCGAAAAAAAAAACTCTATTTACTTAAAAGAGTTTCGTTATATACAAGCATATAGCTTGGATTCCATCGGTCAACACTGAGGAATTTTAAATTTACTTCATTATTTTCTCAATGAGCACAGATTCAAAAGAATCCAAAACAATACAGTCTCTAAAAGTACCTAAAATGATTTCTGAAGAGAAGAGTCCATGTACACCTGCAGAAGCTACACGCTCAAAGCAAGGTGCTACAAAACAAAAACGGGTGAAGGATATTTCATACACCAAATTTATCTATGAAAGTGACAGTCTAATACGATACTGCACTCGATTTTCATCTTCGACGATTCAGGACAATTCTGAATCGGTATTAGAAATCAAAAAGGAAAATCTTGATAATTTCTGGACACGTCTCCAAGCTGCATGTGACGCAATAGTAAAATCTGACGATTCAGATCTACCTGAAAATTTTAAATCCTCGGCTTACGCCAAGTACGAAAACTGCTTAGACTAGTTTGAAGAAACAAAAGCAATGATTTCGGATCAATTAAAATTAATTAAAGCCATAGCACCTGCTCCACATCCGAGAGTAGAGCTGCCACAAATTCAATGTCAAGAGTCAAATTCAGGCATCCATCTCAAGGTGCCCTCATGTGATACCGAAGTCTTTCATGGTGGTTATGAACAATGGCCGTCCTTCCGGGACATGTTTACAGCCGTTTACATAAACCACCCAAAATTAACAAATGCACAAAAATTGTATCACCTCCGATACAAAACAAAAGGTCAAGCAGACGTCATAGTCAAACAGTTCGCACTAAATGACGATAGTTTCAATCTGGCTTGGGCAGCTCTAAAAGCAAGATACGAAAATGAAAGCATATTGGTCGATAACCAAGTAACAATACTAATGAACTTGCCTAAAATTCAAAAAGAAACAAGTGAAGAATTTATTAGACTACAATCCACTGTTTCTAATTGTTTGTCGGTTTTATCGACACAAAATATTCCCACAGACAGCTGGGACCCTATACTGGTAAACATATGCACCGCCGCATTACCAAAAAAATCGTTACTTATGGGAGCAATTGCTCGCATCTCGGAAAAAATGCCCAACCTGGCAGCATATGAAAGAATTTCTAACTACCCAATATGAAAAAGCAGAAAGGGGAAATAGTTAAAAGAGCTAATTACAACAGCAAATCCCGAGATACAAAATCCCGAAAATCGCCAAGAAGCTCCATGCTGGAATAGACCAAGGATCACAACAATCATTTATAGCGTCTAAGGCACAAACTAGGTTACAACTGCCAACAAAACTAGCGAATTTTGAAATCAACGGGCGGAAGATTAGTCCAAAACTCAAACAAAAACTGCCCCATTACCCTAATTTCCACCAAAGCGGATAACCGCATTCAAGCAGAAGCTATTGTCTTACCGCAACTAACAAATATGCTTCCAAGCTATTACATAAATAGCAAGCATTGGCAAACGGTTTCACACATAAAGCCAGCAGATCCCAACTGCAACACTCCCGCTCAAATAGATCTTCTATTAGGCAGCGATCTCATACCACAGATAATACTCGAAGTTATTGAAAAAATTTCAAATACACTATTGGCACAAAATACTATTTTTGGTTGGAGCCTAAGTGGACTAGTTTCGGAACCAGTTACCACCATGACCACTCAAGTTGAGGAAATCTCAAACAAACACCTTAATTCAAAATTAAAGAAATTTTGGGAGTTAGAAGAGCTTCCCCCCATATCAATCACAACCCCTGAAGATCAGTATTGTGAAGATTTTTACAAAGCCACAACTACTAGATCAGATAATGGTTGGTATTCGTACGACTACCACTAAAACGACAATTTCCTAACACACTCGCCTTAGGTCACTCTCGCACTTCTGCAATACAGCACTTTTTAAATATGGAAAAAAAATTAGTTAAAAAGGTTGGCTTAAGCCAGAGCTTAAGCCGGCGTGTTAGAAGAATACCTCCATTTAGACCACATGGAGGAAGTAAGCCCAAATATTACTCATTTTACTTGCCTCATCACGCAGTAGTAAAACCAGACAAAAAAACAACTAAAGTAAGAGTTGCCTTTAATTCATCAAGATCCACTAGCTCGGGAAATTCCCTAAATGATATTCTATTTACGGGACCCCCGCTCTAACCAGATTTAATGCTCCTCATATTAAATTGGCGTATATTCAAATACGTATTCAATGGGGATGTTGAGAAAATGTATCGACAGATAGTCGTGCATTAAGACGACCAAGATTTTCAGCGAACTATTTTCCGAAAATCTCCCAATAGTCCACTCCGCGACTATAATCTAAAAATAGTTACCTTTGGCGTCAACTGTGCTCCATATTTAGCCATTCGAACATTTCACGAATTGGCAGAAAACGCCAAGTCAGAATTTCCCCTGGCAATCCAGGTGTTAAAAGCACAAATGTATGTAGCCGATATCTTGTCTGGAAGTCACAGTCTTCCACAAGCATACGAGTCACTATCACAAGTGGTAAAAGCCCTCAAAACCGCAGGGTTTCCAGGGTATACCACATGAAAATTTGTTAGATACTAATTTCCTTAAATTTGAAAAGGAAAGTACAACAAAAACTCTTGGGATCCAATGGAATGCGATATCTGACCAGTTTTCATACACTACAGAGTCAATATCAGCATTATCCGCCAAATTTTACCCTTTGTGGCAAAACTTTTCGACCCCGCAGGATGGCTTTCGCTAATTGTGATACAAGCCAAAATCCTAATACAAGAATTATGGTTAGATAGAACCGACTGGGACGAACAAGTAAAACCACTTCGTTTAGAAAAGTGGTCCCAGTTTGCGAGCAATCTAAATGATATCTCACAGATACAAATCCCGCGATGGGTAAATTATGCCCCAGAGCACAAAGTCGAACTACACGGTTTCTGTGACGCTTCTGAAAAGGCATATTGCGCAACTATATATGTTCGCACACAAAGCGACATTGCGACCACAAGCCACTTACTAGTAGCAAAAGCAAAAGTAGCTCTGTTAAAAACAATAAGTCGACTTGAACTGTGTGGAGCGCTACTACTAGCCAAACTAGTATCAATGGTGCGAATGCATTTAAATATGGCAAAATACAAACTATATCTGTGGTCCGATTCGGAAATTGTACTAGCCTGGTTAGAAAAACCACCACATGCATGGAAGACGTATATTTTCAATGGAACGTCTCAAATACTTGACCTAGTAGGATCAGGCACTTGGCGACACGTAGCCATTGCTGAAAATCCAGCTGATATAGGTACAAGAGGGTGTAAACCCCTGCACCTTTCCACCACCACCCTATGGTGGAATAGCCCCCGATGGTTGATAGAATCTCCCGATTCTTCGCCAGAATCGCCCATGCGTAACATAATTGCCCCAGAGAGTCGAAAAATCGACTCCTTTTACACAACATTGCAGGATAATGACATCTTCGAGCGATTCTCCTCGTACCCCCGAGCACTTAGGGTTCGCTTATATGCTCAAGTTCAAAGAGCGACTCAAAATTAAACTTAAGGGAGTAACCTCATTATATTCTCAATGCGATACAGACGCACCTAGACTTACAAAAAGCAAAGGTCGCTCTTATCACATATACTCAAGCGCGCCACTTCAGCCGCGATATATCACTATTGAGAGAATCAAAACCTATTGACAAGAGAAGTCCCCTCTTAGATCTAAACCCCTTCCCCGACACGAAAGGTCTTCTTCGTGTGAATGGTCGGCGTGCCAATTCAAGTCTAACGTATAACAAACGCCATCCCATAATTGTACCAGAGAAGTCTCGACTCGCCACATCACTCATCAATTATATCCACATATTAATGCTTCATGCCGAACATCGCCTTATGCAACATATGTTCCGGAACTTTACATTCCCCGACTTAAGCCCCAAATAAAGAAGTGCATTTTCTTGTGCAAAATCTGTACCACGCACAAGCAAAAGATGCGAACACAGATTATGGCAGCACTTCCTCCGGAACGCTGCAACTTTGCTCAGCCTTTCTCCATCACAGGTGTCGATTTTACTGGGCCTTTTCAAATAAAGGTGTCCATGTTAAGTTATCCCACTCTGATGAAAGGCTATGTGGCTGTCTTTGTCTGTTTTAATACAAAAGCAGTGCACCTTGAGCTTTGTACTAATCTGACGAAAGGAGGCTTTCCTTGCGGCATTTGCCCGCTTCGTCAGTCGACGCGGCTTTCCATCGAAGATAATGAGCGATAATGGTAAAACATTTATCGGCGCTCAAAGAGCCACCGAAAAACAATTTGTGGACTTTATCAAACAAGTCTCACCTGAGATTGTACAAAAGGCATTAATTGGCAATTCATCCCCTCAAGCGCTCCTCATATGGGTGGTTTATGGGAATCAGCTGTAAAAAGCTTCAAATCCCACTTCAAAAAAGTAGCTGGAAATTACAAATTCAATTACGAAGAATTCACGATATTATTAATTTGAATTGAAACCGTTCTCAATTCACGGTCTCTTACAGTCCTCTCGCAAGATCTCTCCGATTTCACAGCCTTAACTCCAGGGCACTTTCTCAAAGGAACACCCATTCTGGCCTGAACAAGCACCAAAACTTGGAGATTGTGTCATCATCCATGATGATTGTCTACCTCTTACCAAATGGCAAGAAGCAAAAAACCGAAAAACTCGTTAATAACCATTAAAAATAACAAATAACTAATACTATGTTCGCACCGACACAAAATTCGTGTATTCATAGACAAAAGAGGTTTTCACGCGAAAACTTGTGTTTTCATCCATACAAAATCTGTCAAACGAAAACACAAGTGAAAATTTATATTTTCATATTTTATTATATTTGTTGTTGCATTCCTTGTTATATTTGATTAAAAGTTTGAAATTTATTAAAGAAATAAAAATTATATTATCTACTGCGCAAAAGAATTTTTTCACTTCTGATAGCGTTTCAGTCATAACTGACAATTTTCAGCTATGACGGATTTATGGTCAGCAATGACTCAGAAAAAACAAAACAAATAAACAAAAAGAAAACAAGGCTGTTAAGAAAATAATAGAAACTTTGTTCTGCGCGCTGACAAAATTTTTTCAGCTATGGCTGTCATATTACCCATCAGATGACATCCCCTGTTCGTGAAGTTTTGTTCTCCCGAGAAACGCAACCGCTCAGTAGAAATACCTCTCGAAAACGAAGTTGGAGACAAAAGGAGTTCGATACCGACGTTTTCGATATCGTCTGGAGTGCGGCAAAGGCACCAGGCGGCGACGCCGCCCACTTGGTATCCGCTGTGCAGAAAGAACTAGTTGCAGCATGCGACGCAACTATGCGCAGGACGAGATACAATAACAAGCGAAAACCAGTGTACTGGTGTAACGAAGAAATCGCCACGCTGAGAAAGCTCTGTCACTCAGCTAGACGTCGCTTACAGCGTAACCAAGGAGGCGAGAATGGAAATCACCTCAGAGAAGCATTTAAACGCCAAAAAAAGCTCCTGAAGTCAACAATCACTCGTAGCAAAAGAGGTTGTTTCGAAAAGCTTTGTGAGGAAGCAAACATAGACCCCTGGGGGACCGCGTACATAATATGTATGTCAAAATTTAAAAATATGCCGCAGCAACCTAAGAACGCATCATTTATGAGAAAAGTCGTCGACGCATTATTTCTAATGCTTGCGTAACGAAGTTACAGAGCCCCCTCTATTAGTTACACAAGAAAAACTACTGGCCATTGCGAAAAAAATTAAAAACTCCAAAGCGCCTGGAATAGATGGTATACCAAATAGAGCCCCAAAAAAAAGCCATGACTCTGAGACCCAGTTTGTTCGTTAAAATGTACAATGCGTGTATACTGGAAGGCGTGTTTCCCGACCCGTGGAAAGTACAGCGTTTGGTTCTACTTCCAAAACCGAATCACCTGAAGAACCATCATCATATCGACCTCTGTGCATGCTCGACACGATTGGTAAAGTGTTCGTACACATTGTAAGAAACCGCTTGGAGTTAGCAATTCAAAAGGCCGGCGGATTATCAGAGAGACAATACGGCTTTATAAAAAAGAGGTCCACTATTGACGCACTAAGTGAAGTCGTTGATATTGTGAAATGTGCAATAAGTGGCAAAAGATGGAAAGGTGGCACCAAAGAATATTGCGCGCTAATTACCCTGGATGTGAAGAATGCATTCAATTCTGCGAAATGGGCAAATATCATCAAGGCCCTGTACGAAATACGCGCTTCCCAATACCTTATAAATATTATTATGAGTTATTTTGAGAACAGAAGGCTGTTTTTCGACACAGATGAGGGTACCAAGAGCTACTCTATCTCGAGTGAAGTACCACAAGTTTCGGTCTTAGGCCCCCTTCTTTGGAACCTAATGTATGACGAGGTGCTAAGACTACATCAACAACAATCCGTGAAACTAATCGCCTATGCGGATGACCTCATAGTGGTAGTAGGTGGCTGTAGCGAAACATCTAGATGACCTCCGGGTCAAATGCAATGATTGCATAAATGGTATACGACGGTGGTTCGCAACCATGAGTCTAGAGTTGGCTGAGCAGAAAACAGAGGTCTTGCTCTTTAGCTCCAGGAAAATTGAAGAAAAACTATTGCTCACCATAGGATAATGTCAGATAACTTCACAGCCACAGCTAAAGTATCTTGGCGTTATATTGGACTCAAGGCTAAAATTTAAAGAGCACTTGGAAAACACGGCGGGTAAAGCAAATAAAATATTTATATAATTCTTTATCTAGAATGATGGCAAATAGAGGCTGTGTGCGTTCCAGCTGACGATTTTTAACAGCTAAGGCAATGAGATCCGTTATACTGTATGCGGCTCCAATATGGATCCACGCGCTAGACACAAAATCATATGCTAAACGATAATCACAGTGCATAGGCTTTCTGCAATACGCGTGATAAGTGCTTTCCGAACCGTATCAAGTGACACTGCGGAAGTATTAGCTAGTATGGTGCCCATTGACATCCAGGGAAATGAATTCGCGCGCTTATACCAGCTATTGGGACCCTCTACAGCAACAAAAAGAGAGAAAAGAACCAAGAGCATTACGCTGTGGCAGCAGCGGTGGCAAACCTCATCCAAAGGACGGTGGACTCACAGACTGATACCAGACATCAGACCGTGGATAGATAGACAGCATGGGGACCTGGATTTCCACCTGACCCAAATGCTAAGTGGACATGGGTATTTTAGAAGCTATCTTTACAAATTTCGTCATGACTACAGTCTGTACTGTCCGACGTGTACAGAGTGTATTGGAGACTCTGAACATGTTTTTTACCATTGCCCTCGGTTCTCAAGTATAAGAGAAAATCTGGAAACCACACTTGGCGGTAGTTTCTCGGTGGAAAATTTGACAGCACTTATGTGTGAGTCCTCTATTAAATGGAAAGCAGTCAGCGAAGCGTCAGCTTTGATAATGACAAGATTGAGACACTTACAACAGATTAGGGAGTCAGTCAGTCCGTACCGTAGAGGAGACTTAAATGTCTTCTTCTCTCCCATGAAGTAATACTTTGTGCAGTGTTTCCGTGAGAGATTTGGGTTGGTAGTAGGTTAGCGTTAGCGGATTAAAGTTCCGCACTTCGGCTTTCGATGCTTCCCCCTACTATAAAGAAACAAAAAAAAAAAAGTGTGTGAACTGTCAATGAAAACTCATCGAAAACACACAATGTCGGTCAGAACGACTTTGGTTCCACAATCCACAAATTGTGTTTTCAAGAGGATTTCAATTCGGTGCGAACATAGTATAATAAAAAAATGGTCGATCCATACGATGACCCATTCATGCCACATAGCGTGGCACGATCATCCATATCCTTTATATGGCAAATCTGCATAATTAAACAACTCTTTCATACAGATTAACATGGATGTGGATACGCCAACTGTGCGGTCGGCTAACAACGTGCCACCCTCAACTCGTGCGTGCGGAATGTAACATCAATACGGCGTCGACAGCCTAGACCGCAACCACGATGTTCCACGGGTCTGAGCAGCGTTGTGGCAACGCTACAACAGGTGCAGCGCCACTCAATACCCCCTCACCTTAAGCCACTGTCACACCGCACCAATTCACATCCACATCACCACCCCTACTTACCCTACAAGAACAGTGACGGTCATCTGATGGGTAATAGACAGTCATAGCTGAAAAAAATTTGTCAGCGCGCAGAACAAAGTTTCTATCATTTTCTTAAGAGCCTTGTGCAAAAACTGATGTAAACAAACGTATGTGTGTTAGTTTGCATCTCTCTTTAACACATGGGTATTCGGAATTGATTCACTATATATCTATACTGCTCACTCTCATGTCTTTTTCTGAGTCATTGCTGCCCATAAATCCGTCATAGCTGAAAATTGTCAGCTATGACTGAAAAGCTATCAGAAGGGAAAAATTATTTTGCGCGGTAGATAATATAATTTTTATTTCTTTAAAAATTTCAAACTTTTAATCAAAATTAGTTATAATAATATACCTAAATATAAAAAGGAATGCAACAAAAAATATAATTAAATAATAAAATATGAAAATATAAAAATAAATTTTCACTTTATGCCATCTCCTCCTCTCAATAGCTCTGCGTACGTCTTTCTCCAATCAGTGGATAGTTCTGAATTTAAAAATGCAAATGTAAATTAACTAAATATATACTTTTATTTGAAACTTATTTACCTTACGTATGTATATTATATTTGAAAACACTTCTCTTTCATAAAATTTTATATTTTTAACAAAAAACCCAAAAGAGTTTTGCACAGCTGTTGAGAAACTTATATGGCATTTTATGCGTCCCTTTTTGATATGGTTTTTCATTCTTACACATGTGAGCAATATAATTCGAAAATGTCTCTGTTTACAAAATAACAGTGACGGTCAGCTGACAAGTAAACTGTTCGTCAGTACTGACATATCAAATGTGAGTGTGTTGGTGAACCCATCAGCAGTTTCTTGTAGGATTACCATACATTCCACATCACTACACCATGCACGAACACGCACTCAAATACAAAATCACCACGATCACACCACCATGAAGACATCAATACATAAGGGACTAAAAGAAGGATCGCGCTCGCTTTTTAGCATTTCGATTCGGTTACGACCACATCTCTTTATTTCGAGCACCCGCCTCTTCACTTCGCTTCACTTGTACGAACGGTGAGTGAAAAAAAATAAAATTAATTTACTACTTAATTTAATTAATATGTATCGCGATATTCGATGAAAAGTCCTAAAGTTGTTTGCTTATATAAAATCCAGACATTTATAGCAGCTAAATCCAGAATTTTGAAAAATACCTGGACAGACCATCTATTAGATTTAGATGTTGTGCTGTACTTTTTAGCCATTTGATCCGTCATATCCACGCCAAATTTGGCGTTATTATAAAAAGCAATAGTTCCAGGTATGCATTTACCTGTTTCTTCAGTTTTTACTTATTTATGCATCGAACTTAGTAAGAGAACTTTTTTGTTCGGTTTGCTTTTGTATATTTTTAGAGTACGACGTTTTGATTTGTAAATCTGCGTTGAAAACGTGCCATTTTGTCTTTCTTTTCTTTTCCAGGTTTGGGTAATTCCCTCTTATTCGCCCGAATAGTTCCTACTTAGGTAGTTCTTTTTGATAAAAGTTTTGTTGCTAAAGACGTGCTCGTAAAAAAATTATCGGTAGTTATATTTCTTTCGCACCTTATAAATGGTTCAGTGAGTTTGAGAACAACAAATTCACTAAGTGGTAATTTCAAAAAATTTCATATATATTCTAACAGTCAAAAGACCGCTCAGGGTAGACCACGGTAGAGTACATATTATTATCAGGAAAAACGAAAGAAGAGCAATATATATTAAAAAATTAAACAGCCATATATAATATTATAGAAAAAGTCGTGCAGTAAGTTCAAGGAAAAGAAAAACCCGGAATTAAACATTTTGATTAAAGTCTCAAAAGTGGTCATTTGACCACTCTGGTAGGTTTAGTGTTAACACTCGAAAATATTTTCTGGAGAAAGGTTGCCAGCTTTTCAGAATTAATAATTTAATTTAATTTATAAGACCAAATATACATATGTACATAAATGTCGTCAACCAGGTTTAACAACGATCACGTTTAAAAATATTTTTGAGGAGGGTTGCCCCTTGTTTAGAAATGTAATTGTGATTAAATTGTTAAGACTAAATACTTATTAAAAGTAGAACATAAAACTAGGAAAGTTAAAGAAATTTTACTGATGAAATATTAAAACAAAGCCAATTCTCAAGAACAAAATTAAATTTATCATAAATAAAATGGAACGAACTTGATATTTACATCTCCGAATTCTTTCAAAGCATTTTAACACTAGATGTTTTTTTTTTGTTACATTATTAGTAAAACTGAATTTTCAAAACTAATTAATTTACTTCAAGGCCATCTAATTACTCAGTTTCTAAAAATCCAACAGTTAGTAAAACACTTTTTAGAACCTGGCAATTTTCATTTCGAATTAATATTAACTCTTCTCCGCATTTTATTAGTTATTTAACTTACTATCTTCTTCAACGCTATCATCCCGCAAATTACAATTTTTCATAAATCACTTCCCAACTTAAGTTTAGTTAATAAAATGCACACGCACTGCGAGGAACAATGTTGTCATTAGCCCATTCACAGTACGAACACCAATTATTAAACAGAATCAGGCAGCAACAAAAACAATCGACACTTCTCGCCAAGCTGCGCTTTCCTCATGGCAACTCGATTCTGCAATTCAATGAATCAAATCTGTGTAATTAAAAAACCAAACCGAATCAAACTAAAATATTCTGTGATTATGACGTGAAGATTTACAGCAAATAAATGAATAATTGCAGCATCGGTTGGGAACAACAAATGTATAATCCACACACAAGAATGTATTTGCTGTATATGAAATTATGTATATCGGAGCAATATTGAAATACAATTATGCAATTTACACCGACTATTGAAATCACCGAGTGTTTGAAATGCATCAAACTGTTTGGCCATTGATGTCGGTGCTGGTGAGTAATTGCATCAGCTTAAGCCACGCTCACTGCGCACACATTACCAGAGATTTCCATTTTGAAAATATATATGCGCACACTCACACCGCCACCTATATATCCCCAAGTACTCGTACTATGTAATGGCATAGGAACTTACCCCTCGCCTCGCTCGAAACAAGTTGTGGCCAACCGACTGTCTCTACCAATTTTTCTCATGTTAAAGTTCACCGTAGCAGATACCTGCAGCAGTCAGTAACCCATTTATAACACTAATAACATTAATCACACCATTTTGTAAAGAGTTTATCTTTTATCAGCTGTCAGTGGAAGAACAGTAAGCTGCCAATTGCCAGTGGCCAACTTTCCGCTGCCAACAATTTCATCTTCACTTCCAGACGCCGGTTAAGTAGCAGGCAATGTGCGGAATATTTTGCTTTCACCTTCGTTTCGTTGCATATATTTATAATTGCAGACACACATTTAGTTTTATATACGGATTAGAGTGTTTCTTAGGTATGGAAAAGGTTGATAACACTAAAAAAAAATAATAGGGTAATAACACGAGTCTCAACTAAAGTGCTAAATTTGGTTACATCTAAAAATTTAAATTTTTTTGAGGCTTTTTTCTTAAAGCATCCTTTAGTGTTTAGTGTTGTAATAAAAAAAATGTGGAGGCTTTAAAATTATAATGTATATTATTATATAAATTATAATTCCTTTTGACCAATTTTTGATTCTCCGGTACAGATTGTTGTTTGTGCTCTAAATGAAACGTGTCAATCCTTTGAAAATCTTAAACATCTTTGAAGACTCTCTAAGCATTATTACTATCCCCTTTCAAGTGTCTTTATTTCTTTTAAGCTGTTAAAGAAACTAGTTTAATTTCTCAGCAAAGTACTTTTATCACCAGAAAAACCTCATCGATTTACAATCGGGATCCATGTAGATTGATGTTTAGCTATGGCTAAATGAGCCTACGTTGTCCCGAAAACTTACACCAACACACCTCATACATCACTGACACGCAACATTCACCACATCACCTCTCGCAACATTCACCACCTCACCTCACGCAACATACACCTCACACAACGATACTACCACCCAGGATACACAACACACCGGGCGATCACCCCACCAACCATCAACAAAACCACGGACACTAGAATCGGCTGAGCCCTTCTTCGTATTGAACTCGCAGCGAACACACCGTCATCCGTGGACTCCCGTCCTCGGTCGAAAACCTGCAATCGTGTCACATCAGCGGATCTGATCCCATCAAGTTAAATTTCTATATATAATCAAAAGCATTTATATACATTTTTTTTTCTCTGCGCTGCGTCGCAAGTGATTGTGGTATTAAGGGAGTGATTAAAACCCGTAACTTCATTTATAAATAAAATTATAATTGTACTAAAAGCGAAAGGTGGTGAGTTTGTAAGTTTTTCTTTGAAAAGTTTGAAAAGAATTATTAGTTTTAAAAGAATTAAATATGGTCCGTCTAGCCTAAAAGAAAGGCACTATCGATTTACAAAAAAAAAAAAACCAAAGTTATATATTATATGTATATATGTATATGCAAAAAACCAAAGTGCAGCGAAACAGTGAAAAACCAAAAAAAAACAAAACAAAGCTACCTAAAGTGTCAGTGCAGTGCAGTGTTAAAACAAAAAATGCATCCAAAGTGCTGTGTAGTGTACTAAACATATAAAAGCATATCTACAGAACGTTATATACATATACATATATACAAGGTGTTTCCCTTGGTGAACAAAAATAAAAATATAATAATATCGACTTAAAAGTGGTGTGACAAAAAACAGAAAATATTAGATAAAAACTTAAACCACATATTAATTTACATACAAATAACAACAATAAACAAAACGGGCGCGAAAATAATTCCGAAATCAAACCGGGCGCGATCCTAACAACAAATTTAATATCATACAAATATACGTTCGGGCGCGGAGTAACAAAAAACACCACAAAAAAGCAACACCTAGCACACACAAAATCCAAAAGAAAGGACAAAGGAATTGGAAAGAAGCACAGAAGCACACATAGACGTACATACACGTAACTATTGTATATACACGCAATACATATATTCCCCAAAAGCCCTTGGAGGAAATCAAAGTGAGTCCATTCGATTCCTTTTTCTTATATTTATGCACATACATATATATTTATTGCGAATTGCAGTTTACATTTGTACAAAAAACTGTAATAAAATACCAAAAAAAACCGTTCAATATCTTGGTAACGGTTGGCAATTTGGTATAACTTACCGGTTTTAATCGCGGGTTCAAATAACAAAAAACCGTTTATTGTAATATATATGTACAGTCATACACATACATATATACGGCAGATATATATATGTATATAATATATAATAATTGACTACCTGTACCTTCGTGTATTCAAACACAATATACAAAAAAAAAAACAAATTTAAGTATTTCAAATTTTTCCAGCAATATCCCTTACGCTTAATTAAGCAGTTGTCAAATATCTTCCTTCCGCTTTTTTGTCTTTTGAATTTCGCGGCTATGTACAAAGCGCTACAGAGCTCGTATCTGGCAACACTATACATAATTTGAAAGGTCTTGACATAACCTACAAAACAACGCTATGCATGATTAGTTTGGATATTGCGTTCAACAGTTATGGACGTGTAAACATGGAGTTCACTAACGCCGAAATTCGCGCTATTTTAAAGTTTTCCTTCGTTAAAGGCAAATCCGCTAGAGAAACGTTCCGTGAGATTAATGGTGTTTTGGGGGATGGTACTCTATCACTTCGAACCGCGGAGGAATGGTTTCGACGATTCAGAGCCGGTGAAAACGACACCATGGATAAGCCAGCCGGCGGAAGACCTGTGACGACAAATACCGATCAAATCATGGAATACATCGAGGTAGACCGGCATATTCCATCTCGTGACATCGCCCAGGAAATGGGAGTTAGTCACCAAACCATTTTGAACCATCTGCAGAAGGCTGGATACAAAAAAAGTTTGATGTTTGGGTGCCGCATAATTTGACGCAAAAAAACCTTCTGGACCGAATCAACGCCTGCGATATGCTGCTGAAACGGAACGAACTCGTCCCATTCTTGAAGCGGATGGTGACTGGCGACGAAAAATGGATCACATACGACAATATCAAGCGAAAACGGTCGTGGTCGAGGGCCGGTGAATCGTCCCAAACAGTGGCCAAGCCGGGATTGACGGCCAGGAAGGTTTTGCTGTGTGTTTGGTGGGATTGGAAGGGAATCATCCACTATGAGCTGCTCCCATATGGCCAGACGCTTAATTCTACCATCTACTGCGAACAACTGGACCGCTTGAAGCAGGCGATCGACCAGAAGCGTCCAGAATTGGCTAACAGGAAGGGTGTAGTGTTCCACCAGGACAACGCCAGACCACACACTTCGTTGATGACTCGTCAGAAGCTACGGGAGCTCGGATGGGAGGTTTTATCGCATCCACCATATATGATGATTACCACCTGTTCCTGTCCATGGCGAATGCCCTTGGTGGTGTAAAGTTGAACTCAAAAGAGGCTTGTGAAAAGTGGCTGTCCGAATTCTTCGCAAATAAGGAGGGGGGCTTCTACGAGGAAGGTATTATGAAGTTGCCGTCTAGATGGAAACATATCATCGAACAAAACGGCGCATATTTTAACTAAATCCGATCACTGTAACACTTTTTATAAAGCATTGAATGAAGAGCAAAAAAGCGGAAGGGAGATATTCGTTTAACTTCGTTTATTGCATGTATGTATTTATATTTATTTTGCCTTTTATGCTTTTGGTTTGACCATACCTTTGCTCACATATAATATTATAAGGCCATTGGCAGGGCGTCGTCGGGATGATCTTGTTTCTCCATCAAGGAGTGCAATAACACTGTAGCCTTCTATTGGGAATTCTTCTTGAGGTAAGGCCCATGTCTCGGCAAAGCACAGAATATCAGCAGACCAAATCAGCTTGTCTGATCTGATATCTTCAAAATGCTTGTTTAGGCTAATTACATTTTGATAATAAATATCTAGACGTTGTTCCGATTTTTCAGTCAAAAATCTGTAGCATGTCGTCAATGCCCCTTCTGTCTTCAACCTATTAAGTTGAGTTTTAATTGGATCCTGCGGTCCAAATGGGTTCGGGGGAGAAAATGTCCCGATTATATACAATCCATTGGCACTTGTGGCTCTGCTACATCCTACATATAAAGCTGATCTGCTTACTCTACCCTCTAGATGAACAGCAACTTGTGTGTATGTTCCACCTTGACTTTTATGTATCGTGATGGCTTCAGCTGGAATGACCGGAAACTGCGTTCTATGGTTATTTGCTCATTTCTCTTGTATTGGAATGATCGGACCACGCTCATGATTGGTGTCCAATCTGCATTGCGACTGTGAGGCTGCTTGGAACGTGCAAAGATTCCAACTCTTGATTCTGCGAATTTTATCCATAGTCGCACCACTGAACTTTCAGATCTATGTGATTCGGAATCAACCTGCATTAGTTCCCCCCTAGCACCATTGACGAGACCATCAAATTAAAATCATTTGCTCCAGCATTTGAATAAAATAGATGGATGGCTTCGTTCGGTATCTCATTAGAGGTCTTTTCCCTGCTTTTGATTAATTGGATGTTAGCGTGTGTCATATTTCCCTCTGACATGTTATTTAAAGCGATAGCAAATGCTTGATCTTCACGCTGGCGCATTATTTCAGTGAGCTGAAAGTACCGAAATTGATCCCAAAGCGGTGTTCCTGTAATTGTACTGTAATGATCATTCCTATTCGGCGCAAATATCCATCGATCTCCTACTGGCGGCAGCTGCTTTAAGTCACCAAACACGATAATTGGTATGCCTCCAAAGTAAGCGGTGCTCCTGAAAATTTGCTTTAGCCTGCAATCTAAATATGCAAACATCCTTGCTCCAACCATTGAAATTTCGTCAATTCTAATAAGCCTAATATCTATGAGATTGGCATGAATTGTGTTTAATGTGTCACTATTTAGTGGCCGAAGATCGCCGGAAGACTGGTTGACGGGGAGTAAAAAAAACCGAATGAAGGGTTAGGCCCCCAATTCCGAATGCTGCTTTGCCAGTGGGTGCGCAGAGTAACACCTTGGCTGTTTCGGGGTTGGTTCCTGGTACACTATTAGCTCGCAATGTCAACGATTGATTTATAGTTGTTATAAGCCGACTCTTGCCCACTCCAGCACCGCCTCCGACATATTCGAAGAAGATTTCCCTTTTACTGACATTGTGCATTACATGAGCAAAATATTCCCTCTGTTTGCTGTTAAGTGACTGCACCATTGCCAGTAAATGGTCTTCTAATATTAGAGGTGGGAGTTTAATTAATCGAACCGCCTCTTCCTCTTCCTCTGTATTGTTGTGCTCTTGAAAAACATTAATGTCTCCTGTTTGCTTTGGAACGGCTAGAGCTCTAAATTCGGGATCTAAAAGTTGTGAGGCAGCTCGATCATCAGCTGTTTCTTCCGCTGTGACATGAAGGTTTTCCAAAATCCGTTCTAGTTCGTTCGATGAAAATTTGTCGTATTTGAGCTTATTCAGCTCAATTTGCTCCTTGTGTGAATTGCAAATACTCTCGACGTCATTATTTAATAAGTCTGTTTCCTCATTTCTCCATGGGTGAAACATCATGGCGGTTTCTCTGAAGAAATCGGCTCTTGAACTTTCAACGCTAAAACGTTTCCAACGCAGAATAAGGGCTTGCTTACTTTTCCTTAGAAATCCTGATCCATCCTTTAATGCCATTGGAAGTGCAGCTGTCGTGTCATCCTCGTTCTCTACTTCGTTGTATTCTTCGTTATTATCAGAAACATTTCTGCTTGTTTTGCAAAATCTGAACAATGCTGCAAAATCTGCTAAGCATAGTTCTTCCAATTGATCGGGCCTTTGAGAGTAGTGCTCCAGCACACTCGGCACATATATGTCCGTAGAGTCCTCCTGTAAAGCATTCAATTCAAGTCGGGGCCCTATCATCCTTACTCGGTTGTTTGGATGTGATGTATTTATAAATATTTCCCCATTACTGGCTTCTGATAGATGCAGTCCCAAAATATTATAAGCTGCTTCTTGAGCCGATATTTCCGATCCATTTACAAATTGGTTTCCGATGTGCTGCAGTTTTCTTTTAATGGAGAAATTCCCTGCATTTATTTCCTCCATGGCTTGTCTCAATAATGTTGATACTCCTCTATTGGATTTATTTATATAATTAATGATATAGCTGCAGCAAGCGTATGCGTCCAGGATGAATTGAATGTCCATATATGCTCTATGCAATTTAAGGATAGTTTTATTATAGGCATTTAGAAGCCTGTCTGAAAATTTTCTCTTTAGGAAAATGTGTGGCTTTTTTACAGATGAGCGAAGAGCAAGCTTGTATCCTTCATAGTCAGTGTTGATTCGCTCATCCGCCAAAAAATTTTCGAAGCAGTTCAACCGTATTATTTCTTCCTCTGGAAGATCCGTTAGAGTTAATAGTTCCTGTATTTTTTGGAATTGAGCTTTGTGTTGCTCAATACCTTCCTCATTCTCCAGAGGGAAAAGTATTTCTGTCCGTGGCATCGGCGGATATGGCATGTTGAATCGGCACACTTGTTTTCCATGTAGGTCTCTTAGGCAAGCTCGATGAATGTTTCAACATCATTTGTGTTTGTGATTCCATCACTTTTCAATTGTGGTGCGTTACTTAGCCAGTACATGCCATGACAATGTGGTGATCCCCTATGCTGGAATTCAATTCGTCTCTTGGGCATCTACCTTGTCCTGGTGCCATTGCAACCCATTCAATGGATCGATTTTCAACGGGTTCATTGTCCATTAAAGTCTCCTGACCACCCGGATTAAATCCTCGTCCATTTCAAGCGGTACATTTTCCTGACGGGCATTAAGAAGGTCTCTTACTTCTGCCTCATCTGCAGGATCCGCAATAAATGGCACAGTTTCCTCGTTTCCAGCATTTGCCAGCACATCACTTGGATATTATGCTTGACGTAGAGCTCTGTACCCAGCAGATAGTTTAGTGCCTCCAATATTTTTGCTGGTCGCACTGTTTCCGTCATAAAATTTTGTTCATATTCCAATCGACGTTTCAAGTGCACTTGAATAATATGGCTGTTATCAAATCTTCGTGGAAGCATGGTGACTGTCTCTACAACTGAAATGGGGATATTAACCACTGCTCCACGAATAGCACATTGTCGTTCATATCCTAAGGAGATGATGCGCATAAATGGGATCCTCGGTGATATCAGTCTTTTTTCTAGACACGTTAAATCCTGAAGGCATCCCGGAATATCAGGAAACTCCAATCCCTCCGATAGGCAGATATTTGGTATCTTGCCCTTCCTAACAATACGATAGCATGTGTTGCAAAAATTGTACTTTTGGTTCGAAGACGGAAATTTTGATAAAACACTTTTCTAGCATCTTCTGAGCGCGCAAATTTTGTTGAAGTCTGACATTTTTCTAGTTTTTTCACTTGATGAGGGAACCAAGTGCCACCGCAACAGACACATATTTCAGTGGGTCCTTTCTTTATCAACAATGCGTACATATCAAAGATATTGGCAGCTCGACGTTGACGTTGACGTTCTTGTTCTTCTAGCTGTGCATCAGGAAAAAGTTCACGACGTCTTCTTATATTCCTCCTGGTTTACCTCTCGCTTTCTAACTGACCATTTGCGGGATTCGATCTATGCAATTGTACTCTTTCCAACGTTGATTCCTGCTTGTTTGCTAGTTGTTGCCTGGTTTGCTGGCGGGTCACTCTTCTTTGAGAATACTTTAAAATTGCTCACGACATCTTTTTATTGGATCCTCTCGACGACTTCTCCTCAATGCTGCATCTCGTTGCCTCTCTTCTTCTCTTATTATTGCATTCTGGCGCCGTACAGAACGTTCCATTGTGTCGCGCTCCTGCTCCGCTGCTCTATATTCCGGATCCAAGCGCCTGTTTGAATGACCCATTGTGTTGCGCTCCTGCTCCGCTTCTCTATATTCCGGATCCAAGCGCCTGTTTGAATGACCCATTGTGTTGCGCTCCTGCTCCGCTGCTCTATATTCCGGATTGGTTCTCCTATTAAGATGTTCCGCGGTGTAGCGTTCCTGCTCTTCAGTTCTATATTCCGGATCCAAGCGCCTGTTTGAATGACCCATTGTGTTGCGCTCCTGCTCCGCTGCTCTATATTCCAAATTGGTTCTCCTATTTAAATGTTCCGCGGTGTAGCGTTCCTGCTCTTCAGTTCTATATTCCGGATCCAAGCGCCTGACCGAATGTCCTATTGTGTCGCGCTCCTGCTCCGCTGCTCACTATTCCGGATCCAAGCGCCTGTTTGAATGACCCATTGTGTTGCGCTCCTGCTCCGCTGCTCTATATTCTGGATTCAAACGTCTATTTGAATGACCTACTGTATTACGCTGCTGCTCTTCAGCTCTGTGAAGTAGGTTCTGTCGTCTAGTGGAACGTGCAGAACTATCACGAGTTCTCTCCTCATTGCGGTACTCGTAATTCTGCAATATAGTCAGCGTTCCTTTGTCTATTATTTTCCAAATTTTGACTATATTGTCGTCGGCTTCGATTCAGAGCATTGCGACGTCTTTGTTCCTGCGATTGCCTAGATACTCTTGGCATTTTCAAAAATTATTAAAAAAATATTATACAAATAAAAAATATACTAAAATATTAATAAATTAAGTAATAATAATATAATTAAAAGAATGCGTATTATTTAAAAAAAGGATTTTTACGTTGATTTTGAAAGTTATTTGCGTTGTTGAAAGTTTAAGCTGCTCGCGTAAACTGAAGTGATCCGATGCGTTGGGTCCTATTTATTGAATGTTTTAGAGCCCGACTTCACATCTGTAAACTCTTTTGCCCTTCTTGGTATCATCAAGCAACTTTCGTAGGAATACTAATGTGTTAATTACAGAATGTGCATTGTAGAGGTTCTTTTTTACCTAGGTTATACTTTCTACCTAACTTGCAAACTATGTTTACTTCCTACCTACTCTTCTACCTAGGTTTTGTTTTGTACCTACCCATCAGTTAATTAGGGTTTTAAAACTGAATAATTATCTTTAGATAGTTCTCTATTATTATTAATAAATAATAATATATCTTGAATAATTAGGGATTTATTTATTTTATGGGTAATTAAAAAATATTTTTGCTCCTTACTCTTATGTATATATTCTTAACATAATTTTCTACTTTACAAATTTATTTAGATCGATCAGTTTGTACGGCAACTATGTGATACAGTAGTCAGATCAGAAAAATTTTTTAGGATATTTTATTGTTATCGTGGCCAATAATCCATGCCAAATTTGATCAAGTAATTTTAGTTGAAATAATAAGGCGTTAACTACAAAAGGGGCATTATCGAGGTTTTTTTTACCTAGGTTATGTTTTCTACCTACGTTTCGAACTATTTATTTCCTACCTATTATTCTACCTAGATTTGGTTTGTACCTATCCATCAGTTAATTAGGGTTTTAAAACTGAATAATTATCTTTAGATAGTTCTCTATTATTATTAATAAATAATAATATATCTTGAATAATTAGGGATTTGTTTATTTTATGGTTAATTAAATAATATTTTTGCTCCTTACTCTTATGTATCTATTCTTAACACATTTTTCAACTTATTGTCCCAATTAGCTACATGTCACACCTTACTTTTGGCACAAGCAAAACAGTTTTTGGCAGATATAAGATAATTTTTATTGAAAGCTCAAATTGGACAGTATAAATAATTAATTAATCTGATTTGTTTATAATATTATATATTATTTGTAAAGTGGTTAAATCTGACAGCTGTATGCTATAGTGGTCCGATCTTAACAATTCGTTCGAAGATTGAAGTCACATCTTAAGCAATAAGCCATACTAAAAACTTCCATACAAAAATTTATTTTGATCGGTCAGTTTCTATGATAGCTGTTTAATATAGTGGTCTGATATGAACAATTCGTTCGAAAATTGTAGCGATATCTTGGACAATCATCATCCATGCCATATTTCGTGAAGATAACTTGTCATAAACAATTTTTTTCATATAAGAACTTTATTTAGATTGTCAGTTTGTATGGCAGCTATATGCCATTGAGAGAAATCAATGCCGGATTTCGTGAAGATATTTTATCTAATGAACAATTTTTCCATGCAAGAACTTGATTCCGATCGTTCCGTTTATATGGCAGCTATATGCTATAGTAATCCGATGTGAAAAATTTCTTTGGAGATTGCATTACTTCTTCTAGCAAAAACGTATGCCAAATATTGTGAACATACCTCGTCGAATGAAAAAGTTTTCCATGCAAGTACTTGATTCCGATCGTTCAGTTTGTATGGCAGATATATGCTATAGTGATACGATCTGAAATATTTCTTCGGAGATTGCATTACTTCTTCTAGCAAAAACTCATGCCAAATATTGTGAATATACCTCGTCAAATGAAAGAGTTTTCCATGCAAGCACTTGATTCCGATCGTTCAGTTTGTATGGCAGATATATGCTATAGTGATCCGATCTGAACAATTTCTTCGGAGATTGCATTACTTCTTCTAGCAAAAACTCATGCCAAATATTGTGAACATACCTCGGCGAATGAAAAAGTTTTCCATGTAATTACTTGATTCCGATCGTTCAGTTTGTATGGCAGATATATGCTATAGTGATCCGATCTGAACAATTTCTTCGGAGATTGCATTACTTCTTCTAGCAAAAACTCATGCCAAATATTGTGAACATACCTCGTCAAATGAAAAAGTTTTCCATGCAAGCACTTGATTCCGATCGTTCAGTTTGTATGGCAGATATATGCTATAGTGATCCGATCTGAACAATTTCTTCGGAGATTGCATTAATTCTTCTAGCAAAAACTCATGCCAAATATTGTGAACATACCTCGTCAAATGAAAGCGTTTTCCATGCAAGCACTTGATTCCGATCGTTCAGTTTGTATGGCAGATATATGCTATAGTGATCCGATCTGAACAATTTCTTCGGAGATTACATTACTTCTTCTAGCAAAAACTCATGCCAAATATTGTGAACATACCTCGTCGAAAGAAAAAGTTTTCCATGCAATTACTTGATTCCGATCGTTCAGTTTGTATGGCAGATATATGCTATAGTGATCCGATCTGAACAATTTCTTCGGAGATTGCATTACTTCTTCTAGCAAAAACTCATGCCAAATATTGTGAACATACCTCGTCAAATGAAAACGTTTTCCATGCAAGTACTTGATTCCGATCGTTCAGTTTGTATTGCAGATATATCCTATAGTGATCCGATCTGAACAATTCCTTCGGAGATTGCATTACTTCTTCTAGCAATAACCCATGCCGAATTTTGTGAACATACCTCGTCAAATGAAAAAGTTTTCCATACAAACACTTGATTCCGATTGTTCAGTTTACATGGCAGCTATATGCTATAGTGATCCGATATCGGCGGTTCCGACAAATGAGCAGCTTCTTTGTGAGAAAAGGACAGGTGCAAAATTTCAGATCGATATCTCAAAAACTGAGGGACTAGTTCGCGTATATACAGACGGACGGACAGACGGACGGACAGACGGACATGGCTAAATCAACTCAGCTCATCACGGTGATCATTTATATATACACTTTATATGGTCTCCGACGTTTATATATATATACGTACATATATATATACGTACAAAAAGGAGTACATACATTTACTTCTAACGTATATATAACAATTACATATATAAAATTATATACATCGAGCATAATTACGTATACATACATATGTATTTTTAAATATTAAATATTAAAATCGTATATCACATATCGTATTTTACATACATCTGTATATATCCTATGCGTCATTTGTACATACAATTAAAAATTTGCATACGTACACACAGTGCTTACGGAAAATTGCGCCATTACTTGCTATTGCCAATTTCTCTCTAGCGCTCTTTTACGATTATACATAATTCGCTTATTTGCATTACATACAGTATACAAACCGCTTACTTATATACCCTATATATGTACATAGGGTACAACTATAAGAAAACCAATCATTTCGCATAAATTCGGTTCGGTAAATAAAATGCGGATTATTTAATAAAAATCATACTATATTATATAAAAAATGCGAAATTTTGAACAATATACATACATATTGGTTCAAACCAAATTTATATTTTATATTCAAAGTCCACTTTGGCATATATCCCGCAATACCCCTTCCAGCAAGCAAGCAGGATTGCGTACAAAACTTTTCAGCACAAATAATTCGTGCTTACTCGTACATAGGTACAAAGTGCATTGATCTCTTCAACGAGCTCTCGATTGCACAGGTACATATATACATAACTACAAGTCCACGCATTAGGGTATACCTACATACCCCTAGATAAGGACATCAAAAAATAAAAAATAAAATAGATAAACAATTTATTCAATAAATTGTTAAATTAAATTAAAAATAAATACGAACCGGTATTTATAACAACTGAATCCGGGTATTTCAGTTATTTATTTCAAGTTAAGAACGCTAATTAACAAAAAAAAAATTTTTACGGTTATAGTACATATATACGAAAATCAATCTTAATTTTGTTCAAAGTGGAAAACTCTATTCACTAAAAAGAGCTTTCGTTCACACATTTCTATATACAAAGAAATTTCCTGAATTATCCATCAGTCGACACTAAGGAATTTTGAATTTATTTCATACAATTTTTAAATGAGCTCAGACTCAAAAGAATCAAAAACATCTCAATTGCTAAAAGTACCTAAAATGATTTCTGACGAAAAGAGTCCATGTACACCTGCAGAAGCTACACGCTCAAAGCAAGGTGCTACAAAACAAAAACGGGTGAAAGATATTTCATACACCAAATTTATCTCTGAGAGTGACAGTCTAATACGATACTGCACTCGATTTTCATCTTCGCCGATTCAGGACAATTCGGAATCGGTATTAGAAATCAAAAAGGAAAATCTTGATAATTTCTGGACACGTCTCCAAGCTGCATATGACGCAATAGTAGAATCTGACGACTCAAATTTACCTGAAAATTTTAAATCCTCGGCTTACGCCAAGTACGAAAACTGCTTAGACCAGTTTGAAGAAACAAAAGCAATGATTTCGGATCAATTAAAATTAATTAAAGCCATAGCACCTGCTCCACATCCGAGAGTAGAGCTGCCACAAATTCAATGTCAAGAGTCAAATTCAGGCATCCATCTCAAGGTGCCCTCATGTGATACCGAAGTCTTTCATGGTGGTTATGAACAATGGCCGTCCTTCCGGGACATGTTTACAGCCGTTTACATAAACCACCCAAAATTAACAAATGCACAAAAATTGTATCACCTCCGATACAAAACAAAAGGTCAAGCAGGCGTCATAGTCAAACAGTTCGCACTAAATGAAGATAATTTCAATCTGGCTTGGGAAGCTCTAAAAGCAAGATACGAAAATGAAAGAATATTGGTCGATAACCAAGTAACAATACTAATGAACTTGCCTAAAATTCATTAGACTACAATCCACTGTTTCTAATTGTTTGTCGGTTTTATCGGCACAAAATATTCCCACAGACAGCTGGGACCCTATTCTGGTAAATATATGCACCGCGGCACTACCAGAAAAATCGTTACTGTTGTGGGAGCAATCGCTCTCATCTCGGAAAAAATGCCCAACGTGGCAACAAATGAAAGAATTTCTAACTACCCAATATGAAATAGCAGAAAGGGTAGACCGAAAACTAGTTAGAACTAAAAACGTTCAAAACGACCTCAATAGAAGCTTTAATAGACCCCAAACCAGTAGCAATAACCATTTAAATAGAAGTTTTTTTAAAAATCAATCGTTCACGTCCGAACAGTATAAACAAACGTCATGCGAACTGTGTACAGGAGGGCATAAACTTAAATCTTGCGATAAATTCAAAAAATTAAATATTGTCGATAGGAACAATTTGGTGAGAACAAAAAGACTTTGTACAAATTGCCTATCACATGCACATACACTTAAAGAGTGCGAAAGCAAATTTAATTGCGTTTATTGTCATAAACGACATCATTCAATGCTGCATTACAGCACATTTTCCAGCTCACCCCCAAACAGCGCAAATATGAAAAGAGCCACGGGTTTAGTTGCAACAGCAAATCCCGAAATGCAAAATCCCGAAAATTGCCAAGAAGCACCATGCTGCTCAAAGGCATTAAAAACTCAAACGCTACACAGCGAAAATCAAAGTAGAGTACTACTACCCACAGCAGTCGTCTCCATCGAACACCGAGGAGAACTGTTTAAACTTAGGGCCTTAATAGACCAAGGATCACAGCGATCTTTTATAGCGTCTAGGGCTCAAATTAGGCTACAACTGCCAACAAAACTAGCCAATTTTGAAATCACGGGAATGGGCGGAAGAGTAGTCCAAAACTCAAATAAAATCTGCCCCATTACCCTAATTTCCCCCCAAGTGGATAAGCACATACAAGCAGAAGCTATAGTCTTACCGCAACTTACAAATATGCTTCCAAGCTATCACATAAATAGAAAGCATTGGCAAAAGGTTTCACACCTAAAGCTAGCAGATCCCAACTGCAACACTCCCGCTCAAATAGACCTTCTATTAGGCAGCGATCTCATACCACAGATAATACTCGAAGGTATTGAGAAAATTTCAAATACACTTCTGACACAAAATACTATTTTTGGGTGGATCCTAAGTGGACTAGTTTCGGAACCAGTTACCACCATGACCACTCAAGTTGAGGAAATCTCAAACGAATACCTCAATTCACAATTGAAAAAATTTTGGGAGTTAGAAGAACTCCCCCCCATATCAATCACAACCCCTGAAGATCAGTATTGTGAAGACTTTTACAAAGCCACAACTACTAGATCAGATAATGGTCGGTACGTCGTACGACCACCACTAAAACAACAATTTCCTAACACACTCGCCCAAGGTCACTCTCGCACCTCTGCAATACAGCAGTTTTTAAGTATGGAAAAAAACTTACTCAAAAAAGGTGAGCTTAAGCCAGAATACGATGGCGTGTTAGAAGAATGCCTCCATTTAGATCACATGGAGGAAGTAAGCCCATGCGAAAAAATCATAAATGGCAAATATTACTCATTTTACTTGCCTCATCACGCAGTAGTAAAGCCAGATAAAAAAACAACTAAAGTAAGAGTTGATCCAATGGAATGCGATATCTGACCAGTTTTCATACACTACAGAGTCAATATCTGCATTATCCGCCATAACAAAGCGACAAATTCTATCCTCTGTGGCGAAACTTTTCGACCCCGCAGGATGGCTTTCGCCAGTTATGATACAAGCAATCTAAACGATATCTCACAGATACAAATCCCACGATGGGTAAATTATGCCCCAGAGCACAAAGTCGAACTACACGGCTTCTGTGACGCTTCTGAAAAGGCATATTGCGCAACTATATATGTTCGCACACAAAGCGACTTTGCTACCACAAGCCACTTGCTAGCAGCAAAAGCAAAAGTAGCTCCGTTAAAAACGGACTCCGTCTGCCACGACTTGAACTGTGTGGAGCGCTACTACTAGCCAAACTAGTATCCATGGTGCGAATGTATTTAAATATCGTCAAATACAAATTATATCTATGGTCCGATTCCGAAATCGTATTAGCATGGTTAGAAAAACCACCACATGCATGGAAGACGTATATTTCCAATCGAACGTCTCAAATCCTTGACCTAGTAGGATCAGCCACTTGGCGACATGTGGCCAGTGCTGATAACCCTGCTGATCTAGGTACAAGAGGGTGCAAACCCCTGCATCTTGCCACCAACTCACTCTGGTGGTATGGCCCCCGCTGGTTAACAGAATCTCCCGATTCTTGGCCACAAGCGCCCATGCGCAATATAATTGCCCCAGAAAGTCGAAAAATCGACTCTTTTCATGCAACATCGGATGATACTGACATCCTTGAGCGATTCTCATCGTTCCCCCGAGCCCTCAGAGTAGTTGCCTACATGATCAAATTTATAGAGCAGCTCAAAGCTAAAGTTAACGGAACACCTCCAATATACCCCCAATGCGATACATTAACGCACCTACACTTACAAAAAGCAAAAGGCGCTCTTATCGCATCCACTCAAGCGCGATACTTCAGTCGAGAAATATCATTGCTAAAAGATTCGAAGCCAATCGATAAAAAGAGCTCACTTTTAGTATTAAATCCATTTCTGGACACAAAGGGTTTGCTTCGTGCGAATGGTCGGCTTGTCAACTCCAGCCTGACATACAACGAACGACACCCCATAATCATACCAGAAAAAGCGCGGCTTGCCACATTGCGTCCACATACTGATGCTACACGCCGAGCACCGCCTCATGCAACAAATAGTCCGCCAAGAGTTTTATATTCCCCGTCTTAAGCCTCAAATAAAGAAGGGCATTTACATGTGCAAAGATTGCACAACGTACAAGCAAAAAATGCGAACTCAGATAATGGCAGCACTTTCACCTGAACGCTGCAACTTTGCTCTGCCCTTCACAACAACAGGTGTCGATTTTGCTGGGCCTTTCCAGATAAAGGCTTCAATGTTAAGTTCTCTTTAATGAAAGGCTATGTGGCAGTTTTTGTTTGTTTTACGACAAAAGCTGTTCACCTTGAGCTATGTACAAATCTGACGACAGAGGCATTCGCTCGCTTCGTCGGACGGCGTGGTTTTCCCTCAAAAATAATGAGTGACAACGGCAAAACGTTTATTGGAGCCAAAAGAGCCACTGAGAAACAGTTTGTAGACTTTATCAAACAAGTCTCACCTGAGATTGTACAGAAGTACGCACCCCAAGGCATTAATTGGCAGTTTATCCCCCCAAGCGCTCCTCATATGAGTGGTTTATGGGAATCAGCTGTAAAAAGCTTCAAATCCCACTTCAAAAAAGTAGCTGGAAACTACAAGTTTAATTATAAAGAATTCTCGACCTTATTAATTCGAATTGAAGCCGTACTCAATTCACGGCCAATCACAATCCTCTCGCAAGATCCCTCCGATTTCACCGCCCTTTCTCAAAGGAGCACCCATTCTGGTCATACCTGAGCCAGACGTGGAGTCGCTATCCTTATTAAACCGATGGGAAAGAATCAAAATTCTCCATCACAATTTTAGCCGCTGATGGAAAGAAGATTATCTAAAGGACCTCCACAAGAGGTACCGCTGGAAAGCTCCAGAAAAGGCGCCGAAGCTTGGAGATTGCGTGCTAGTACACGATGATTGTCTCCACCCTACCGAATGGCGGCTTGGCCGCATAGAAAACCTTCACCATGGTTCCGACGGTCACATCCGAGTAGTCGATCTCCGTACGCAAACCGGAACATTAACTAGACCGCTCGTAAAGCTATGCTTTTTACCCACAGCATATACCGAACAAACCTAAATAATAACCCGATAAGAACAAAAAACCGCTAAAATAAATAAATCAAAAAAAAAAAAACTAAATCCGGTAAAAGGTCGATCTAACAAACGACCCATTTATGCTACTTAACGTGGCCCAAATGTCCAACTCAATCATGCGACAAACTTATAAACTAAATAACCTTTTTCCCATATAGATCATTATGGACGGAAATGCACCAACACCAACGCCAGCAATACGTTCGGCCGTTAATGTGCCACGCCCTGGGGCCAATCCTGCACCCCAAACTACGGCTACCACAGCCCCTCCACTCGCTCCTCGTAGTGGCACGCGGCCACTACCTCCGTCAACATCGCTGTCCGCGGAGCAGCACCGTCTCCGATGCCCGCTATGTCGTCGCCCACACCGGTTGCAACATTGCGGCATATTTAAAGGTATGCCACCAGTCCAACGACAGCAAATCGCCCAGGCACATGGACACTGCTTGAATTGTCTGGCACACACCCATGCAACAACCGCATGTGAGTCAAGGGGGCTTTGTCAGATGTGCGGTGAGCAACATCACACGCTACTTCACCGTACCGCGAGGCGCGACAATGGTCGACTAACTGCCTCCCACCGCCGCGGCGTAGTCAGGCGACTCCCAAGGCAGGCATCAGCACGACCCCGCCGATCGGCACCCCGTCCGGAGCCGCGTTCCTGGCGCCCACGCAACGACGCAATTACGCGCCGTAGTCAGCTTCGGTCACAACCCCGCCGTGTCACTGGGCTGAGCAGCGTCGTCTACACGCTGCAACAACTTCAGCGTCTGCTAGGCTAATATTCGCCTAGGGGGGCCGGGATAGCTAAATGAGCCTACGTTGTCCCGAAAACTTACACCAACACACCTCATACATCACTGACAGGCAACATTCACCACATCACCTCTCGCAACATTCACCACCTCACCTCACGCAACATACACCTCACACAACGATACTACCACCCAAGATACACAACACACCGGGCGATCACCCCACCAACCATCAACAAAACCACGGACACTAGAATCGGCTTAGCCCTTCTTCGTATTGAACTCGCAGCGAACACACCGTCATCCGTGGATTCCCGTCCTCGGTCGAAAACCTGCAATCGTGTCACATCAGCGGATCTGATCCCATCAAGTTAAATTTCTATATATAATCAAAAGCATTTATATACATTTTTTTTTCTCTGCGCTGCGTCGCAAGTGATTGTGGTATTAAGGGAGTGATTAAAACCCGTAACTTCATTTATAAATAAAATTATAATTGTACTAAAAGCGAAAGGTGGTGAGTGTGTAAGTTTTTCTTTGAAAAGTTTGAAAAGAATTATTAGTTTGAAAAGAATTAAATAAGCTGATTTAGCTGTTTTTTGATTTTGAGGGACTTCTCAGTTTTACAATGGGCCTCCAAAAGGCCTAGGTGCATCATCAGACAGCCATTCTTCGAACCTAGGGACTTCTCAAATTCTTCTCCCTAAATCACTTGAAGCATAATGGTCTCAACCGAGTCTTATTTCTTCTCATTACAGCTTCACAATAATATGTTGTCATGGCATATCGAAAATTTCGGACTTTAAGCATCTCGAACTTCCTTGACTTCCTTTATCTGGGATTCAAATAGAGGTTTTGTTTCAAAAGAACATTGATTAATTAAAATCCAGTATTTAAGTCATGTGGCATAAAGACGTTTTGTTCTTGTGTAGAATATGTTCTACACGAATATTTTTATACTCTTGCAACATGTTGCTACAGAGTAAAAAAGTTTTGTTCACCTAAAACTAATCGAGATAGCTATAGGGTTATATATTATATATATTGTATAAATGTATAAAATAAATAAAGAGGCAAGAAAATGCTCGTTTTACGAATGTATTATATAAAAGCTTCTTAAATTTAAGGTAGCAGAGTTCCCACTGGGGGACTTGAGTTTCGTGCTCACCGACACATTTCCTCTTAAGCTGACCACTGATCTAACGCTGCTTTGAATGAGTGTACCAGAGTTTACTCTGCTCTTCGTATATATTCCAGAATCGGTTGGATTGATGCAACCCATTTGCAAGTAGTATTCGTTCAATACGTTCTCCTCCGTACTTTTGTAAACGAAGAAGACTCTGCCATGAACTTAGTAGAGCTTCACAATGCTACAGAATCATTGTGAATCAATCAAAATGCGAAATAGTATAGCCTTTCATACAATAGGAGACGCCTTAGTAAACAGATTGTAAAAAATATTTTTCGGGTCAACCCCTTCCCTTGTTTGAAATTGCAAAAAAGTCGTCAGCGTTTAAATTCTATTTTAGCAAATATTTTTCTGATACAAAAAAAAGCATGCTTCCGTGAACAATAAGACGCACCCTAATGTACACACATGCTCCTACATATGTTTCGCTCTCTCAGCAAAACGTGTAATCTTGCGTATTGCAAACAATTTTAATTGACTTTTCCATTTACATTTTAAATATTTAATGTAGGAAGACGTTCCATATTGTTTTTGTTTCCCGCTGTTACTTGCGATCCTGACGAAATAGAAGTTTTAATGTATTTGTATAACTTTGAGTTGAAACGTGAAAATTAATGTTTGCACGGACAGGTAAGTATAATTGTTGTTGATAAGGTAATAGTGAAATAGTTTATGTACGCTATTATTATCATTGTCCTTGCCGGAAAACAGATACAACAAGTAAAAAATTTTCATTCACTAACGCATGGAAAGACCCTGAATTAAAAACGCGCTGCTTACAATAAAAAAAGATTTTTAGGGCATTAATATACCAAGCCTGCTAATTGTGCACTTTATTTTCATTTTAAACCGAATTGATTCTTTGTTGCCAAATTCAGCCTTGCAACCAAACCATCCTAGAAGTGTATGATGAAAGGACATTATTTTTAGATAAAAATTACATATCCATTTCATAATTTTACAGTATAAAGAAATATTAAAACATATTTGAATTTTGGTTATAACTTAGTTATATCTGATAGCAGAGGCTTAAAATTTAGTATATATTGTATATGTAATATGATGTAGGGAACATTAATAAACAAAATAGTAAATTTCGAATTTTACTTACATTTAAATTGCCATAACTAAGCCACAAATTAAAAAAGTAAGCGTGGCTCCGCGCCCTAATAGGTTTAATATATGTATATATCTCCCAAATTAGTTTTGCTTTATCACCCAAAATTGCAGTACAAATTATTTAGACACCTACAGCACGAAATATACGTGACAACGTGAAAATAGAAGAAATCGGATGATAACCACCCCCGATTTTGTTAAAAACTATTAAGAGTTCGATAAGTCTATAACTAAATGCGTCAGACATTAAATTTTACACCCCTGATGGTACAAAAGGGATTTATAGAAGCAAAAATCGGACTGCAACCACGCCTACTTCTCATATAATACAACTTTAAATTACATCTGACCACTTTCGATTATACAAATGAAGCAAATCTATGTGCCTAAAATGTATTAAAACTTGTCCTAGCCCCCATTAAATTAATATCAGGCTTTTTTGCCTTTACCTTATATGGTACTTTAGTGATGATGTACATCACATACCTTAATGAAACTCAGAGAGCATCTGTTTCTGCTAATAATATGTAGTAATATAAATAAATCAAATCGGGTCAATAATACAATCAATACTATCTGCCATATATCTAATAAAAGATTTTCAAACTTCCGGTTGACCTTATACCGTATATATCGAACAATATGTAAGATATCTTCGCACAATAAACTGAACGTATTATATTGGATATACTTAGGTTAATGCCAAATATATGTGATATTATATTATACTCCACATAATAATTTCGCTATTCTAACAAACTTTAGTTAGTGGTTTAGCACTGAATATGAGTGGAGTTGATCTAGACCTTAGCCTTAATCTCATATGCGTAATATCATCAATATCCATCTTTTGGTTGACGTTTTGCACATAAAATATTAAAGTCAGCCTCTTCGGTTAAGTTTATGTTATGGCTTATATTATTTTTGCTGTCGGGAAGTAATATATAGTTCTAAAACTAATGTCTATGACCTATAATAAAACTTAATGAAATGCCAAATATTATTGTAATTCATTCACGCTTTTATCGAATAATGAATGTTGAATTATTTCGCAACACTTTTTAATATGAAGTTTTGCCAACACCTGAAGGTATTTCTCTGACTTTGGTCTTTGTAAGTTGCAAGAATATGCCATTCCCTACTTAGTTATATTTAAAATATTAAGAAGGAAACTTTATTTCGATTATGATTGGAAAAACCCTAATTTTCAAATTTCTTAGAAATCTATACTTTCGTTGGTATAAAAAATATATACGTAAGTAGGTAGGTAGAGTGGTTGTCTAATGACGCACCTCGGCCTTTAGGAGGCGCATTGTGGTACCACCGGGACTAATATCCCCTCACTCTATTGTCTCCCTTCAGAACCACCCGGTGCTTTTGATGAAGCAGAACAAGCAAAAGTTTTGTTTGTGCAACCTCTGAACCGTCGTCAAGAAACCCTCGTCCGATGCGATTGCGATTCTTTTCATGTCAAGAGCCTTGCATTCGAATAGAATATACACGTTATATACGTTATGTACTTGGTTTTTTTTTATATTCTTCGTGGTGACTACAGAAGGCATAAACTGAAAATTTCTAATATGCTATGATCGGTCGTTATTATGTAATGCGTTTTATACCATGGTGGTTGTTAGAAGGTATATTCGAAAGAAGATTAGGACATATTAAAACAGCTTTTTACGTAGTATGTAAAAATATGAAACAAATATTAAATTGAGTAATATATTTTATGAGATCATTGTCCATTTGTACAATATGTTAAAAGATAATTAGTTATTCGCTAATAATATTGTTAGCAAATGCGAAATTTTAGAAGGAGTAGGCTGTTATAAGGTCCAATAAAAAGAACTCTTTAATTTTCCCAGTATATGACTTTAGTAATCAGTATATCAAGCTATATGACATTAGAAAAATAACATATAGACATACTACAACAAACTTCTCAGACAATTTTGCTTGACTCAATTGAGCCTATTTTGCTCAATTTCAATTTTGTCGGTTTCGTTCCGATAATTTTGATGTCAAATATGTTCCACGCTCTGGAATGACACATATCGAAATTATCGATACAACAATGGAAATCGTCTTGTTCGGCAGTCACATGAGCAATATTTGAAATGTCAAGAAACTAAACATTTCACAAAATATCCTTTCAAACAATTTAAAAAGAGCCTCGAAGCTATGGGTGCGAGTTATAACAAAAAATTTTATAGACCGCATTTCCATCTGCGAATCGGTACTGAATCAATTCATTTCTGAAGCTGATATTTACTGATGACGAAAAGTGGGTCACTTATGATAACGTCATGCGAAAACAACGAGCCGCTCCCCTTTAACAAAACTCTTAATTCAGATAGTTACAGCCAACCAACTACTGAACTGTCTGAAGGAAGCAACCGCCCATAAATAATTCGACACGTTTGAAGAAAATGATAATAAAAGAGACCAAACTATCGAGTACAAAAATAAGAAATAAAGGAATTTTTATTATTTACTCATTTATTTCTATTCATAACCTTTTTTAGTTTATATTGTATATGTTTTAAATTTTTAATTATAATATTTTAGTCTCATAAAACAGGAACGATATAATAAAGTTTACACCCCCTTTGTATGAATTTAAGCAGATGATGCAAAATGAATTGAATATGTAACTGTAATTTTTAAGGCCAGCGGAGAGCTGCAGAATAACAGAGAAACCTTTGAAAACAATTATTTTTTCCTTCTGTCAAGCTTAAAGTGTCGTTTAATCAATATGTACCGATAACATTCGTTCTTACAAAGATTTGTAGCAACCTTTTGAATGTAATAAAAAGAGCACTCGATTCCAATGTTAAAGTCAATGTCATTCTTGATAGAAACACAAAGGCAACAAACAATTCCCGTATGCGCCCAATAAACAACCAATAATGTTAGAAAAAATTCTTACAATTTTCCTACACATAACTAGAACAGGGTCAATGCAATCCAAAAATCGTTTCTAATATGGAAATCACACACAGGAATACATATGATGGTATTTCGCAGCTTCACGTCTGCGTCTAACAAGTAGCTGGTCACATAGGAGCATTGTAAAAAATTTAAGAACAACAAAAAAGCAAATTCGTTTAAATGCCTACAAATTGTCTGTTCAATTGTTGAACGGCAACATAACTTATTCCCAAACAATGAGCAGTCTGCAAATAATAACGGCAGACTGCTACATTTTATGAATGAAATTCCAATTGGAGGCGCAACGCATGCGCCGCCGATGAAGCGAAACGACAGCAGCAGTACAGCATCTCGGCGAAGGATGTTCGACGCATATAAAGCAGAGATCTGAAACGACGAAATTCAGTTACGGCGGAGAACTCGACCAGTGTGGCACACTGGAAGGAAACCGAACGGAAACGGTGGTGCTAACAACAGCTATAAAGAATAATAAGTGTTACAAAAAATTGTTACAGCTAAAAAGTCAGATATTTTATAAATAAACATTATTTTTTTGAATTGTTTATTTTTAACGTGAAATAATAAAAATGTTCGTTCGAGCTGTGAATAATAACGGTTTATTTCGGTTATAGAAATTTATATATACATATATTGTCAATCCCTGCACCACCAATACGAAATCCGCCATAAAATATCAATTAAACACATTTGTGACTATGTATGTGCGTGTTTTTACTGTTATCGTTTGTAGCATACATTTTACTTGAATTGAAAATACATTAAAACGCCGTCTTCGCCGCAATCAGTTTCAACATCGATGAATATACAACGACAATAAAAGCAGAAACGCTTGAACGACAACCATATAACAACACAAAGAGCGCCTTTAAGGCAACAACATTCTTTAGGTGCAACGGATACATTAAGCGAAACGTACGTGATTAGGTGATAGTTTAAATTTTACTCCAGCTAGCATTTATGATTGCACCTGTACATATACATACAAGTATATACGAGTATATTGTGTGTGATGTGTGTGAAAAAAATTTGTCTTTGGAAAATCATAGCTGTGATATATGTTTTCATATTATAAATTAATAAACAGAGATTGTGCTGTAGCATTATATAATAATAAAACATACGCATTTATATGTTTTTCCATATTTCCACATGTGCTATACCGAAGAATGTAGTATGTTGCGCCATGGCGTATGAGTAACTCAACAAAATATGCACAAATAAATCAACTCACTCAAAATAATGCAAAGTTGTTGTGGTCACGTGATGAATGTGCTGTTTAAAAAATGCTTTAAACTATGTAAATTAGAATATGTAAATTTTAAAGTTAACTTAAAAATAATGCTGGAAACAACTCCAAAGATTTTAAAATATTTACCTGAAAGGAAAGACATTTTCTATATAATTAATGACCACGCCATTTAAACCATAGAACAATTTGGTTAATAAAAAAAAAAATTATATCATAAATATCTAAATTAAAACTATGTGGACTAAGCGAAATTACATTACTGAGGTTTTGAGGAGATATTGTAAACAGATTTAATACATTTTTATACAGCAAATGAGGTACATAGATGTTCTAATAAAATTGTTAAAGATACCGATATATACAAACCCATATATATGATATTAAGTATACGAACGTATAAGAAACAAAATCATTAAATATCGAAAAACTAAAATTTTTATAACATTTTTGATGCATAAAATCGGTACGCACAAATATTGAGCAAAACTTTACGGATGATTTGTAACGTCAAAGAAACGGCAGCAATCTTTTCTCAAGTCACTTTTTTATATAAATATTCGTTATAATTGTGGTCAACGTTATAAAAATTCGGCTTTTACGGCCCCAAGAGCAAATTGCTTGCCAAATCATAGTTTTTTGACCTTATACAATATATAAATTTTTTATACTCTTGCAAGATGTTGCTACAGAGAATACTAGTTTTGTTCACCTAACGGTTGTTTTTATCACTTAAAAATAATGGAGTTAGTTATAGGGTTATATATTTATAAATGATCAGGATGAAGAGACGAGTTTAATTCCGAGTGACTGTTTGTCTGTCAGCCCGTCCGTCCTTCTGTCTAAAAGATAACTTAAGTAAAAGTTATGATGTCTTAATAAAATTTCGTAGATAGGCGTAATCGAATCACTACCATGCTCACAAAACGCCATTAAGCAGGGTCAAAATTGGACGGTGGACGTGGCATCGTCCACATTTAGGTAAAATCACATATCTCCGGACCTGCGTATGTCGGCTTTTTGCGAAAAATATCGGTCAATCTGTGAGATATGTTGGTGAAATTCGGAGAAAACGTTTTTTTGACAATAATATACCGATGTTTCAAAAATGGGTTGAATCGGGTAATTTTCCTTAGCTCCATATACCTTTTAATATCGGCCAATATGGGAGTTATTTTAATTAAATTAAGAGTGAAAACTTGCCTTAGCCGTAGTTTTGGTCTTGGTGTAAACCATTTTCCGATTCAACCCATCTTTTGACACAAACATACCGTTATCGAGAGTTTCATTTATTTATTTTATTATATGAATTTCAATTATATGTCGAACATATTGGCCGATATTTTCGGTAAGTAGTCAACTACAGGCACTGGGGTCCACATATTCAGTACCTAAGGGCTTGAACAGATTTGATTAAAAGAATCAGATGGAATTTAAAATCGTGTTATATGGGAAATAGACGTGGTCGTAATCCGATTTTCGCACTATAACATACAACTATAAGAAGAATATTATGCACCGAATTTATTTGAAATCGGTTAAGCAAATCCCAAGATATGGGCTTTCACCTAAATGTGGGCACTTTCACAGTCTAATTTTGAACGCGATTACTTTAAAGTCATCTCATACCATCCCAGAGATAAAATTTAATGTCTCTGGCGTGTTAAGTGCTTGACAATCGCGCTTTTAGAATTTTTGAACAGTTATATGGGGAGTGTATAATAATAAAAAATATTAGGGATATTATAATGATTTTCGATTCTTTTGTGACGTTTTTCACTTCAACTCATTACTTCAACTTAGCCTCCTCGGTTGAGTTTATATCACATATATCTCAATTGAGGATGATTTAAGTATAATTTTCACTGACGGGAAGTAAAATATAGTTATAAAACTAACTGAGACTATGACCTTCAAAATAAGTTCATATGATACAAATTTTACTTTGTAAAGTTATTCCTTAAACTGTTTTTTTTATTTTTACTTCACTTTGATGTGAAATTATACAACATAAGACCAACCAGAGGGTAAAGAAAATGTAAAATCGGCTTGTGCATAAAAAATGGGACATTTTATGATTTTATAACATTATTTTGTGAAAAAATATAAGAAAATTGTTTAAACTTAGGTTGGGCTTTGGCACAGCAAAAAATCATAGTTTTTTCTAGATGATTAAATTCCGTACTGGAATAAGTTTTCATTTTTACTATACAATAATTTGTACAAACGCACCAAAAATCCGAACTAAATAATATAATACTATATTTTATATGGAAAATCACAAAGCGCCATCTCTTGAATATTAATATTAAGAGCTTGAACTTTAGAAAAATTTTATTTTTTGTCATTTCGGGCGAGATTTTCACGGTATCTATGAAAAAAAAAAATTTGGTCCACCTACATATATTTTGTACAAAATCTAGATGCCGTTCTTTCTAGGAACAATTAATGCGTTTGAACAAAAACTGTATTCTTATATAGTAAATATCCATACAACAGAAGTCCATATTTTCACCTATTCTGCATGTATACCGACATTTTTGAATCATTTAAAACTGGCCATTGACGGTATATGAATAAATATGTTAGGTCTAACAACAAGAAACAAATTATTATCGTTAAATAGAAGATTTCATTAAGGATAGTTAGATCTACATAGGTGAAATATGCACAGTTTGTTGAATAAGTTGTTGCCATTTAAAAGGCCATGACATAATACCACTGCAGAAAAACTCGTCCGTATTGGCAAACCACTGAGATAGTCGATTTTCACATTGCGTCAAGCAATCACAATACTGAATGAAAAGCTTATTTTAGTACGAAATCTTATCTTTCTAACACCTAAAGTATAACCCGATCGCAAATATACGACGCGTAACACATATTACTAAAGCGATATATTATATTATCTATAATAATGGATTTCTTTTTACTAGACATAATTCTTATGGTCACATTTCGGAATGGTTTCTTGTTCCTTAAAATTTTATTATTCGCAGTTATATAATATTTTTCGAATACTACAAAGAGATAACATAGATTACCGCTATAAAAACATGCATTTAAAAAATCTATGCCACAAGGCGAACCCTAGATATATTTCTGATAAAAATCATTGTGGTAAATTAAAAAATCCAATGTCAAATTCTGACAAGTGGTCAAAATCGTATTTTTATTTTTTAACAAAATGTATTAATTTTCATGTGGATTTCTTTTCTTTAATTTTTTTCTTTCGTAGCAATTGAAAAATAATTTATTCATTGTAGCTGCTTGCGGAGTTCGTGTGGGTGTCATAACTCTGGTGAAATTCAAATAAAAAATGTTGAGACCAGCATAATTGAAGGATACTGATTTATATTCATACCATGGGCTTCATTGGTGTGAAAAGAAAATTTGCTCAAACTATTTTCTCAATTCATTTTCAATCTCTCAGTTGATCCATATTTAAATCACTTTTTAATTTGGATCTTACAACAATTATTGCCACATAAGTTAACTCGAGTTTGACAAACTTTTCTACAGAAGCTCTAACCAAACAACTTTTTAATGTATATATGTATATATATATAATATATATTATTATAAAAGAATATTTGCTTAGTAACACCAAAAAATATTTGTATATGAATTTCTAAAATTAATTATTCTGAACTTTTAGTGGGTTTTTGAAAAAATTGAAATAAAATCAGAGGTGCATGAAATATGGTTTCTGAAACTGCGCCGTGGCAGTTAAGTGATACAATACAATTTTACAAATTCTATGGAGTTAATAAAAAAAGGCAATCAAACTCAATGTCAGAAATGGCCATACGCGATAACCCCTACCTTCTATAAAATTAGTCTAGAAAACTCTTTATAATTTAATAACTAAACTATAGTAAAATCAGGTCAATAAACTATATAAGTGTCTTCAATTTAAAAAAGTAGTAATTTTAATATGGCAGCACCCTCTGTTGGTAGGAGATGTCATATCTTACAAACGTCTGAACCGCAATTAAATAATAACATATGCTTTCGTTGATTATCCCCAAAATGGACACTATTAGTTCATATTGCAGATCAGCTTCCTTGCTTCATCTTTTAAATTGGGTTTCTGGAAAAAACAAGTGAGGTATCGTAATATAGCTAAGAAAAGAGTTGGTGGTTGTTGTAGCAGTAGAATATATTCCTCATTTCCGGTAATTTAGCAGTCCTTGGTCAAATAAAATTCTGGGAAAAGGGTTGGTGGTTGTTGTAGCAGTAGAATATATTCCTCATTTCCGGTAATTTAGCAGTCCTTGGTCAAATAAAATTCTGGGTCCGTTCAGGTTAAGTAGACCTGACTGCCGTTACAACCAACACTTTGTAGACTTTTACTAAAATTAAATGAAATAAGTTAACATACTATTTACTTAGTTGCTATAAACTCAATGTAATGGTTTTCAAATATACTGTTAGCTATACTCTTTCTTCAGTCCTAACAGTAACTTTGGTTCGAAATTGAAGGTTTTTATGATATTTTTTTTCCCATTTCACGTCTTATATTTCTGTATCTAATTACTTGTCCTTCTTTTTCATTTGTGTATGAATTTTTCACCCAGTCGGTACAATTTGAAGCAACATATATTTATTTTTCCTACTTAAATATTTAATGCCATTGCGAAATGTGCAAACAGCGGTGGTTATTTGCTTACTTAAATATGTATTTTAAATAAGCATGGCAACAATGACTGCACTGTGGCGGTGGGGAGCAAAATACAAGTGTAAATGTATTAATGAGGCGTCACAAATTTATTTAAATTCGATTTATGTGGGAAATGGTTGCTAGTCAAGCAAACATCATGTGAACAACAGAAAGGGAGTTATTCTTGAAGAGTCATGTCTGCAATTTATTCACTTTATGATTCAGTTGTACCATTGTATACATGCAGATATAAGTAAATAAGTGTATGTATCTCAGCACTCTGATGGATTTTCAATTTAAAATCTTAATTGGAGGATACAATTTTGTTCCGATCTTCTCTCTCTCTCTTTAACTTCATAGAGACATGTCCTTGTACGGCATAGTCTATCACTAAGGAAGAGGCAATGGCAGCACCCAGAGTTTCATTAATAATTCAAACTCTTTAAAAGTAAGCCAACGCAGTTTTGTATTGTTTGTATAGAATGGCAGTACGAACCTACGTATTTAATTTTAAATGAATCTTCACAGCATCATGTTTGCAAAAAATGTTCCCTCCTATGGGAAATAAAAGGGTATACTCTATTTAATTACATATAAAAATATCTAATTGGTCTTGCCCTTGCTAGATATTTGATGGAACTCGACATTCATTGTTGTGTTCAAATCATAGGAAACCCCGATCGACAAAGTAATTGGATTTTGTAAGGGAAAGGTGGGCTGAAAATTTTTAAAAACTAAATCAAAAAGTGATTTGCTTACTGAGAAATCAGTTAAAACAGAAGATAAACCCGCCCACTCCCCATATAACGATTTTGTTGAAAACTCCCCGTGTTCAAGTCCCCGTGTTGCCAAAAATGGATAATATCGGCTTCATACTTCCCCAAGCCAACATGTATACGTACCTAATCTAACGATTTTCTAACACCCGTTTGACTTTATACCTTATATATTGGTCAATGCAGGAGGTACCTTCAGGCAATTTAAAGAGCACATTTTCTTAGTAATGGTATGTCATAAAACCAATAATGGATAAAAGCCCTAGTCACCATTTACCAATTATAAAGATTTTCGAACTTTCGATTGACTTTGTACCGTAAATATTAATCAATTTGCGAGGTTTCTAAATGAAACTCATAGATCATATTCTTCTGGTAGCAATATTTCGTAATGCCGAAAATGGATAAAATCGGGTCAATAACTCATAAATTACTCGAGCTTCCATATACCACATATTATATAATTATTTTCGTTATTCTAACAGACTTTATGCCGCACTGACGTCGGTCAGATAATTGCATGAAAATATGTTCCCTTGAGGATTTAGGGGTAGTCAGAATTATTTTTAAATTTTCGTTAAGTGTAATATCTTGAAAATAGTTTCTGAAAATTTCAAGTTGATCCGATAATTACTTTTTGAGTTATTCGACAAATAACAAAGAGCGCTCGGTCACTTCAAAGCGCTCTGGAGCTCTAGTGTGAAACTTCAAATGCGTTTTTCTTAAAATTATGTTTTTTGAACTGGTGACAACTGTAACTCGAAAACCGCTCAGTACATTTTAATTAAATTTATACAGCTTTTAGAATACATAATAAAAACGGCCCTAGTCGAAGGATTATTTTAAGACCAATTAACTGTTCATTTTTTCCTTAAAATGTAAGCCTGACGCTGCCATTTTGTTAATTTTTGAAAAAAAAAATGCTTCGATCAGGCCCAGGATTATCTATTTATAAAACTAACTTTTTTTATCCGATTGATTTTAGATGAATCTCCAAGGACTTATACTTGTCACCGCAATTTTTTTTTGAAATTGGGTCAACACAGACAGCTATAAATTTGAAAATTAAATTTGTTTTTTTTTTTTAAATTTTCGTTACGTCAAGTCTTAACATTGTATAATAATGCCATATTACTACTTTTATAAAATAACATGATTTGATAGCAAAAAAAACTTTGCTGAAAATTCTCATTTTTTCGTGCCTCTCACTACCGCTAACCCCTCGAGTAATTCCACAAGTTAACAAAATCAGTCCAGACCGTCCCCTATCCCAAACACACCCGATGTAT
Organism: Bactrocera oleae; assembly: GCF_042242935.1. Taxonomy (NCBI): domain Eukaryota; kingdom Metazoa; phylum Arthropoda; class Insecta; order Diptera; family Tephritidae; genus Bactrocera; species Bactrocera oleae. The sequence continues at coordinate 29,938,011 of NC_091537.1, read as the reverse complement.
TGGTTTCCGATGTTCTAACCTTTTATGATGGTGAATATATGTGATTGCGCTAATATGAATTAATTTCGAGTAATATTTAATTTTTTTCAAAAATTTAAAAAGTTTTACTGTGTATTTTTAAAATATGTATAAACATACGCTTGAAATTTTGAAACATTTGATGTACTAGATTTTTTTTAGTTCCCAAAGATCGCATTTATTTAGGCTGTCACACACTTAATATAAAATATTCAAAGTAAGAGAAATGTGAGGTTTTATTTATCTATTATCTTTCTATTAACCTTTTTATGTCTGCATATGCCATCATCAGCACTATTTTGTGGTCGAACATGTCAATACTAATTTTCCACATCGACTAGTAATATGAATACGTAGTTTAAAACGGTAGCACATATCAATATTTCATCAGATGAATGATGTATTCCCGAATTACATTTATACTTACTTACCTATATCGATTTTATTTCAACTCAAATGTCAGCACTCATATAAAAAAGGCATTTGTTTTGACATAAGTGGGAAGTCAACGATAACTCTATAGTAATTTTGCACATACAGTTGTATATAAAGAAAAAATGCGTAAGAGTCTTGCTCAACTTTTTGAGCTGTTTTTATTATCTCAAATACCATGTGGAGCAGTCCCATCAACTTAATTCAATTTTGTCAAACTATGAATATAGAAGTATGACAACAACTTTTAATCCTGGTATTGACCAAACCAATTTTTCGAGAGATTAGATTATAAGTAAAACAAAGAAAATTATTTCTCCAAAAATATTTGAAACATTCTTATGATTTCAGAAACTATACTATACTACTACTATATATAGAATAGAAGAACCTGTTCTTAGAATATACAAAATTTACACCCATTCTTAGAATATATAGAGTATACCGTTTAAATGATACACCAACCCAAGTAAAACAAGTTATGAATAGCTGTTTATAAATCCGTACGTAGGTAATATGGGTGATCATAGTAAAAAATCTTTGCATAAATCCCAAAAGTTTTGTTGAAAATATGAGAAACAGTTTTGTAATCATTTTTATATGAAGTCATAATTTGTTATTCGCCGAACTGGAGGTCGATTCCACTGTATTTTAACCACCTAATTCAGCATAGGTGACTAGAACCATTAAGGGGTTAGACCAGTCCCGTGTCTTAAAAATTCCTGATTTTGATAATTTATTTTATTCGGGGGGTAAAGAAAAAGAAATCAAATTTGATTCAATCTTTATAAAACAATTTTTTGTGAGTATAAAAAATGATTGGAGTTTTGTTACAAAATGGTGGCTACTGGGCCAATCTGCGGAATAGCCCTTTTAAAGATGTAAAAAAAGAAAGAACATTTTGAAATAATAGCAATAAAATGGTAGATAGTTCTTTATGTAATTATATTGGGAAAATACAGTTTAAAATTTGCGATAGTCCTCAAGGACCGAGCTCAATTTAAAAATTGTAGTTTCGTTTTAAGTTACGTAGCTGACTGAAAATGTATCGAAGAAATTTCTAGATTGGCCTAACTCCAAAATTCTTACTTTGCAGTCAACTGGAAATGGTGTGAAATGGGTAGTTTATCCGCTGTATATGCTGTATAAAAAATTTATTTTTATTTTCATTGATATATTCCGCAATTCTGTCGATTATTAAGCTATAAGCAACCTTGATATAATTAATAAAATAATATATGAGCCATAGGCAAGGAAAAAGATCTAACAAGATACGTTTTGAACCACTGAAACGGTAAATTTAAGATTAGTGCCATTAATTTGTGATATATGATATTTCTACTATTCTCGTCATTCCGATTATTTTGATATAAATACATAAAACGAACTAAAACTTTATGTGCCGCGGAATAATTTAAATCGTGCAATTCGAAAAATAGTATCGACAAATGGCCATCTTTGGCCACAAAATCTCCTCTGTGACGCTGCAACCCATTAGCACCTCGTTTAAAATAGTTTAACACCAGACGCGAATTGTTGCAAACACAAATGACAATGGATAACCGAAAACGGCACATGCCTTCATATAAAAAAAGTTAAAAATAACAATAACAGTGTCAACAACGTGTTTCAGATGAGTCCGACAGCTGCAATTATTGCAGAAGTAACAATAGACTTAAAGCATAATTTACAAATATAATATACACCTATCTATGTATATATACTTTTATATGTATAGGGGGTTTTTAGAGATGTAAAAATTTGATTTCAAAATGAAATGGTCAATAAATTGACTTTTTTGTTAAAAAATGTTATGGCATTAGGTTTGAACTGATTTTCAGACAGATGGTCACCGCGATTAATAAATAATATTTACATATTTGTAAAGTAGGAAATTTCGTTCCTTACTGAAAATAATTAGATGTGTACGAGCAGATATTTATGGTAAGCTAACCCATCCATAACGGCAGTTTTTTCCAAGATTTTTAATTGGTTTTTCCGATGTAAGTCTTTGTTTGATTTGTCAACCCATACTGATTGTAAATGTCAAACACATGTCTTTACTTTGACACCTAATTTGAGGGATATCCCTCTAAAAGATTCCATGTCACTAAAGAGGCATCCTATATACCATATACGCTTGATAGTTTGATACTAACTCGAAAACAGGGCAACATAGACAAACAAGCATACTCGCACCGAAAACCCCGCAGCCGTGTGGAACTGAAGCACTCAAACATATGCTATTGTGGAGAAAACACTTTTATAACCGTTAGTGTACAAGGTGCGTTCCAAAGTAAACAGTAAAAAAGTAACAAAGTAAACTCTAGTGGCGCCATCTATATGTCAACAAGTGCGTTAGAATCTGCTATCCTTTATCGACTTCCAGTAAAAATTTAATTATATTTCATCTATTGGAAGTGAAGTTATTGCGTTTTAAGTGTCAGTATGTTTTTGTCATCGGTGCGAAAATGAGCTTCGAACAAAGAGCCAACATTAAATTTTGTTTTAAAATTGGTAAAACTTTTACCAAAACGTTTCAATTGATGAAAGAAGTTTATGGCGATGATTGCCTATCCCGTAGCAGAGTGCATGAGTGGTTTCAACGTTTTCAAAGTGGTCGTGAGGACATAAATGAGAAATGAGCCGAAACCCAAAAAATCGCGCCTGGAGAAGTCAAAAGTGAAGACAATGCTTATTTGTTTTTATGATATGGTCCACAAAGACTTTGTTCCACCCGTACGGTGCGCCGTATTCGACGTGTTCGGCCCGAATATCGCGAAGATGGAAGTTGGCGTTTGTTGTACGATAATGCGCCGTCTCATCGATCGACGCTTGTGGCCAATTATTTGACCAAAAATCCCATTTTAACAATCAACCACTCCCCGTATTCACCTGATATGGCACCGTGCGACTCCTACATTTTCGGAAAAATGCATTTGCCGATGAAAGGAAAGCATTATGCAGACGTGGAGGCCATTCAAAAGGCTTGCACCGGCATACTGACGGTCGTACCGGGCAACGAGCTAAAACACTCGTTCGACATGCTTTTGGAGTGCAAATAGCTGTATTAAGGCAGAAGGAGACTATTTTAAATAAAATTAATTGGTTTTGCCGATAAAACCATTTGTTCTGTCTTTTTTTTTAAAGTTCTGTTTACTTTGGAACGTACCTTGTATACGTATTTGGAGAAAAACGTACTAACTCGCTACGATATATCAACATATGCATGTGGACTTAGCTGTGTGTATTGTTGTACAACTTGAATGTACAAAATTACGCCAGGAGCTATAGAGTGAACGCTCGTACAAAAGCGTACAACCACAATTGTGTAGCCTCCTTACTTTTATGAATGTGGATGTACTTGTATGTGTGTATTGACGGCGTTAGGATAACTGCAGAAGCGGTTACCGATCAAACCCTGCTATCACGCTGTGAACTAAACAAAAGTGTTGAAATTATAACAAAATTCTCAATCGATCGACTTCAATGTAAAAATTGCGATAAAGTTTTCAAATCGAAGCCAGTTGGAAAACTGCATTTAGTTAGGTACATAATTTTGATGGATCTAAGGGTTTTGCTAAGGTTATCATACTCACTTATTTAGTTTTAGATATCCAACTTGCTTTTCGAGATATTTATCTCTTAATTATTTCATGAATACGGAAATCAATACTTTTGTTAAATAGAAGACATAGGTATATTTTTATGCAGTTTATCGCACCAACTGATGTCAGATCTGTCGTGTCCAAACATTGTCGTTAAGATGAATTTATTAATGTTTAATACTAGGATAGTATGAAATGAAGAGTTGGCTGTTGCATAATTTTGTCTTTTTCACAGTTTTACAACCGGTTCTTGTTTTTTCCGCATACTATGTATCTTTCCAGCACAACTACATACAGGCTTATACATATTTATCAATTTTTGAATAACACCTTTTTAACCGATGATTTAGTTGTAATAAATGCATTTACATTTATATAATATATATCTAAATTTTCAAGCTAGATTTGAATACTTTTGTTGTATTGAACAAATATACGGCTGAAATATCGCCCAGTGTCAACCTGCCCAGCCGGTCCAGATGTCGAGTCTCTAAGGGAGATAAATTATCTACGGAAATAGTGGAAATCTTTTAAAGGACATATTTTTGAAGATTAAGCTCTGAAAATATGAAAACAATTCTTTCACTTAATATATAGAATATTATATATACATATATATATGATTTGTTCATGATGCTCTCTGGAGGTTGACCCTGTGTTTCAAGTTGATAAATATATATAACTTAGATACTACTAAAGATACTTTGACTATAATTTGTATAAAGTTAACTTTATAGATTAAGAACTTTTCCTAGCCTCCGTTTACTTACCCATTACAATTATTTCAGTTTCATTATTTGATTTTATCCTGGACAGATACTAAAAAAAATTTCAAGACATTATAAAAAAATGTTCATGCAATTTAAATATACCAAATCATCGAATTTATTTTTCTAATCATTCTAAGCAAGCTTGCCTGAAATTTTGTCACATTGTATTCGTTCATTGTTTGAACTCCTTTGATTCGCTTCCGAACTTAGTCGCACTTTCGCCAACAGCGCGTCGCTCATCTGTCAAAGCGGCGGAAAACGGAAATTAATTTGCTGTGCGTCTGGTGCGAACTCAAGGTTTTGGAAACCTTTTCAATCTCTTTTCATTGTCGTAATGAATGTCTTTTCAGGTGTTGTCGTCAAATGCCAAAAAAGAATAAAGGGCATGAAAAATGTAAATTTAATAGAATCAGAAAACAAATGAAGAGAGTGGTAATAAAATTTATTGATTTTAAATATTTTCCAAATATCCAGACTAATAAATATATGCATGCATTAAAGTTGTTATGTTTTTCCCTCATTGCAGATGCCACTAATGTTGCTGTAAGCTGCTTGTTGCGCCAACTATCCTTCAGTGTCGCAATTGCTTTTCAAGAGTACACGCAGTACTTAATAGTAAAATTTTAAATGACAAGTATTTGCAAGCAAATCCTACCACTCACTTCACCATCATATCGCCCAAGTAATGCCAAAGCCACGGCAAAAACGTTACTGGCATTGGCTAAAAACGGGCCAATTATACCGTCTCACACTTATTGTAACAACAATATGCATACCACTTTGCAGTAGTGCTTCCGGCGCTACGAGCTACTTAACCACTGAGATATATAGCACCCCTAAGAGCAACAACAACAGCACCAGAAGCCAATTGCAAATTTGGCGTTATAAACTTACAAAATCACAGGAGCTAGAACTACAGAACTTACAGCCAACACAAATCAAACTAACCAACACGCACCAAAGCAAACATAAACTTACTCTTCAACCAACACACAGTCATGAAAGTGTGCCAACTGAACGAGCTGTCTTGACGCAGACAAGAAACCGTCCCAACGTCGAGCTTAATTTGCCTACGCCTGCGCTTGATAGAACTGGTGGTGATGATGTGGCAAAGCATAGGCATGTAGCATATGCTCTACAACAAACACCGACCCACGACGACACACTCGTAAAAGTACAAAACGTTAGCGACGGTATGCGGCCTGACCCGCAGACTGTGGAGAAAATAAACTTTAGTCGCAGCTCGATGAGAATTTCAGCCAATTGGCCTGATAACAATTTGAAGGTTAATCAAGTGTTTGAAAGTCAACGTCGCATGACGACGGCAGAAATTCGTCGCAACAGCCGACGAATTGTTTTGCTTGGTCTGTTCGAGCTCTCCAACCGGCAGGGACAACGTTTGGATGGCTGGAGTGAATTGACCGCGGCGCAAATGGCTGTAGAACATATCAATAGTAAGAAAATTTTACCTGACTACACACTGGAGCTCTTGAGTAACGACACACAGGTGAGTATATGGGAATAAGGAGTAAATGTGAGTTAAAAAGTTCGGTTTTACTGTTCAATGGAGTAGAACTACAATAGTAGAGATAACAAAAAATTAGACAAAGCTATTTAAAATTGTTATTGTCTTCAAACTAATTTGCTTGATCTTCAAATACAATAGAATTGGTATGGTTGTTTGTATCTAAATAGATGTTTTGCTTGTAAAAACTTATCCACCCGTACCGCAGTCGGCATGTAAGGATTTGCAAATAATTGAACAATAATTTATTTGCAAATAGCCAAAATTTGCCAAAACATTAAGCTTTCGCTTACTTTAACCTAGCAAGAATTCACATATACATATAAGTGTGTAAATTCATAGAAACTTTGATCTATAAAATTCTATAAAAATGCTTCCTGGCTCAAATATTTTGTTGGGTTAGGTTAGGTCCTAAGGCTGATCCTCATATTAGGGATAGTACGTGGACTGCTATATACCGTTTTTTAACGACTTAAGGAATTAAATCTTGTACGTAGACAAAGCCTGTTGAGCCTATGATAAATCTGTTTTGGCGTTTTATATTCTATTATATTCCCGCTAGCTCACATGGTTGCCTGAAGGTAGTGTGGAAATATATATTATATTTTTTTTTATTATACCTCGTGTTCTTTCAAACAACTTCTTCAGTTGGCATCCATAGCGAAATATCCCTACAACTAGGGAGCCTTGCTGAGGACCTAAAGCTTTCTCAGCGTTTTGATCTAATTTGAGCTAGAAGGATCTCGCGACCACGCATGTACTAATGGTTGATCGCCAAGCTCCCGTGAGGCTCAGTTATCAAGTAGCAAAATGCGGGAAGACAGCGGAGCTGCAACCCGCTCCCTTTCTACTATCGCGGCTGAGGAATAATCAAATTTACAGTTACCTATAATTTTGCTACAGGCTGGTGTCCATATTAGTCTTATCGATAAGTATCTAATGTTGACGAATAATTTCCGACAATAGTCTTTTCCACTAACCATCCTGTTAACGCTTCCAACGGCCTTCCCATTCCCGGTTTCTCTTAGAGCAACTTTCGTGACCATACACCTTTTGGCTAAGTCAACGGGTATTAAGTGCGGTGGTTCGTGCGATACACAGATGCAACCTTCTTCGCAAGTGTAGCTTATTTTGGTAAGAGAACCCATCTTTTGCCAATAGCTCCTAGTCAGTAGAACAATCGATGCATTTGTTGCTCTCTTTGTGATATTAGGATTCAATATTAGTTGACCGTACTAAAAATTATCGCCAATCTTATTAAAATATATATTTCTCTATTAATGAAGATATCTTTAATATGTATAAATCAGATCATAAGTGAAACATCTTTATGCAACTAGCTTTCTGTCAATGTCTCTGGCTTCTTTATGGTAAAAAATGGAGGAAACGTTGTAATTTTTAATGGTAAATACAATATATTTTCCCTAGGCGCATTTTCAAATAATCTTATCAGTCAGGGTAAATATTAAAGCAAAATATCAAGGCAATATTCTACAAAAGTTTAAGAGGCTGTTCGGTATTTAATATGTATATGAAAGAGATCACGTACTCAAAAAGAAATTAAGAAAGTATTTCCAGGTATGTAAAATTATCATTTGATATTTACTCGTTAATGCATTTATGCTCACATAAATCCATATAATAGTTGAATTTCAAGTAAATATGGAAAAAAATTGTATACTACTAGCCTAATAAGTTGTCACTACAAGACATTAATAACTGAAATCAAATTAGTCCAAAAAATAATCTCCTGGGAAAAAATTAACATCAGTAGTTCTACAAGGATAAAAGTTTTACTCCATTTTGGAAAGACCAAATGATGTTTTTACGAGTAATTTGTTTTAACAAATTTAAATTATAATCATAACAAGTAACGAAGGACTAATTTCGGGTGTAACCGAACATTTTATACTCTTGCAACTTGCAAGGGTCAAGGATGGGGAAATATCTTCAAGTGTTCAAAACCTCATATTATTTCGGGTGTAGCTAAACATTTTATGTGTGCAGGGATACTTCAAAGGCACCATTTGTGCATTGGTGCTTGATTTGTGTACTGAAAAGTGAAAGAATTATAAGGAATTTAAAATTGTGATATATGGGAACCCGATTGCGCCCATTTTCACAACTAATATACATCAACCATCAAGGTAATGTTATGTACTCAATTTGGTTGAAATTGGTCGAGCAACCCCGATTCATATAAAGCATTCTTGCGTCATCATGGGTGTAAAATTTAATTTATTATTTTTTGACTTATCGCGCTTTAACTAATTTTTAACAAACCCGTTATATGGGGAGTTGGCGGGGTCATCATCTGATTTCACCTATTTTCACACTGTCGTAAAGCGTATTGTAAGGATTTGTCCTGTGATATAGCCTGAATGGTTTGGGAGATATGTACATAAACCTATTAGGGGGCGTAGCCCAATTTTTACAAAATTTGTAGCTAATATGTGCCCTTTGCTGCTGTAATCTCTTGTATCAAATTACAGTTTTATATCTTAATTGAATATTATAAGTTTTTGATTAATGGCGTTTTGCGAGCGTGACAGTGGTCCTTTTACAGCCATCTGCGAACTCGTCGTCGTCGGATTATCGGCATTAAACTAAAGTATAGCCAATATTATATGTTCAGTTAATTTTGTTAAGATATCTTACACATTGTTCAATATATAACCGGTATAAGGTCAACCGGAAGTTTGAAAATTCTTTATTAGGTATATGATAGATAGGTGTAGTACTGACCCGATTCGATTAATGTTTGGCATACAGTTTTACTATTATCAGGAGAGAATCCTTTTAAAATTTCAATTATACCTATATCGCACACATTGACCGATATTTACAGTAAAAATCAGCCATAAGCTCTGGGGTCCACATTTCCGGTGTATTGGGGCTTGAATTGTTATGGTCCGATTTGGACAATTTTTAGACCTGAGATGGCATACCTGTTTTATCCCTATATAAAAGTTGGAGCTTGATTTGTATACTGGAAAATGAAAGAATCATATGCAATTTAAAGTTGAGTTATATGGGAAGTAGGAGTGGTTGTAGTCCGGTTTCGCCTATTTTCGCACTGTCATATGGTAATGTCAAAGTAATAACTACTAAGTACCAAATTTGGTTGAAATTGGTCAAGTAGGTTCGGAGATATGTGATTTCACCAAAATGTGGCACTTTATAGGTTTTCGTGTAATGACGTCTTGTGGGTGTGGAGTGGTTCAATTACGCCCATCTACGAGCTTGTCCTCACTTTTTTGCCAAAGAACACATGTACCAAGATTCATTAAGATATCTTAACTTTACTTAAGTTATCACTTGCTCAGACGGGCGTACGGACAGACGGACAGACGGACTCACTCGGAGTTCAACTCGTATCCTCATTCTTATCATTTATATAAGTATATGGTATATAACCCTATATCTTACTCAATTATTTTTAGGTGATACAAAAAACTGTTGGTGAAGAGAACTACCATCTCACACTGTATAGCAACATGTTGCAAAAGTATCAAAGTCTGTCGATTGTAATATCGTAGAATAATCATACAAAAATATTTTTCTTATATGGGCGAGATTTAGTTGGCTAATTGAGCAATCTTACAACTACTACAACCGTCAGTGTAGTAGTTGTAAGATTGTTTAAAACTAGTCCGTTTTAGTTCAGGGACATGTACATGTATAACATATTTGTATAGGTAAACTTAGAGACAATTCAGTTAGTTTATTTAAAACAAACTTTTAATGGGCTAACTAAGTTAAGCGCTTGATTATGAAATCGCTTAAACGCACATACTAGAAAATTAGAAAAGAGTGGTGATAAGTGAAGGAGCTTCAGCACAAGCAGTTGTGTCTGATAAACTGCTGAGGAAATATATGCACTCTTTTTAGGTTAAAGTGAAATTGATTTATATATAGTCATAGTAGAAGGAAGAGTGTAAAAACGAACGATTTTTGTGAAACCTTTATTTCTATTGTTGATAACTGACGACCTGCTGATACTGGTTAAGGACATTTTTTTCATTGCGAAACTAAATTGCAGATTTAAATTTATACTCACTTTCAATTTTTACAACTTTTTATGCTTCCAATACCTTCTAGGTTTTATAACTTAACTTAAGTTCGGTCCAGTTGTTGGCAGTAGAGGGCCAAATTGAGCGTTTGGCCCCAGGGGAGCAGCTCATAGTAGATGATTCCTTGCCAATCCCACCAAACACACACCAAAACCTTTCTGGCCGTCAATCCGGTCTTGGCCACCGTCTGGGCCGCTTTTCCGAGCTTTGACCACGACCGTTTGCGCTCGATGTTGTCGTAAGTGACTCATTTTTCATCGCCAGTCACAATCCGCTTCAGAAACGGGTCGATTTTGTTGCGATTCAGCAGCGATTCGCAGATGGAAATTCGGTCCATCATGTTTTTTTGCGATAGTTCGTGTGGCACCCAAACATCGAGCTTCTTTTTGAATCCAAGGTTATGAAAATGGTTCCAAACGGTTTTCTGGCTTATCTTTAGTTCCTCAGCAATTAAATGAGTGCTCACGTGATGGTCTGTTTCCACTATTTCCACGATTTTATCGCGATTTTCGACGACAGGCCTCCCGACGCGTGGTGCATCTTTGACATCGAAATTACCAGAACGGAACCTGGCAAACTATTTTTGTACTACACGTTCGTTTACAGTATCGGGCCCATAAACAAAATTAATTTTTTCAGCCGATTTGGCTGCTTTTTCGCCTTGATCGAAGAAAAATTGTAAAATATAGCCAATTTTCTCTTTGCTCTTCACTCACAACGTACTGAGTCAATCAAAAAAACTGTCAAAGACAAACTTTTAGCGCGAATAAACACTTTTTAGCGCCGTATAGTATGCGTATATAGTATGGCATGATATATTATATTATATAAATGCACATGTATTCTATAAATTCTGAAAACTGTGTATCTGCTAATATAATATGATCATGGATACTGGGAGAACATTCCTATTACATACTGTATATGTAAAACCAATAGGTAGAGCCAAAATGGGACTATGGGAAAAATGGGGTTTTATGTTTCGATATATCTCATACGGAGGCGAATGATTATCAAAAGTCGTATCAATGGTCTAATTTTGTTCACTTAATTATGACGGTAACGTAGGAAAGTTTAAAGATAAGGAGCTTCTGAGGCGCGTAATATTTCGGTCTTCATTTCCCATAATTCTGAGTACCCTACAAAGAAACAATCTTTATATTAATATTATTTCAATATTCGTGCTTGAGCTGATGCTTTCTGGTAAAAGACAACATAATTAAAGGATTCAAATGTTTTAAACAAGACTGTGCACATTTTAGGGGAGGAAAATCTCAGATAAGTGACTTAAACGCAATTTAAGCATGCACAATTTTGCATTGATACTCGAATTTGTTGGGAGGTAAGGACAGGCAATACTACTTGTATTTATATAACAAACCACCTGTATATATAAATACATACTCGTATGTATATGTATACTCATTCGCAACAGCATCTCAACATAAATGCATACATACATATCTAAGTAGACACATATGTATGCATATACATACTATGTGTGTATAAGAATCTAAGGATATCCATACCTAATGAAAGGAAATCTCGTTTCGAGTTTTATTGTACAAATCTATATAAAATATTCATGGGACACAATGTACTCTACTGTTTAATAGCCTGAGCAAACTTTCTTTAACGAACATTTAGTCGCTTTAAGTGTGACATGCTGAAAATATTTTCAGTTAAATATACAAACATTTATATATGTACATACATGTATGTGTACAATAAGTATAATTAATACAACATTTTTATTGCTGTTGCTAATAGTTTTTGTTGTTGTATAATAGTTTTGTTCACTTAATGGATGTTTGTATCAGAAGCGGAGAATAATTTGTTGATTTAAGCAAGAGCTCGTGTCTAATTTCGTGAAGATAGCTCGTCAAATAAAAAAATTTTCCATGCAAGCAGTTTACTCCGATCGTTCAGTTAATATGGCAGCTACATGTCATAGTCATCCGATCTATACAATTTCTTCGGCGATTAGATTATTGCCTGAAATAATAACACATGCCAAATTTCGTACCTCGTCAAATGAAAGAGTTTTCCATACAAGCACTTCATTCCGATTGTTCAGTTTGTATGGCAGCTAAATGCTATAGTCACCCTATTTGAATAATTTCTTCGAAAATTAAATTGTTGCCTTAAATAATAATCCGTGCCAAGTGAACATACCTCGATAAATGAAAGAGTTTCCCATACACTTGATTCCGATTGTTCAGTTTGTGTGGCAGCTATATGCTATAGTGGTATCGGTCGTTCCGACAAATGAGCAGCTTCTTTGTGAGAAAAGGACAGGTGCAAAATTTCAGATCGATAGCTTAAAAACTGAGGGACTAGTTTGTATATATACAGACAGACGGACAGACAGACATGGCTAAATCAACTCAGCTCATCATGCTGTTCATTTATATATATATTTTATAGGGTCTACGACGTTTCCTTCTGGGTGTTGCAAACTTCGTGGCAAACTTAATATACCCGGTTCAGGGTATAATGAAATAGCGTGTTTTACTTATAAAAGTGGATCTTAACAATCACTAATAACAGAATTTTCGAACATGCGACTGTCTTTACTCCAAATGATTGGTGATGGTATATGAGGTAACTTATTGAAAACCTGTGGCAATTTATTAGCCTGTGGTACATTAGTAGTATGTGGTATTGGCAAATATTGATAAAATCGGGTCAATACTACCCGCAAATCCCATATACTATTAATAATTACTTTCGTTATTCAAATTTCATGCCAAATATGTCGGTCAGTGAGTATTATTTATATATGTTTCCAAATATGTTCAAAATTAATGCAATCACTTTCTCGATCGCCATTATACCCTATATAATGATTTCCGCCTTTCCACTTGACTTGTTTAATTCTTGACATTTTTTAATATAAAATTTTGCCAACACCTGAAGGGCTTTGATTCTTACAAGTTGCAGGAGTATACAATTTACTTGTTTTAATATTTGGTTGCCTAAATTGGAGATGATTTTTTTCAAATAGCGGGTATAACATAATACATATAAACAATTTCTACGATATATGTTTACATAAGTATATGTCTATGTCTGTGTATAAACAATATATTCTCTTTACTTTGCAATTCTCTGTCCGAATGCTTACCCGTCTGGCTTAGTGTGATCCCGGTGTTGGAGTTGATCGATTTTTTCATGCCATCTATACGCAACCTGACACACGTATGATTATGCTGCTGGGCTCCGCATGTTCGGAGGTGACTGAAAGCTTAGCCAAAGTGGTGCCGCACTGGAGTATTGTGCAGGTAAGAAATCTTGAAGGCATTATATGTATGTATGTAGTAAATACATCACTGAATTATACATTGGAAAGTTTCCGGAAATTGTCATTCAAACTACCCATGCTGAATATTTTTCAGCACTTTTTTTTGTTAAGTTGGTAGCACTGTCTTTAATTACTACGCCGAAAATGAGCGCGATCTGTCAACCAGTTTGTTTGCAGCAGCTGTTGAAATCAGTCGACCTTAATATTAATTTGCGATTTTTACAATGGAAAAAAATATTGAACAAAGAACTTGCATCAAATTTTGTGTTTCAAACCAATTTCGTGTGCGGAATCGTTGCGAATACTAGAAAAGCTCGCGGAAATGCTTGGCTTGTTCCAAATGAGCTGCATTTTTTGCAAAAAGGCCATCGTGTGCGACGATTTTAAGACCAAAAATTCGTTCAATACCATCGATCAACTACCGTATTCACCGGATTTGGCCCCATGCAGTTTTTTTGTTTCCACCTCAAGTTACCACTCCGGAGGAGCCCGTTTCGACTCGATTGAGGCCGTAAAAGAAAATTCGCAAAAGGAACTAAAGGCAACCCCCCAAGACAAGATTATAAATTTTTCGTTTCCGGAAACTTTCTGGTCACAAGGTACATAAATATCACTGTACTTTTACTTGAGGTCAATTAATCTTATTATTCTTATTTGATAAATGAAATTTGTACAAAAAGTTGAATTTTAAGCTTTATGATTTGATAAATGTTCTAATAAAATAAAGAAATAGTCTCAAATGCTCGATTTATCTTTAGGGAAATTCTAAAGAAAGTTAGTAGCCTGTAAAATTATTAAAAATGGGTCTGTCTTTTTGAAGCGGTACCGAAAATGCCGATGAAGTGTTTAAAAAATGAATATATCGATTGGACTCTTACCGTTATTGGAGATAATTTTTTAAGATATGTTCCAGAGAAGACACTTCGATAAAAGATAATCTTATGGATATAAGTTATTCAGAAGACTACTCGTTTTATTGTTGTTGTTTAATTAATTTGACGAATGCCACCAAGTTGACAGTGTTTGACCTGTTAAAAACCGAATTCTTTTCGGTAACGTAAACCCAACTGATGTGGGAACTAAAAATTTGATTTTTGTTTTTTAATCACGATGTTGTACGCGAAAAAAATTTGTATTCTAAAATAAATTATTTTTAATACCCTTTTATTAGCTTAGGTTGTATGTATGTAATGGAATCTTAGAGCTCAATTTTCACCGGTTTCCAGAAGTCTGATCAACTTGAAACTTTGCAGACGTGTCAAGAACCGATGACAATGCAATAAGTTGATAACAGTTTTCCATTACTTTAAAGGTGGGTGTAACCCCGCCCCTAAATGGTTCAATGTCTATATCATCCAAACCGCTAAAGCTCAACCAAATTTGCTGAGAGACCCTTTTTCATATGCTGTGAAAATGGACAAAATCAGATAATAACCACGCCCACTCCCCATATAACAGTTATGTAAAAGTATACTAAAAATATACTTTTATTTGGTTTTGTTTAATCCCGTATTTGGGATTGCAAAATAAAAAAACTTAATTCAAATGTTAACTCATATATTTTTTTAATGCATTATTTGCAACCCTGGTTATGTGTAATCATCATACGTTTTTCTGACTATCGAACTCGTACCACCGACATTTAATATTGTGTTTTTAAATAAGTATTTGTATCCATCAGCAATATATTTTTCATTTATCAAAAATTTATCGAAAAAAGTATCAAAATATATTCTAGTATAGTCTAACGAACTTCATCCATTTTTAAGAACACTCTATATTGATACATGCAATGTGCCAAATTAAAATTTGTTGCAAAACCAAACTAACTTGTCCAAAAATTTAAAAGGAAACCATAGGGCACAAATATATACAAGTATTATATAAATAAATATATATTGTATCAATTTGTAAAACTAGCTGTCCCACTAACACAATATGATTGGCATTTCTACGTATTATAAATACATACATACGTACATATATTTATGAACAGCAACCTTACCGCCACGCACACATACAAATTACAGATATATATATGCATATGTATGTAATAAAGTATAACCGAAAGTCGTTTTTTTTGGTTATATGTGCCCACAGGTTTCGTTTGGTTCCACTTCACCAGCGCTCAGCGACCGCAAGGAATTCCCCAACTTTTACCGCACCGTCGCACCAGACTCATCGCACAACCACGCGCGTATTGCTTTCATACGTTTCTTCGGTTGGGATACCGTTACCACATTTTCCCAGAACGAAGAAGTCCACTCATTGGCTGTCAATGATTTAGTAACTGAACTGGAGGCGGCAAATATCTCGTGTGCGGCAACCATTACATTTGCAGCGACAGATTTCAAGGAGCAACTATTACTGCTACGAGTAGGTAGAACTATCGACATATGTTTTGCGTCTGTAGGTACATAAACCGCAAACACAAATTTGTACGCATACACATACCGTTCTATATATTTATTGTGGTGATAATTCCCATAAGCTTATCAAGTTTGGGTTTGATTTCTGTGCTTTTGTTGGGTATATAGACTTACATAGTATATGTACGTGTGGGTGAGTTTTAGTTTATATGGATATAACATCTATATTTGACTGAGAGCTTTTTCATATACACTCGAGTTTTAAAAGCAGTTTGTAATTAATTATGGCCAATCGCAATCATACTTAAATTCTGAAATTATAATATTAGCGGATGGACATCCCAATTAGGCGTTGGAAGCCCAAGCGAACATCTACTATTTCTTATTTTTTTATTTTTCTTGTCTACTGGAATTTCATAAGAAGCTATTTTCTTTTCAGATATGTGTTCAGCAGATTGCTTTAACTATAGATACATTTTTTTATAACTTTATAACTTTATTGAGATTTTTACCCGTATTAGAACTTTGTAATCGTAGTGGTGCCACTTTCTATAAGAATTGAAGGTCGTACAAAGTTGTGCCAACCTTATCCCAAAGCCAAAAAGCATGGAGAGACTCTTCCAGACGGCCAAGGAAGACATCATAACAAAAGTCCATTTTCTCATATTGACAGACTACTGATTGAACATGTTACAGATTGCTGAGGCATTAGAAATTTCAAAAAACGTGGGTATGGGGAAACTATTGACGCGATGTGTGCCGCGTTTCCTATCTCCAAACAACAAACTCAACAGTAAAACTACTACTCAGCAGTGTTTCTACATGATTTACACTATTTTTTACACTAGTGCACATCAGGGGCTAAGTAACAGTGAACTTCACCAGGGAGAATGCTCTAAACATAGCGAAGTATGTGATATCGGCCGAAAAGGAATCGTTCCCGTTTTCGGGTATTGCAGATGAGCGTAAAGGAAAACTTATAAAATGACATAATTGAACACTTAATTAAGATACATGACAGTAATTTGGTACAGGGGTTCGCAGTAACAAGGAACATCTATTGGCAAACTTTTTTTTTATGTGAGTGTAGCCCCGCCCTCCTAAATGGTTTAATGTACATATCTCCCAACTGCTGAAGTTAACACAGCCAAACTTGCTGGGAAGCATAAAAGGACTTCTTGCGCTTCTTCATATACTGTGAAAATGGGTAAAATCAGATAATAACCACGCCCACTCCCCATATAACGGTTTTGTTAAAAACTACCAAAAGTGCGATAACTCGCTGAATATGCTGTGCAAGAGTTTTATAGGGCTTAGGTGAACTCACTACCAGACGGATTTCAACTAAACTTTGTGAATGAGGTTACCCAACCATTGCTATTAGACACTGATTCTTTGACTTCCAGTACACAAATAAAATACCAATTATTTAAGCATATGCCCAAAAATTGTCGAAATCGGGCTATAACTGTTTAAGGACCCAGACACCAAATATCTGAACCCTATTGCATTTGGCTGATTGTTTACTAAACATATTGGTCAGTATGTGAGGTCAAATATTGAAATTCAGAGAGAATATTTGTGAGATTACAGCATGCCCTTGTGCCAAAAAACGGGTAAAATCGGGTAAATACCTCTCTTAGCCCACTTATACTTAATATAAAGTTTTTCGACTTCCGGTTGATTTCTATTGGTCAACATATAGCTGCCATACAAACTGAACGATCGGTATGAAGTGCTAGTATGGAAAACTCTTTCATTTGACAAGGTATTTTTACGAAATTTGGCATGAATTATTATTTAAAGCAGCAATGTAATATCCGAAGAAATTGTTCGGATCAGATATATCATATAGCTGCCATACAAACTGAACGATCGGAATCAAGTGCTAGTATGGAAAACTCTTTCATTTGACAAGGTATCTTTACGAAATTTGGCATGAATTATTATTTAAAGCAGCAATGTAATATCCGAAGAAATTGTTCGTATCAGATATATCATATAACTGCCATACAAACTGAACGATCGGAATCAAGTTCTTGTAAAGAACCTTTTGTATTTGTGAAGGGTTCGGTACAACCGAAGTTAACACACCCAATCACTAGGAAAGGCCAATCTATAAACTTCTTTACAACATTGTGTGAACGAACTCATAACAAATTCAAAGACGCGATATAAAATCGATAAATCTGTAGTAAATGCTTGCAATTTCAACACATACTTGTTCATTCCCCAACTTTTTTCATTAATCTGCATTGCTGAAATAAAAATATACGAATCAATATACATACCTATATTTTCATCATTTTGTTATATTTCCATTTCTTTTCACAAACCACTGACCGCACTGCTGTAATCGAACGAATCGAACATCGACAATTTACGTTGACAATTGTCAACCGCCTACAAAACGCCATTTTTGCTGCGCGCAAAGGAAACGGATACGCGCATTATTATCGGCAGCTTCTCGCAGGATTTAGCACCACAAGTGATTTGCGAAGCATTCCGGCTACGCATGTTCGGCGCGGATTACGCCTGGATATTGCACGAAAGCATGGGCGCGCCTTGGTGGAACGACCTATCGGCCACGGGAACCAATTGTACAACGAAGGAACTGCAGGATGCCGTCGAGAATTTGCTGATCATTGCCAGTCACAATAGGATTGTGGGAAATAAGACCAGCTACAGTGGATTGGTAAGTCGATTATAGTAACAAGAACAACACGAGTAATAACACTACTATGTAACGATATTTATTATGAGGAAAAATGAAAACTGATTTCGCGAACCGTGGGATGTCGAGCAGCAGACCTGTGCCTGTAAATCGTATTTGCCTACGTATTGACAAGTATGCATGTGTGTGTGTCCAGCTATACATATTTATGTGTACTTGACGTATTTTCGGCGATTTATAGGTTTTTCCATGCTGGTTTGTCCATTGATTGTTTACTTTATGGCAAATTGGTCTGCAAATTTGACGGCACGAAAAATGATTTATTTGATTAGACTATTTCGTTCTGGCAAATGGATTTGTGCTAAATGAGAATTGGAATTCAAAATGTGTGTATTTATTTAGCAATAAAATAAGTTTAGTCACACTTAATAAATTTGCTCGATAAATTTTTTAAAGTAGTTGGTGAATTGTAGAAAAAAATAAATGTGTTCTTCTTTTGGAAATGAATAAATATAGTTTAAAAAAAAACTAAAGACACACGCTTTTAAAGAATATCGAACTAAAAAGTTGAAAATAATTTTAACAAGTAAGGAAGGGCTAAGTTCGGATGTAACCGAACATTTTATACTCTCCCAAAGTCAAATGGTATACTCGTTTAAGATTTCTTTGTGGATTGACTGATATTTTCGGTAGAAGGTCAATTATAGGCACTGGGGTCCACATATTTAGTACTTAGGGGCTTGAACAGTTTCGGTTCGATTTAGACAATTTTTGGTCACAAGGTGGCATATTTTAATCGCATTATTCACGCAAAGTTTTACCCCGATACAATCATTGTTGCTTGATTTGCATACTGGAAAGTGAAAGAAACAAATATAATTTAAAATGGTGTTATATGGGAAATAGGCGTGGTTGTAATCCGATTTTGCCCATTTTCGCACTATAACATAGAAATATGAGAAGAATGTTATGTACCGAATTTGGTTGAAAATGGTTAAGCAGATCTCAAGATATGGGTTTTCACCTAAAAGTGGACTGTGCCACGCCCACTGTCTAATTTTGAACACGGTTCCTATAAAGTCATCTCATACCATCCCAGAGATAATATTTGATGTCTCTGGCGTGTTTAGTGCTTGATTTATCGCGCTTTTAGTAGTTTTTAACAGTACTGTTATATGGGGAGTGGGCGGAGTTGCCACCCGATTTCAACTATTTTCACACTGTAGATAGAGGTTCTAAAAGCATTTGCTTCCAGTGAATTTTGTTATTACAGCATTAGGAGTTTAGGAGATATGCACATTAAACCTCCCTAATGTGATCCTGTGTACCAAATAAGAGACTTGTATTTTTTTTTTTGTAAAGGAGAGTTACAAACAAACGTACTGGCATACAAATGAAGCTAACAAAAGCGTGTTAAAAATAAATTTTCGTAAATACTATGTATTTGGTGGGTGCAATTAATAATAGATACAATTATTGCACAACAGAAAATGGAGGACATTTTAAATAAACATTTTAAAATGCAAGTGACATTGGAGGCATTTTTTTTCTATTTAAAAATAAAGACACGTAAGGAAGGACTAGGTTCGTTCAACACCGAATATAAAATAATCTCCCAAACTATGCAAATTTAACCTTAGAGTCTCAAAGGCGTTGCAATAATTTTAGTTTATTAATTTAAGTGATAATTGGAAAGATCCCTTCGACAGGCCTGAAGTAAAAGACTTGGACATAATTTAATTAAAAGCTATATTTTATTTGGTTACTTACTTATTTTAAGTGTGGAAAAACGCAGGTGAAATTTATGAGCTTCTCAAAAAACTTAATATTTCGAGAATGTTTGTTTTTCGCACCTTGGGTTTGGTTCTTCTCTATATAGACCATTGATGAACTAATATGGTAGATTTAAATTTTTAAAATCAATAAATATTTGTATTATTATTATTGACATTAATTTAATATATGAAATTAATGACATCCGCATACTTACTATATGGTGAGTAAAACGAACTGAACCTATTTTCAGTACCATTATCATAACATTATAATAATTTTTATTTTGTCAGCTAATTTTCTATATGATATTCAGTCAATCAGATATTTCCCGGATAAGTTCTGGATCGATTGGTGACAAACTATCACTATAGTTACGGTTTAAAGGAGTTGAACGATTTTGAATAGTTTACTGTCCTGCTAACCGACTTGTCCTGCTAACGCAGAAGGGCCGACAAGTTGAGGCAATTAAGCTGACAAAATTTCTGAGAGCATATAACAGGAAGCTGCACTTCGCATCAGCTATTATACCCACAATATCTAGCTCGAAACTCTTCTTTGAACCATTACATTGATGTAAAATTTTATATTAAACAAGTAAGGAAGGGCTACCAAATGTCTTCAGGTGCTAGTAAAACTTTATATTAAAAAATGTTGTGGAAGATTTAAACATCCATTATTGGAGGAAGTCTTGAATAAATTACAATCAAATTTGGTATCTTTCTTGACTTAGATCATTACCTTAAACTCAATTTTATTGCTATAGCGTCAGCTAAAATTATATTAAAAACATTTTCAAATCAGATATATGTGATATCAATTCAACCGAAGAGGCTAAATTTAATATATATTGAGTTGATATGGAAAACGTCAATCAGAGGATTTATTTTATTATGGATATGCGGCTTATACCAAGGTCTAGACTAATTCCATTCTAAATTGGCGCTAAACCATATCTTTTTAAAGAAAACTTGTCCATTTAATTTCATTAAAATATAACATTTTGAGCAACCTGAACGGTGTAAAGTCAGGTGGAAAGACGGAAATCTTATAGGGTCTATAGGAGGCAGAGCAAGGGATGGGTTGACTGCATTAATTTGGACATTGCTCAGGTATACTTGAGAACATATTCACCATAAAACTTGTTAGAAAAACGAAAATCATTATATGTAATAAATGGGCATTGGGGGGTATAGTAGTGACCCAATTTTATTGAGATAACTCTCATATTTGCCAACATATTCGGTATAAAGTCACCCGAAAGGTCGAAGTATAGACTCCACTCAACCTAATTTTGATATTCAGACATCCTGTTATTAGGAAAGGATTCTCTCCGAAATTCAGTTATTTATCATACATATTAACCGATATTTTTAATAAAAAGTCAACTATGGGCACTGGAGTCCACGAATCGGTACCTAGGGGATTTAACATTATTTATGCAAAGTTTTACCCCTATGCATTCATTGATTTGCAAACTGGAAAGTGAAAGAATCAGATGGAATTTGAAAATGTGTTTTATGAGAAGTAGGCGTGGTTATAGTACGATTTCCTCCATTTTTGCAATGTAATATAGGAGTCAGAAGAATGATATGTATCGAATATGGTTAAAATCGGCCGAGATATGTGATTTCACCTAAAAGTGGGGTCCCACGCCCATCGTTCAAATTTGACACCTGCCCCTATAAAGCGCTCTTGTTAGTTCCTGGGAGTAAAATCTAATGTCTCTGACGGACACTTCTAGTAATTTTTAACAAAAGCATTTTATAGGGAGTGGGCGTTTTCATCCGATTTCACCTATTTTCACACCATCGTAAGAAGGGTTAAAAAAATGTGTCTTGTGGATGATATAGCTTAATTGGTTTGGAAGATATATACATTAAACTTATTATCGGGGGGTGCCACGCTAAGTTTTTAAAGATTTTCAAACCGCAGGTGCCACTCCTTAGTGTGATTTGTTGTGCAAAAATTGAATTCTCTATCTTCATTTACGGCTTAGTTATGCCCCTTTATACGTTTTTGATTAATAGAGTTTGTGGGAGTGGCAGATCGTCGATTACGCCCATCTAGCAACTTGTCCTCACTATTTTACCAAGGAACACGGGTATTAAGTATTAATATATATTAATTTTTACTCAAGTTAACGCTTGCACAAACGGACGGAAAGACGAACAAATAGACAGTCGCTCGGATTTCAAGTCGTCTCCTCAATCTGATCACCTATATGTATATATAACCCTATATCTAACTCGATTATTTTTAGGTGATATAAAAAATGTTAAAAAAATGGCACTATTTTGAAAAAAAATTTAAATGAAACAAGTAAGGAAGCTCTAAGTTCGGGTGTAACCCAACATTTTATACTCTCGCATCTTGCAAGGATCAAAGCCAGGGAAATTCCTTCAGGTGTTAGCAAAATTTTGTATTAAAGGAAGTATTGATCTGATTCAACCAATTCTTAACATGATATGAATTTAAATTATATATCTTACACATAGGCCGATATTTATTTTTGTAATCCGATTTCGCCCATTTTCGCACTATAACATAGAAATATAAAAATAATGTTATGTACCGAATTTGGTTGAAATCGGTTAAACAGATCCCAGGATATAGGTGTTTTCACCTAAAAGTGGGCGGTGCCACGCCCACCGTCTAATTTTGAAGTCGGTTCCCATAAAGTCATCTCATACCATCCCACAGATATAATTTAATGTCTCTGGCGTGTTTAGTGCTTGATTTATCGCTCATTTTCCCACTGTCGATAAAGGTGCTAAAAAAAGTTGTTCTCAGTCAATTTTTTACTACAGCTTTAGCGGTTTAGTAGATATGCACATTAAATCCATTAGGGGGCGGGACCACGCCCAATTAAAAAAAAAATTTTAATGCGGATGCCCCTCCCTAATTTGATCCTGATACAAAATAACAGTCTTGTATCCTATTGTGGAGCTTAGTTATGGCAATTTATTTGTTTTTGATTAATGGCATTTTGTGGGCGTGGCAGTAGTTCAATTATGCCCATCTGCAATACCAATCGTCTTACGGTACCAAGAAACGTGTGTGCCAAGTTTCATAAAGATATCTCAATTTTTACTCAAGTTACAGCTTGCACAGTCTCTTCATCTCGATCGTTTATATTACATATATATATGACGGTGATACAAACAACCGTTAGGTGAACAAAACTATTACAATCTGTAGCAACATATTGCGACAGTATAATAAATTCAAAACTCGATTTTGTAATAGCAGGTATTATTGCTTTTTAATTCCTAAATAAATATAGCAGAGGAAAAAATTATTTAACGCAACTAAAATGTCGTCTTATCGGTATGTAGAACATATTTAGGATATCCGTTAGTATATTGTTGTATAGTAATTTATTTCAAGGGTTGCGTTATATTTTCTTTCAAAAACGTTTGTTTTAGTAGTCACGCCATATAATTAAGGTTTCATAATATCGACATTACCACAACTATAATTTAAGTAATGAAAGAGTTTGATAATTTCTGTTTTAATAGTCATACCTATGATGAAACATGCATATTCTGAAGATAATTTTTAAATATTAGATATGATAAGAAATACGAGTATTATTCATTCTTCAAGTAAAAATTTATGACGTATGCAATTTTATTCTTTATGATCAGAACAATGAAATGTTCTTGTCCCAATTACGTCAAAGGGCGAATGGTCTGCTTGATAACGGCAGTGTTGATAAACAACGAAACTCAAATGCGGCGCAAAGTCAGAAAACGATTTCATTAAGGGATAAAGTATTGAACACTAACGACATACCCACCCTAAACGCTATGGCCGTATCGACTTATGCACCTCAAACGTATGACGCAGTTTGGGCAATCGCTTTAGCGTTACGAGCTGCCGAAGAACGCTGGCAAAAGTTGGGTTTGCAATCAAAAATCAATCAATTCGATTATGTGCGAGCGGATATGGCACGGGAATTCCTTCAACAGATGGCGAAATTGGATTTTCTGGGAGTGTCGGTAAGTGAAGCGACAATTGAGTATTTTCCTTAAGAATTTTTAACTTTTTTTACAACAGATAAATGAAAACAAGTTGCAAAAAACAAAACGAAGTTACGTTCTATATAATATAATTGTACAATATTTTTCATGTGTGTGCTCTTTTTTTTTTTTTGTTTAACTATATTTTCCTTTATCCTTCACTTACAACTTCCAGGGTCCAGTTTCGTTTAGTGGCCCGGACCGCATTGGCACAACCGCCTTCTATCAAATACAAAATGGCACACTCGCGCTCATTGCCCTCTACTACCCAGCAGCCAGTCGTTTGGATTTTCACTGCCCCCATTGCTGTTCGGTGCGCTGGCATAGCGGCCAGGTGCCCATCGCCAGACGGATTTTCAAAATGCGCGTCGCCACTATTGCGACGAGCGCCTTCTATACGATAGCCACGCTATCGGTTATCGGCATCATATTAGCCTTAGCTTTCCTCGCCTTTACGTTGCACTTTCGAAAAATGAAGTGAGTAGTCAGTTGTAGACTTTAACGTTCTGATAGTTTCAAAAAGTGCAAGAGCACTGCGAAATGGCAAATATGAGAGTGCAAGTTAAGTTGTCATAAAAGTGCTTGCCATAAACGTATATTTGAACCATTTCGCCGTTTTCTTTCATAGAAGGTAACACACACTTCAACAAACTCACTAACTTTCTATTTATCGTTTTTTTATTTTTTTTACAAAACAATTTTTCTTGGCTGAAGAGCAATTAAGCTCTCCAGCCCTAAACTGAGCAATATTTCTGCAGTTGGTTGCGTTTGTGTGTATGTCGCAGTAATTTTGCTCGGACTGGATTATTCCACATTACCCACTCCGGAGACTTCATATTCTAATGTTTGCACGGTGAGTATTGTATGACAAATACCCTGATCAGGTTATATTAAATTTAGCACGATGTTTGTAACACCCAAAAGGAAGAGTCAGAGACCTTATAAAGTGCATATACAAATGATCATCGTGACGAGCTAAGTCGATTTAACCATCTCCGTCAGCCCGTCCGTTTTTTTGAGATATTAATCTGAAATTTAGTACCTGTCGTTTTCTCACTAAGAAGCTGCTGATTTCTCGCAACGGCTGATATCGGCTTTTCCATTTTATGAGATATCTTCACGATATTTGGCTTGGGTTATTGCTTAGGCAATGATGCAATCTCCGGGAAATAGTTTAGATTTTTCTTGTTTTAAATTAAACATCAAGTTAGTTTAGCACTCTTTGTTTCATTACTTTTAAAAGTTTGGTTCCCCTAACGGTTGTTTGTATCACCATATACATATATAAGTGATCAGAATGACGAGACGAGTCAAAATCCGGATGACCGTGCAAGAAAGGGCTATATGGGGTTATAAAATTGGACAATTGGCGTGGTACTGCCACTTTTAAGTGAAATCATATATCTCAGGAACTACTTGGCCGATTTCAACCAAATTTGGTGTGTTTAATTTAGGTAAAATACCATTTGATTTTTTTTACAAATCAAACATCAACGAAGTTATTAGAATAAAACTTTGAACAAATTGTGTCCTCAAGGTATTTAAGCTCACACCCAAAAATTTTTGAAATCGGACTATAACTTTTCTAGAATCTAGGCAGCAAATATGTGGACACCAGTTCATATGGCTGATTTTTTGCCGAATATATCGCTTAGTCTGTGAGTTATATATTGAAATTCGGGGAGAATGATTTTGTGATAACAGCATGTCTTTCTGTCAAAAATGGGTAAAGTCGGCTCAATACTTCCCTTAGCCCCGATTAATCTATTTCTAATAATAGTGTAACGTCTTGTCTGTAATTGTAAATAATGGATGCAATACTTCCTATTTTTAATTAAAATATATATGAAAATCCCGTATATCACTACCTTGCGAGAATATAAAATGTTCGGTTACACCTGAACTTAGACTTTCCTTAATTGTTGCATTTAACTTTGCAAACAAATTAAAGTCAATTCTAAGCCAAAAAGCGCATTTGTTATTATTGCCCCAAAAATTAAGCTTTAAATTATTTGACCCAATACGAGAGATTTATTTTCATGTTAATAAATTTGTATGCAAAGCTGCAACAACAAGGAACGCCATCGGCCTAATTTGCATAGTTGAATATCTGAATAAACCATTGCTATCCACACAAACAAACAAACACAGTCACGCCGACATAAGTGAAAGTGTCACAAACAATATCAAATTTTAATTTGCACAACTTGTGGGACGCTGCCAACGAATTTGTGACAATTCGTTATTCGAGTTTTTTTCACTTTTCTTTCGAATGTGTTGTACATAATTCACAAACCTTTTATTTAATTTCTATCTTCCCACGCCCACCTTTGCAGGCACGTGTCTATTTGCTCTGCGCTGGCTTTTCACTGGCATTCGGTTCGATGTTTGCCAAAACATATCGCGTTCACCGCATTTTCACACGCACCGGCAGTGTATTCAAAGATAAAATGCTGCAGGACGCGCAACTTATAATGTTGGTATGTATACTGTTGGTTGTCGATGCACTCCTCGTCACCCTCTGGGTATTCGTCGATCCGATGGAGAGGCATTTGCACAATTTGACATTGGAAATCAACAGTATTGACCGAAGCGTCGTCTATCAGCCACAGGTGATTTTTAAAGTTAATACATACACATACATACAGAAGTATTTCGAAATAACGAGTATTAGTTTTACCGAAAACCACTTATAACGAACAAGCAAATTTTTTACATTACATTACGGAATTTGTCAGTACTCGGTTTAGCGAATAACATAGTGGTGAAAACAAAATACAAAAATGTAAAGACATGAAAAAAATGCAAAAGAAACATTTATTGTATTAATGTTTCTTTATGTTTTGTATTTCTTTCCTTTTCCACTAAATGTAAAGCAGGGCAGTTTTGTTGAATAGGATGATATTCCTATTTCGTCATTAATCCAAGATTAGAATACTTTGGCAATAAGGAATGGAGTTAAATTGTTGAATTCGGGTTTTCAAATGTAAATAACGATAAATTATATGCTTTCAAACAAATATTTTTTTAACATTTGCGGCTTCAATTTTCAGTCAGGGTTGAACAAAATTACATACAGGATTCCGATTAGGTTAATGATAAAGTGGAAAGGAATGACGAAAGTGATAATATATACCCAAAAATTAAACATAAAGGTGCAGAAAAATTTCGAACAATTTATCCAGTGGCCAAAGCATAAAAATGTCGATTTCATACAACTTATTGTATTGACTGAACTTCAGGAAGAAGCCGTCAAATTTAATCTTAGTATTCCAACGAAACAAACTACGATTAATCAATTTTTTAAACAGGTA
Source organism: Bactrocera oleae (assembly GCF_042242935.1). Classification (NCBI taxonomy): domain Eukaryota; kingdom Metazoa; phylum Arthropoda; class Insecta; order Diptera; family Tephritidae; genus Bactrocera; species Bactrocera oleae. The sequence continues at coordinate 29,910,126 of NC_091537.1, read as the reverse complement.
TAAAAACTTATATTACTGATTTAAAATTTTTTAATCTCATTTTCTTTTTAAGCACATTACTTCCTTTAAGGTAACATGCAAAAGCGCTTTGAATTGTTTCTTTTTGGTTTTTTTCTTTTTTAACAAATAATTTAATAAACAACAATTTTCGGATTCTTTACTAATTTTAATTGAAAAATATACCTCGCTAAGTATGATTTGGCGAAGTTAAGTTACAGCGATTGTTATCAGAGCTTGGTAACAAGCTCGTTTTGAGAGGACTGACAAAAATAGATAGAACAAACAACGATAGCTAAAAGACAAAAAATAATAATCTTCGTGGATAGTTATCTTGGTCTCAATTAGTTATATTTTTGAAGCGGGACTTGATAGCGGAAATAGCATCAAATTTTACTGTGTAAATGCTAATAATGATTTGAAATAAATGTATTTCGCTAACAAATCGCCTGAAAAACAGGACATAATTGAAATTCTTTATATTAGATCAGTTATGCCAAGGAAGAGAGCCAAAATGGTGTGAATGATAAATAGGAGGCAAAAATTAGTATTATAGGTCGATAGGTCTTTTGAAACTCATTAATCGTCATTAATCTTGAAACCCTAATTTGTGGTTAACTCTAAATTTGCTGTTTAAGGTCAGGCTTAGTTTCCCCCTAACCATAAAATATAAAAACTTGGCAAAAGAAATTTATTACGAGTATTACATCCAAATAACATGGTCAAGATCATGCCCCCGAAATTCGCGACTATTATTGTATCTTACCTAGCGGGCTCGAATCTAGCTTATCTGTTGGCAGTTCACCGAGGCTTTAACAGTAACAGCCTTAAGATAAATACTAAAGATTGAGTATAGATCTGACCTCGCACAGTAAAAATTTTCTGGTGTGAAAGAAATACAAATATTTAATCAAACGGGCCAATTTTGCATTCAAGATTCTTACAAATGGTGGAGTTGGATGAAATAAATATCTTACTGAGAAATATTTTATTAATATTATTTATTATACAGTTTATTATTACAAAAACAACAAAACATTATAACAGATATAAAATTCTAACTTACTATTAAACCAGGTCGAAGTTTGTCGTTCGCAATACACTCAAGGTTGGCTGGGCGCTTTGTATGCCTACAAAGGACTGTTGCTTGTGGTCGGCGTGTATATGGCTTGGGAAACGCGTCACGTGACCATACCAGCGCTTAACGATTCGCAATATATTGGTGTTTCTGTGTATCTAGTAGTAATTACAAGCGCTATAGTTGTGGTTCTGGCCAACTTGATTTCAGAACGAGTTACACTAGCGTTCATAACTATAACATCACTGATACTGGCATCAACAACGGCAACATTGTGTTTGTCATTTATACCGAAACTTTATGATATTTGGGGACGAAGTAAGTATTTAGTAGAAGCTCTTCAAATGAATTGTTTATGTTAAGAAAAAATTTAGTTTGGATTGGTTGTGGGATGACTTGAATCAAACATCCTTTCTTTGTAATTTCCGATTATATCTTTTCTATACCTCAATAAGTATTGCGATGTACATACATTTCCTTGCAACAGACTTATATTGATAGCGTAATAATATTTTAGTTTCGAAATCAGTACTCAATGTAGTTCTAATTAAGAAATATAAAATAGACTAACACTTTCTTTCACCTAAAAACAACATTAAGGTCCCATTATAATTTTTTGTGTTCAGATGTTGTTGTCGATCCAGTTATCCACAGCATGGGCTTAAAGATGGAGTGCAACACGCGACGATTTGTTATAGATGATAGACGAGAGCTACAATACCGCGTAGAGGTACAAAATCGCGTCTATAAGAAAGAAATAGCCGCGCTAGACCAAGAGATACGAAAACTTGAACGCATGCTTGAGTTTGGCACTGCGTCACCAGCTACATCTGCTTCCTCGTTAGTGGGAGGACAACAAAGGGTAAGTTTAAAAAATATACAATACTTTATATAAATTATAGAAATACCCCTTAGAAAACAATAACTAAATTGTCAATTGAAAGAACTTTTATTTATTAAACCTTGACAGACTGCTTTTAACTTTACTTAATATACACACTTTTATTCGGACAGCCTGAGTTAACCGTTACCAGCGACACATCTATATTTATCCCTCCGGTATTTCCTGCGTTGCCACCGAATAATAATAAATCACGCGCCCCCAGCATATCTGGTATACTGCCCAATCTTTTACTATCTGTTTTACCACCGGTAATACCGCGTGCCAGTTGGCCCTCCGCTGAATACATGCAACTTTCTATGCGTCGTTCCATTGCGTTCGCCTCACAGCCACAGTTGGAAGAGCGTAAAAGCACTGCGACCTGTCTAGCCGCACAAGACCTATACAATCTTCGTATTGCCCACCGACAAGCAACGGAAACCAAAACAGGACTAATCAATCGTCTACGTGGGATATTTTCTCGTACAGCGTCAAGTAACAAAGGTTCCAGTGGTAGCCTTGGCGAGCAAAAGAGTTTGCGTACTGCATTTAAGTCGCATATGGGACTCTTTACGCGTCACGTACCCACCACGCAAGCAGCCTCTTGTAATGCCATTTACAATCAGACAAATCATAAAAATGAAGGTTCGAACGAGTCTAATGAGGCGCCACTTAAATCTGTGAAGCGGTTGTCATTTGCTAAGAGCGGTACACATTTGGATGTTGCTACGCCTGACCCCAATTTTCTGCAAATACCAACAATATCGGCGGAAACACCAGAAGAGCCGACTCACATGGGTTTGATACTGCCACTCGACCAAAGCGAGTTGGAACGCATCGGTGTGGCGCGTTATACCAAAGCACACGAAACTAAAGTGAATTTCCAACTTCCTGCAAATCGGCGGACGTCCATTCTAGAACCTCAACCATCTATGAGAGTGCGTTGCTCACCACGTTTTCCACATCGCGTGGTGCCAACCAGCAGTCTGTTGTCATTAGAGGAGGCTGATGATCGGAGTAGCATAGCGCTGCTGGAACGTATACCGTTGGGGCGTGCGACTGTTGCTGGAACTTGGAAATCTATGGAAGTCACTACCGAATCAAAGTTGTCATTCAGTGTGACACCCAGCGGAAAAACTAGTACACCGACGTCAGGCGAAGTAGAAGATATAACCGAAATTGAAAATACAAAACCCATGAATTAGCATAACTAGCAGATGAAAACCTATTTTCCAGATTTGGTAGCCTCATATTTTAATTAGGTAATGAAATGAAGAGATGAGCATTCTAAAGTAATGCACGAAATATAACTTCCCGTTAGCTATTGTAGTTTCAGTTTTTAGTAAATAATACCCGTTAACAATTGCCGTTATTTCAAATTTTCTACCTGATACTTTTACACAGACAATCCTTTAGAATCTACATTTGTAAATAACTAGATAAGTAAAAAGAAAATGCCGTTTTAATGAACTCTAGAAACTATTTGTAAGTAGTGACTTTTAATGATAATACATATTAAAGAATTTTAGGAACTCAACAGCGTCAGTTAACTAAAAATTAGGTAGGAAAAACTACAAGTTGTAAATTGAGTATTGAAACTCAAGAACGATAAATTACAATATATATATATATATTATAATATATAAAGTAAATTACTGATTTATGTTGCCTTTTTAACAACTTTTATGAAAAATAACTTATACATTTCAAGCTCACAATTATTTTTAATTTTTTTGTAATTTTAAGATTATTCGACTGTGGTAGGTATCAGACTTACCTAGACTCAATAGAATAGCACGCTAACTATCAAAGCTTTATATTTATTTCAAAATCAAACGGCCTAATGGAAATTCATATAGTAATGACATGGTTGATAAGAAAATGCACTGGCTGATTATCTGAAGTAGCTATTTGTGAAACCTGTACCTTAAACAGCCGCACTTTTCAAAAATAAAAAAATCCAAACAATTGAATATTTAACTTTTTGATTCGTAAGTTTGTAGGCAAAATTAATGAAAATTTTGTGTTCTAGTATAAATACATATTCATTGAAACTCTCAAAATAAAAAATACAAACAATTATACAAAAAGCTTCAATTTGAAGTCACTATCATTCTTATCAATCGAATAAAATCATGAATGTGATGTATCTTTTTTCGAACCCCTAGGTGTACAAACTTTCCATCCATATTTACGAACGCTAGTATAAGCAATATACTTGAGCATTCGAAGGAACCTCACGGTGTACCTAGGTTAATCTGGTGTAAGAATAGAAGTAACAAAACAATCTTAGCTATATTTGTCAAATTATATGTTATATAAATTTGGGTACTAATAATTAGGTATACATAAATAGACCCTTATATTTGCAATATTTTACACCATTAAGGGCTCCTTATGAGCCAACTACGGTATGAAAAAGCAATATTTAATGAAAAGTAAACATAGGTGATTTAATACCAATAAAAAAACATATAAATTGCTTAAGACAATTAAAATATGTATTATACTTAGTGAGATACTAGAACTTTTATGTAAAAACTGGAACACACAATTAATGAAAAATGTAGAGGAAAGCAAAAATGCGAATTGCAAACGAAATATTTTATGGTATCTATGTACAATATAGGATTACTATATACACCTTTAATGTATACACGATCACCTTTATAAAGCAATACGTTTAAAAATAAAATAAAGCAAGTCACTCAATGTACAAAGGAAAAAACAATTGGTATTTATTTTATCGCGTGAAATTACTTATGTGTTAGTGAGAGGTGAGTAAAACTTTTATTATTATAACCAGCATTTTTATCTAAGTTCTGGCTTCAATTTTTAACACTTTAAGCAAATTTCACAAGTTTTTAGTGTTTTTAGAGGTATATAATTTCTTTAAGAGTTAACTGCAAATTAAGCAGAATATCGACGCGGATTTTGCGAGTTATGGAAAAATATTTTAGAATTGTAAAATATTATAAATCGAAAAGAATTATGTTGCCATTTTTGTCACTTTTTTCTGTGCGTGTTAGGGGCTATTTGGCACAATTTTATACTAGAATCTTATCTAAAATGTTTCCTATTTAAGTAGCACATCCGTTTTAATGTTTACGGTATTGCATAGCTTCTATCGCAAGCTTTGAGCGCTAAGACCGAATCAAGGAAATCCGTAACCGAAATAAACATAATCACTAAGTATGCGCAAAATGTTTGCATATTTTTAGGCGTATTTTCGCATATCTCAAGCGGAACAAATCAAATGAAGAGCAGGGTGATTTGAAAATAATATACAATTACAATTTTTTAATGGCAAATAAAAATATGGAATTTAATAAAAACTAAATTAGTAACAAATAAATGATCACAAACAAAAATTGGAAAACAATGAAAATCTTTTGTGATGCTATGCTTAGTAGTATTAGGTTGCAATTGAAAATTATAAAAAATATTTATTAATTTAGAGCTAATACAATTATCCTTTTGATTAAGAATAAAAGTTCAGAAATCATTTTTTTTAATTTTTTACAAAATCACAAAAAAAAGTTTAAATAGTTTCTGCATATGTTTAACGGATAGATGTGTAATAATATTTAATCTTAATAAATGTTGGGTATTTTAATTTAAATTATAAAAATTATTATTTTGTCCGATCTGGCTACAATGGAAAATGTTATAAAAAACGTTAGCTTTGAGGCGTTCTCACAGTGGAATAAGTTGAGCATCCCTTTATTTCTGGTTTCAATGATAAAAATTCCTGAATAACCTACATGTAATGTAAGATAATATTAATATTTTAAACAATATTAACCTTTCATTTATTTAATAAAAGAAAAGATTTTGTTTACTTCTCGGTAGCCATGCTCAAAAAGTTTAACTTGAATTAATATCAAAGAAGAAACTTGAAATGATATCAAAGCAAAAAATACTGCTTAAAAAATAAATAAATAATAATTATTATCAGTTGAAAAAAATGCTATGCAATAACTTTACCGCCCGAGTGCCACACGTATCTTTGCCGAATAGTGCTGATCATAAGTTTCGAACAAAATATTTATCTTAAAGTACACTTTGGGGTCGTAAAAACATTTTTAATTATTAAAATACCGAAATAATCCCTTTTCTCTGTCCACTGGTGGTGGACAATTGGTGTTGAGTCAGTCAACTTCAGCTTCAGCACGTTAAACCTTAAATGTTTTCTCAAAACTGCATTTCTCTAAGCGCGCGACGAACATACTCAGAGAATATCACACGTATCCAATTCAAATTTTAAATATAGCTACATTGTAATTCTAACTAATAAACTATGTACGTACGATTTTTTGTTATGTTTGGAACTTTTTTTACTAAAAATATACTGTAAATTTGACGTACTTTACTACGTACTTATGCAGATAAAAATCCTGAGTTCCTAGGACCACTGTCACACGTAGAGGTTCTTTTGAAAAATATTATGAGAGCCCGCCATTGTATAAAAAAGTGTCGAACAAAAAAGTATAGGTATTTTTTTGGACTTTAAAATACACGTTTAAAAATTCCTTAAAGAAGTCAAGCGGTATATGAAATACGAGTATAAGTTCCCAAGCTTACACAATAGTTTTTGATATAATTGCAAATTTAACTCAATTTTTTTTTGATTCTTGGACTATCAAATTAAAGTATGGAAATACATAAAACATAGCTTCATAGATATTTATAATATTCACATTTGACTTTTAGCTGAGTGCTTGATCGGACTTCTTATATTGGACGCACTGGTGTCATCTGAAAAATGTTGGTGCTACAACATTGGTAAACTTTTTATGATCAGCTTTTTAATGGCTAACACATACTAGACTAGAACTTTGCGTATACTTTGAGTATACTTGGTTAAACAAAAAAAAAAAAACTCCGTTCAATTTCCTTCACCCTTTAATTGAAATCAATCAAAAAAGAAAACACAATAATAGTTTTATTCATGTTTGAGTTTTATCTCATGATATGTACATAAATCCTTTCTAGAAAAAGCGTGATGTAAGGAGACACACAATCAAGAATTTAATACGAAAATGGGCATATCGGGAAGATCCAGATTTCTTGACTTTTTTCTGCTAGAATTTTCAGTGGCGGGTTGCCAAAAGCTGTCAAAGTAGGACCATTATCAGATAAAAGGTTTGGCAATGTTGGTTGGAATTTAGGATGGAAATTAGTATTAGGATGGATAGGATCGCAATCGATGGGTGATCGCAGGACTGTTTACAAAGGAAAAAAGGGTATAATCATCACTATACAACTAAGCCATTTGATAAAGCCTTCTTAGTATATTTTTTCAAGTGACAACAATAACAGTTTTTTTAGAGCAATTAAATTCCAAAAATAACTTTAGAACACAAAAAGTCCCGTATTTAATGTTCTCAATATTCTGTTAAAGAGCATAAAGACTCAATACCCAACTAATATATGTAGAAGCACACATACAAACGAAAAAATAAGAGCTAGTAAAAGAGCAATCATCGTTAGAAAATTTGAATTTTCTTTAAAATGATATTTTAATGCGTAAAATCACCGTAAAATGCTCTCTTAATATGATATAAATGAGCCGATAACTACATCAGACTATAATAAAAATTTAATGGCCGAAATACAACGAAGGATATACAGCCACACACCTCTACATGGATACACACAGGCTTATGTACATATTACACTCGGAAACAGTAGTTTTGTTTTATGAAGTTTCTTACCTGATTTTGTATGATTTTGCCATGCCGATTCTGATGGCTAATGCTCATCTTATGCTAGCCTCTGGAAGTGCAACATGAGCAGCTCAATGTGTTGAGTATAGTCTGGAGACTTTTTATTTCCTAAGAAATTTCGCACAACCCAAACAAATTTAATCCATGCAGATTTCTCCTTATCTGTCATACACTCAGTAAAATGTTGGTCCTTTATTAGTTCCCTGATTTCAGGATCGCCAAAATATCAGCATTAATTTTTTCTGTGCTCAATTTCGGAAATATTTTACTGATATATTTAAAACCCATTCTTGTTTACAGTTTTTACAAACTGTTTTATCAGACCTCACTTTATATGAAGAAGGGGTAATATAATATAATGCGGCTCTCTGGCTACTAGAGGGGCATTTATAACATTCATACTACTCAGTACTAAATCCACTCTCAAAGGGCAAACTGTTGTAGTCCTTAAGCACATGAAACTGGGTATTTGGTATATCCTCCTTGTTGACCCAAAAGGAAATTTACCACTTTAAGATCGACGCACATCAGCCAGTTATCTATTTTATTTTCCCAAAGTTGTCCAAATAGGCTTAGGACGTCAAATTAGTAAGAAAAAGTTTGAAAACTTCATAAAACAAAAAAAGGTAAATTTTGTTTACTAGTGTTATCTGTGGTGCAATCCCTTTAGGAATGGAAGCTTAAAGTCCACGCTAATATAGAGAATACGATAGACAGACACACACACTTATATTGTGGAACAGTGTTCGTGGGACTGCAAAGCCATAAATTTAAAAGTGTAGGAAAAAGCGACAGGATATAAAGAAATCGAAAACTGTTAGGAAGGTTATTCTTTAAGAAATGTATGTGATGGACAACGTTGACATAAAACAACAGCAACACAACACACAATCACACTGTTTGGAATGTCCCGAAGGGATTTAAGCTGGGAAAAAAATTAAAGTTACCAAACTGTCAGTTGAGAGCTTGCTGGGTCTTGTCACAAGTAGTACATCACTTGAAAATATGTGTTGAACGACAGACGCAACAACAATAACAGTAACATCATTGTAAGTGAAAAATAAGTGCGAAAGTGAGAGTCGAGGCAACGGAGCAACTATGGCAATAATATGCTCATATACGAAATCGCATACTTGGGAAATGTCTGTAAACCACTCCGAAAAGGCACAACCGTAAAGTAAAATGGGCTTAAACTGAAACGCACAGCCATATATTCATATATGGTATCTATATAAGCAAGTGTATATGTATGTGTCAATGTGTGAATCCAATATATCAGCACGTGAAGGCGAAAAAAGTATTTTAACGCAGAAAAACTGTGTGAAAAGGCGGATGGCGAACAAAAGGCGGCAAATATTTTATTACATATTTTGATAGACAAGCGTGCAATTGACCCTAAATAGTTCCATTTAATACGAACAAACATCTTGGTGTTATGGATAGTATTTTTTTAGAGATATAGAACTATTCTTTAAAACAAAATCGTTGAAATCGAATAGAAAGGCAAATATTCTGGGTTTATTAGTCGGAAAATTGTAAGACTTTAATGAACTCGAATATTTAGTGACCATGACTGTATCTTATTAAGCCTCTTGGGGTGAAAAAGACGTGTGCGAAATTTCGGATCAATATCGCAAAAACAGGGAGACAGACATGGATATGTCGACTCAATTCATCACGTTGATCAATTTCGAGTATATATATACTTTAAAGAGTCTCCGTCGTTTCCTTTTAGATCGTACAAACTTTAGGGTATAATAGATAATTAGTATTTCTGCTTATTAATTTTTGCTTATAACACCCCAATTCTCGCTAGTTAACATATATAGAATTAAAAATAATTTTAAATAAAAAATATTTTGTTTTGTTGAGTACGGACTATTGTCAGAGTTAGCATCAGATTTAGTATCAGACTAAAATCAGACTATTTTATTTCATATTTTTTGCTACACTTGTATCTCTTTCTTACATTTTCAATTTCTGTTACTTAGAGATAAGGATGTTGTGGATTATGTTTACTTAATACAATAATATGTTTACCTATGGATAAACATATTTTGGTCACTTTATTATTGGTTTTTTGTAATGATTAAATTGTTTTGAAAAATAATTGTTTTGTTACGATAAGGAATACGTTCCTTAACTCGCTCGACTTTCATCAATTGTCATAGAAGGCCAAAGTATTAATATTGACTTGTTTACAAGGTGGAGAATAACTTCTAATAAGCAAATGTAATCAAGCGGTTATACAAAAATATTATATATCAATAGACTTTTATGCAATAAAGTATACATATATTCAAACCTATCGATTTGTATAATTCATATAGGTAAAAATTGAGAATACTAAATAAGTTTATTTCCCAAGTGAATATGTTTCTTTTAAAACCAAATTACTAATAATGCATTAATTATCTCTGAAGGTGCGAATTATGTAAGACAGCTAAGATTGAAAATTTATTGAATAATATTGGTTTACAAACATTTACATGTCTCGTTGAGCTTCGCACCATCCAACAGAAAATGAACTTATATTTATACATCATTACGCTAAAAATCTAATTTCATTACTAGTTTTATTTATCTGATTTCTAAACATATCAAACTCGGAAGGTGCAGCATTAATCACACCAAGAAATTATATTACTGCTACGTATAATGCTGTTTTAAAGGGTGTGTAGAAAACACAGTCTTTCGATTGTAATTTTTTTATTGAATCATAAAGTACATAGGATAGGGTTATTTATGTAATAATACATCGGGCAAATGGCCTCCACGGCTTCCATACACATATGCATAATGTGGCATACTTTACTACATAAATAGTGGCAAATTTAAATCTTGCGTTAATTTTGGGACACCCTGTATAAAAGCAAAGGTTTTAGGTCCATGTATCACAGACATGCCATAATTATGTCATTATTCAAGAGATAACACTTAACCACTATTTCGCAAAAATATTTTATTTCATTGTTGACGTTGCTTTGTTATGTACGGTTTTTATTATATCAAAATTAACGGCAATTTAAATGAAAGTAATAAAAATGATTGTCACTTGTTTTCTATTACAACTAAATCTCTAAGTTCGCAACCTAATGACAAAGTCAAATATGATAATTCCAGTAAAAGTGTTGTTATACTCTCGCAACCTGTTGCTACAGAGTATAATAGTTTTGTTCACCTAACGGTTGTTTGTATCACCTAAAACTAATCGAGTTAGATATAGGGTTATATATATATAAATGATCAGGATGAAGAGACGAGTTGAAATCCGGGTGACTGTCTGTCCGTCCGTCCGTGCAAGCTCTAACATGAGTAAAAATTGAGATATCTTTATGAAACTTGGTAGACATGTTTCATGGTACCGTGAGACGGTTGGTATTGCAGATGGGCCACTGCCACGCCCACAAAACGCCATTAATCAAAAACAAATAACTTGCCATAACTAAGCTCCGCAATAAGATACAAGACTGTTATTTGGTACACAGGATCACATTAGGGAGGGGCATCTGCAGTTAAAATTTTTTTTTTAAAAGTGGGCGTGGTTCCGCCTCTAATAGGTTTAATGTGCATATCTCCTAAACCGCTAATTCTATAATAACAAAATTCACTAGAAGCAAATGTTTTTAGCACTTCTATTGACGGTGTGAAAATAGTTGAAATCGTGTGGCAACTCCGTCCACTCCCCATATAACGGTACTGTTAAAAACTACTAAAAGCGCGATAAATCAAGCACTAAACACGCCAGAGACATTAAATTTTATCTCTGAGATGATATAAATTGGCTTTATAGAAACTGCGTTCAAAATTAGTCAGTGGGCGTGGCACAGCCCACTTTTAGGTGAAAACCCATATCTTGAGATCTGCTCAACCGATTTCAACCAAATTCGGTGCATAACGTTCTTTTCATGTTTCTATGTCATAGTGCGAAATCGGGCTACAACCACGCTTACTTCCCATGTAACACCATTTTCAATTCCATCTGATTCTTTCACTTTCCACTATGCAAATCAGGTAACAATAATTATATCGGGGTAAAACTTTGCGTGAATAATGCAATTAGAGTATGCCACCCTGCGGCCAAAAATTGTCTAAATCGAACCAAAACTGTTCAAACCCCTAAGTACTAAATATGTGGACCCCAGTGCCTATAGTTGACCTTCTACCGAAAATATCAGTCAATCCACAAAGAAATCTCAAACGAGTATACCATTTGACTTTGCGAGAGTATAAAATGTTCGGTTACATCCGAACTTAGCCCTTCCTTACTTGTTAAATTTACTTGCGATTGACATTGACAGCTTGTTGCTATTTGAGTTATTATTATCGATCAATTTTATTTCAACGAAATTGTACAGCCACAATTGTACGTCATATTGACGTAATTGAATTTGACACGATGACACAGTAAACAATACATTCGGGGATTGTAAGTCCACCAGTCCATGTAATTAAAATGCGATAAATATTTAAATAATAATTTAATTTATATGAACTGTCATTAGAAGACATACGAGTATTTTAACACTAGTTAGGATATAGTGAATATATGACCTAACAATGCAATAAATCGAAAAAAATGGTCAAATTTATTTGATGATAGTTTGACAATGCAAAAAAAAGAAATACTTTGAAAAATAAATGGAAAGCAAACAAAAAACTCTAAGGGATACAACAAAATTTACGCAAAATTGGGTAAGCTTTTTTCATGAGTTCTGCTGCATACACTTCTTCTCTATGTTTCCAACTTTATCTCACATACTATAAGTCAAGCTACTGGACATGCCATGAATACAACACATAATTACCAAGTTAAGTTATTTAAGCTCAACCAATCATTACTTAATTGACCACAGATAATATTTGTAATATATGTGATTAGCTGTTGGGAATTTATATTTATTGGTAAAATTACTAAATTGCCTAAATATTAGGGCAAATCATATATGAAGTGAATATGTTTACTAACAAGGTAAATACTAAGATAGAAGTATAAACATAAGTATGAAAGACTATGTGTGAGGTATGTTTGAATTATGCTAATATACGGGATGTTTTTAGAGGTTAGGAACTTTTATTTCAAATATGAAACAGAAATGTTAATAAAATGGTAATATTTTTTCTTACAGCATAGAAATTACTTCAGACAATGACTGTTTCTGGATGGAGGTTAACCTGAAAGCTTCCTTGGATTTTTCCCACTACAACTAATAAGACATCGCTTAAGCTTCTCCGATGGCAAAAATGTTAATTTATGTGTACTACACAGGATGCAAGTTTTGGGAATAAATTTTCAGAATTTTCAAAAGCTTTTTCGTAAAAATACTTATTTGTCAAATTATACTGCACATAAATGACAAACAAGTTTTCATATTTTGACATCCCCTCTAGGAAAGGTTATATCTTTAAAGAACACCCTATATAATATTGTTTCGGAATAAAACAAATTGCCATACAAACAGGCTTAGTAAATATTTATCATTAAAAACTGACAAATCGTGAAAAAATGAAAATATATTGCAAATTGTGGGTTTATAGGGGCAACTATAAAAATATTTTCAGTTATTTGAAATAGTCGATAAAAAAATACAGTAGAATCATTACAAAAGCAAACAAACAAATATCACGCTGGTTTGATATTTTTTGATAAATATTATTATTTATAGTTGGTGCAAAATACTATTTATTAATAAACACGTGTTGCGCGGCAATGTCCCACATTTAACGCAAAGCTTAATTTAGTCCGCTCCAATATACACTCACTTATTGCAAACTCTTTGGGATTATTTTTCGTTTAATGTGGAATTTTAATGGAGTGACAGATAATTAAAACCCTGCTATAAACATATTTGCTATGTTCTGTAATGATAAATGTGCGCGGGGCGTATGAGTTACTTTTTATACTCTCGCAACCTGTTGCTAAAGAGTATAATAGTTTTGTTCACCTAACGGTTGTTTGTATCACCTAAAACTAATCGAGTAAGATATAGGGTTATATATATATAAATGATCAGGATGAAGAAACGAGTTGAAATCCGGGTGACAGTCTGTCCGTCCATCCGTCCGTCCGTGCAAGCTCTAACTTGAGTAAAAATTGAGATATCTTTATGAAACTTGGTAGACATGTTTCTTGGTATAGTAAGACAGTTGGTATTGCAGATGGGCGTGATCGGACCACTGCCACTCCCACAAAACGCCATTAATCAAAAGCAAATAAATTGCCATAACTAAGCTCCGCAATAAGATACAAGACTGTTATTTGGTACACAGGATCACATTAGGGAGGGGCATCTGCAATTAAATTTTTTAAGTGGGCGTGGTCCCGCCCCTAATAGGTTTAATGTGCATATCTCTTAAACCGCTAAAGCTATAGTAACAAAATGTTTTTAGAATCTCTACCTACAGTGTGAAAATAGTTGAAATCGGGTGGCACTCCCCATATAACGGTACTGTTAAAAACTGCTAAAAGCGCGATAAATCAAGCACGAAACACGCCGTGGCACCGCCCACTTTAAGGGGAAAACCCATATCTTGGGATCTGCTTAACCGATGTCAACCAAATTCGGTGTATAGCGAATATCTTTTTATATTTCTATGTCATAGTGCGAAAATGGGCGAAATCGGACTACAACCACGCCTATTTTTCTATATAACACCATTTTCAATTCCATCTGATTCTTTCACTTTCCACTATGCATATCAAGCAACAATGATTATATCGTGGTAAAACTTTGCGTAAATAATACGTTTAAAGTATGCCACCTTGTGACCAAAAATTGTCTAAATCGAACCAAAACTGTTCAAGCCCCTAAGTACTAAATATGTGAACCCCAGTGCCAGTGTTGACTTTCTACCGAAAATATCAGTCAATCCACAAAGAAATTCAAACGAGTATACCATTTGACTTTGCGAGAGTATAAAATGTTCGGTTACATCCGAACTAAATATTTAAATATGTTTTTATTTCAAATATTTTCAAATAATTGCTCCATAAGCTGTCAACCTGTATAATGAATACTCGCACGCCAAGTTTGTGTAAAAAGAAAGGAGAATTGGCAACATGACCTCTTAGCGATTTCAAATATTATTTTAATTTTTTTCATATTATGCACTATTTATGGCATTAAATTATAAACTTTATATAAAATTGCCATTCATAAGAAATCTTTAACTACTTCTATATATTCTAAGCACACTGCATAGAGTACTTTTATATGTTTACTAATTATCATTGTTTCATAGTTTTTCAATTTAGCCAATTTTATCTAAATACGACGCTATGAAAATGCAGCCCAATCGGTAATCACAATATTTCAAAAGAGCAAAAGTCAACTTTCAATAGCAAACCACTGCAAAAAGGACAAACGAGACCAACATAGCCGACCGACATTGTCGTAAAATTGTCGATTCAAACAAATTTTGTCAACTCCGCCAGATGCGCAAAATTCGGCGTCAATATGTATGCGAGCTTATATGTATATATGTATGTATGTTTGTCGACAAAGTCGTCAATTGGTTTTTTTCAACAACACAATGTCCGCGCGAACTCGCCGTTCTTTCGTTGGCTTGCCACCATGCACAGAGGCGTGTCAAGTGAGGGCTCATAATATATTAATATGTTGCTTAATTTGTATTGAAAAATACTTATGCATTAATGACTAACTGACATAATATAATTAATAGATACGTAAAAATATAAATACAAATAAATTCATACCTAATATCGTTTTATAATAAATTCGATTAATAAAAACTATCTGAAATAATTATGTGGCAGTGCGCCCCAGACCCCTTCTTGTTTGCGATCGTTCAACTTGCTTCTCGCAAAAAGCAAAAAGTGTGAACAAATGTCATTGCATGTGCGGGGCAAGAAGAAGCAAGCATCAGCGTACGTGTACATATGAATGTATGTATGATTATCACATTTGTGTAAATACGCATAATAAGGAAATATTCAATAAACCTAAACATATGAACATATTTTCCTGAAATATTTTAATTATCTCAGGAAGTTAAATATGCTATTAAAGTAATTGAATTGAGATATGCTTAGATTCCAATTAATAAAATAAAAAATTAAATAAAATTTTAGTTTCATAGCCACCGTTTTATTGTTATCCTTTGCTCAATAAGCAATTGCTCACGCAACGCACATACATAAGTTGGAAAACTAGCCTATTAAATGTTTATTTTATTATGAATTCTGGGGTTTTTACCGGTAATACAGATTTTTAATTCAGAAGGCTTTTCATAATTATAAATTTGTCATATCATAGAAATTGAAAACATAAATCTAAATAGGTATGCGCAATGATTTTTCATATAGAAATATTCGTTGTGTCTATTTATAGCATTTCGCACATTGTGTGGTGTATTTTTCTTTTTCGAAGTTATATTTTTCGATGTTCCTTCATGTGGAATTACAAATTAGTACTCAAAAAGTTTTCATTTAACATTTGCTCCTTCTCTATTCTTCAACATTCTCTGCTTATGCTCTTTTGAAATATTGTGATTACCGATTGGGCTGCATTTTCATAGCGTCGTATTTAGATAAAATTGGCTAAATTGAGAAACTATGAAACAATGATATTAAGTAAACATATAAAAGTACTATATGGACTGTGCTTAGAATATATAGAAGTAGTTAATGATTTCATATGAATGGCAATTTTATATAAATTTTATAATTTAATGCCATAAATAATGCATAATATGAAAAAAATTAAAATAATATTTCAAATCGCTAAGAGGTCATGTTGCCAATTCTCCTTTCTGAAGGGAACACCAGACAAATTCTTCAATTTCTGATTTTTAGCAAATGTTGTGAGGAAGCAGCTTGTGGGCAACATACAAATGCGAGGGGGATGGAGGATTTTCAGTGATACAAATTGTAAAATTGAAATTTTGCCGATTCTTCGATTTTACTTTACGTTGCTTTGAAGCAGACGCACGTTCCTTATGAATAAATTTATTGTCGTTGTAATATGAAATACTTAGAAAATATGCCCCGAGTTCGCTTGAATATTATTGGCCGATGATGGCGTCTACGTTTTTTGTCACTTGCTCGAATGTTTGATTTTTTGCGAAAGACATATTGAAGGACATACATATGTACATATTTGTACATATGTATATGCAAATATATTAGGACATGCGAATGAAGGAAGGCAATTTCAAGAATATTCACATATAGACATATGAATATTTCAAGCAAGTAAACAACAATGGTTGTTTGAGTTCACAGATTAGACAAACTAGTTCGAATATCGCTGCTTCTATAGCACACTCAATTATTGCAATGAAATATTTTGCCTAAGTTCAAATCCTATCAGACATTTTTATATACTATTTTTTTATTTTTATAACCATTTTTTATTGAATGATATTTTAATTATATTTTCATATTATTTCCCTCACTATTAATGTTTTCTAGTCCGAAGTCAATTACTTTCGTTTTTATTATTTCAATTTTTGTTTATGCGCATATCAAAGAACATCTGTGCATATGTATGTGTATACATTTTGCTTATAGAGTGGTGTAGTTCGTTTCGTACCCTGATAGTTGTGGTGAAATTTTATTTTCGAACTTGCGCGTTTTCGATGTTCCTTCATCGTAATTAACATTTTAGAACAGCTAACATTTGCTCCTTCTCTATTCTTTAACATTCTCTGGTTGAAGTTTAGTAAATTAAGTCTTTGCATTATTTTTATATAGCCACCAGATGTAGCCTAAATTACTTTTAATTTATATATTTTATTTTAATTTTATATTAAATTATTAAAAGTATTAATCCGATTCAACCCATTTTTGACACAAAAACATACTATTATCGAGAGTTTCATTTATTTATTTTGTTATATGAATTTCAATTGACCGATATTTTCGGTATAAAGTCAAATATATGCACTGTAGTCCATATATTCAGTGACTAGCGAATTAGACAATTTTTGGTCACAAGGAGGCATACTTTAAACGCATTACTCACGCAAAGTATTACCCCGATACCAACATTGTTGCTTGATTTGCATGGTGGAAAGTGAAAGAATCAGATGGAGTTTAATTTAATGTCATATGGGAAATAGACGTGGTGTTTCCGCCCACATAACATAGAAATATAACATAGAAATATAATAAGAATGTTATGTACCGATTCCAAGATATGGGTTTTCACCTAAAATTGGGCGGTGCCACGCCCACTATCTAAGGTTTAACGCGGCTCCTATAAATTAATCTCATACCATCCCAGAGATACAATTTCATGGCTCTGAGTGTTTAGTGCTTGATTTATCGCGCTTTTAGTAGCTTCTAACAGTACCGTTATATGGGGAGTGGGCGGGTTTGTTCTCCGATCACATCTATTTTCGCACTGTTTACAAAGATGCTAAAAACTTTTGCAAACAAACGGTTTAGGAGATATGCGCATTAAATCTATTAAGGGGCGGGACCACGCAGATGCCCCTCTCTAATCTGACCCTGTGTACCAAATAACAGTCTTTTATAATATTGTGGAGCTTAGTTATGGCAATTTATTTGTAGGTTTTCGATTAATGACTTTTTTAAGGGGGTGGCTGTGGTCCGATTACGTCCACCCACGAGCTCCTATTTGTGCAAAGAAATACATGTACTAAGTTTCATTACGATATCTCACTTTTTACTCAAGGAACAGCATGCACAGACAGACGGTCACTCGGATTTCAACTCATCTCATCAATCTAATCATTTATATATATCATTTATATATGTATATATACAAGGTGCGTTCCAAAGTAAACAGTAAAAAAGTAACAAAGTAAACTCTAGTGGCGCCATCTCTATGTCAACAAGTGCGTTAGAATCTGCTATCCTTTATCGACTTCCAGTAAAAATTTCATGACATTTCATCTATTGGAAGTGAAGTTATTGTGTTTTAAGTATCAGTATGTTTTTTTCATCGGTGCGAAAATGAGCTTTGAACAAAGAGCCAACATTAAATTTTGTTTTAAAATTGGTAAAACTTTTACCGAAGCGTTTCAGTTGATGAAACAAGTTTATGGCGATGATTGCCTATCCCGTAGCAGAGTGCACGAGTGGTTTCAACGTTTTCAAAGTTGTCGTGAGGACATAAATGAGAAATGAGCCAAAACCCGAAAAATCGTGCCTGGAGAAGTCAAAAGTGAAGACAATGCTGATTTGTTTTTATGATTCCAAGGGTATTGTTCACAAAGAATTTGTTCCACCCGGCCAAAACGTTAATGCGGTATTCTACCTTGGAGTTTTGAAGCGTTTGGTGCGCCGTATTCGACGTGTTCGGCCCGAATATCGCGAAGATGGAAGTTGGCGTTTGTTGCACGATAATGCGCCGTCTCATCGATTATTTGACCAAAAACCGAATTTTTACAATCAACCACTCCTCGTATTCACCTGATATGGCACCGTGCGACTCCTACATTTTCAGAAAAATGCATCTGCCCATGAAAGCAAAGCATTATGCAGACGTGGAGGCCATTCAAAAGGCTTGCACCGGCATACTGGCGGTCATACCGGGCAACGAGCTAAAACACTCGTTTGACATGCTTTTGGACCGTGCAAATAGCTGTATTAAGGCAGAAGAAGACTATTTTAAATAAAATTAATTGATTTTGCCGATAAAACCATTTGTTCTGTCTTTTTTTTAACAGTCCTGTTTACTTTGGAAAGCACCTTGTATATATATAACCCGCAGTAATAAGGGGCACCTGTGGGCTAAACAAGTAGAAAAAGTGGGCGTGGCCCTTTAATAAGTTTAATGTTCATATCTCCTAAACAACTTAAGCTACAATAACTAACTTCGCTTCAGAAAAATTGTTTAAGAACCTCTACCGACAGCGTGAAAATGGATAAAATCGGATAAAGCCCCGTCCTATAGGTTTCGTTAAAAACTACTGAAAGCGCAATAAATCAATAACTAAATGCACCCAAGAGCCACTTTCAAAATTGGCGTGGTTCCGCCTACATTTAGGTGAAAACCAACATAACGAAACCTGGTCGACCGATTTCAACTATTCGGTTGCAATCCTATAATATTTGTATATTGCAGTGCGAAAATCAGACTATAATCACGCCCCCTTCCCATATAACACAAATTTAAATTACACTGCCCATTTCATTATCGTTTCAGATTTGTTAACGCGATTTTTGCACAATTTTTACTTCTAACACGCAGGTTATATGATTTAAAAAAAACGTGTTAAACCCGATTTTGAGATACGTTTTTTGATTCGAACAATGCGCGCCCGCTGCGAATTTATCACTTTGTTAACGAATTTGACTTAGAGTTTTTGTTCGTTGTAATGTCATCAGCCAATTAGAGTTACTATGTGTAAAATTTTTTTTTTTTAATTAAAATTTTCGAAGTTTTTTAAATGCAAACGCTTCAAAATATCTAAGATTCAAATTTTTATCAATTTCTTACAAGAACATGACCGACCATTTAATAGCTTTTATAATTAATAATTAAGCAATTATTTCAATAATAGAATAAAACACATATATTTAAGAGACTATGGCAATCAACCAATTTGAACTAACTTCGTCATCAAACAAAGTTGTCGTAACCTTGCCTTCTATGAACGTTGATTAACAATCAAAATTTTGAGTAAAATGCCAAATGAAAATTCATTATATATTGACATATATTGACATAATATATATTTGTATAAATAATTTCCAAAATTAGAATTCAAGTTCGATTCCTTGAAATCTTATACCGGCAATAATATTTTCGCCTTTATTCGGAAATAATATTTTCACTGTATTGAATAGTTTATTGTTCGTATTTAGTATTTAATGTATGTATGTACACATGTACATCTCTATTTGGACATATATATAGAGTATGAAAAAAATGTTGTTTACCAGGAGCATGCACTAAATTTTGTATCCATATCTTCATTGATACTTGGGAAGATATCGTAAAGTCAAACACACTAAGGAATGCAAAACACCGTTATATGGAAGCTGTACTTACTCCTTAGTTTACAGTGATAGTTTCTTATGAGAAATTTACGCGGCTATAAATAGTTTCTTAAACTTTAGATACTATGTAAACAACGTTTACAAGACGGTTTGCTTAAAATATCATAAAATGTTACCCTATATTTAAATAAAGCCTCCTTATAGGCGTGATAATATTATATTTCCATGCCGATCTTTTACAATATCTTTTTATCCATACAAGCAAACAGTACCGAAACTGTCAGAACCGCGGTTACCATTTTACATTAAATAGATACACCGTAATTTAGCTATATAGTTCCTTGGCATATCATTAATATTACACAGCTCAACAAATTGTTTTTCCGAAGCTTAGTATGGAAAAGTTAAAAAAGGTGGAATATTCGATGGTCTGCATATACAGCAATTAATGAAAGGTACAGATTTTATTAAGGTTATGACTGCCCTGGAAATTGAAGCTTGAAAAAGTTTTGTGTTGTTAGTCGAAAGATTCCTAGGTAACCATAAACCACGAAATCATGAAGAAATTGTAAAAAATATGCTGAAAAACTTTCAGACTTTACCAAGATCTAAAAGTGATGAAGATTATTGATACTCCTTTAAAAGAGAATGTAAATTTTAAAATTACAAAAGAAACGTTCATAAGAGGAGTTACTGAAATATAATAAGTATATGTTTTCGACATCTATCACTTCTGTTTAATGTGCTGTAAAACATGTAAGGAAGGGCTAAGTTCGGGTGTAACCGAACATTTTATACTCTTGCAACGTGCAAGGATACCTCAAAGATACTCTTTGTGCAAAGTTTAAGCCAAACATATACATTGGGGCTGATTGATTTCTGTACTTCACTTCCACTCCACTCCACTTTCACAGTGGAGGATCCACAGGATTATGTTAACTTCTGAATTTCGCTGAAATTTTTAGAGTAAGTCCGGAGATACATATGTGATTTCACTTAAATGTTGAGCGGTGCCACGCCCATCGTCCAAGTTTGACCCCGACTCCTATAAAACCTTCTTGTGTCATCCAGGGTGTAAAACTAAGTGTCTTTGGCGCAGCTGGTTATTGATATATCGTGCTTTAAGAAGTTTTAATAAAACCGTTATATGGGGCGATGTTGGGGCTATAATCCGATTTCATCACACTGTCGGTAAGATTTCTTATAGGATTTGTTATTTGGTTATTGTAGATTCAGTAGTTTAGGAGATATGTACATTAAACCTATTAGAGGGCGGGACCACGCCCACTTCTTCAAAACCTTTAGTTCACACAGCCCCTTGCTACTGTAATCCCCTGTAATACCAGGTTCATATCTTAATTTAGTGCTTAGTAATGGCATTTTATCTCCGATTAATGTTACGAACTAGTCTTAATTTTAACTAAAGTTATCAGTTGCACAGACATCCGGAGAGACAGACGGACAGACAGACAATCACTAGGAATTTAACTCGTCTCGTTATCCTGATCATTTATACATATATATCCCTATATCTTACTCGATAAGTTACAACCGTTAGGTGAACAAAACTATCATACTCTCTAGCAACATGTTGCAAGAGTATAAAACTGTTGCGAAAGAATTCAATATTCATTATATGAAGAAACCGTGAATAAATAACAATCAA
This sequence comes from Bactrocera oleae, assembly GCF_042242935.1. Taxonomy (NCBI): domain Eukaryota; kingdom Metazoa; phylum Arthropoda; class Insecta; order Diptera; family Tephritidae; genus Bactrocera; species Bactrocera oleae. Next base: position 29,887,842 of record NC_091537.1, on the reverse strand, counting down.
ATTTTATATATTATTAACTTATATTGAAAGTCATATACTCACTTAGTTTTATTAATATATTTTAATCGCGCCAACGAAAATTATATTAAAATCATGAAAATGAGGAATAAGTAATATACCACAAACTCAACCGAAGAGGTTAAATTTAGTATTTTTAGTTGATGTGAAAAACGTCAACCAGAGGATCGAAATTCATTATATTAGGGATATGAGGCTTAGACCAACTACATTCATAGTCAGTGGAAAATCAAATAATATTCAAGGAAACAAGTCCATTTAATTTCATTAAAATGTCCCACATTTTGACCAACCTGTACTGTTTTAAGTCAGATGGAATGTGGGAAATCATTATATACGCTATATTGGGGGCAGAGAAAGTGACGGGCATTAATTTTAACATTGCTTAGGTATACTTGAGAACATATTTTCAAGCCCACACACTGAACGACATATTCGTCATAAGGCTTGTTAGAACAAGGCTAAGTTCAGGTGTAACCGAACATGTCATACTTTTGCAACTTACCAGGATCAATGCTATATTGTTATTAGAAAAGCACGCTCTTTCAATTTCATTAAGAAAACACACATATTGACCAATATATGCGGTATAAAGAAAGCCGGAAGTTCGAAAATCTTTCTATTAGGTATGAAGGGCTATTTTTGAAGTACAGATTATTGTCAGAAGAATATTATTTCCGAATTTCTTTTAATATATCTCACAAATTGACCGATAATTTCAATAAAAAATTCGCAATAAGAACTGGGGTTCATATATTTGGTATCTGAGGGCTTGAGCAGTTTTGCTCCGATGTGGGCAATTTTAGTCATAAAATGGCACATCTCAAAGGTACTATTGTGCAAAGTTTTATCAGAATCCATTGATTGGTTCTTGATTTGTAAACTGGAAAGTGAAAGAATCAGACGGAATTTAGAACTGTGTTATATGAAAAGTAGGCGTGCTTTTTGTCTGATTTCTCCCATTTTTACACTGTAATGTCGAAATATCACAATACTTTCTCCTAACGAATTTAGTTGAAATCTATTAAGGGTTATCACCTGAATATAGGCGTTCAAATTTGATACCGGCTCCTAGCCTTCTTATACCATCTTGGATGTAGAATTGTATGTCTCTGGCGCATTTAGTTATAGATAATCGCACTTTTTGTAGTTTTTAACAAAATCGTAATATAGGGAGTGAGCGGAGTATCATCCGATTTCACCTATTTTCCCATTGTCATAAAAAGGTTTGAAACAATTTGTCCTGTGTAAATTTGGATGATATAGCTTTATTGGTTTAGAAGATATTTACATTAAACTTTTTAGGGAGCGGAGTCACCCCCAATTTTTAAAGACTGAGTTCTAAATCGTTGGTAATGACTCATTTATGGCACTTTAAACGTTTTCGATTAATGGCGTTTTGTGGGCGAGGCAGTAGGTCGTAGTAGTAAAGTTTATACTTTATAATATATTAAATTGTATATAAGGTATATGAGGTCTAAGGGATGTATTGACCCTTTTTTATCTGCTTTTGGCAATATGCTACCTGAGTTTCATTAAGGTATACTTACCATCACGAATATATATGGAGATAAGTCAGCCGGATGTTCGACAATCGTAATATTATTTTATATATTTTAGGCACAAAGATACAATGTTATTAGTAACACACGCTCTCTCAATTTCACTAAGATAACTTACATAGTGGCTGATATATGCGGTATAAAGTAAAATAAAAGAACCATATTATATTTAAAATTGAGTTATATGGGAAACATGCGTGGTTGGTCAGGTTGATCCGGTTTCGCCGATTCGCACTAAAATATAAGAATGTCAAGATAATATTACCTGTTTAAATGAGTTAAACTCCCTCCTCCAAGTACACCACTCTACTCGGGAAAAACTGGCGCCCCCTAATAATGCCCATCAATACACCACACCAGATGACACCACACAGGACAACACAACATACCATCTTACATTCGCTTATCGTCTACGGGCCTGAGCGCCACATCAACTTTTCGCTTATACACTTTCGAACAACGATCCTGCGCGCTACTCTTGCCGATTAAAAGCCCGTCGATCGACATCGGCCCAAAATATTACTTTACAGATATGTATTAAAAGCAATAATAATAACTGGCTTTTATATGTAATAAAATATTGTACATTGTAAACGAGAAAAATCGCATTTTTATTATAATTTTAAACGCGATTGTATTGAGTGTCAACATTTTAAAGACAGTGGTGGGTGCTCCCATACAAATTGTGTATCGCTTTAATCATTACCTATCCAATATGGTCCATATAGGTTGAGTAGGTCCTGATATGGGTTCTCACCTAAATGTGGGCAGTGTCACTCATTATGACTCCGGCACCCAAGAGTAAAAATAAACGATCATATATCCAAAGTCGATCTTATATCTAAGGCAAAAAAGCTACTGTGGACCCGTGTTATCATTATCATTACATGCGTATATAAGTAAGTACTTTTTATTAATTGGTGGAGCTACAATTAAAATATATATCTGAATAATCGATTGTATAGGAGCATAATCTTACTATTGAACAATCTAGGAATTTATAAAAAACATCGTAGGCGAACAGTTCGAATTTGGAAAATATTTAAATTGCTCAATATTTCGAAACCATTTTTAATGGATCAATCTGTTTGTATTATCGCAAACAAATAAAGAGTAATTAGTACGAAAGTGTACAAGAAGAAATACATCTACTCTATTTTGATATGTCATATATTATATACATATATACCTATAGCTATATGTATTTCGAAACTATTTCCAACAACCAGCGAAAAGGTCGGTAATTTGTATTAATGTGTACAAATTAAAGGCAACAAATAAGATTAATGAATGAGGAGCTTGCTGTGGTCACTTCCAGGCCTCGAAATAATAATGACATTTTACAAAATAAATCGGTTGCAAAAATGCAGATTTAACAACATTTTGTTTAACCACGTGCTGCGACTCATCCAACGCTTACATTTGGAACAACTTAAGCGCTCCGCTGCTTTGCAATTGAGAACCCTTTCACGACGTATTTACACAATTAAAATTGTCGTAATTTAATTTTCTTTGTAGCCGAATAAAATAATGAATAAAAATCAAACAAAGGAGCAGCTGAAAGTGTCACGCTGAAAAAAGAGCATATAAAGCAAAAATCTGTCAATTTGAGAACACAAATAATTCGTCAATTAAATGTATTACTTACTGAAAATTGTGCTGAACGCAGTGAAAATAAATGTTTTTGATTTATCTAAAGCCGTAGAATGAAATTGGATTGTTGCCATTAATCTAAATTAAGCGAAAGACACCTCTAAAAATGACAGATTGTGGTAATCAAATATTTAGCCTGTCATGTTATTTTTTTGCATTTAAAAGTCAAAAAAAATTAACATATCATAAGGACTTGGCTTTTGTAACACTACTAACCTTGTCGCCGCAATACTAACCGTATGCCGAGGAGTGTACAGTCTGTTAAAATGTTATGCAGATACATATAATCGCATATCTGATACTCCTACTTACCACAATGAACGCATTCAACCACCAGCATCGTAGCTGTCAGCAACCTTTATCGCATACTGTTGCAGCCTGTGCAATGATAACGAGCAGCGGAATATTTAACTAGCTGTTGTTATTATCATACACATACAGGGCATATAACTCAAAAGCAAACTGTAGTTTCCATTGCGGACGAATTCGGGTCAGTGGTCAACGTAAAGTCCATTAGCATTTTAATCTCGTGACCACGCGCAAAAACACTCGTGACCCCTCTTGTGAATATTACCGTAAATTTAAAACGCATATTCATATGAAAGCAACAGAAGTGCAGGAGATAAGGGAAAATAATAAGTTTTCCTGGTCTATGAAGAGATGCAATACAAATTTAAAATATTTATTTTATTAACACATACTTATTTTTTTATACTCTCACAAAATGTTGCACAGGGTATAATAGTTTTGTTCACCTAACGGTTGTTTGTATCACCCGAAAATAATCGAGTTAGATATAATAATAATAACCCAACGATTACCCTCCTCCCGCCCAACCGACGCGAGAGGCGCAATCCGCATACGTGCGGAATTAGTCGAGTCAGAAAAGGCAAGAGAGTTTTTTAAGTGTTGAGATCTAAGACTGCTCAGCTACAGAAACAGAAATTTCAACAGACAAGATTTAAAGTTACAATATAATAAATTGTTACATTTTCCTTTATTAAGAGAAAACAATAAAGTCTTTTTAATTTTGAAAAGTGAGTCAGATAAGTCAAATGTGCTGGAATGAGAATTAAAATCATGACATATACGGCGGAATGGCTCGTTTAGTTCAAAATTTGATCTACAGGATTTTAGCAGTAAAGGTCTAAGCCGCCTCGAAAGGCGAACCGGGATATTAAATTTAATTTCAGACAGAATAAGAGAACTGCAAACTGTTCAATTCAAAATTTTCACTAAAAATATTATGCCAAGCAATTCCCCTACGACTAGAAAGTGTAGGTAGATTAATAAGTTTTAAACGACTAGTGTATGTAGGTAGACTTACCCTAGAATCCCATCGGAAATGCGCTAAGGCGAAAAGTAAAAATTGTTTTTGAACAGACTCTAACTTGTCAGAATGGATTTGGTAGCTAGGGTTCTATACAACAGAGCCATATTCTAATATAGGTCTAACCAAAGCTGTATAAAGTGTTTTAGTAATATACGGATCACTAAATTCTTTAGACCAACGTTTAACCAAACTGAGGACTGCTTTTGCTTTCCAGACCATGGTATCAATATGAAGACTAAAATTAAGCTTAGGGTCCATATTAACTCCCAAATCAACATAGTTAAAACTTGCTCTAGAATATGATGTTTTATTACATAAGAAGAGTGGTGCACAGATCTACGGGAAAAGCACATCATCTTACATTTATTGAGATTCAATGGCAAATAATTTCTATCACACCATGCAACCATATTGATTGAGTCTGTAACTTTTCCACGAAGCATACACCAAATATGTATATGTGCACCAGTGCATATGGCTGATTTTTTGCTGAACATATCGGTCAGTCTGTGAGATCTAGATCTATCTGACCGCATCTATCGGTCAAAATGTAAGAAATCTTATTGAAATATAGAAATAAACTCTTTTTAGTAACAGTGTATCTTCTTGCATGTGATTGTATATAATGTAAGCAATACAGCCTACTTTAATTTAAAAATATACGAAAATTCTGTATATCACTTTACCTTACGTGAGTATAAAATATTCGGTTTCACCCAAACTTAGCCCTTCCTTACTTGTTATACTTAGTCACATCCAGAATCGGTATATTATTTTCAAAATTATTTACCCAGAATTTACATTATCAGAAAGCCATTACAAAGAAAAACCGCAAAAATGATGACTAATAAGTTTTGATTCGATTTAGACAATTTTTGGTCACAAAGTGGCATACTTTAAACGTATTATTCACGCTGCGTTTTACCCCGATATATTCATTGTTGCTTGATTTGCATACTGGGAAGTGAAAACATCAGATGAAATTTAAAATGATGTTATATGGGAAATAGGCGTGGTTGTAATCCGATTTCGCCCATTTTCGTATTATAATATAAAAATATGAGAGGAATATTATGTACCGAATTTGGTTGAAATCGGTTAAGCAGATCCCAAGGTTTTCACCTAAAAGTGGGCGGTGCCACGCACACTGACTAATTTTGAACGTGGTTCCTATAAAGTCATCTCATACCATCCCAGAAATAACAAGTAACGAAGTGTTGATGGGATGTAACCGAACATTTTATACTCTCGCAAAGTCAAATGGTATACTCGTTTTAGATTTATTTGTGGATTGACTGATATTTATGGTAGAAGGTCAACTATAGGCACTGGGGTCCACATATTTAGTACTTAGGGGTTTGAACAGTTTTGGTTCGATTTAGACAATTTTTGGCCGCAAGGTGGCATACTTTAATTGCATTATTCACGCACAGTTTTACCCCGATATAATTATTGTTACCTGATTTGCATAGTGGAAAGTGAAAGAATCAGATGGAATTGAAAAAGGTGTTATATGGGAAATAGGCGTGGTTGTAGTCCAATTTCGCCCATTTTCGCACTATGACATAGAAACATGAAAAGAACGTTACGCACCGAATTTGGTTGAAATCGGTTAAGCAGATCTCAAGCTATGGGGTTTCACCTAAAAGTGGGCTGTGCCACGCCCATTGTCTAATTTTGAACGCGGTTCCTATAAAGTCATCTTATACCATCTCAGAGATAAAATTTAATGTCTCTGGCGTGTTTAGTGCTTGATTTATCGCGCTTTTAGTAGTTTTTAACAGTACCGTTATATGGGGAGTGGGCGGAGTTGCCACCCGACTTCAATTATTTTCACACCGTCAATAGAAGTGCTAAAAATATTTGCTTCCAGTGAATTTTGTTATTATAGCATTAGCGGTTTAGGAGATATGCACATTAAACCTATTAGAGGCGGGACCACGCCCACTTTTTAAAAAAAAATTTTAACTGCAGATGCCCCTCCCTAATGTGATCATAACAGTCTTGTATCTTATTGCGGAGCTTAGTTATGGCAAGTTATTTGTTTTTGATTAATGGCGTTTTGTGGGCGTGGCAGTGGTCCGATTACGCCCATCTGCAATACCAACCGTCTCACGGTACCATGAAACATGTCTACCAAGTTTCATAAAGATATCTCAATTTTTACTCAAGTTAGAGCTTGCACGGACGGACGGACAGACGGATGGACGGACAGACAGTCACCCGGATTTCAACTCGTCTCTTCATCCTGATCATTTATATATATATAACCCTATATCTAACTCGATTAGTTTTAGGTGATACAAACAAACGTTAGGTGAACAAAACTATTATACTCTGTAGCAACAGGTTGCGAGAGTATAAAAATTTAATGTCTGTGGCGCGTTTAGTGCTTGAATTATCGCGCTTTTAGTAGCTTTTAACAGTACCGTTTTATAGGGAGTGGGCGGGGTTGTCACCCGATTCCACCCATTTTCACACCGTCGAAAGAGATGCCAAAAACATTTGTTCCCAGGAGATATGCGCATTAAACCTATTAGAGGGAGGGACATCGCCCACTTTAAAAAAAAAACTAAACTGCAGATGCCCCTCCCTAATGTGATCCTGTATACCCAATAATAGTCTTGTATCTTGTTGTGGAGCTTAGTTATGGCAATTTATTTGCTTTTGATTAATGGCGTTATGTGGGGGTGGCAGTGGGCCGATCACGCCCATCTGCAACACCAATCGCCTTACGGTATCAAGAAACATGTGTACCAAGTTTCATAAAGATATCTCAATTTTTACTCAAGTTACAGCTTGCACAGACGAACAGGTTGCGAGAGTATAAAAAGTAAGGAAGGGCTAAGTTCGGATGCAACCGAATATTTTATACTCTCGCATAGTCAAATGGTATACTCGTTTGAGATTTCTTTATATTATATATTTTAATAATTAGAGCAATCGTTCTTGTGTTTTGTTGTATACACTTGTAATTTATTTTATATAGAATGAATTACAACTGTATTGAGGAGTATGAAAATAAATCGTTTTTTGACAATGAATAAGATTTTTTATTTATTTTATCGATATTATTATACATGTTTAGCTTAAAAATAATAAATATTAACAACTTTAAAAATTATATTATTATATTAATTTGTATATAATATTTACAATATTAAACATAAATTTTTATATAGATTCTTATACATATATCCAATTTATTTTTCTTTTCTCCTTATACTATTTAATTTCTATCATATATTTATACAATAATGTCTTATATTAGGTAAAGTAAAAAGTTCGTTCGGTTTTTTATTGATTTTTCAAAAGATGATAACTTTGTGTACAGTCCGATTTAAGTCAAATATGCTTGCCGTTTTGTTCGTAAACTTGTTGCCAACGAAATACCAACTTCATTATACCCCTCTCGTAGAAGGCTGCGTCCCTATTGGCAAAAAACTCGGAGAGCCAATTTTCACAGGCCTCTCTTGAGGCTAACTTCTCACCATTCAGCGCGTTCGCCATGGACAGGAAAAGATGGTAATCACTTGGTGCCAGGTCCGGTCTATAAGGTGGGTGCATTAGGACCTCCCATCCGAGCTCCCGGAGCTTCTGGGGCGTCACCAAAGGCGTGTGTCACCTGGCGTTGTCCTGATGGAACACAATTCGGCCTCTGTTGATCAAAGATGGCCTCTTCTGGATGAGTGCTGCCTTCAAGCGGTCCAGTTGTTGGCAGTAGAGACCGAATTGAGCGTTTGGCCATAGGGGAGCAGTTCGTAGTAGATGATTCCTTGCCAATTCCACCAAACACACAGCAAAACCTTCCTGGCCGTCAATCCGGTCTTGGCCACCGTCTGGGCCGCTTCCCCGAGCTTTGACCACGACCGTTTGCGCTCGATGTTGTCGTATGTGACCCATTTGTCATCGCCAGTCACAATCCGCTTCAGAAACGGGTCGATTTTGTTGCAATTCAGCAGCGATTCGCAGATGGAAATACGGTCCATCATGTTTTTTTGCGTTCGTTCGTGTGGCACCCAAACATCGAGCTTCTTTTTGAATTCAAGGTTATGAAAATGGTTCCAAACGGTTTTCTGGCTTATCTTTAGTTCCTCAGCAATTAAATAAGTGCTCACGTGACGGTCTGTTTCCACTATTTTCATGATTTTATCGCAATTTTCGACGACAGACCTCCCGACGCGTGGTGCATCTTTGACATCGAAATTACCGGAACGGAACCTAGCAAACCACTTTTGTGCTACACGTTCGTTTACAGTATCGGGCTTATAAACTAAATTAATTTTTTCAGTCGCTTTGGCTGCTTTTTCGCCTTGATCGAAGAAAAATTGTAAAATATAGCGAATTTTCTCTTTGCTGGTGTACATCTTTGACGAGCGCTCACAACGAACTGAGTAAATCAATCGAAAAACTATCAAAAACAAACTTTTAGCGCGAATAAACACGTTTTCAGCGCCGTATAGTATGACATGATGTGACACGTAACACTAATACTATGGTCAATAACGCCATCTCTTAGATAAAAACCGAACGAACTTTTCACTTTACCAATATAATAGCAAATTATACATATAATTTAAATTTACTTAATTAGATTATTTACATATTATTTTTAAAATTGCCTAAAAACTACTGTCAAAATTGCTTTACCATTTCTTAATATGTATTTGAAAAAAAAAAAACAAAATGAAGAACTATTGCAATAAGTCTGAAAACTTTAGTTGAAAATAGAGACACAAATACTGTCATGATAGCTTTGTACTGTCTCAAAAGTAATTGCATTAACATGGGAAGGATGCATGTTTGAAAATGCCCAATCAATTTGTGTACCGGCAAGTGTAGTTGAACATTCCACACCAAGCAGGGAACTAAAGTTTTTTTCTTGGAGCAGATTTCCTATTGAATTCCCTGTAGACATTAAACAAATGTTAAAATCTCCAACAATTAGCACATTTTGATTGCATAATTCAGAAGTAAGGACTTCCTGAAGTTCTACAATTAAATGTCTGACAGAGAAAGCTGAATTTCTGTATAGAACCAGAATATTAATAATTAAACATTTAAACATAACCGCTTCTAAAACTTTGCGACCTGAATAAATTTTATTTACAGCATTTGGATCTACAAGTATAGAGCTAGCAATACTATGCTTTGCATATATTATAATGCCCCGTTTATTTCAGTTGCTTGTTTCCGTGCTATCCTCAGCTCGTTAATTGCAGTAAATCCTGGTATATCCAAATTTTCGCACGAATAACTCCAAGTTTTTACAAAACATAAAATATCTGAAGATAGCATCAAAAAATCCCTTTTTATATCATTAATGTGAGCATGAAGACTCTGAACGTTATGGAAAAAAATTTGATGTCCTGATGTTCGGGAATTCATAAAACTAAAACTTGTTGTAAGAGCTTTATTTGTGTACAATTCCCTTAGTTCCTTAAATACAGAATCCGATTCAGAAAATTTGTTAGGAAGAATAAAATTTTCTATGATGAATAGACCTTCTGCAGTAGTAGCTCGACTGCAAGCGACATACAAGGTGCGTTCCAAAGTAACAAAGTAAACTCTAGTGGCGCCATCTATATGTATGTCAACTAGTGCGTTAGAGTCTGCTATCCTTTATCGACTTCCAGTAAAAATTTCATGACATTTCATCTATTGGAAGTGAAGTTATTGCGTTTTAAGTGTCAGTATGTTTTTCTCATCGGTGCGAAAATGAGCTTCGAACAAAGAGCCAACATTAAATTTTGTTTTAAAATTGGTAAAACTTTTACCGAAACGTTTCAATTGATGAAACAAGTTTATGGCGATGATTGCCTATCCGTAGCAGTGAGGACATAAATGATAATTGAGGCGAAACCCAAAAAATCGCGCCTGGAGAAGTCCAAAGTGAAAACAATGCTGATTTGTTTTTATGATTCCAAGGGTATTGTCCACAAATAATTTGTTCCACCCGGCCAAACCGTCATGCGGTATTCTACCTTGGAGTTGAATTAACTGTGTCATTGCTAAGTGGCCTCAACTCTCTATTCAACTGTTTAACAGGTAAAGAGAATATTGAATGAAGGGTCATTCCACCTATTCGAATGCTGCTTTACCCGTAGGTGCGCAGAGAAGAACTTTTAAGGAACTTGGATTGGATCCAGGTGTAGAATTGTAACGATGGCTAAGTGCTTGATATATTGCAGATATCAAACGACTCTTTTCTACACCTGCACCGCCGCCAATGAACTCATAAAATGGGCGATTTGTTTTTAGTTGGTGCGCCAAATGTGTCAAATAAGTTCTTTGCTTAGTATTTAGACTTTGAACTAAAGAAAATAATTCCTCAACTGGAATTAAAGGGGGTAGTTTAATAAGTCTAATATTGCAATCAGATTCAGTGCCATTATCTGCTGAATCTTCACCATGCAAGTCCAGCTAATTTATATTTGGGTTTATTTCTGGAAGTGCCAACACTCTGAACTCATTTTCCACTATATGTAGTTCATTTTGAGCACCTTCCTCTAAATCTATTTCATTATAAAGGTTTTAACATCATATTTTCTTTGATTTTCCTAAATTAGAATACGATGTGTTATGCAAGTCTGCTCATTATCGTTTACAATGAGATCTTGCTGTTCATTCCGCCATGGATAGTAAAGCAATCCCATTTCGCGGAAATAGTCAACTCTGGCCAAATTTTCCCTCTCTTCTTCTTCATGATCACTGTCTTGTGCTCTTCTACTAGATTTAACATATTTATACATAGATGCAAAATCAGCTAAGCAAAGAGTTTCTAACTGATCGGATCTTTGAACATAACGGTCTAAAATACCGGCTACGAATATTTCAGTCGAACCTGAAGTAAGGTTCTGAAGTTCTGCTCTAGGTTTCACCATTCGAACACGTTGCTCAGGTCGAGAGGTATTTATAAACATTTCTGCATTACTTGCTTCCGAAAGATGGAGCCCAATGCAGCAATATACTGCTTCTTATGCAGATATTTCTGTACCTGATATAAATTTGTGACTTATATGTTTAAGTTTTTGCTTAACAGTATAATTTCCAGCATTTACCTCTGATATTGCTTCATTTAAGAACCTAGAAACTCCCCTGTTAGACTTGCATCCAGTATATATTGGATATCCATATTTGCTCTATGGAGTTCCAAAATCAGAGGATCATAAGCGTTTATAAAACGATCCTGTAATTTTCTTTTTAGAAAAATTTTGGATTTTGTTAAACTTGATCTAAGAGCTAACAAATAGTCATCAAAAGACATATTTATTCTACTATCAGACAGGAAGTGTTCAAAATCGTTTAAATTAGAAATGTCTTCTGTAGTCATATTTGAATTTAAAACGACATCAGGGAATGTCTGAGGATATTGAAGGTTGATCCTGGGAGCATTATTAAGCCAATACATGCCACGTACATGCGGGGAACCTCTCTGTTGAAACTCCACTCTCCAGTAGAAATTTGTAACAAAATGCTCTCCAAAAATGCCGGCATTATCTTTAAAAAGCTTAAGAATTTGTCGATAGCGGTAGTCAAAATATCTAGCACAAGTTATCGTGTCTGACCGAATTAAGCGATATCTATTTTGGGTTGTTAAACTGTTGGTTTCCTCTTCCGAAATATCTTTAGAATCAACAGTTTTAGAGAAGATGACCAAAAGCTCAACCCACTGAGATTCTGCAGCCGATAAAGTGATAAAGAAGGTTGGAAGCCCAAATTGGCGAATCATAGCGATTGCCTTTTTCTTCTCAGCTTCCCAGTGCGCAGGTGAGGATCTAACGCCTTTCAAAACCTTGTAACCATCATCGTGTTGAATCAAGTTTTGAACAAAGTTTTCGTTTAATAAATTTTGGCCTTAACTCGGTTGCGACCTGAAAACTTTCTAAGGCAAATGGATGTACTATTCTTAATTTGTAGCAGTTCTAATTTTTTGCAATCATAGAACAACTTTGGAAAGGTACACGCTCTTCTGTCAAAACAGCGAATTTCAGAACGTATTATTTTGCTATATGTTTCAGAGTATGTACGTTTCTGCCCAGCGTATATTATTCCAAAGGACAACTCTTCTGAATTATTGTCTTGAATTATGTCAATTGGTCTTTGTCCTTCAACTGGCGCTATGACTAAACAGTTATAGTCTAAGTTTTCTACAGGAATATTGTTCAAAAGAGTTGTTTTAATTGCCTGGGTTCAGCTCGGAAGGTAAAAGACCCATGGGAATATTATAACCTGAGGGATTATCATGAGAAGTTTGTGCCGCATGAAAAGATTGAACCAATCGGGAATCCTCTGCAGATGCAACAAACGGAACTTCTTCTTGGTTATTAAATTCTGAAATCCAGTTCTCCTTAATATGTATATTGTGCTCACGATACAGAGGGGTATTCACTAAAAATTGGAAAGCTTCCATAATCTTTGCGCGGCGTATGGTATCGATCATGAAATCATGATTGCCCTCCAAACGCCTTCTTAAGTGAATTTGTATCACATGAGCCTCATCAAGGATCTTGATAGAGATGTCACAATATTGTTAACAGAAATTGGTATATTAACAACAGCACCTTTGAGAGAACTCTGACCTTGATATCCTAACGGACGGATTATCATAAAAGGCAATTTATTCATTATGAGACGTTCTTCAATTGGGGTTAAATCTTTCAAACAATCCGGTATTTCAAGAAGGTCTAGACCGTTAGCTAAACATATTTTTGGAACGTTCTTTTTAACAATCGCATTTTTGCAAGTAGCACAAAAATTGTAATTTGAATCTTCCAAAGGAAATTTTTGCATTAAATAGAAGGCAGATGATTACGCAATAGTTTCGAAATTTAATTTGCGAGCTTGGTGTGAAAACCATAAGCCGCCGCCGCAAATATATATTTCAGTAGGGCCCTTATTTATATTTTGGAAATAAATGTTTTTGAAATCTGTTAAATTGCCACTATAATCATTTTCTATAACATTATTTTCTCTCGTTAATCAGATTCGTTGGGACTGTCTTTCGTTTTCAATTTGCCTATTGACCGGGTTAACTCTACAAAGGCGAACTTGACTTTGTCTAAGACGTCTCTGATTCAAAATTTCTTCCCTCATACCCCTCCTACTAAGCTGTCGACGTTGTGTTTCTCTATCACGCTCCTCTCTCCTTATTTCAGGATTTCTTCTTGCATTTTCTCTTTTCATTTGATCACGAATGCGCTCTAAATTCCTATACTCAGGATTTCTTGCGCGAAATTCTCTATGATCCCTAGTGTTCCTACTTTGCTCATCATAACGTATCTCGGGATTTTCTCGACGAGACCTACGACCTCGAGTATTTCTTATTTTCTCTTCAGAGCGAATTTGCGGATCTTGCCGCCTTGTTCTATGTTGAACAGTATTTACAACTATGACCTCGAGTTTTTCTTATTTGCTCTTCAGAGCGGATTTGGGGATTTAGACGTCTTGCCCTATGTTGAACAGTATTTAAATTTTGTTCAAAAGCCTGTACCTAGAGATTTTCCCGCCTGGTTCTATGTTGATTTGCATTGATAATTCGTTCGGACAGACGTACATCGGAATCGAATCTACGATTAGCGTGACTTACAATATCTTGTGACTGCTCACTATCTCTATATAAAGAGTTTGCACGAAGAACTCTCATACGTCTTCTATTCTGAAGACGACTTAGTAATAGTAAAGATTTTCTACTTAATCTAGGCATAATTAATAAATAATAAATGGCTTAATATATAAAATATATAATATATAAGGCTTATATAATTCCGTCCGTCCGGGTCTGAAAAGTTGGATCCTAGGTGCTGCTCTCTTTCACTGTAATTGAATCCTTGCTATGACTCCTTTCCTGTTCGGTGTATAGATACTATGTTATACTGGTGCACATATGTATATGTGTTTGCTCGCCACTGTATATAATACGGTTTTCTTGCCACTGTATATAACAATAGTTTAAACACTAGATAACTAATACACTGAAATTAGTCTGAATACAGTACTATGCTGGTCAAGAAATCTAGTGTACTGATATTTATTATACTCTTGAAACATGTTGCTACAGAGTATAGTAGTTTTATTATGGTATATTTTTGTACACACAGCTTACATACTTTTGTATACCTATATATTACATAGATAATCACTAACATAACAATACAGATTATTTACTTATATTTATATTATAGAAATTAGTAGTTTATTTCATTGTATTAATGCTTTTTAAAACAGGGATCTGTGGTACCTATTTTGAACGGTCTGCTTATGAAGGCTAAATTAACAACAACTTACATATAATTAAGTATGGTACACACATATGTAGAGCAAGTATGTAAATTTTATTCTTTCTGTCTTAATATCTAAACCTTTCATAAGCTGCCAACGGCGCTGGGTAAATCCCAAAAAGTACTTAAATGTAATTTTCTTGAGTTTACAGTTCACCTCATGACCTTCATATTAAAATGTGTCGCAAAACTGAAATAATCGATAATAGCATTTTAACCGATGGGTTCGCAGTTTATCTATTACCACATAAAAAGGATCTTTAGCCCTTTTGATACTACACTAATAATATTTATCTCACGCGATTTTTTCTAGAAAGATATTTTTGCTCTATACAAAGTCCAGCACTCTAAGAAACTTGTTTACATTGTTGTCTGGTATATTTTGTTATAAGTTCAACAGGATGGCTGATTATTAGAAGAAATATTTGTATGTAGAAAGCTATATCTATCTCGATTAGTTTTAGGTGATGCATACAACCGTTTGGTGAACAAAACTATACTCTTATAACTTATGTTATTGATCATTGATTTACTATTTTAGATAGATACTATTTTTTCTCCGAAATGTTAACTTTAACAAAAAGAAGCTATTTAACTCAAACATGGTATATGTGATATAAACTGAACCAAAGGGGTTAGATTTAATATGTGGGGTATATGAGGTTGCTGTTGTACCAGAGGAGCGGAAATCAGTATATTAGGGTTATAAGGTTTAAACAAAGGTCTAGACCAATTTCATTCATATGCAGCGATAAACCACATTATTTTTAAGGAAAACTGTCCATTTAATTTCATTAAATTATAAAATTAACGAAATAAATTACACCAGTAGTACATGTATGCTGGGGAAATTCGTGGATCTATTTCACACATTTTCGGCATTAAACTGTTGTATATCTTATATTTTACGTTTATATAAAGCGAAACGAAAGTTTGAATTTTTTACATAAAGTATGTCGGAGCTAGGGTCGATATATACCCGATAATGGGTACTAGGGCGGAACCAAGAATTTTATACTCTTGTAATTCGCAAGAATCAAAGGCCAGGAAATTCCTTCAGGTGTGGCAAAGTTGAGAAAGAATTAAACATCCATTATCAAATGAAATCGTGATTAAATTACAATCAAATTTGGTATCTTCTTGACCTATATTAAAGGCCATGAACTTAGTCTCAGTTTTATTGCTATATTTTAGTTTGCGTCAGCGAAAATTATATTTAAAAAAAAAAAAAAAACTTCTTGAAGTGAGATATACATAAATATGAATGTGATATTAACTCGACCAAAGTGGCTAAATTTTATATTATAAGCTTGCGTGGAAAACGTCAACCAGAGAATCGGAATTCATTATATGAAGGTGTGAGGTTTAGATCAAGGTATATACTATTTTCATTCTAATTCAGCGTCAAACCACATAATTTTTAAGAAAACTTATCCACTTAATTACATTAAAATATCACATTTTGATCAACCGGAACGGTTTAAAGTCAGAAGGAAAGACGGAAATCATATTGGGGATATATGTAGAAAGATATTAATTTTTACATTGATCAGCTATACTCGAGCATAGAGAACATGCTCCCACTGTTTCATTAAGGTACCTCACATTCCATCACCAATCATATGGAGTAAAGTCAGACTAATGTTTGAAAATCCTGATATTAGTTACATGGGGGCCAGGTAAAATTTTCACTCGATTTCATCCATTTTAGGCACAAACATGCCTTGTTATGAGTAAAACACGCTCTCTCATTTTCATTGAGATAACTCACATATTGGCAGATATATGCGGTATAAAGTCACCCGGAAGTTCAAAAATCTTTATATTAGGTATATGAGGACTATAGGAAGTATTGATTCGATTGAACCCAGTTTTTGACACAAAAATACTATTATCGAGAGTTTTATCTATTTATTTTATTCTATGAATTTCAATTAAATGTCTTACACATTGACTGATATTTTCGGTAAATAGGCAACTATAGGTACTGGGGTCAAAAAATTCAGTACCTAGGGACTTAAATAGTTTTGGTTCGATTTAGACAATTTTTGGTCACAAGGTGACATACTTCAAACGCATTATTCACGCAAAGTTTTTCCCCGATACAATCATTGTTGTTTGATTTGCATGTTTGAAAGTGAAAAAATCAGATGGAATTTAAAATGGTGTTATATGGGAAATAGGCTCATTTTCGCACTATAGCATAGAAATATGAGGAGAATATTATGTACCGAATTACCGGGTTTTCACCTACATGTGGGCGGGGCCACTCCCATTGTCTAATTTCGAACGCGGCTCCTATAAAGTCAGCTCATACGATCCCTGTGTTAAAATTTAATGACTCTGGCGTTTATCGCGCTCTTAGTAGTTTTTAACAGTAGCGTTACATGGGGAGTGGGCGGGGTTGTCACCCGATTTCACCCATTTTCACACCGTAGATATGCATATTAAACCTAATAGGGGCGAAACCATTCCCACTTTTAAAAAAAATTTTAACCGCAGATGCCCTCCCTAATGCGATCCTGTGTGCCAAATAACAGTCTTGTATCTTATTGTAGAGCTTAGTTATGACAATTTATTTGTTTTTGATTAATGGCGTTTTGTGGGCGTGACAGTGGTCCGATTACGCCCATCTGCAATACTAACCGTCTTACTGTATCAAGAAACATGTGAACCAAGTTTCATAAAGATATCTTAATTTTTACTCAAGTTACAGTTTGCACAGACGGACGAACGAACGGACGGATAGACAGTCACCCGGATTTCAACTCGTCTCTTCATCCTGATCATTTAGATATATATATAACCCTATATCTAACTCAATTAGTTTTAGGTGATACAAACAACCGTTAGGTGAACAAAACTATTATACTCTGTAGCAACATGTTACGAGAGTATAATCACAAGTAGTTAACCACTTTAATTATATTACATTAGTTTCGATTCGTAAATATCTCTGCTGGCTATCGCGCGGCGCTCTTTGGTAATACATTTACATGTGAAACCAAAAAGCAAAGCTATCGAGTTGAATTGATACAATAGAGTATGCCGATACCTCAGTAAAATGGTATAACCAGTAATTTTCTTCAATGATACCAAGTTTTGTTTTACACATTTTAGACCAGTTTTACCGCTGTAAATGGCTCAAATGACAAATTACTCTGAAAGTTTTAAGAACAAACAATACTTTTTGTTGATTATGAAAACTCAAACCTTGAAAAATATTACAGTAGTTCATAAAAAACGTAACGCACTAAACAAAGGGGTTATTAAAATGTTTTTTTTTTTTTTACAGTAGGAAGAATTTCTCCACCAATGAAAAAATCGCGACAAAATTGCGTATGCGTAAGAGGACTTGTTAGTGCAAGTTGGCAATGCAAGTTCTGCCTGTTTTTTTAAACAACTGGTATAATCTGCTTGATTTACATATCTCCAACGATTGCCAAAAAAAGTTTGGCAGATATGAAAAATTGTTTGTCGAAATATTTAAAAATGAAAGAAAACAAAAATGTATAAAAAACGTAAATCAGAGAAATAACACCAATATTATTAGTTACTCTTATATACTTTAAAAATGCCTCGAAAGCGGAAATCTGCGCTATCAAGAAATTCTTCGTCGGTCCATAAAGCTAAAGTTGCACGAAATCAAGAATCTGTAGTTCACGCAGATCTAAGAAGACAACAGCAAGCAGAGCGACAACGTGTTCAGAAAGACAAGCTAAGCAGCAGGAAGCTAGAAGAGCGACGGAAACGGAAGAACAATTGCAGGCAAGAAGAATTCATGATGCAGTAGTAGGACCACACGTATCGTTACATCTGTCTTCGTTACATTTCTCTAAATCAGAAAAAATTACGATCAGAAAATTACATACATCTACAAGATGCCATTAACGCAAATGACAATATTAGACCTAATGACATTGGCAAAATGGTTATTCTGTCGTCCACTTTTGTGAACAGTCCCCGTTATCTGCATGAGTACACTCAAGACGCTTTTACTTATGTACGAACTTATGGAAGGCCTGACCTCATCGTAACTTTTACCTGTAATCCTTCGTGGCAGAATGTTACTCAAGAACTTATGCCTGGTCAAAAAGCAACTGATCGTCACGATATAGTTGCTCTCGTATTTCGTTTAAAGGTTCAGAAGTTAATGAACGTTGTGACTAAAGGAAAAATATTTAGAGGCATCGAGTGTCATATGTACTCCATTGAATGGCAAAAACGAGGTCTACCACATGTGCACATATTGATTTGGTTAAAACAGAAGCCACTTCCTAATCAAATAGACAAAATAATTAGGGCTGAAATTCCAGATACAGAAGAAGATAAAAATCTGTACGACACGGTTATTAAACAGATGATTCACGGTCCCTGTGGAACTCGAAACCCTGCATCACCTTGCATGAAAGATGGCAAGTGTTCAAAAAAATATCCTCGAGAACTGATTAGAGAAACAGTTCATAGTGATAAGGGTTACCCGTTATATAGACGAAGGGCGCCTGCTGATGGTGGTAAACATGTTAACATTCGGACTCACAATGGGGAATTAAAGAGTTTGATAATAGCTGGGTTGTGCCCTATTCGTCAATTTTGTCTAAAATTTTCAACGCCCACATAAATGTTGAAGCCTGTAATTCTGTACGTGTGATTATGTATATTTGCAAGTATATCAATAAAGGAAGTTATCAGGCAATCTTCAATTTGCATAATAAAGATGCTGTGCAGGTCCCCAATGAAATACAAACCTACTAAGCGGGAAGATATATCAGTAGCAACGAAGCGGCATGGCGGCTTCTTGGCTTTCCACTGCATGAAAGATATCCTACTGTTACACATCTTGCAGTACATTTAGAAAACGGACAGCATGTTTTTTTTTAATGACAATACTTTGTCAGAATGATAATTTTGCAAAGACATTATTGTACTCTGAGGTCCCCCGTTATTATAGATGGAACACCTCAAAAAAAACAATGGCAACGTCGCATTCAAGGTACATCTGTAGATAATCAACCTGGGGTTAAAGTATCAGATGCTCTTGGTCGTGTCTATACCGTCCACGTTACAAATTTCGAATGCTTTTGTCTGCGTATGCTATTGCACCATGTTAGAGTTCCAACTATGTAGCTTTGCAGAACTTAAAACTACATACAGAGAAGCATGTGAGGCACGACGATTGTTAGAAAATGATAATCATTGGGACGAAACTATGGAGAAAGCCGTACAATGTCGATCACCAGATAGAGTAAGGGAATTTTACGCTACACTTTTATCTTCTTGCGGTCTTTCTAACCCTCAAACTCTTTGGGATCAGTACAAAGAATACATGGCTGAAGATATTTTACATCAACTTCAGCAAGTACATACAGATATGACTTTCAATGAACATATTTACAACCAAACGCTAGTTCTAATTGAAAACAAGGTTTTTACAATGGTTGGAAAAAAATTAGATGATTTTGGAATGAAAGGTCCTCGAAGAGATAATGAGGATGATTTTAACAATGGATTTCCTCGAGAGCAAAATTATGATTTCATAGCACTTCAGCAACAAGTTGAAGAATTAATCCCTCTGTTACTTCCAGAGCAAGCTCATGTTTTTCGTCAAGTTTTACATATAATATGTAGAATAGTATCCTGCAAAGGTGAAGTCTTCTTTCTCGATGCACCAGGAGGAACTGGAAAAACGTTTTTGCTCAACTTATTATTAATGTACATCAGAAAAAACAGACAAATAGCAGTTGCAGTAGGATGGAATGGTAGTTTTACTGGCTGGTGATTTTCGCCAAACTCTTCCGGTTATTCAGAGGGGAACACCAGCAGATGAAATTCAAGCATGCTTAAAATTATCAAGCCTATGGTCGAAAGTTGAAAAACTCCGAATATGAGAGTGCATCTTCATAATGACGTGGATTCGGGACTTTATGCTGAAATGTTATTGAAAATTGAAGATGGTTGTTTAGATGTTGAAGGTTATGTATCACTTTCAAGAGAATTTTGTAATTTAGTAGAAAATGATGTGGATCTCATTGCCAATGTTTTTCCAGAATTGCAACAAAATTTTAGTAGTGATCAGTGGCTGTGCGCAAGAGCAATATTAGCAACAAAAAATGAAGTTGTTAGTAGAATCAATAATGACATTTTAAAAGAGGTGGAAGGGGAAATGATGGAATATTTGTCAATTGATACAATTATGGATACAGAATTAAGTACATCATATCCTGTTGAGTTTTTAAATTCACTTGAACTGTCGGGTGTACCATCTCATAAGCTTAAATTGAAACTAAATGTACCAGTAATGCTTATGCGAAATTTAAATGCTCCTCTGCTATGTAATGGAACACGACTTCGGATAACAAAATTGGGACAGAACATACTTGGCGCTACTATTTTAACAGGTGTTGGTAAAGAAAAAAGTGTGATCATACCCCGGATTCCAATTATTCCCACTGACCTTCCATTCCAATTTAAAAGAGTTCAGTTTCCCGTCAAGCTTAGCTTTGCCGTAACTATAAACAAAGCACAAGGACAAACATTACAGGTGGCAGGAGTGCATTTAGAAAAGTCATGCTTTTCACATGGTCAACTATATGTAGGCTGTTCGCGTGTATCTAATGCCCGGAATTTACACATATTTGCACCCAACGGAAAAACGTATAATATATTTTAATCTTTGTTGTATTGATTCAATAGAGTATATTTTAAAATTTGAAAATTCATTGCATCTAGTAAGTTTTTCAAGTAAGTAATCCAAGCCAAGCAATAAAATATATTCTTTCTATTGATCCGTTTCTACTATAATGATATCTGATACTTATTTGATGGAATCGATGCGAGCGAAGCCGCGGGTAAAAGCTAGTAATTATATATGTATATACGAGTATATGTATTACATGCTGTGAACCTAACGCTTCAAGGCTTATATAATATTAAATGCGGTAAAGGTCTAATATTGATGAACTTTCTTTTTGCGGAAACGACTTACCACATACAAATGTGTATTCTTTGTCTTCAACATATTTTACACCAACAGATACATATTTTGCTTATCAAACTAAAAATGTATACCAACAAGTTTTTCTACTCTGGCAATGTGCCTAGACTACATTGCAGATGTGTATGAAGTAAATTCAGAAATTGTCAACCAGAGAATATTACAGATTGTAAGATAGTTTCGGTAAAGGTTAATCAGGGACACTGGGGTCCATTTTTAGCACAAAGATCGGGTCAAAAATTTTCTTAGCCCCCATATAATTAACATCAGAATTTTTCAACATCCAACATATTGGTGATAGTATGTGAGGTACCTTAATGGGACCTGTTTCTCTTAATTATATGTAATGATTTTAAAATCGGGTCAATACTACACCTATTTTTCAGATATCTACCTAATAAATGATTTTCAAACTTCCGGTTGACCTTATACCGTATACAAGTATGTCGGTCAATATGTAAAATATCATAGCAAAATTAACTGAACATATAATATTGGATAACTTTAGTTTAATGCCGAATATATGTAAAATTAAATTGTACGACATTCAATTTCCGTTGTTCTAACAAACCTTATTATGCTAATTATATATTTATTTAGTATATTTATTATATGTAAAATAATAATACAATTATTATTATACAAAGTAAAAGGTGCACTAGCTTCAGAGGCTTTCAGCTCGCAGCTTAATTATAAAGATCTTAAATAATAACAAGAACGGAAGTTCTAAGTTCGGGTGTAACCCAACATTTTATACTCTCGCAACTTGCAAGGATCAAAGCCTGGGAAATTACAATACTTCAGGTGTTGGGAAAATTTTATATTACAGAAAGTATTGATCCGATTCAACCCATTTTTGACACAAAAACATACTATTATCGAGAGTTTCATTTTATTATATGAATTTCAATTATATATCTTACACATTGAACGATATTTTTGATAAAAATCAAGTATAGGCACTGGAGTAGACATATTCAGAACCTAAGAGCTTGAACAGTTTTGGTTCGATTTAGATAATTTTTGATCACAAGGTGGCACACTTTAAACGCACTGGGTGGTGTTATATGGGAGATAGGCGTGGTTTCAATCCGATTTCGCCCATAACATAGAAATATGAGAAGAATGTTGTGTACCAAAGTTGATTGAAATCGGTTAAGCAGATCCCAAGATATGGATTTTCACCCATGAGTGGGCGGTGCCACGCAATTTAATGTCTCTGGCGTGTTTAGTGCTTGATTTATCGCGCTTTTAGTAGTTTTTAACAGTATGGGATGTGGGCGGGCTTGTTACCCGATTTCACCCAGTTTCACACTGTCGATAGAGGTACTAAAACATTTGTTCTCAGTGAATTTTGTTAATATAGCTTTAGCGATTTAGGAGATATGCACATTAATCCTATTAGGAGGCAGAACCACGCCGACTTTTATTCAAACATTTTCATGCATGTGCCCCTCTCTAATGTGATTCTGTATACCAAATAACAGTCTGTGGAAAAAATATTTAGAGACAATATGTTTTTAGGCAATAAAAATTATATGTTATAAGTAAATTTAGAAAAGGAAGGATTAACTTAAATATATTTTTTTAACTTTTTACGAGATAGGAATTCAGAAATCTTAGTAATATTCACAATATATATTATTTTTAATAAATCAAGAGCTTTATTGTTCTGAAAGATACTGGTTCTCGAAGAGTTGAAGCAGGGGCATTCATCTAGTAGATGGATTATGGTCGACGAGTTGCAATATGTGCAGGGGGGAGATCTGTTTCTATTTAGTACCTGAGAGTGCGTTAATGACGCAGGGTAAACAGCTTCCCGCCCTGATTGCAGATGGCGTAGTGGTGTTGACGTGCTAGAGGTAATGCATTATACAAGTATATGGCTGCTGCCTCTGCGGTGTATACTTAGCGGTAGTTGTGTAACTGTCCAGCTTTTATGGTATTTTCAAATTTATCGACAATAGCAAGTGACGTGTAGAAGTCGGCTTTGGAAACGTCCGTAAAAAGGAGTTTCCGATTTGCGTTGTGTTGTACAATGAAATCTTTAGACAAAATTTGGTATTCCGCGGAGCTAGTGTTATTCTTTTGATGTTTTTGAAGTTGTAACTCGAATGAGGTTTTTTAAGTAACCATGGTGGGGCTAATGAAATAGACTTTTTTACGGATACAGATGCAATACCTAGATCTCTAGCTAGTGTGATGCCTCTAGAAATAGTGGAAGAAATATTGGAGTTTGTTTCATCAGTACATTTGGCTTTTACTATACCATATAAGAGGTTGCTGTTGCACAATAATAGTTTTGAAATAAGTTTTTGCGAAGTGTGCGTTATTTTTTCCTCGATAGATTCGCTAATATAAACTTTATTGGTGATGTAATCATATTTGCTTTATATTGCTTTTCGCACAATTGCCGTAGATAGGGAGACCATAACCTATTTTAGATAAAATTAAAGCTCTTGTAAAATTGATAAGAGTCGTGATATGTGTTAAACAATATTTTGATGATAAATACTAAATTATATTAAGCTTGGAAGCTAGTTGCTTACGTATATGTGTACAATGCTCCTTAAAAGTAAGTCTCTTATCGAATATTAAATACAGTCACCGGGAAAATTATATTGTATGTTACTTAAAATTTGTAAATATGGCAAGTAGGCGTGTGAATTAGAGCTCTTGATATTCGACTAATATATATAAGTTTATAGAAAATATGCAATATATCCGCACACAATTGGCATTTTCACAAATTTAAAACAAGCTAAAATCAAAAGTTGCATCGATTTCAGGCAATTTACATTTATTTAAATACTCGCAACAGAGCAACTACTCGAATAGTCGCAGTACTACAACTATCAATGTTATGACTATTCGAATAGTTTTAATCGGTTAATATTAATATGAACGATACGTTACAAACCGGTTATTCCAATAATCGGTTTTCAGGTTATTCGAATAATTTTAACAGCCCTAGTGTGAACGTCAGGATAACATTATGCACCAATTTTTGTTGGAATTGGAGCAGTTCCTGAGGTATAGGATTTTCTCTAAATGTAGGCGGTGCCACGCCCATAGTCCAATTTTACACTGATTAAAGCCCTTAAACACCAGCAATGTTATGAAAGTTAATGGGTGGGAGTGGTTATCATCCGGTTTTATTAATTTTTCCAATGTACGAGGAAGCGCCAGAAAGAGTTATTATCTGGAAATTTGGTTTAAATAGCTTTAATGGTTTGTGAGATATGTACATCAATCCTATTAGGAGTTGAGTTTATTGAAAACTTGTCAAAATATCTCCTCAGATTTGTGGGAAACGGCCTATCCTATAACAAGCAAAGGGAATATCCGATTTCTAATGGGTTTCATGAGAAGCGTTTTTCATAACCCTGTGGTTACATATTCCAACTGAAATTAGTTAAGTGTGGCTAAATGACCACTCAATCCCCCCTCACCGTAAGACACTGTCACACTACACCAATTCACATCCACATCACCACACCTACTTACCATACATTCCACACCTACATACTATACATTCCACATCACTACACCATGCACCAACACGCACACAAATACAACTTAACACCGATCACACCACCATGAAGACATCAACAGATATATAAGGGACCAAAAGAAAGATCCCGCTCCCCTTTTTCATCGACTCGCTAGCGATCAGTTCTTTGAGCACCCACCTAAATCGACTCTCTTTCCTTTTTAATTATTATTTGCTAACGGTGAATGAAGTTAAAATTAACTTATTAGTTATTGAAACATGGTCCTTCGAGCCCTAGTAGACGGCACTATGGGGTACAAAACATAAAAAAAAAAAAATTTAAATAACGTGGAAAATAAAAATTAACAAACAGTGAAAAAAAAGAACCGGTGCATTTAAACAAAAAACAAGTGCAGTGACAAAGTGAACAAAAAAAAAATATATATCTATATTGTATGTACATAGAATTGTGTATTGTATGAATAGAACGTAAAGTGCAGTGGACAGTGAAAACAAAAAACATCCAAAGTGCGGTGAAGTGTATTAAACACATTATATAAAAAGTTATTTATACATACATATATGCACAGTGTTTTCCGAAAAAAAAAAAAAATATATATATATATACCTATACATATATATCAAAACTAAAAAACCCCCTTATGTGCATATTAACAACATAAAATAAACAGTGTCTAAAAAGTGGTGTGACAAAATCATAAAAAACAGAGAGATAAAAGTTTAAAATACATATTAATTTACATACAAATAACAACAATAAACACAAAACGGGCGCGAAAATAATCCCAAAGCCATTGCGGGCGCGATCCTAAAACCAAATTTAATCTTACAAGTTTATACAAACAACACATACGGGCGCGAATGAACAAAAACAAATACACAAAGGCAACACCTAGCATACAAACTCAGAAACAACAGAGGACAAAGGAATCGGAAAGAAACACAGAAGAACACATAGACGTACATACACGTAACTAATTACACACTCGCAAGTACATATATTCCCCAAAAGCCCTTGGAGGAAATCAAAGTGAGTCCATTCGATTCCTTTTCTTATATTTATGCACATACATATTATATTCATTGCGAATTACAGATTATATTTTGAACAAAAAACTGTAATAAAACATTAAAAAACCGTTCAATATCTTGGTAACGGGTGCCAATTTGGTCTAACTTACCGGTTTTAAATTGCGGGTTAAAATAACGAAAAACCGTTTATTGTATTATATATAATATGTACATTCATACACATACATATATACGACAGACATATATATGTATATAATATATAATAATTGACTACCTGCTTTAAGTATTTCAATACTTTCAAATTTTTCCGGCAATACCCCTTACGCTTAATAAAGCTATAAGCAGGATTGCGAAATATATGTGAGCAAAGGAAAAGTCAAACTTAAAGCATAAAAGGCAAAATAAATATACATAAATATATACAATAAACGAAGTTAAACGAAAAAAAAAAACAAAAAAAAAAAATATATATATATATACGTACCAAAAGGAGTACTTCATTTACTTCTAACGTATATATAATATAACAATTATACCTATATATAAAATTATATACAGTGCATAGTTATGTATACATACATATGTATCCTAAATATTACATATTAAACATTAATATCGTATACAACATATCATATTTTACATACATAGGTATATATCTTATACATCATTTATACATACAATAAAAACCTTACAAACATACATACAGTGCTTATTGAAAATTACGACATTACATGCTTTTGCCAATTTCTCTCTCGCGCTCTTTTACGACTATACATAATTCGCTTTTTTACATTACTTACAGTATACAATACTCTTATAAGTATACCCTATATATGTACATAGGGTAAATACGGTTCGGTAAATAAAACGCAGATTATTTAATAAAAATCATACTATTTTTTATAAATAATACAAAATTTTGAACAATATACATACATATTGGTTCAAACTAAATTTATATTTATATTCAAAGTCCACTTTGGCATATATCCCGCAATACCCCTTGCAGCAAGCAGGATTGCGTACAACATTTTTCAGCACAAATAATTCGTGCTTACTAGTACATAGGTACAAAGTGCATTGATCTCTTCAACGAGCTCTCGATTGCACAGGTACATATATACATAACTACAAGTCGCATTAGGGTATACCTACATACCCCTAAATAAGGACATCAAAAAATAAAAAATAAAATAGATAAACAATTTATTCAATAAATTGTTAAATTAAATTAAAAATAAATACGAACCGGTATTTATAACAACTGAATCCGGGTATTTCAGTTATTTATTTCAAGTTAAGAACGCTAATTAACAAAAAAAAATTTTTACGGTTATAGTACATATATACGAAAATCAATCTTAATTTTGTTCAAAGTGGAAAACTCTATTCACTAAAAAGAGCTTTCGTTCACACATTTCTATATACAAAGAAATTTCCTGAATTATCCATCAGTCGACACTAAGGAATTTTGAATTTATTTCATACAATTTTTAAATGAGCTCAGACTCAAAAGAATCAAAAACATCTCAATTGCTAAAAGTACCTAAAATGATTTCTGACGAAAAGAGTCCATGTACACCTGCAGAAGCTACACGCTCAAAGCAAGGTGCTACAAAACAAAAACGGGTGAAAGATATTTCATACACCAAATTTATCTCTGAGAGTGACAGTCTAATACGATACTGCACTCGATTTTCATCTTCGCCGATTCAGGACAATTCGGAATCGGTATTAGAAATCAAAAAGGAAAATCTTGATAATTTCTGGACACGTCTCCAAGCTGCATATGACGCAATAGTAGAATCTGACGACTCAGATTTACCTGAAAATTTTAAATCCTCGGCTTACGCCAAGTACGAAAACTGCTTAGACCAGTTTGAAGAAACAAAAGCAATGATTTCGGATCAATTAAAATTAATTAAAGCCATAGCACCTGCTCCACATCCGAGAGTAGAGCTGCCACAAATTCAATGTCAAGAGTCAAATTCAGGCATCCATCTCAAGGTGCCCTCATGTGATACCGAAGTCTTTCATGGTGGTTATGAACAATTGCCATCCTTCCGGGACATGTTTACAGCCGTTTACATAAACCACCCAAAATTAACAAATGCACAAAAATTGTATCACCTCCGATACAAAACAAAAGGTCAAGCAGGCGTCATAGTCAAACAGTTCGCACTAAATGAAGATAATTTCAATCTGGCTTGGGAAGCTCTAAAAGCAAGATACGAAAATGAAAGAATATTGGTCGATAAGCAAGTAACGATACTAATGAACTTGCCTAAAATTCATTAGACTACAATCCACTGTTTCTAATTGTTTGTCGGTTTTATCGACACAAAATATTCCCACAGACAGCTGGGACCCTATTCTGGTAAATATATGCACCGCGGCACTACCAGAAAAATCGTTACTGTTGTGGGAGCAATCGCTCTCATCTCGGAAAAAATGCCCAACGTGGCAACAAATGAAAGAATTTCTAACTACCCAATATGAAATAGCAGAAAGGGTAGACCAAAAACTAGTTAGAACTAAAAACGTTCAAAACGACCTCAATAGAAGCTTTAATAGACCCCAAACCAGTAGCAATAACCATTTAAATAGAAGTTTTTTTAAAAATCAATCGTTCACGTCCGAACAGTATAAACAAACGTCATGCGAACTGTGTACAGGAGGGCATAAACTTAAATCTTGCGATAAATTCAAAAAATTAAATATTGTCGATAGGAACAATTTGGTGAGAACAAAAAGACTTTGTAAAATTGCCTATCACATGCACATACACTTAAAGAGTGCGAAAGCAAATTTAATTGCGTTTATTGTCATAAACGACATCATTCAATGCTGCATTACAGCACATTTTCCAGCTCACCCCCAAACAGCGCAAATATGAAAAGAGCCACGGGTTTAGTTGCAACAGCAAATCCCGAAATGCAAAATCCCGAAAATTGCCAAGAAGCACCATGCTGCTCAAAGGCATTAAAAACTCAAACGCTACACAGCGAAAATCAAAGTAGAGTACTACTACCCACAGCAGTCGTCTCCATCGAACACCGAGGAGAACTGTTTAAACTTAGGGCCTTAATAGACCAAGGATCACAGCGATCTTTTATAGCGTCTAGGGCTCAAATTAGGCTACAACTGCCAACAAAACTAGCCAATTTTGAAATCACGGGAATGGGCGGAAGAGTAGTCCAAAACTCAAATAAAATCTGCCCCATTACCCTAATTTCCCCCCAAGTGGATAAGCACATACAAGCAGAAGCTATAGTCTTACCGCAACTTACAAATATGCTTCCAAGCTATCACATAAATAGAAAGCATTGGCAAAAGGTTTCACACCTAAAGCTAGCAGATCCCAACTGCAACACTCCCGCTCAAATAGACCTTCTATTAGGCAGCAGACTCATACCACAGATAATACTCGAAGGTATTGAGAAAATTTCAAATACACTTCTGACACAAAATACTATTTTTGGGTGGATCCTAAGTGGACTAGTTTCGGAACCAGTTACCACCATGACCACTCAAGTTGAGGAAATCTCAAACGAATACCTCAATTCACAATTGAAAAAATTTTGGGAGTTAGAAGAACTCCCCCCCATATCAATCACAACCCCTGAAGATCAGTATTGTGAAGACTTTTACAAAGCCACAACTACTAGATCAGATAATGGTCGGTACGTCGTACGACCACCACTAAAACAACAATTTCCTAACACACTCGCCCAAGGTCACTCTCGCACCTCTGCAATACAGCAGTTTTTAAGTATGGAAAGAAACTTACTTACTGGCGTGTTAGAAGAATGCCTCCATTTAGATCACATGGAGGAAGTAAGCCCATGCGAAAAAATCATAAATGGCAAATATTACTCATTTTACTTGCCTCATCACGCAGTAGTAAAGCCAGATAAAAAAACAACTAAAGTAAGAGTTGTCTTTAATGCATCAAGATCTACTAGCTCGGGGAATTTCGTAAATGATATTCTATTTACGGGACGCACGCTCCAACCAGATTTAATGCTACTCATTTTAAATTGGCGTATATTCAAATATGTATCTAACGGAGGCGTCGAAAAAATGTATAGACAAATAGTCGTACATAAAGACGATCAAGATTTTCAGCGAATTTTTTTCCGAAAATCTCCCAATAGTCCACTCCGCGACTATAAATTGAAAACAGTTACCTTTGGCGTCAAGTGTGCCATATTTAGCCATTCGAACACTGCACGAATTGGCAAAAAACACTAAGTCAGAATTTCCTCTGGCTACCCAGGTGTTAAAAACACAAACGTATGTAGACGATATCCTGTCTGGAAGTCACAGTCTTCCACAAGCATACGAGTCACTAGCACAAGTGACACAAGCCCTCAAAACCGCAGGGTTTCCGTTAAAAAAGATAACGTCGAACCACCCTGATATCTTAAAGGACATACCTAAAGGAAATCTGTTGGATACTAATTTCCTTAAATTCGAAAAGGAAAGTACAACAAAAACTCTGGGGATCCAATGGAATGCGATATCTGACCAGTTTTCATACACTACAGAGTCAATATCTGCATTATCCGCCATAACAAAGCGACAAATTCTATCCTCTGTGGCGAAACTTTTCGACCCCGCAGGATGGCTTTCGCCAGTTATGATACAAGCAATCTAAACGATATCTCACAGATACAAATCCCACGATGGGTAAATTATGCCCCAGAGCACAAAGTCGAACTACACGGCTTCTGTGACGCTTCTGAAAAGGCATATTGCGCAACTATATATGTTCGCACACAAAGCGACTTTGCTACCACAAGCCACTTGCTAGCAGCAAAAGCAAAAGTAGCTCCGTTAAAAACGGACTCCGTCTGCCACGACTTGAACTGTGTGGAGCGCTACACTAGCCAAACTAGTATCCATGGTGCGAATGTATTTAAATATCGCAAAATACAAATTATATCTATGGTCCGATTCCGAAATCGTATTAGCATGGATAAAAACCACATGCATGGAAGACGTATATTTCCAATCGAACGTCTCAAATCCTTGACCTAGTAGGATCAGCCACTTGGCGACATGTGGCCAGTGCTGGTAACCCTGCTGATCTAGGTACAAGAGGGTGCAAACCCCTGCATCTTGCCACCAACTCACTCTGGTGGTATGGCCCCCGCTGGTTAACAGAATCTCCCGATTCTTGGCCACAAGCGCCCATGCGCAATATAATTGCCACAGAAAGTCGAAAAATCGATTCTTTTCACACAACAGTGGATGATACTGACATCCTCGAACGATTTTCATCGTATCCCCGAGCACTCAGGGTAATCGCTTACATGCTCAAGTTCATAGAGCGACTCAAAATTAAACTTAAGGGAGTAACTTCATTACACTCCCAATGCGATACAGTGACGCACCTAGACTTACAAAAAGCAAAGGTCGCTCTTATCGCATCTACGCAAGCGCGCTACTTCAGCCGCGATATATCACTTTTGAGAGAATCAAAACCTATTGACAAGAGAAGTCCCCTCTTAGTTCTAAACCCATTCCTCGACACGAAAGGTCTTCTTCGTGTGAATGGTCGGCTTGCCAATTCAAGCCTAACGTATAACGAACGCCATCCCATAATTGTTCCAGAGAAGTCTCGACTTGCCACACTACTCATCAATTATATCCACATATTAATGCTTCATGCCGAACATCGCCTCATGCAACATATGGTCCGCCAGGAATTTTACATTCCCCGACTTAAGCCCCAAATAAAGAAGTGCATTTTCTTGTGCAAAATCTGTACCACGCACAAGCAAAAGATGAGAACACAGATTATGGCAGCACTTCCCCCGGAACGCTGCAACTTCGCTCTGCCTTTCTCCATCACAGGTGTCGACTTTGCTGGGTCTTTTCAAATAAAGGCGTCCATGTTAAGGTATCCCACTCTGATGAAAGGCTATGTGGCTGTTTTTGTCTGTTTTACGACAAAAGCAGTGCACCTTGAGCTTTGTACTAATCTGACGAAGGAGGCTTTTCTTGCGGCATTTGCTCGCTTCGTCGGTCGACGCGGCTTTCCATCGAAGATCATGAGCGATAATGGTAAAACATTTATCGGCTCTCAAAGAGCCACCGAAAAACAATTTGTGGACTTTATCAAACAAGTCTCACCTGAGATTGTACAAAAGTACGCGCCCCAAGGCATTAATTGGCAATTCATCCCCCCAAGCGCTCCTCATATGGGTGGTTTATGGGAATCAGCTGTAAAAAGCTTCAAATCCCACTTCAAAAAAGTAACTGGAAATTACAAATTCAATTACGAAGAATTCACGACATTATTAATCCGAATTGAAGCCGTTCTCAATTCACGGCCTCTTACAATCCTTTCGCAAGATCCCTCCGATTTCACAGCCTTAACTCCAGGGCACTTTCTCAAAGGAACACCCATTCTGGCCATACCTGAGCCAGGCGTGGAGTCGCTATCCTTATTAAATCGCTGGGAAAGAATTAAAATTCTCCATCACGATTTCAGCCGTAGATGGAAAGAAGAATACATAAAGGATCTCCATAAACGATACCGTTGGAAGACTCCTGAACAAGCACCAAAACTTGGAGAATGTGTCATCATCCATGATGATTGTCTACCTCCTACCGAATGGCGGCTTGGGCGCATAGAAAAGCTACATTACGGCTCCGACGGTCACATACGAGTGGTTGATCTTCGTACACAAAGCGGAATGCTAACCAGACCGCTCGTGAAGCTATGCTTTCTCCCAACCGCCGATAATAGTCACACAGCAAATCGCAAACAATCAACCGATACTACCGCAATCCAATAAAATAATCAAATCAATAAGCAAAAAACCGAAAAACTCGTTAATAACCGTTAAAAATAACAAATAACTAATAAAAAAATGGTCGATCAATGCGATGACCCATTCATGCCACATAACATGGCACGATCATCCATATCTTTCATATGACAAGTCTGCATAATTAAACAACTCTTTCATACAGATTAACATGGATGTGGATACGCCAACTGTGCGGTCGGCTACCAACGTGCCACGCACGGGGCCTACCCCAACGCCCCGATCTGCAGCTGCAACTGCCCCTGCAAGCGCACCTGCAACGACACCGATGTCCGCATCAGTTCCTCGCGGTGGCACGCGACCTTCATCGACGCTATCATCGCCGTCTTCAGAGGCACATCGTATACGATGTCCCATTTGTCGGCGCCCACATCGCCTGCAACATTGTGGGATTTTCAGAAGTATGCGACCGTTGCAACGACAACAAGTTGCCCAGGCACACGGGCACTGTCTAAACTGCCTACCGCACACGCATGGGACTCAAGAGTGTGTGTCCACGGGTCTGTGCCAAATTTGCAGCAGACCACATCACACACTACTTCATCGCACCTCGAGGCGCGACGTTGGTCGGCCACCTACTCTGCGAAGCCGCGCAACAGGACCTCGACCCTCAACTCGTGCGGTACACCCGCGGAATGTAACACCACGGCGTCGACAGCCTAGACCGCAACCACGTCGTTCCAATGGACTGAGCAGCGTTGTGGAAACGTTACAACAGCTGCAGCGACTACTAGGCTAATAATTTGCCTAGGGGGGCCGGGATGGATAAATGACCACTCAATCCCCCCTCACCGTAAGACACTGTCACACTACACCAATTCACATCCACATCACCACACCTACTTACCATACATTCCACACCTACATACCATACATTCCACATCACTACACCATGCACCAACAAGCACACAAATACAACTTAACACCGATCACACCACTAGAGATCAGAGATTTGGACGAGCCAACATCAGTCGAGGAAGTCTGCAATGCAATAAATGAGAAATTGCCCGATGATGACAAAATAGAAAGCAGTTCCATTAAATCCATGCGTCGCCTCAAAGACGAAACACAAGTAGCACTTATTAGTCTTCCTGTAACAGTCTCGAATAAACTCCTTAGCGCAAACAAAATAAGGATAGGCTGGGTCAGTTGTAGAATCCGAGAAGTCGCCAGACCAGTCCGCTGCTTCAAATGTCTCGAGTTTGGACATACACTACGCAACTGTAAAAGCACTAGAGATCTTACCGGCTCGTGTTTCCGATGCGGAGAGAAAGGTCACACCGCAAAAGGTTGTATTAAAGACCCTTTGTGTGTGCTATGCCCACAAGGTGGAAATAAGCACCCGACTGGTTGTTACATCTGTCCAGCATACAAAAAGGCTGTTGGAAAACCTCAGGCAAATGATTAGGTGCCTCCAACTGAACCTGAATCACTGCTCAGCAGCTCAAGCACTACTGACAAAAACTGCATCAGATCTCAACACAGACGTACTACTACTCAGCGAACAGTACAAAACCCCAGGTAGTGACAGTAATTGGACCGAAGATAAAAGCTCAAAATCCGCGATATGGGTTTTTAGCAATATAACGTTTGAACAAGCACCCAAAAGTCAAAATAATGGCTTTGTATATGCAAGGATAAAAGGCATAAATTTTTATAGCTGCTACGCTGCTCCCAGCCTATCACTTACGCAATTTCAGGACATGCTCTTCAAGCTCACAACGCACGCAAGGGGTAAGGTACCACTAGTGGTAGCCGGTGATTTTAATGTGTGGGCGGTCGAATGGGGAAGTACCTTTACAAATGCGAGGGGTACATCATTCATTCGCAAATCTCGACCTAGTACTTCTTAACAATGGACGCAAACCAACTTTTATTAAAGGCAGGGCGTCGTCTTATATTGACCTTACCTTTGTAAGTTCATCCATAGTTTCACAGATATCATGGCAAGTCTCCGAAGTATATACTCATAGTGACCACCAAGCCATAACGTTCGATATAAATCCGCGACATAGGCAAAGCCCCAGTAGTACGATGCCCAAAAATATGACAAAACGTTGGAAGATAAAAGCTTGCGATCTAGAAATGCTTGAATATGCCACTGGCCAAATCAATGAAGACACACGAGGTGATGCACAGAGCCAAACGCAGAACATAACGAAATCCCTTACAATGGTCTGCAATGCCGCAATGCCACGAAAGAAAAACAGGGTAAACAAACCACCCTCGTACTGGTGGTCCGAAGAAATCGCTAATCTGAGAACTGAATGTCTCAGGTTTAGACGTAGGCAACAACGGGCGAGAGGAAGACATGACTTTGAGGAACTCCTTATCAACTTCCGAAAAAAGCGGAAAGAACTACATAAAGCAATAGTGAAGAGTAAGAAAAACGCTTTCAACCTGCTCCTGTCACAAGTAGAAAATGACCCTTGGGGAAAAGCTTACCAGACAGTGATGAGGAAACTGGGAAGATCAAGAAGACCCCCTATATCGCCCATCACCCTGCGCGAGATAGTTAGTGCCCTGTTTCCAAGATTTGAACCCATGCGAGTGCCAGTTTTTCGTATAAACACGGATGAAATCCCGGAAGTGTCCCATGAGGAACTGAAACATGCTGTGACAAGAATAAAGGTAGGAAAAGCACCTGGCCTGGACGGAATACCCAATTTCGTTATCAAGTACATCACAAAAAGAAAACCCGAACTGTTTCGTCAAGCGTATACAAGTTGTTTGAGGGAAGGGATTTTTCCCCAAGACTGGAAGCGGCAACGGCTAGTTCTTCTCCCAAAGGGTGACAAACCTCCGGGAGAACCCTCATCATATCGCCCTCTCTGCATGCTCAATATGGCAGGAAAGGTTCTGGAAACCATAATACGTAAACGGCTTGAAAAATACACCGAAGGAGACTGTGGATTGAACCCAATGCAGTTTGGCTTCCGGAAAGGACGAAGCACCGTGGATGCCATAGACACTGTCACAAAACTGGCAAAAAAGCACTGGAAGGGAGTAGATGGCGGTGGGGTGATAAGCAATACTGCGTTGTCATTACCCTCGACATAAAGAATGCCTTCAACTCGGCCAAATGGACGCTAATTATAAGGGCCCTGAAAGAGCTAAAGGTACCGGATTACCTTTGTCGAATTGTTACGAGCTATTTCGAAAATAGAGTTCTGGTTTACGATACCGAACACGGTCCCGAAGCATACAAAGTTACTGGTGGTGTCCCACAGGGGTCAGTTCTTGGTCCTGTCTTGTGGAACATAATGTATGACGGAGTTCTAAGAGTAGCGGTACCGGACACAGTAAAAATAGTAGGATACGCGGACGATATTGCGGTCGTAGTCGTACCGAAAACTCTAAATGAGGCGAAGAATAATTGTAGTGAAGCCATAAGCCATGTTAAAAACTGGCTAGAGAACACCGGTTTAGAACTAGCAACACACAAAACCGAGGTGGTGCTAATGAGTAGTCGAAAGAAAGTTGAAACCATTGATATCAGCATTGATGGGCACACCATAAAATCGAGCCCTTATCTCAAATATTTGGGAGTGATCCTGGACCACAGACTCTCATTCAACCAGCACCTAATCGCCACCCATAACAAAGCGGCGCGGTCTGTATCGGCAGTCGCTAGGATAATGCCCAATACGCGGGGCCCCAGACAGCAGGTGAGAAAACTACTGACATGTGTCAGTAACTCAATAATTCTGTATGCCAATTTGGCTACCAGCAACCAAATATAGTTCCTATATGAGAGGATTGGTTTCAACACACAGACTAGCATCACTAAGAACGTGCTGTGCGTTTAGAACGGTATCAGATGATGCAATAAGTGTTATATCAGGCTTTGCGTTGCTCATTAGTGCGGGATATTCAACACGTTAAAACATCCAACCAGTATGCTCAAGAACTTGGAAAAATCGACGAGAAGTGCCTCATGGCAGAAAAGGTGGAATACGTCAAGTAAGGGAAGGTGGACCCACTCCTTGATGCCCAATATCCAAGAGTGGACTATGCGCGAACACGGCGAGGTGAACTATTACCTCACACAGTTTTTATCTGGCCACGGCTGCTTCAGAGCATATCTATATAAATACAAGCACGTTGAAACACCATACTGTACATACTGCGAAAACTACACTGAAACGGCAGATCACCTCGTGGTAAAATGTGTCCGTTTCCGAAATGAAAGACGAATACTATCTGAGAAACTAGGGAAATCTCTACCAATACGTTCCACTGATGTTGTGCGTCATATGCTATCCTCCCAAAATGGCTGGGATACAGTAAGCGGTATAATATCATATATCATGCAAAAGGCCCGCGAAGACGAAGTAGC
Source organism: Bactrocera oleae (assembly GCF_042242935.1). Taxonomy (NCBI): domain Eukaryota; kingdom Metazoa; phylum Arthropoda; class Insecta; order Diptera; family Tephritidae; genus Bactrocera; species Bactrocera oleae. Next base: position 29,850,275 of record NC_091537.1, on the reverse strand, counting down.
TGAGAGACCGAGGGTGCAGTCCCGAGATACTGCATTACAAAACCAAGACGACCCCATAAGGGAATAGAAAAAAAGAAGCATTACTGTGTATAATACCTGCCCTGCGAAGGAAAGCCTAACGGTAGTTCCGCAGGGAAACACAGGTCTGAGAGCAAGGGGGTGATTTAGCACGTATGCGCTGTACACTTTATATTGTACAGTGAATCGGGCATAATTGATGGTACGGGCCATCAATATCTTTCGAAGATTTACACCCACCTTTGGCATATCTATAAAATGGGACCAAAAGAAGGATCCCGCTCCCCTTTTTCATCGACTCGCTAGCGATCAGTTCTTTGAGCACCCGCCTAAATCGACTCTCTTTCCTTTTTAATTATTATTTGCTAACGGTGAGTGAAGTTAAAATTAACTTATTAGTTATTGAAACAAAGTGAATTCATATTGCTTTACAAAACATCCATAGGATGAGGCAAAATTTATTGAATCTTTTGATACACATTTTTTTACGTGATTGGTTCCCTTAGCTTCTTTTATTCTCCACTTAGGTCGAGTTATGATCGAAATAGGTAAATACTTTTTCATATTTTATTTTCCGAGTATGAGAATATCCGTACCTACAGTAGCTTGTATAATATATATTATACATATATGTATGCCTTTAAATATTTCACAGGCTTTTATTCCTTATTCCTTTTATTTATAGTTGTGCCTAGGTTCGCCCGTGTTTATAGTTCATTAATATAAACAAGAATTTCGTACGAATGAAAGTTGTGTTGTCTTCTTATTGCAATTTCACTTGCATGCACCTCAAAACTTTTCCCTAATTCGGCATCCATGGGCAACATTCACTGTTACATTCGCCAACAAATTTCGTTTCCGCTCAACTGAACTGAAAGTTGTTAAACTACAGCAAATCAAGTATTATTACAACTTACTTGTTATATTATAATATCGTCGAGCGTAAATCTGATTAGGAACTTGTCGCCAACATACGAACGAATTTGTGTGTGATTATAACAGTGAGCAAAAAAAACTTCGAGCGCTAATGAAAAAATTCGTTCGAAATAATTTCATTAAATGCAACTCACTGTAATAAATAAAATGTAAAACTTTATGCTGTCAATTATTGAATGGAATTTATGGGGAAATATGCACAAATTATATTCCAATTAATTACCATGTAGTGGAATTTAGAGTATTTAAGTTGTTAAAATCACACTTGTCACATATCTTGGAGAATTTATGTAAATTATTTAGTTATTTAACAGTTTAGCTTCAATTATAAATCATTAATACATCATATAAACAATTTTTATACTCTTGCAAAATGTTGCTACAGAGTATACTAGTTTTGCTCACCTAATGGTTGTTTGTATCACCAAAAACTAATCGAGATAGATATCGAGCTATGTGTACATAAATGATCAGGATTACGAAACGAGTTGAATTTCGAGTGACTGTCAGTCCGTCCATCAATATTTCCGTGCAAGCGATAGCTTAAGTAAAAATAGAGATATTGTGATGAAACTTGGTTCACATATTCCTTGTCACCCAAGGGAGGTTGGTATAGCAAATGTGTGGTATCTGACTTCTAGCACGCCCACCAAATCGCAGCAGGCAGGGACACCTATCTTCCAAACCGCTAATGCTAATCCACCAAACTGTCTAAGTAGACGTCATTTTAGCATCTCTCCAAATCTGATAAAATAAGTAAAATCCGTTAATAACCACGTCCACTCTCCATATAACGACTTTGTTGAAAATCACTAAAATTTCGATACCTCTCTAAATAAATGCGCCACAAGCATTAAATTTCTTAATCATGATAGTAAGGAATGGCTTTATAGGCCAAACTTTAGGTGAAGGTTCTCAGAAACTACTCGACCGATTACAACCAAATTGGTGGTGTGTGAGGTTAAACATTCCTATTAGATACTGTGAAAATGGGCGAAATCGGATGACAATCACGCCTACTTTCCATATAACAAACTTTTACATTTCATCTGATTCTTCACTTTACAGTATACAAATCAAGCAACCATGATGTTATCTGAGTAAAACTTTGCACAAATAATTTCCTCAAGGTATTTCATATTACGTCCAATTATTGTCGAAATCGAAATATAACTTGTACCAAAAATTAATAAAATCGAGTCAACACTTCCCTTGGAGCCCATATACCTAACATAAATATTTTCGAACTTCCGGTTGACTTCTATCTGTCAATATGTAAAAAATCTTACAGAAAACCAGAAATAATCTGTGTATTTGCTGGAATACACCCCGAAATTTGCAACTCTAATTACATATCTTGTGGTGACATTCTTGTAGTCGAAATCCAAGGCATTTCTTGTTGAGTTGAAGATTCTGTCTCTAATATTTCAGTTTAAGACATGTGAATCCTATGGAAAAGCCGTACGGTATATAATGAGCAACTGGAACAACTAGTTTATACTAAAGGTTTATATTGCGCTGTATTGTACATAAATTTTCAAGGAAAAACAGTAAGAATCGGAAATCAAATTTTAAAGAATCAGATCCACTATGGCAAAAAAGTAAAAAAATGAGACAGCAAACGGTAAATCGAAGTAACGATCCTTTTCTCTCTCTCCTCTCTCTCTCTGAATTTAGAAATGACAATAATTTATATGACAACCTATAAAATAATAACTTCCGTTTCATTCTAGCACCTTTAATTTTCATTTTCAATCATAGAGATAGCAGTTACGTTGTGAGGGTAATATGTAAGACACTTTGATTTATTTCATCTCTATGATTTCGTCTTATATAGCATCATTGAATTGAAGTTTGTCATCAGTAAATCCCAGTCCCACCAGTTCAGAAAAATTTTCTCCCATGAACAAATCTGATTCTGCTAGATTTTATGAACACACTTTCTTAAAATTTCGGATAGAGAATAAATAAGAGTTTTGTAATATGAAAATTAAAATTTTTACTTAAAATTGGAATAAAACAGTTAATCGACAAACTATTATTTGTAAATCTTTTCAAAAAACTTTAAACACTTTTTCGTTTAAGTAAACCCATTATTTCAGAATAAAATCTATGTTTAATAAGTAATAGGACTTTTCCGAAAATTGTCCATTATTAACTTTTATAGAACGACGCTGTCATTTGGGAAATGTATCGAAAATATTCATATTTTATTGTATTTTTAAATCAAATAGAGATCATATCGGAAAACCAACCAAACCATTTTTATGAACTCGTCTCATTTAAGTATTCCTAAACACTAGCTTCTAATTTAAATACGGTCTTTTGCAAAGGCATAGAAGCTTAGAAGGAAGACTTCGATTTGCTGAGAAATACAGATTTTGGGTTGAATAATGGAAACAAGTTATTTTTTCAGACAAGAAAAAATTTAATTAAGATGGTCCGAGTGGCAACGATAAAAGTTGGAGATCTAATGGCTCTCCCAAGGAAATTCGTAAAAGACGAAGCTTTAAAGGTTGGTCTCGTATGGTTTGGGTAGGTTTAAATTATAAAAAATCCACTCCAATAGGTTTCGTTTCTACCAGAATGGACTCGGACTGTTGAATGAAGTTTGTTTTAGTTTCTTGTTGATTCTGAGTTCATTTTTCAGCAGGATAACGATTCATTGGTCGAAGAAAACCAAAGAGTTTTTGGAATACAAAGGTATTTCTACCATCGGTTGACCAGCTCGGAGCTCAGATCTGAATCCAGTAGAGAACATTTGGTCCATGCTAACGACACAAGTTGCCAGTTTAATGGTGTAAAAGAACTAAAGGGCTGTATAATCAATTAATAAAAAGGTACATGTGACACTCGGGGACTGCCACGGTAAAGCTATTGCATAGCCTTTTTTATCAACTTATGCAATTATATTATTTCCATATTATTTCAAGTAAAAATTTCATTCGGTTTTTTATTGATTTTTCAAAAGATGATAACTTTGTGTACAGTCCGATTTAAGTCAAATATGCTTGCCATTTTGTTCGTAAACTTGTTGCCAACGAAATACCAACTTCATTATACCCCTCTCGTAGAAGGCTGCGTCCCTATTGGCAAAAAACTCGGAGAGCCAATTTTCACAGGCCTTTCTTGAGGCTAACTTCTCACCATTAAGCACGTTCGCCATGGACAGGAAAAGATGGTAATCACTTAGTGCCAGGTCCGGTCTATAAGGTGGTGCATTAGGACCTCCCATCCGAGCTCCCGGAGCTTCTGGCGCGTCACCAAAGACGTGTGTCACCTGGCGTTGTCCTGATGGAACACAATTCGGCCTCTGTTGATCAAAAATGGCCTCTTCTGGATGAGTGCTGCCTTCAAGCGGTCCAGTTGTTGGCAGTAGAGGGCCGAATTGAGCGTTTGGCCATAGGGGAGCAGTTCGTAGTAGATGATTCCTTGCCAATCCCACCAAACACTCAGCAAACCCTTCCTGGCCGTCAATCCGGTCTTGGCCACCGTCTGGGCCGCTTCCCCGAGCTTTGACCACGACCGTTTGCGCTCGATGTTGTCGTATGTGACCCTTTTTCATCGCCAGTCACAATCCGCTTCAGAAACGGGTCGATTTTGTTGCGATCCAGCAGCGATTCGCAGATGGAAATTCGGTCCATCATGTTTTTTTGCGTTAGTTCGTGTGGCACCCAAACATGGAGCTACTTTTTGAATCCAAGGTTATAAAAATGGTTCCAAACGGTTTTCTGGCTTATCTTTAGTTCCTCAACAATTAAATAAGTGCTCACGTGACGGTCTGTTTCCACTATTTCCATGATTGTATCGCAATTTTCGACGACAGGCCATTCCCACGACAATCGGGTCTACGTAACCGGAACGGACCCGGATTTATTCCGGCCAAGGACTGTCAACTCGGCAGAATTCTGTCGCTACAACAACAACAACGACAGGCCTCCCGACGCGTGGTGTCTTTGACATCGAAATTACCAGAACGGAACCTAGCAAACCACTTTTGTGCTACACGTTCGTTTACAGTATCGGGCCCATAAACTAAATTAATTTTTTCAGCCGCTGCTTTTTCGCCTTGATCGAAGATAAATTGTAAAATATAGCGAATTTTCCTTTTGCTGGTGTCCATCTTTGACGAGCGCTCACAACATACTGAGTCAATCAATCGAAAAACTGTCAAAGACAAACTTTCAGCGCGAATAAACACGTTTTCAGCGCCGTATAGTATGACATGATGCGACACTTAACACTGGGACTATGAACAATAACGCCATCTCTTAGATAGAAACCGAACTTTTTACTTGACCTAATATTATACTTTATACGTATATCTATGTTTTATTTATATACTTCTGGATGTTAAAAACATCCTGGCAAACTTCATATACCCTGTTTTGAGTGTAAATATGGTGCAAAACTGTCAAAATCTGCACGCTATTCTTAGTGTTAGTTATGATCACGACGGTAAAAAAATATTTATTTATTATTTTACAAATTTCTCACGTATTTTCAAAGAAAAATCTCTCTATTTTGCTTGTCAATGTAGTTAGCAACATACTTGTATGTAAGTGTTAATTTGATTATCCTGAATAGAATATCGGCTACACTTTTGCAATAACAAGTGTTAAGAAAGAACATTGTATGGAGCATTGAAAAAGTCGATCATCGTTTCACAAGGAAGCAAGGAAGTAGAACACTGAAGCTGCCCTTTAACGTGTTAAGCATAGCGTTTACCAAAGGCAGACTAGGCAAACGAATATAAAACAGTTATTTGTTTTGTTCTCACCTGTCGGTCGCTCTATCGAATGCCAGGGAAGAAGCCCCCGTTGTTGTTGTGTAGCTACGAGTATGTGATTACATTGTATGTGCAGGTATATTAACGAAGTGATGTGGTCAAGTGTTCAGGGAAGCTGTCACGCCCATGAATACCACAAGGTACAAAAGGTGAATAGAGAACTTGTCCTAAGGTAAGCCATACACTGGTTTATGGTTGCTTTGTTTATAAATTATATAATTTTATTGTGGAACCGGATTCACTTGCTAATGGAAAGGTAGCAAACTAATAATTTAATATGTAATCGAATTTGTGAGATTATACTTGGGAGTATAAAGGTATATGTGCAAAAGTAATTTATTTCATATTTATGATAAGGAATTGCAAATTTATATAATTTAATTAAAAAAGGTTGGCAGTCTGATAAAATAATATTATCAACTAATATTTACATAACTACAGTATACATATAACCATCTTTTCCGCTCTAAGTGTAATGAATGATATAGCTGCTGATAAATCATGTGCAAATTGACATTATAGGCTTCTGGTGCGACCTGTGATGTACTCATATAGTGAACTCGACTCTACACAGTACTTCAACGCGTTGAGCATCTCAAAATTAGGTGCTAGGAGCAAAGAAGGCCTTTTAGCGTATATAATTATCCAAGGACTTTTCTCTTTCAGTCAACATCTCAATTTAAATTGCCACCATTAACTTTTCCTTGAAAATTATTAATTATTAGTTTAGATCTTCTCAAGTCAATCCACTACTTTGAAACCAACTTAGTTCCAACCTCTTCTTTTTAGTATGGTAACCAGCTCATTTGTATACTCTCGCAACTTGTTTCTACAGAGTATAATAGTTTTGTACACCTAACAGTGGCTTGTATCACCTAAAACTATTCGAGATAGATATGAGTTATATACATATATATAAATGATCTGGATGACGAGAAAAGTTGACTAACCGTATTTCGGTCCGCCTGTGCAAGCCGTAACTTTAGTATATGTTCCTTGGCATCCTAGGAAGGTGTATTTTGCATATGGGCAATGTCAATATCTCATCTCATTAAATCTAAGTTCGAGTGCAACCGAACATTTCATACTCTTGCAACTTGCAAGGATCAAAGCCGGGGAAATACCTTCTGGTGTGGCAAAATTTTATAATAAGAAATGTAGCAAAAAGATTAAACTTCATTGTTCCATGAAATGGTGAATGGATTACAATTTAATTTGGTATCATATTAACTTATTTTGAAGGTCATAGACTCACTTAGTTTTATTACTATACGAGGTGTGTTCAAGGGAAAAGATGAGTTTCAATTTTTCGCGAGCTTTGTATATTCGATTATCGATATTTGGTTTTTGTTATATTATACTTGGACACATATGTACGTTTATCATATGCTTACATTAGGAGCCAATTAGTAGTTTGTTTTTGTCAACAGAAAAGGTTAGTCATTTCGGTGAGTCCACTTTGTCTCAAAAAAGTGTATATAGGTAAGTGGTACAAGCGAGAGAAGATGTTGATGACGATGAGCATCCTGGAGGTGCCACTACGTCAACAAGCGAAGATAACATCAAAAGAGTGAAAAAAATTGTTCTTGAAAATCGTCCAATCTTTATCACTATCGCAGAGTATGTTGGCATATAATTTGGGCATGAAACTTGTCGTAGCAAAGTTTGTTCCGAAATTGCTAAATTTTGAGCAAAAGCAATATCGCATTAGTATCACTCTTTAGCAAAAAAAAAAATAAACCATAATCATGCCATGATTGGGAACCAAATTTTGACTTTTTCTTATATACAAAACTGAAGAAACGTTTTGCGACATTTGTTGAGGTCAAATCAGAATCGAAGAAAGAACTGATGGCCATACCGAAAAACGGATTTCAGAAGTTGTTCGGGAAATGGAAAAAGCATTGACACAAGTGTATTATATCTGAGGGGGATTACTTTAAATGTGACAAAATAGATATTGATAAATAAATAAGTACTTTTAAAGAAATTCAAAATTCCCTTATTTTTTTAATACACCTCGTATTTTACTTACCGTCAGCGAAAATTATACTAAAATCATTGGGAGCATAGAAATGGAAGGGCTAAATGCATTAATTTTTGAAATTGCTCAAGTATACTTGAGAACTTATTTTCAATCAATTTTGTAAATATATAAACATTAACATGTATATGAAGTAGAGTCTGCAGGACATTTTAAAATCGTGAATATCAGTTATTGACCGATTTTATCTAATTTTGTGCATAACATTATTTGAACTTTCCTATATAACGTTGTGAAAATGGCGAAAGCAGGCTACAACTACGCCTAATATCACAATTTTAAATTAATTATGATTCTTTCACTTTACAGTACAGTATCCCCCGCTTAATTGACACCCGGTTAATTGATTTTCCCGTTATTACTAAAAACTAAAGAAATACTTAAAGTACATATATAATATAATATTTTTAAATAAATTAGGTTGTCTAATCAAGCAAATTTCCTGTAATCATGTTTAAACGAGTATCGGTTAATTGATTCCCCTGTTAATTGGACCAAAAAATTGTGCAACTTTTAAAATTCCATTATCCTGGGGATACTGTACAAGTTGGTTGAAAAGTTTCTGCGCTCGAAATGAAAAAATACTGTTTTTGGTACGAAATATATTTTTTTATTCAATATAATCTCCCTTAACTTCAATACACTTTCTGAAGAGGTAGTAGTCGCTGGCAGCAAATCTGGTGAATACGGTGAATGATCAATCAATTCGTACTTTAATTCGTTGAATTTTGTTATTGTTAAAACACCTTTGTGAGCAATTGCATTGTCTTGATGAAAAGTAATTTTTTTTGTCGCGATGAGGGAGTTCAGTAAGTACAATGATCCTGAGAGCGAAACCGGCGGTAGCTTAGCTAGTGGCAGGGCCAGCCAAATTGGTATGGTCGAAGGTGAGTACCGCAGCAACTTTCTGCGAGGGAGGTCATAGCGTATATTCACATGATAGTGACGGCTACAGCGGGCGTCTGTCTTGAAGCAAGCGGCTCGCGTTATAAACGTGTATATTTTTATGGCAGGTTAGTAAGCCAAGGTAGCTGACTAAATTGGAGTGGAAACCAATATTATTACGACTTCTGCTAGCCCGCTTCAAATACCGTGCGCGAAATTTTACTGTAATCCAAGCTTACGCCACAACCGAAGTCTATGACGATGATAAAAGTCGGGATTTTTACAGACAGCTTGCAGCAGTTTTGCAACTATTAAAAAAACAACAAGCAATTATATTACTGGACTGATTGGAAGCTAAAATGCAGGTCTCCAACACGTCTTAGGTAAATATAGAATCGAAAACATGAACGAAAAATGGTGAATTGCAATCTCAGCATAAAACAACTTGGTAGTCACCAAATACATATACAGAAAACCAAATTCACCACCTATGGTATCTGTCAGCAAAACTTAAGAAGCCTTTTAGACGATCGCCCATCTGTTTGACACATTTTATTTTATCACACTGATTTTGACACTACAAACTGTCAAAGTGAAAAACATTAAGCAACCAAATAAAGTAAAAAGTATAAAATTAAGCAATATCAGTTAAATAAGTAAAAATGGCAGGAAATAGTATCAAAAAAAATAGTAATGTGGTGTGAGGCTGTTCAGTGCGGCGAGAAAAAATGCCACAGCTTCGATCGCTGTTTTATAATATTCCAACGACAGTGAGAACGACCTAAATTAGTAAATGTATTAAATATAATATATAATCATTTTAAATTTTTGTTAGTAACATGGTATTAGAAGCGCCGATGTTGGACCTGGCCATATTAAAAATAAGAATGTGAGTTATGGATATTGCCAAAAATTAATTTTCAAACAAAAAATAAACATCAACACAAGACGTGAATACTCTTTTCTCGATGCGTGTGAATGAATGCTGAAGCCTAAACAAAAGAATTAACAATGCTGGATTAGCGAGACTACCATCAATATAATAGGCCGCAGACGAACAGTGAAGCCAGAGACAGTGCACGTACACGCTCTTTAAAAACCATACAATGTGACAGCCAATACAGATTACTTCATAAAAAAGATCGCAACCAATTGGAAAGATGGTTCAGACAATTTTCTAGAGTTCTTAACCCTCCGGAGACAGAGTTAACCGCCACAAGTGTTAAATTTTGAACATTCACATCTGTCAGCCATTGTTCATCAATACCATCTACTCCGCCCAACATGGAAGAAATAGAGGCTGGTATTAAACAACTTAAATCAGGAAAAGAGTCAGGTGGAGGAGGTCCTATAAGCTGACCCTGTAAACAGTACTCTTTTACGGTTGTGAATCTTGATCCTTAATGAAAACCTTAATATTGAAACTGCAGTGTTTAGCAAACTCGTGTTTACGAAAAATCTTAAGGATCTGGTGGCCTCTTATCATCTCCAATCAAAATCTACTGGGATACACCTACGAACTACTTATAGTGCTATCAATCAACCATAAACGATTTGGCTGGCTAGAGCATACACTACGCAAAAATACTGATGAGGTTTTCAGACCTAATCTCTATTAGGTAGGGTCCATGGGAACATCCGAAAGATTCATGGCGACGTATGGTAAATGCCGACTTGAAAGACTCTCATACTAACTGGAATAATCTATCGCAACCATGGATAAAATGATCCGAAACTCTTTGATTCAAGAGCCCTGTCAAAGTCCAAATTTTTTATAACATTTGACAGTGGTGTCCTTAAGGAAAGAAATAAGTTTTGAGATTTTTCAATGTATTTCTTGGGTATTTTTCGTTTTCCAGAAAAATATACATAATTAAAATTAGTTTAACAAGCTAGATATCCTATATGACGTCTAAATATATGTACGTGTATATTTTAATCACAAAAGATTTTCACAATTTACTTTTAAAACTAAATTTAACAAAATATTAATAATATTTCAAAACACACAAGTTTTAAATAACCTAAACATGATCCTTATTTCTTTTTTATATACTCAATTAACAAATATCTTTTGATAATTTATTCGGAAGTCAAAGTTTACATAACATTTGCTGGGAATTCTAACCAAAATAAGTATATACGTTGACAATTGGTACTGCTAAGCAAAACAATACTCTGCGAGAAAATACCCGCTCTTTCTTAAAAACAAAACTATATTAAAACTCTTTAAATAAAGATTACAAATATACGTAAAAGTCAACAAAAAATCTGATCTCACAAATTACCCTCTGATTTCGCAATTTATTTCTGCGGGATTCTTAGTGGTAGTTCATTGTTTTGGTTGTCATCTGTTCAGTAGCTCATGAACTCGTGGTTTTTCTTGGCAGCACTGAAAGTTCATGAGCTCTCTCAGAAGGCAAAGAGAGGAGTTTCGGAAAATCAAAACGACTTTAATAATTTTATTAAAACCTAAACCGATCGAGTGTTACAGCACCAAACAAATTAAAAGAAACAATATACTAGTTCTCTGTTGAACTAAATAAAGGAAAGTAATGTAAAATATGTTTTTAGTTAAATGCTTATCCAAAATTATGTAACTCTCCTCCTCCTCATTTTTATTCTCGCCAGCGATAGAGCTGTTTGTAAAACACGCAAGCTTACACCTGGCCGAATATCTTTCGGAAACCAAAAAAGGCAAAGTGTAAATTCATGCTTACCAAAGTGAATCCCAAATACTTTAGAGCGATAGGCGTAAAGACAAGTGCACAACACGCCCACCTCGCAAACACATATGTGAACACTTAAAGTATTTACACACAAATATGGCAAAAAATATTCACACCTGCTATAATCCGGTAGCAAGTGCACATATGAAATACACAAACGCGCACAATGCTGAAGTTTTTCACATAATAAATCAATTTTCCCTCGCATTGCTGACACCCAAATGTGAGGTATAGCATGGTATACGTGTAGATATATATATTTGTATATGTGTGGCTAATTTCTCTCGAATAACGGTATATATAGCTGCGAAATTCAAAACTCACCTACATATGCAGTTGGGTTGTAAGACCTGCTCCGTTTTAATTTTATAACATACCCACCTTCTTCTTGTCTAACCAACACACAACCGTTCATAGATATAATATAATATGTATATGGTATGTATAAGTATATACTTACATACATATACTCGTATATCCACTTCTAGAACTTGCAACAACCACGTGGTTGTAACTTTTCTTTGTCATAGATTATCATCGTTTGGGTAAACAAAATTTCAGGTCATACTACAAACACACATACTTATGTACATACACACATATAATATATACTTACGAGTGTATTATGATCGTCTTTCGAATCCATTTAACCCAATTGCAAAATTAAATTGAATGACCCCGGAGGGTCGTGCCCTTCATTTTCGCACTTGTCTGTGATCTTTGAAAAGGGATTTGCGCGAAATCTTTCTTGATATATACGATACACATAATTGAAATACGCTCAAGACAATAATTCTAATAGAGCTTTGCGGTATCTTCTGGAAATTTTTTTACTTTATCTTACGAGTGTACATATTTATCGTACAGATGAAAATGTAAACGGTATGTCTATGCCACCCTCAGAAATGAGTTGTGGTGCTGGTTAAACAAAAAAGATTCCATCATTTGAAAAATTAACTTACATACAAATAGAATCATACACATTTATTAATAGACTTACATGTCGAATATATTATAATACACATTTCTATAAAGGAAATGCACTAGAATTGAAACCATATGTTTATACTCTTGCAACATGTTGCTGTGACAGGCCTTAAGCAATATTTTTTCGTATGTACACATTCGTACGTTTTACAAGACTGCATTTTCCTTTGTATGAATTCTATTTCCTAAGCACAAATATCCTGCCATTCGGTAACTTCTTACCATGAAGCCAATGCGCAGATCATGTTAACAATATGTTTTCGGCATTCTTATGAGCCCACATTTATTGGCGACATTCCCAGTTATTTCATCAATTCGACAAAAAATTGTTGGCCTTAAAAAGTTATTAATGAAACTTTGCATTTGGACAACAATAAATACTCGTGTTTAACATTAAAATGTTATCCTTTGCAATTTTACACTTACACATTTGCACTTGGTATTGACATGATATAAAATTAATTTACCGGAAATAAAGTGAGGCGTGTAGACCTATGCAAATGTTCCTCGCTAATCACGTTAATACAAACACATAATCAAATGCGTCGAGGATAGGGAACTGTAGGGAAAAGTCCCAAACTTCTTCACTAGACATTGATTCGATTTCATAAAAATGTTTTCTTTGAAGTTCCAATCTAGATCGATTCAAGAAAATGTGAGATATTTATCTTAAGACCTATCCGAAACAAGTTAATATCTCAATTTCTTGCCGTAATCTCCGAGTAAACAACACCCTACTCATATCACTACTACCTAGTGCTCCAGTGCTTCTTTGTTTAATGAAACATTTCATTTCTAAATCTCAGCAAAGTCAGTTATATAAATGAGATGAAGACAGTTTTATTTAATACTACTACTACTTACTTTGAAGTGTAAATCTTCTAAATTCTAAGTGAAACAAATGTCGGGTTGGTTACACGAACACAAATAGAGCCTTATGTGCTTCTCATCAGCTGTAACCGCAATGATTGATTTCAAAATCTGTTAAGCCCATTGATACGAACATTTGTATTTTAATTAATTTCTCTGTATTATATTACTAAGATTCAAATAAAAATTCCCATCCTTGTATTATAGAGAGTACTAAATTCTACTTTAATACTTTCACAGTTTCATGACGCTGAATCTAATCGTTCTAAGTTAGTAGTTTCAAATTGGCGCTACCTCTGTTATTTTTCTTATATTGAAAACATTTAATTTCATGCTTTGTTTAAATTTTTTTCTGTTGGGGTAAAACGCCATTGACGCAAAGCAAGGTCTTGATAAGTGTTACGGCCAATACATATTCTACAGTCAAGGACTGGTTTTCTGGTAACACCAGAAAACTTAGTGAAATTTTGTGAATTAGTTAACTTCATTGGTATTTAAAAGAGACACACACAGAGGTACTCTCAAAAGAACGTCATCGCCTTTAGAGGACAATAAGAACGAGTTTCTGCGCTGATTTGTAGACAGCAATCCGTAGTGGTTGGGTGGTAAAAGTCACCCAAAGCGCCCGAAAACACAATAGTGCCTATCAGGTTTTAGCCAGTTTTTTGCAATTCACATGAAATCATTTGCATCAACTAGCTCAAGTATGATAAAACAATTAATAAATAATGTAACTGTTCATTTTTAGATCAATTGGACGTTGAAGTTAGTCCAAATTGGTAGGCTAAAGGCAACTCAATCATATTATTATGGTTAATATAAAAATTTGAAACAAGATGCATCATAGGTATACATATATTCAAATAATTTTCGGAACGCCCAGGGAAAAATTTTCATGAAATTGTTCAGAACAAAACAAATTAAAAATCAAAATTATCGAAAAATAAAAACAAAAAAGTAAGGAAGGCCTAAGTTCGAATATAACCGAACATTTTATGCTCTCGCAAATTCAAATGGTATACTCGTTTGAGATTTCTTTGTGGATTGACTGTGTTTCGGTAGAAGGTCAACTATCGGCACTGGAGTCCACATATTTAGTACTTAGGGGCTTGAACAGTTTTGGTTCGATTTAGACAATTTTTGGTCACAAGGTAGCATATTTTAATCACATTATTCACGCAAAGTTTTACCCCGATATAATCGTTGTTCCTTGATATACAGAGTGGGAAGTGAAAGAATGAAGTGGAATTCGGTTAAGGAGATCCCAAGATATGGGTTTACATCTAAATGTGGGCGGTGCCACGCCCATTGACTAATTTCGAACACACAAAGGTTCCTACAAAGTCATCTCATACCATCCCAGAGATAAAAGTTAATGTCTCTGGCGTGTTTAGTGCTTGATTTATCGCGCTCTTAGTCGTTTTTAACAGTACCGTTATATGGGGAGGGGGCGGGCTTGTCACCCGATTTCACCCATTTGCCCACATTTGCTCCCAGTGAACTTGGTTACTATAGCTTTAGCGGCTTAGGAGATATGCACATTAAACTTATGAGGGGCGGGACCACGCTCACTTTTAAAAAAAAAATTTAACAGCAGATGCCCCTCCCTAATGTGATCCTTTGTACCAAATAACAGTCTTGTATCTTATTGCGGAGCTTTCATTTATATATATATAACCCTACATCTATCTCGATTAGTTTCAGGTGATACAAACAACCGTTAGGTGAACAAAACTGTTATACTCTGTGGCAACAAGTTGCGAGAGTATAAAAAAGGACAAAATGTTGTTGCAAAGCATTTTTTCTGAAATCAATCTGTTATATTACTTGGCCGTAGAGATAGAGCAAAATATTTCCTTTTCCTCCTCAGGTAATAAAATATTTTAAGATTTTTTGCTATTATGAGCAACTTGGCTTCGTGTTACTGTTTTATATTTATTTTATTTTAGTTGATTTAAATTTTTCTGCATCAGCGGATAAGTGTCAAACTCATATATGCGTCACTATGTATGTTTTATTGTAGTATTCATTGTAGTACGAACACCATACGTTGTCTTTAGCATTATAATAAAATGTATGTATATAACTTATAAATTCCATCAGGGTATTGTATGTTTGTGGGGATGAATGCTTTTCTAGATGTACGTAACTATTTTTGTACCCTTAATGTGATGAACCGTTAGCTTATAATTTCTTGAATTTAATTGAATATAAATACATGTGTGTGTGAAAGCATATGTGCATACGTATGTATGTACTTATGTACGTCCATATATTGGTCCTGGTATTTTTGGAAATGGGCGTTTTAATGACGTGCGTGCGTGTCTTTGACATTCTACAAACACGTGGGTATGCATTGATTGTTAACACAAAGAAAACCAAAGTACTGATTCAGCAAACTTGGATTCATTTGCCACAACTAATTGCCATCGGCTGCAATATTGCTTTCTGCTTTAAAATGGTGAAATGTCAATAGCAAATACCATACATAAGTAACCTCTATGTTCTTTAATTGTGTTTATGTATTAATATACGCAAGCCTATTTGAAATTTTTCGCTGTAAAATAAAAAGCTCAGTTAGTTGATGTGCGAGTCTAGTTATTTTGCTAAAGGTGACTCAATAACAATTAACTTATTGTGCCCAATATTAAAATTGTCTAACTGGTTTCATGGAATACTTTGCTTGTTATCCACCTTAAATTAAGTTGGACAAGCTAAAACTTGTCCCTCCGTTATATAGACTCTAAGAGAAGATTTACATCGATTTATGAGCTCCAAAACCAGACTATTCCAAATCCAACATAATCAGTAAATTTTATTGAGAAATCTCAGGTACAGGTCGATATACATATATCAGGCAGGCTAAAAAATACGACCGTTGTAACGAAAAACAGCTTTCTTAGGATAATATTTATTTAAAGAGATACACCAATCTCGATCCATCTTCCAATTTTCGATACCATTTTGATGGTACTATTGGTTTTTTGCTTCAAAACAGGTCTCTGTCTCAACATTAATCTCTTCATGGTCGCTAAAGCCCGGGGTTCACACACTTTATAATTAGTGCTTCCATATCTCAAAAGAACTATATGAAATGAGATCCTTCTAATAACTTTGTAAATACTAGAGTTATCTGTTAAAAATCCAACATGCTGCTGAGATTCAGAACGGTTTTATAGGAGAATTAGGCGTAGTCCTACTATATTATTTTCAGGGATATGCTGTTTTGATATTTTGCACCCAGTCAAGTAATTTTCAGCTATGAATTCTAATCTCACAGAATTCGGTTGTCATAGGTCGGGTAGATTTATATATGCATAAATACTTTAAGATATTCTGTTTCATAAAGGAAACGGATCGAGTCCTCCTATTTGCAACATAACCTTTTTAAAGTGCCAAACATTACCGAATCGCTTGAAAATATGGATTAATATTTCTCTATTTTCACTCAAGTGTAGCAGATAGACACTTCTAAATAAACATATGAATAAATGGACAGGCAGACATGGAAAATCAAATCTATTTGTAATTTTAAAGAAATATATTGTTTTAAAATGTTAGAAACAACCTATGTGAGAATAATACTGTTATACAACTTTGTAATATTTTGCGGAACTGATAGTTAAAATTTTAGGCTAAACTAAGATCTTCAAAAAATTGGCTTAAAGTTTACTTTAGGGTCCTAAAAATATTATTCTATTAGTAAAATCGTGTAAAATATTGTTTTCCTTATCTCAGTCGCTGTAGTGTAAAAGCGTTTAGTCCATTCGACTCCAACATGTTTTGTCAAAAATTTTTTGGTACTCGGAGACTTAAGCACTCGGAACTAATGCTCTTTAAATTTTGACTTTTGACTTCTCTTAGAAATATTTTTTTAACCATTTAAGATTTTTTTGGTGGGTAAAAACAAAAATTAATATATTATTTTTCGCTGGGTACTCTGATAAGGTTCTTAGACACCTCTAAGAAAATCTCTCCAAGCATAACCTCTTAATTGTAACGGGAAGGTCCTCCGCCTTACAGTTTTATATTTTTTTCTTATTATCAGATAGAAAAATTCATATATCGCTTCCCACTTTTTAAAACAAAATTTAAAAGATATTAACGGTTGAAGTTTGATTATATTAAGGCATTATTTTTCTTATGAATTTTATAACTCAATGAAAAACAAGTAAGGAAGAGCTAAGTTCGAATGTAACCCAACCTCAAAGTTGGAGAAATACAATCAGGTATTGACAAAACTTCATATTAAATAAATAAAGAAGGGCTAAGTTCGGGTGTAGCCGAACAATTTATAATCTTGCAACTTGCAAGGGTCAAAGCCGGGGTTTTAAAAAACCAAGCGCCAAACCATTAATATAACTTAATAACTTTAAAAAAAACTTGTCCACTTAATTTTATTAATATTGTATACAAGTATAACACAATCTAAACGGTTTAATTTGTTTTGTTCAAGTATACTTAAGAATTTATTTCATTAATTTTATACATAAAGAAATATGAACATATAAATGTTTTTCCCCCGATTTTATTTATTTTAGACACAAAAATACACCGTTATTAGAAAACCACTCTCTCTCGGCATAAAGTCAACTAAAAGTTCGGAAATCTTTCTATTGGGTCGTTCATTAAGTAATTTCGTTTAATTTAAACACAATTTTTTTATTATGTAAAACATTTTATGAATTTCTATATTCTCCATTATGATGCAATACCTTTTGCCATTTTTCGGGCAAAAGCTTGACTTTACGCTGATAAAATTTAAGATCCTTGCTGGTTCATGTGGCTTTTGATGTCCTGATTTGAGGAGAAGGCTCTACCATGCAAAAAATTTTGTAGAGACTGGAACAAGTAATAGTTCGAAGTTTCCAAGTCTGAAGAATGGGGGTGTGGTACCATACCCCATTCAAGCTGCAAAAGTTTTTGGCATTTCATCAAACTTGTAGGATGTCTCGCAATATCCTGGTCGAACACTACACATTTTCTATTGATCAATTCTGGCCTCTTCTGTTTGAGTTCATCACTCAATTTGTCCAGCTGATCACAATACAGAATTAATCGTGGTATTGTCGGATAAGAGTCAAAATAAACCTTTGAAATCCCACCACACAGACAACATAACTTTTTTTTTGTGACTATCAACCTTCGATGTGGCTTGAGCAAGTTCGTCCTTTTTAAATCATGATCTCCTGCGCTTTACATTCTTGTAAACAACTACTTTTCGTCGCCAGTAACAATGCGCTTCAAAAATGAAGATGAGTAAGAAGATGAACGTTTCAGGTGCTTGTGAATGGTCGCGTTAGAAAAATTTAATCTTTCAGCAATCTCTCAAGTTGTTATTCGATGATTTGCATCGACCAACGACTTTATTTTATACACATCGGCTTCACAAGTCCTTCCAGGATGTGGTGCATCCTCCAGATCGAAATTTCCGGAACGAAATTTTGCAAACCAATTTTGGTATTGGCGTTCGGTCAACACATCTTCTCCGTACACATCATATAATTTTCACCTTGCTTGAACTGCATATTTACCTTTTTCAGGAAAAAAAGCGGCAAAAGCCTCAAATGCTGTTTTCAATCTTCCATCTTCAATAAGACTCCAAACAAAAACTATTCCAAAAAATTTAGAAAAGGTTTTCAAAAACAAGACTTATTGTACTATATTAGCTGTTCAAATGCATAACGGTTGACCGGCGAAAAAACTCAATAAGATCAGCTGTCGTCATCAAACGAAATTATTTTCGCTAAAAAGTTCACAACTGCGGTCCACATATTCGGTATCTGGAGGATTGAATTCCGAGTGAATGTCCATCTGTCCGTCTGTGCTAGCGATAACTTGAGTAAAAACTAATATATCGTAATGAAACTTGGTACAAGTGGCGTAATTGGAACACTACCACGCCCACAAAACGCCATTAATCATAAGCCTATATAATGCCATAACTAAGCACTAATAAAGGTATAAAACAGTTATTTTACACAGGAGATCGCAGTATCATGTTACACTTGTGAGCTAAATTTTTTTAAAATATGATCGTGACCCCGCCCGCTTAGAGATTTAATGGTCATATCTCCGAAATCATAGGAGAGGGTTTTACAGGGGTCAAAATTTGACGAACAAACAAAAACAATTAAAATTTAAAACTAAACATCTTTATTGACTATTTGGACATAAATTACCAACCTCAAATATACCTGAGCAATGTCAAGAAATAATACAACCAGTCCCTTCAATTCTCCGGCCCTAATATATCCTCTGTAATTATTTTCGACTTTCCACATGACTTTAAACCGTTTAGATTAGTCGAAATATGTGATATTTTAATGAAGTTAAGTGGACACGTTTTCTTAAAAGTTATAAAATTATATTAATGGTTTAGTGCACAATATAAATGAATCTCTAATATAATCAATTTCGATCTTCTGGTTGACGTTTTTCACATCAACTCAATTTATTAAATTTATCGCTTCGGTTGATATCACATATGTAGGTATATCTCATTTGAGGATGATTTTAATATAATTTTTGCTGACGGAACTTAATATAATGTATTGTAATACAATTAAAAGAGTCTATAACCTTCAAAATAGGTTTATATGATACTATTTTATTGAATTCCATAAACGATTTTGTCGATCAATGAAGTTGAACCCTTTGACCCATTTTTGACATGCAGACATAATAATATGAGCGAAGGATTTCCTCCGAATTCCAATCATATATTTCATACATTGAACGATAATTTCGGTAAATAGTCAACCATGGACACTGGGGTCCACATTTTCTGTACATGGGCGCTTGAACAGTTATGACCCGATTTTAACAATATTTAGATTTGAGAAGGCATATCTTGAAGGCAATCTTTTCGCAAAGTTTTATTTCAATATATTCATTAGTGCTGGATTTGTATACTGGAAAGTCAAAAAATTTGATGGAATTTAAATTAGCTACTATAACACTTAATTGTACCACCCTATGTGTAAAATTTCAAATCTCTGACTGGTTTGAGTTGAGTTATCGCACTTTTATTAGTTTTAATCAAAACTGTTACTGGGGAGTAGGCAGGGTTATCACTCGATTTACCCATTTTCACAATGTAGGTGGACGTGACATTATATATATAATAATAATAATATTTCTCTTGAGTGAATTTAGTTATTATAGCGTTAGCGATTTAGGAGGTACCAAGTTTTATTAAGATATCTTATTTTTACAAAAGTTACAGCTTGCACAGACGGACAGACAGTCACCCAGAACTTGTCTCTTCATCCTGATCATACATATATGTATTAGGTCTACCGAAAAGTTCTGCCCGCATCTATGACATAATTTTCGTCACGTAAGTACATGTTTATTTATTTCATATTCGGCTCTATATTTTTATAGCTTAAAGTATACATACTGACGTAGCAAATAAACTATAATAAAGTTAATTCACATTAGTCTTAAGTGGGAAACGATAGTATACCCATGGCGACTGATAAAGTTCATTTACGCCACTGTATTTTATACGAATTTCAACAAGAAAGAAATTCTACAGAAGCATGTAGAAAATTGTTTGGTGAAGGTACAGTTTCTGATAGGAAATGCAGAAGATGGTACGAAAAATTTGAAACAGTGATTTCGACCGTTCTGATAAGCCACGTTCTAGGCGATCATTAGAGCAAGACCCTTTTTTGACAACATCGGAAATCGCATAAAGGCTTAATTCAGCTCAACAAACCATTTCTGATCATATTCGGAAGATAGGATTGGTGTGGAAGTATTGAAGTACTTCGTTTTATTCCAAAAACGGACAAAACTTTCCGG
Source organism: Bactrocera oleae (assembly GCF_042242935.1). NCBI lineage: Eukaryota > Metazoa > Arthropoda > Insecta > Diptera > Tephritidae > Bactrocera > Bactrocera oleae. The sequence goes on along the minus strand of NC_091537.1, from coordinate 29,829,205 downwards.
TAGACCTAATATTACCCTGTATCTAACTCGATTAATTTGAGATGAACAAAACTATACTAACTACCATAAAATAATTAAACTCCAACTGTTAGTTTCTTTTAAACGGTTAGGTTTACGAAAAAGTCGTAAAAGAACATTTTGTAAAGCTTCAGTTTCCTATAAAATCTGTGAAAAGAGATATTTTTTCAAGTAGTTGGAAGCGAGATATGAATTTTTCTATCTGATAATAAGAAAAAAGTAGCAAACTGTAAGGCGGAGGACCTTCCCGTTACAATTGAGAGCTCATACTTGGAGAGATTTCCGTAGAGGTAAGGAATCTATTTTTCGGAATACCAAACGAAAAAAATATTCGTTTTTTTTAGCCTAGGGTATATTAAGTTTGCCACGAAGTTTGTAACACCGAGAATGAAATATCAGTGACCTTATCAAATATATAGGTATATAAATGATCAACATGATAAGCTGAGTCGATTTAGTCAAGTCCGTCGATCTGTATATATATATATAAATATATACGCGAACTAGTCCCTCAGTTTTTATACTCTCGCAACCTGTTGCTACAGAGTATAATAGTTTTGTTCACCTAACGGTTGTTTGTATCACCTAAAACTAATCGAGTTAGATATAGGGTTATATATATATAAATGATCAGGATGAAGAGACGAGTTGAAATCCGGGTGACTGTCTGTCCGTCCGTCCGTCCGTCCGTGCAAGCTCTAACTTGAGTAAAAATTGAGATATCTTTATGAAACTTGGTAGACATGTTTCTTGGTGCCGTGAGACGGTTGGTATTGCAGATGGGCGTAGTCGGACCACTGCCACGCCCCCAAAACGCCATTAATCAAAAACAAATAACTTGCCATAACTATGCTCCGCAATAAGCTACAAGACTGTTATTTGGTACACAGGATAACATTATGGAGGGGCATCTGCAGTTAAAACTTTTTTTTAAAAGTGGGCGTGGTCCCGCCTCTAATAGGTTTAATGTGCATATCTCCTAAACCGCTAATGCTATAATAACAAAATTCACTAGAAGCAAATGTTTTTAGCACTTCTATTGACGGTGTGAAAATAGTTGAAATCGGGTGGCAACTCCGCCCACTCCCCATATAACGGTACTGTTAAAAACTACTAAAAGCGCGATAAATCAAGCACTAAACACGCCAGAGACATTAAATCTTATCTCTGAGATGGTATAAATTGGCTTTATAGGAACCGCGTTCAAAATTAGTCAGTGGGCGTGGCACAGACCACTTTTAGGTGAAAACCCATATCTTGAGATCTGCTCAACCGATTTCAACCAAATTCGGTGCATAACGTTCTTTTCATGTTTCTATGTCATAGTGCGAAAATGGGCGAAATCGGACTACAATCACGCTTACTTCCCATGTAACACCATTTTCAATTCCATCTGATTCTTTCACTTTCCACTATGCAAATCAGGTAACAATAATTATATCGGGGTAAAACTTTGCGTGAATAATGCAATTAAAGTATGCCACCCTGCGGCCAAAAATTGTCTAAATCGAACCAAAACTGTTCAAACCCCTAAGTACTAAATATGTGCACCCCAGTGCCTATAGTTGACCTTCTACCGAAAATATCAGTCCATCCACAAAGAAATCTCAAGCGAGTATACCATTTGACTTTGCGAGAGTATAAAATGTTCGGTTACATCCGAACTTAGCCCTTCCTTACTTGTTCAAATATTTTCTCCCAAAAAAGCTTTTCATTTGTTTGAACCGATATCAGACTACTATAGCATATAGCTGCCATACAAACTGAACGATTGGGATTAGATAATAATTGAGGTATGCACCGCAACCTATGGTCTATTGTGCAACTATTGGGATTAAGTGCTTGTATGAAAAAATGTTTCAATTGACGCGATATCTTCACGAAATTTGACCTGGGTTATTGGCTAAGACAATAAAGCAATATCCTAAGAAATTATTCAGATCTATAAATAGCATATAGCTGCCATACAATGTAGTAAGGATTCCGAGTTCTAGAATCACCGTCTTCGAAAAGCGCAATTGATTCCGAAAATTGGCTCAGTAGCCACTATTTTGCATACTTAAAGCCTGAAGGAGAGAAAGAACCTTTTTTTAGAGTTCTAGATTAGTCTAACTCCATAATTATAAATACCAAATCATTTCAAATGTTAAATTGAAATAAGTAAAATAACTTAGGATATTGTGGTTTAGGAGTCGCTTTCTGGAGAGTTTGTAAAATTAACGGTGTATTATTTACATTTGGTTTTCTAGTATACGATCAGAATACAACCGTTAACATTTGATGAAAATAATTTCAAAATTTTGGTTGGCGCCTCAAATATTCTCTTTTACTCTATCGCTTACATATTTTAATTGAAATACGCTATCATCTTGAAAATGAAGACATCGCAATTTTTACACTCTACGGATTTGCTTTCACTTTTATCTTCAAGAATTCATTGACAGCTGCTTAGCAGAAGGAAAAGATATAGAAGCGGTGTATATTATCCTGCCTTTTCACCTCTTTCTGCTTTCCCGCCTCAAATTTTAAACATTTCATTTCACTACCGCTGGAATCGCAATTTTCCTCCAGTTTGCTGCTGAATTCAGTGTTTTGCTACTACGATGTGAAATTCTCACGGACGTTTGTTGACTGTGTGTACAGGTGCTTATCTACGTACTTTCTAATGTCATTTATGCTTTCCGCCAAATATGTTTTTGACATGTATTGGGTGTGTCGTTTATTTATTTTCCCACATTTTTGCGGTGAATTATGGGAAAACAATCAAATACCATCGAGACTGAGTGATGAATATTCGCTATTGCAGTTTGAAAAACACATGACCTAAGACGGGATAATACATATGTTTATTTGTGTATTCAAATCTTTTAAATAAACATGTATGGACATATATATGAAGTAGAGAAAAGTCTTTTAAACATTTCATTTTACCTCACCGTAAAATTAAATTCTTTAAAAAATAAAATATATGCGTTTATCTTACAATTCACATCATTTTACAACCACACCACAACTATTTGCGCGAATAAAAATAAATGCAAAAATTAAGGGATTTATAATAAGTAACATTGCAGCTAATTTGCATCAAATAATTTACTAAAGAATGAAAGCGAAGGCCGGCTTAGAAAATGAAAAAGAGAAAACAATATAGTTTTGCAAGCCATATTAAGGTCGAAATTTTTTTCACAAATCCATACATTGATATGGTTTTTTAAGTAGACCAGAGGTCAGTAAAAAGCGAAAAATTTAATGGGAAAAATCAACTCACTGAATACAATCAATTTATTTAAAATTAATAAAACTGTTTCAACAATGCCCGCTGTATTAAAATCCTATTACTTTTTATACTCTTGTGACATGTTGCTGCAGAGTATAATAGTTTTGTCGATCTAACCGTTGTTTGTTAATATGGAGTTATGTATATACAAATGATTAGGGGGACGAGAAGAGTTGAAATCCAGGTGACTGCCTGTGCAAGCAATAACTTGAGTAAAAATTGAGATTTCTTGGTAAAACTTGTTACAGTTGTCCTCAGCAGCCGAAAGAGATCGATATTGAAGATGGGCGTAATCGAACCACTGCCACACCCACATAACGCCATTAAACGAAAACTTATAAGATGCTATAAATAAGAGTGGCAACACTTCAAGCTCTTAAGCTGTAATTTTTGGGCTGTGTACATTTGTGTTTGTATTTTAAAAAATTCTTGAAGTTTAATTGATTTTTTCACCGTGTTAATACAATTTTTAGTGATTTAACTCTCAGTTTCATGATAAGTATTAAATGTTCTTAAGTTTTGTGCAGTATTAAAAAGTTTAAACTTTCGAATTTTTGGTGCCGAGTCAGATTTTGTTTCATTTTGTTTTATTTTATTCTAAATATTTTCTCTCTTTATTTATCTTATTTACTTCTTTATTCACAGATGTGTTACGTTTAGCTTTTTATTTGTTACAGTGCTTCTAAAATGCTCGCTATATTGCTTTTTCAAATTGTCTTGGTTTTATACTTTGATAAAAAAAATTGTTCTTAATTGAATTTATTATTAATACTTCCCCAATTGTAACATTAAAGGCGAGTCAGATCGCTACGTTTCATGCTGGCCTTGTGATGGGCTTGCCCATATTAAATGTGCTGGACTGACAGGTAGAATCTTAGATTCTATTCTCGACTGTAAGGGATTGCGTTGGTCCTGTTTAAATTGTAGATCTATTGAAATCGATCTATTTAAAGTTTATAGGGAGACACGCAATGGCTTTAACAAAATCGGTCGTGATCTTGTAACCCTCACTGAAAATTTAGGCACTATGAAAAATTGTTCAAATCTTTTAAGTGCCTGAATGATTCTCACGAATCCTCTAAACCTGCTCCTAAGCGTAAACGTCCTTCCGATGAAGTAACACTTAGTTCTTCTGTACAGAAAAGAACGTCTCCTCCCAATGACCTAATAAATCTCTCTTCTCCTTGCCCTCAAGGTGATAAGCCGTCAACTTCCAAAGAGCTCAATTCCCCAAAAGATCTATCTAATAGTAATAAGTGTCTCACAATTCCAGAGGCTCCCCCTATTAACTTAGTAGCATCAGTTAATAATTTGATAGTTATTCCACCTAAAAAGTCTATATTTATTTCGAGACTTGCCAAAGATACCTTGGTGGAGGACATTAAATCTTACATTTCGTCACGTTTAAAAATCGATGATATCAATATACGTAAATTTAACTTCAATTATGATAGAAGTATATCATCGTTTAAAATAGACGTATCTCTTGAAACATTCAAAAAGATCTTAGATAGTTCATTCTGGCCACCTGGGACTTTTGTACGCGAATTTAAACCTAAACTTAGAAGTCAAACTGAGGAAAACATTGTTAAATTACCAAAAGCAACCACCGATATAAAAAACTGATTGGTAGAAATTCGCTAAGCATTTATTATCAAAATGTTAGAGGTCTTAATACAAAATCAACTGACTTGTATTTGAACAATCTGTAGTTCCAATTTTAACTTCCATATAATTGGATTTACAGAAACTTGGTTAAAACCTCACATTTTTGATAATGAGTTGAATTTTAAACAGCGAATTTCAATTTTTTAGATTTTCCTCTTCCACCCACCTGAAAATATTCTTCATTCAGGGACCGACTCATTTGAATTTAAATGTATTAGAGTCTACGTTAATAGTTGCTTTATTTATTTAACCCTATCTTATATACCACCCCATTCGGACTTATCTGTATACATGCAGCATGCTTCTTTAATAAATAGTGCTACCTCGATGGCAAATAATGCAGATTCAATAATTGTATTAGGTGATTTCAATTTACCGTATGCTTCGTGGAAACCTTTCGATGACTATATCGTGCCGATTTGCAATCGGTCATGTTTTAATGAGTTTTTCGAAAAAATGTCCGAGTTGGGTCTGAACCAAATTAATTTGATTCCGAATAAATTTGGTAAATGCTTAGATTTAGTATAAGTTGATACCTCTGCAAAGTGTTCCGTTATTCAGAGTAATCCTCTTGTTCTACCAGAGGACTCATATCATCCTGCTTTGGAAATATCTGTCGAAATCTCAGGCAATGTACGGGATAATAATCATCAAACTTCGTGCTTCTGTACTCGGTTTAACTTTGCAAAAGCTAATTTTAAAAAGTTAAATACAGAACTTTCTACAATAACATGACCCAATTATAATGGTGACATTGAATTGAGTGTCTCTCATTTTAATAACATTATTATGAAATTATTTGAAAAGTATGTTACAATAGTAATTGTTAATAAAAGCAAAAGTAGAAGTCCGTGGTTTTCGAAAGAGTTATATAAATTAAAAAACAGAAAAACTCGAGCCTTTAAACATTTTAAAAAAACCGGTTCACTTGTCGACTATTCTAAATATTCTCTACTGTGTCGACAATATTTTGACCTAAACAAAAAATGTTATAATAATTACTTAAATAGAGTAAAAAAAAATATTGTAAGTAATCCAAAATCGTTTTATGATTTCGTCAAATCCAAACGCAGGATTTCCAAATTTCCGTCCGCAATGAAATACAAATCTATCATTTCAAGTGACAATGATATTATATCCAATATATTTGCAGAATTTTTCAAGTCAAACTACTGTAATAATTCTTCCAAAACTTTTTCTTATCAACAAGTGCTGTGTTCGAATACTTTAATTAACGCTCCAATTATTTCTGAAGAAGACTTAATTTAAATAAGTTAAATCCATCTTTTAGTTATGGCCCAGACATGATACCCTCATGCTTCCTAAAAAATAGTGCCAAATATATTTACTTGCCTTTGACACGGATATTTAATTCCTCTCTTAAACACGGTATATTTCCTTCAATATGGAAACAGTCATTTATAATCCCTTTGCATAAAAGTGGATTTAGATCCAACATTGAAAACTATAGAGGTATCGCAAAACTATCAGTTATACCTAAACTTTTTGAAGCTATCATCACTGACCATATAACCTTTTCGATTTCTCCGTTAATTTCCTCATATCAGCATGGATTTCATAAAGGGAATTCGACTATAACAAACTTACTTCAATTTGTAAACCATGTATCATTGAGTTTTAGGGAACATAAGCATAAGGATGTTATATACACAGACTTTAGCAAAGCTGTCGAGAAAGTAAATATCTCGATTCTCATACATAAACTTGATCTGCTCGGCTTTCAGCCAAGATTTCTTCAATGGGTATCATCCTATCTTTATAATAGAACACAACGAGTGATATTTAAGGATACACCTTCAGATACAATTAATGTTTCTTCAGGTGTTCCGCAAGGTAGTCATCTTGGCCCGATTCTGTTCTTGTTGTTTATTAACGATATCTCTTCAGTAATAGAATTCTCAAAAATTTTATTATACGCTGACGACGTAAAGCTTTTTAACTCATACACTTCAACCAGAGAACGTAGAACAATTGTTCTAAGCTCTGCTTCAACTAAGGAAAGGTGTGTTGCAAACAGACTTAAACAATTTGGTTGCATGGTGTGATAGAAATGATTTGCCATTGAATCTCAATAAATGTAAGATGATGTGCTTTTCCCGTAGATCTGTGCACCACTCTTCTTATGTAATAAAACACCATATTCTAGAGCAAGTTTTTAACTATGTTGATTTGGGAGTTAATATGGACCCTAAGCTTAATTTCAGTCTTCATATTGATACCATGGTCTTGAAAGCAAAAGCTGTCCTCAGTTTTGTTAAACGTTGGTCTAAAGAATTTAGAGATCCATATATTACTAAAACACTTTAAACAACTTTGGTTAGACCTATATTGGAATATGGCTCTGTTGTATGGAACCCTAGCTACCAAATCCATTCTGACAAGTTAGAGTCGGTTCAAAAACAATTTTTACTTTTCGCCTTAGCGCATTTCCGATGGGATGCCTACCCCTATACACTAGTCGTTTAAAACTTATTAATCTGCCTACACTTTCTAGTCGTAGGGAAATGATTGGCATAATATTCTTAGTGAATCTTTTGAATGGAACTGTTTGCAGTTCTTTTCTCCTGTTAAAAATTAATTTAATATCCCGGTTCGCCTTTCGAGGCAGTTTAGACCTTTACTGCTAAAATTCTGTATATCAAATTTTGAACTAAACGAGCCATTCCGCCGTATATGTCATGATTTTAATTCTCATTACAGCACATTTGACTTATCTGACTCACTTTTCAAAATTAAAAAGACTTTATTGTTTTCTCTTAATAAATGAAAATGTAACAATTTATTATATTTTAACTTTAGATCTTAGCTGTTGAAATTTTTGTTTGTGTAGCTGAGCAGTTTTAGATCTCAACACTTAAAAAACTCTCTTGCCTTTTCTGACTCGACTAATTCCGCACGTATGCGGATTGCGCCCCTCGCGTCGGTTGGTCGGGAGGAGGGTAATCGTTGGGTTATTATTATTAAGAACTAATACATAACTGCAGTTTGATGCAGGCAATCGCAATAGCAGGCCAGCCCACTAAATTGTTTAATCTACATATCTTCCAAACCGCTGAAGCTAAGTCAACCAAGTATGCTGGAGAAGTCTTTTTTGCACTTCTTCATATGCTATGAAAATGGTTAAAATCAGATAATAACCACGCCCACTTCCCATGTAACGGTTTTGTTGAACACTTCTAAAAGTGCGATAATTAACTGAATAAATGTGAACCTGAATTTTTGTGATGACAGCATGCCCTGTGGCAAAATTGGGTAAAATCGGGTCAACACCTCTCTTAGCTCCCATAAACATATGTTCCATATATAATATAAATATTTTCGAACTTCCGGTTGACTTCTATCGAACAGTATGTAAGAAATCCTAAGGAAAGTTAAAAAAAATCTCTTTCTAATAGCAGTATATCTTTTTGCCTGTGATTGTTAATAATGAATGCAATATTTCCTACTTTTATAAATATATGTATATTAGGATGGGTCAAAATAAACGAATGTTTTTCGTTATCCTTTGTTTCCTATGATCGGATATATATATATATCTCGCTTCCAACCACTTGAAAACATATTTCGTTTTATGGATTTTATTGAAAATGAAATCCTCTACAAACTGATATCTTACGGTTTTTTCGTAAGCATAATCGTTAAAAGATATTAATGGTTGAAGTATGACTATTTTACTGCTTTAAAAAAATTTTTCGATTAAGTTAAGCGTTTACGAGATATTCATCGTCAAACATTAATACCTACCAAAGGAAAACATAATAAACAAGTAAGGAAGAGCTAAGTTTGTGTGTAACCGAACATTTTATACTCTTGCAACTTGCAAGAATCAAAGGCCGGAAAATTCCTTCGGTTGCTGGCATGTTGCGAAAGAATTATACATCCATTATTCGAAATAATGGTGAATAAATTGAAATCAAATTCTTGACTTCTATTGAAGGCCATAAACTTAGACTTAGTTTTAATGCTATATTTTAGTTCGCGTCAGCTAAAATTATATTAAAAGCACCTTGAAATGAGATATATATATGTGATATTAACTTGACCAAAATGCTGAATTTAATGTATTGAGTTGATGTGCAAAATGTCAACCAGATGATCAGAATTCATTGTATTGGAGATATGAGGTTTAGACCAAGGCATACACCAATTCTATTCTTATTCATCGATAACCCACATAATTTTTAACAAAATTTGTTCACTTAATTTCACTAAAATATCGCACAATTTGACCAACGTAAACGGTTAAAAAACAGGTGGAAAGACGGAAATCATTTGATGGCGTATATTGGATATAGAGAAATTACGGTAGAGAAAGTTACGGGCTGATTGCATTAATTTTGTAATTACTCAGGTATACTCGAGAGCATATTTTTAAGCAATTGTATATATAAATAATGCTTACTGACCGACATATCCACCATAAAACTTATTGGAATAACGAAGAGTATTTGTAGTAGTATTGAGCTGAAAATTATATTAGTTATTTGGAGGCTAGGTCAAGTTTTCGCCCAATATTATTTAATTTAAACACAAAGATACACTCAGGATTAAAACACGCTCTCTAATTTTCATTGAGATAACTCACATATTGGCCGATATATGCTGTATAATGTGCCCCGGAAGTTCAAACATCTTTATATTAAGTATATGGGAGCTAAAGGAGGTATTAACTCAATTCAACCCGTTTTTGACATACACTCAAACTATTTTATTTATTTATTTATTTATCCCAGGATACAAAGTATATATTACATACAAAGTATGCACCTATAGAGGTGTTGCAAAACACCTGTACATAGGCCTGGTAATATTAGTTTATTATATTTAAGCACTAATCTATTAATAACAAATGTCATTTATAATTAAAAATTAAAAGAAAACATAGTACTTTTAAATATCAGTGTCTACAATCCACTCAGTTATTTTCTTTTTGCTTGCTTTATTTTCAATATTTAACAACTTTAGACTCAGCGGTAACATATTGTAGTATTTAATTGCTATATATTTCGAGTCTTTGGAAGATATATTTTTATTAATCTTTGGTAACTATAACAGTTTAGCTCTAGCCTTACCTTTATATTCATTAAATACCTCTCTACAATCGGAATAATGATAACATAGTGATTCAGAAATAAATTTCTTTTTAATACCCAGTACGGGTGTTCTCTAGTTTTTATCACATAAATGATTAATTAATTTATCTTGTATTTTTATTAACAATTCTGTAACATTCTTATATCTACCTCCCCAGGCACAATTCCACAGTTGACTATACTATCGAATAATCCGTAATAAATTGTTTTTAGTGCTTTGTTGTTCATTATATTTTTAAACTTTGAGAATATAAATAGAAAATATCTAGTTTTTTTTATGACTTCTTTGATATGAATATCCCATCTCCTGTGACTATCAAAATATATACCTAAGTATTTACTATTATCAGTTCTTTTAATGGTCTTATCATAAATTTTTAACTCAAAACTTCCTAGAATACTGTCTTTATATGAACCGAAAGTTATATAATTAGTTTTTCCAACATTTAGAGTTAAGTAATTATTACACATCCAATTCCCTATTAAACTTAACTGCACATTCATTTGTGATTCAGCTTCCGCCCTAGATTTACCTATACATTTAACTATTGTATCATCTGCATAAGCTGCCAAACAGTTTTCAGGTAGTTCCTTAAAGATATCATTTACATATAGAAGAAAAAGCAGCCTATTTGAATATTATAAGGAAAGGATCCTCTCTGAATATCAATTAAGGGTTTGAATTACATACTAGAAAGCGAAAGAATCAGATGGAACTTAAAATTGTGTTATATGGAAAGTAGGCGTGGTTATGACCGATTTCCGATTATGTCATTCCTTTTGAATTTTAATAGTCGGTTTTTGCGACTCACGCTCCATTACTGCCACATTAGTCTGCTATAACATTTTCGCTGATTAAATTTTTGCAAGTGTCCCTCTTTTGCAGGGGTTAGTTGTAAAGTGGTACCTGTTCGGGCTAGTTTATCTGCTTCGCAGTTACCAAGGATATCACCATGCCCTGGAACCCATTGCAGGTTTATCGTGAAGTAGGATGTTAGATCCTCTAACAGATCAAGACATTCTTTCAGTATCTTTGATGAGACCATAGGAAACTTGAGTGATTTCAAGGCCGCTTGGCTATCCGTATATATATATATTTTCTCCTTGTTGTGAGCACACTTTTTGTCAATACAACAAGGCTTTCTCTGGTTGCTGCATTCGCGTGGATGCTAATCCTGTCCACCTCGTCCCTTTCCCACTCCTCTCTGGTGGGGAAAGCAATATTGTGGACAGAATTTAGATTCTATTCCACTGGATTGTGGAAATCCGTGGTAGTGAGTAGAAACGGGAATTTACTAAGTATTTTTGAATGTCCCTTGTTGCAAGGGACTAATTGGGAGGATTCCCTCAATCTGAGAGCTGTCTTTGCTGCCACTTGCTTATAGAACAAGTCTGTTGGCAGTAAATGTAAAATAACGTTCAGTGCTTGGCTTGGCGTTGTTCTAAGAGTTCACTAATGCATATACTGGCTGCTCTTTGTATATTTTTCATACGCCTCACCGCGTATTTCTTTTCCAATATTGGCCACCATACCAATATATCGCATATCATGATTGGTCTAACAACGACTGTGTAGAACCAATAAGCTATCCGACGCGTTATCCCCCATTATTTTACTGGTGTAGAGTGCCGTAGCTGCTTTCCTCACCCTTGTTTTTTTCCATGAGAGCTTCCTGACTAAGATTAGCCTTAAGTAGCTTGTCTTATCTCCAATTGTTAGTCTGCTACCATTTAATAATGGCGCCGTAACTACTGGAGTATTATGTTTTCTGGTGAACAATACTAGCTCCGTCTTACTAGCATTTAAGTTTGGTGCGCACGATACGGCCCAACGATTTATATAGTCTAAGATTGTTTGTCTAAGGTTTGCGAGAGTATCCGGGAATTTACCTCTAACCGAAACTGCCACACCGTCAGCGTAGACCACAACATTTACCCCCTTCTTTTCTAGATAAAACAGTAACTTATTTATTGTCAGGATCCAGAGAAGTGGGGATAGCACACCTGAGGTGTACCCCTTTGGACAGACCTGCACATCGCTGACGCTCGCAGCGTTGAAATTATTGCCCTGCTCGTGAGCAGCTGTCCAATTAATTTTCTGAGAGGCTCAGAGATGTCCAGATCCTTAAGCGTGCTCAGTATGGCCCTAGAAGGAAATTAAAGTGTATTCTTTAACTTCCAGAGGTTTTTCATTCTCCGCCACCACAGAGCGCTTTTTCTGTGGATTTTCCTTTAGAATATGCATGCTGCGAACCAGCCAACTTTTCTGGTTCTAGTTTGTTTCTTATATGCAGTTCTGAAGAGAGGCTAATTGGTCTGAAGTCTTTACGATTTGTATGCGAGCTTTTGCTTGCCTTGGGTATGTATATTACCTTGACTTCCCTCCAAAGCGAAGGGATATAATTTAATTGTCTAGCCAATCTAATATGTAATTCTACGACTGCTGTAATCCCCCAATCCCCAGTCCCGCAAATACGCCCTCAATTAATCCATGGCTCCTGAATGAGGACAAACTCAGGCTGTTCTATTGCCACGCGGTTAATTACGACTGCAGAAGCTAGTTTTATGTGATGAGGATTACTTTGTAGAAGACGCATTAACTATTGTTAGTTATATTTGCGTCTACCGAGAGTCTTTTAAAAGCTCTCTCTCAGTATACAAGTTTGAGAGTCTGACAGTAAGCTCAGACCCGGAAGAACACTCACCTTGCTCTATACTTTCCACATCGCTAGAGGACTCCATAGGATCTTCCTCTACTTCCCATATCTCGCTCTCCGATGCTAGATGGTCTGCAGCATCGGCGTCCGACTTGTAGGGTGTTATCCTTATTTCGTGAATCCGTAATTTATCTCCCCGCCACTTTTCGCCAGCGATTCGATGGATTATTTTGTTAGTAACAGCAGAATCTGGTTTATTTAATACGTTATCGAACTTTTATTAAATATAATCAAAATTGTTATATGGATATCACCTAATTTTACCCATTTTCTTACTTTCAGTAAGGGTACTAAAAGTATTTGCCTTGAAAGAATTTTGTTATTATAGTTTTATCAGTTTAGGAGATATGCACATTAAACCTATTAAAGGGCGAGACAACTCCCACTTTTTAAAAAAAGTTTAAACTGCAGATGCCCCTCCCTAATTTGATTCGTTGTACCAAATAACAGTCTTTTATCTTATTGTGGAGCTTAGTTATGTCAATTTATCTACGAACTCGTCCTTGCCAAGGAACATGTGTACCAAGTTGCATCAAGATATCTTAATTTTTACTCAATTTACAGCTTGCTCGGGCAGATGGACGAACGGACAGACAACCACTCACTCGGATTTCAAGTCCTCTCATTATTCTGATCACTTGTATATATATATCCCTATATCTAACTCGATTATTTTTAGGTGGAATCAAACAACCGTTAGGTGAACAAAACTATTATACTCTGTAGCAACATGTTACAAGAGTATAAAAAACAAATTTCTTGTCAAACTTCAAGACCATTTTGTAAAGCATTCAATTTCCTGTAAAAAGAGATATTTTTTAATGTAGTTGGTATCTGAGTTTTCTTGTAGTTCTTCTATCTGATAATAATAAGCGGAGGACGTTCCCGTTACAATGAAGAGCTCATGCTCGGATAGCCTGCCTTAGAGGTGTCTATCAACCAACTTTTCAGAATATGAAGCGTAAAAAAACATGAGTTTTTTTCAACCCACCCTAGTATATATCCATATATTTACAACATCGGTTGAAAATAGATAATTGTAGATATAAAGGGTGATCCATTTCGAGGTTCCCTACTTTTTTGAAGAAAAAAAACATAGAAAATTTTAATTAAATGGGGAAGGTTTTTTATAATTCGAAATAATTATGAATGAAATGAAATTATCTGCTCACCGAAGTGTTCTCTCAATAAATCCATTGATTGATGCGATGTGTGGGAAGTAGTGCCGTCTTATTGAAAAGAAATGTCGTCGAGATCACGAGCTTCAATTCCAGGCATCAAACATACGGTTATCATGGCGGAACAACGGTCGCCATTGATGGTTACGTTCTCACCGGCATCATTTTTGAAGAAATATGGACGGATGATTCCACCGGCCCACAAACCACACCAAATCGTTGTTTTTTCTGGATGAAATTGCAGTTCTTGAATCTCTTGAGGATTCTCTTTGTCCCATATGCGGCAATTTTTCTTATTTTCATACCCATTGAACCAGAAATGGTCCTCATCGCTGAACAAAACTTGACTCGAAAACGTCGGATCTTCTTGGAACTTTTCAAGAGCCTATAGAGCGAAGTGAAACACATTCTTTATAGAACGTGGATTTTCGTAATAAAGATGAACGATTTGTAAACGTTAGTCAGGCGTAAGTATTTTTATGTTAAACTGCTAATAAAACTAACATGACAGCTTGACACGACTCATGCGAGATCTGTCAAAAAAAGTCTATTGAAAAAAGTACATCTACTTGGATCACCCGTTATATTCCTATAAATACTTTTTCCGTTATCGCAAATTATAAAACGTTTCTTAAATCTTAAGCGATAATTACCCTGAGTAAATATATTGATGATTTGCGAAAATCCAAAATGTGCTGTAAAGAAATTAAAAATTAATGCTCAGCAGCAGTGTGCAAATATCTTCTTAAATTACACGACGTCCATGCAATAAAAGACATGTTTTCCACACATAAACATATTTACATACTCACACTTAACACACAATATCCTTGGGCAATAATAAAATCAATTTAATAGTATTCGTAAAATATTTTTCCTCATCAGCTGAAGTAGAAAGTAAAATGTTGAAAGTGAAAAGATGATAGACAGCGAAGGGGGTGCGCTAATGCAATTAGTCTTAAGTTGTGCCGATTTATTGGAAATAAACTAAATTTACGAAATGTCATTAATACGTCGAAGGTAGACAAAAGTGACAGTGTTGCTTAGGGAAGTGTGTAAATAAATAGTAAATAAAACACACCAATACTTACAAGTACATTGTATATAATCCCTATATGCAAGTTTTTTTGTACATATGTATTTCTTTTAGGTATATGCTGGTATTCGCTTCTCGGAAAATGAGTTCGCTATTTTCAATTGATTTTAGAATCCTGTTTACTGTTTTAAGGAGTATGTTTTCGAAATTTGGACCTCTATGCCACATCAAGTGGAACCAAGTCGGTCTACAATTGCCTTTTGCAGTGTGAAAAATATTTTTTATAGTAAGGGAAAGCGGAATTCTACACATGAATTTACTAAACCGAAACCATTCTCGACCCTCAAAGAAACACCGAATTAAATATAACTTCGTGAAAGTGACAAGGAATTCTATGAATTACCTGTTATTTGAAATGATAAAGTCTCAGTATTGTCATAATTACTAACTGGTTCTATATTATTAGTTTCCCTTATTAATGATATACTGACTAATACCTCAATAGCATATCTGGATATGATTCGAATAGAGCTTATTATTCGTCGTATTGCTCTACGTCTAAGCAGTCTAAACACTGCTTTTTCGGTTTGCACACGAAGTATGTCTCACGCCTTTTTTTTATAGTGGGGGAAGCATCGAAAGCCGAAGTACGAACTTTAACCCGTAAACCTAACCTACTCCCATCTCATATCTCTCCCACGGAACCACTGGACTAAGTATTACTTCAAGGAAGAGAAGAAAACATTTAAGTCTCCACTATAGTACGGACCGACTGATGCCTAATCTGTTGTAAGTGTCTCAATATTGTCATAATCAGAGCTGACGCTTTGCTGACAGTTTTCCATTCAATAGATTACTCACGAATTTTCCACAGTGAAACTACGGCCAAGTCTAGTTTTCAGATTTTCTCTTATACTTGAAAACCGAGGTAAAAAACGTATTCAGAGTCTTCTATACACTCTGTACACGTCGGCCAGTACGGACTAAAGTCATGACGAAAGGTAGCTTCTAAAGCACCCATGTCCACTTAAGATTTGGGTCAGGTGGAAATCCAGGTCCCCATATTATCTAGCTATACACGATATGATGTCTGGTATCAGTCTGTAGGTCCGTTGCTGCAACATTGTGATGCTTTTGGTTCTTTCCTCGCTTTCTGCTACTGTAGAAGGTTCCGATAGCTGGTATAAGTGCGCAAATTCATTTCCCTGGATGTCAATGGGCACCGTATTGGCTAATACTTCAGTAGCGTCGGTTGATATGGTTCGGAAAGCACTTATCACGAGTATTGCAGAAAGCCTATGTACTATGTTTATTGGTCTAGCATATGATTTTGTGTCTAGCACCTAGGAACGGCATACAGTATAACTGATCTCACTACCTTCGCTATTAAAAATTATCGGCGGAAACGCCCACAGCCTGTTATTTGCTTCACCCGTCGTGTTTTCCAGGTGCTTTTTAAATTTTAGCCTTGAGTCCAATATTACACCAAAATATTTTATCAAAATAGTAAAAAGTAAAGAATAGACTAAAGTACCGGCAGGCCGCAGAAAACACTGTATTTCTTTTACTTTACGAGATTTATGGACAAAAATTATGGTTTGCTTTCAACCAATTTCACCTAAATTTTTAAGATGATTGTAAATACTTTCCAAGCCTCGACAATTTTTATGGGGGATGATGGACTTTCAAGTTGTTGCAAAGGGACACTCTTTTTAGCCTGCGGATACCAGTTGTTACTGAATATATGAGCTAGAGAGTTTGTACGCATTCCAATGATGAAGCTTTCCCAGCAGAATCTGATCTCTTCTTAGATTTATTAAGTAGAGAATGTTTATTAGAAAATTCTACCCCATTCTGAATTTTATATCAAATTGTTGAATTAATTGGACAGGTCACACTTAAATTCTAATCAACAAGTATAAAGTAATCCAAAACTATCAATATTCAGTTTCCGAAAACGTTCTGCTATGTTAAAGACTATTTCTACTTGACAATATTATATTGGTAAGTATGTAAGACTTAAACTGAATTGATATTATCTCAACCATTCTTCTCTGAATATTGACTTTTATCAGAAGAATATTATTTGCCTTGAGCTTCTGAATTCACTGGACTCTCCGCATCTATAGAAATGACACTATCTAATACCTTAAATAATACCGTAAAAAATTTATACTACAAGAAATTTTTTTCCTTCTTAACACTGATTGAGTATTATTTTATTTTTCTGCGATTTATCAAACCTTGGAGAATTGCAAATAAAGTATCAAAATGCCCTCTTATAAAGAAATTCATTGTATAACTTTTTGCTTTTCGTTTTTTATTTAAAATCCCTAGACGGCTTTTATCAAGTTAATACACCTTTTATAACCTTTTTACAGTATTTTAGGCAGAAAACTTTTAACAGCAATGTTTACGTCCTTACAAACTAATTAGAGCCCAATACTTAACCCCCGTTTTTACTAAGTGAATTATTTTTTAAGACAAACCTTTAACATAGACCAATACAACAACAAAAGTAACAACCCTTATTTCATCAAATGTATTACCACGTACACCTTAAACCCTTAACAGCACCCATCATAAAAATGCACATAATTAATAATAACACAATCACGTTTAATTTATTACCCGCGTTCGCAAAAAAAAAACAAAAAAAAAACTGTAAACCTTCAATGATTTTCTTAAGCGAGTAATTAGTAACTGTTTCTATTTGTTTGTAGAACATCACGCACCGCTGAGGCGCTACGAATATATTGGACGGACAATTACGTCAGGATAATTGGGAAAATGAAAAAGGTTTTCAGGCCCAAGGTTACTGTTGTACTGTAATACAACGACAACAATGCAGACTGCGGTCGACTGTGGATGGTTTAACTGTCCAAGGACCAGCGGCCTTACGTGGACTATCAGGTGAGGCGAAAATATTTAGTATTATATTACGGCTTGCTGTTGACCCATCCAAGTGGTTTGCGTGAAGGATTATTTAAAATTCGTCAAGAATAATTTAACCGCTTACAAAGCCGATGAAAGAGAAATAGATGCGCTAAAACTACGAGAGAGCGAAATAAGGAGGGCGGTTCTTATATTTCTCACGTGAAATGTTTCACCGTTCTTTATTTTTGCAAGCGCATGATTTATTCCTTTGTTTGCTTTGCGGAAATAAGAAGATTTAAATTGCATAATTTCACAGCATGAAGTAATAGAGCAAAAAGAGCGAATTACCCACAACAAAAGTGCAACTTTCCTGGGAGTGTCGTGTAACAAGAAAACGAGATTCTATAAGATTGTTTATAAGTGTTCAAGATAATACACAATTTTTTTTATGTTATATACATAAACTGCTGACCTATTACAAATAGAACAAGCAACAAGTAAGGAAGGGCTAAAGGTGGGTGTAACCGAACATTTTATACTCTCGCTACTGCAAAACTTGATATTAAATAAATAATGATACCGTCACAAAAATATTCTCACATAATTTCAATACTAGACCTCACAGATTGACCGATATGTTCGATAAAAAATCAGCCATATGCAATGCGGTACACATATTTGGTGTTTGGGTCCTTCAAACGTTAAAGTCCGATTTCGACAATTTTTAGACGTAAGATGAAATACTCTGAAGACAAAAAGTTTTATTTTGAGAACATCATTGATTTGATTTTTATACCATTAAGTGAGAGAATCAGTTGGAATTTAGAAGTTTTTTATTTGGGAAGTAGGTATGGTTTTCGCCTATTTTATGTGTTTGGAATATTTTGGAAACCTTACTCACAAAATTTGGTTAAAATTGGTCAAGTACTTTCTGAGGTATAGAATTACACCTAAATAAGGGCAATACCAAGCCCCTTGTCCTATTCTTACATCTGCTCCTATAAAGCCCTTTCCTGCCATCTTGGTTGCGAAATTTCATACTTGTGGCACTTTTATTCAGTGCGTGGTTATTATCTGATTTTACTCGTTTTCACAGTTTATGAAGATATGTTAAAAGGACTTCTTCTCAGAAAATGTGTTTGATTAAGCTTCAGCGATTTGAAAGATATGCACGTTAAACCACTAAGATGGCGGGGCCATCCCCACTTTATTTCAAAAATGTATTGATAAAATCGATATTCATCTTCCATAAAATCGTGGGATTTATCTACACTACTATTATAAAGAGTAAAGATTTGTATGTAGGTTTGTAATGAATAAATTCAAAAACTACTGCGCCGATTTCAAAAATCCCATCACCTTTGGAAGCTTTCATTCACCCTGAGTAACATACTTGTAGGCTATATTTATTGCTACAAAAGAATATGGTTCCTTACTAAAACTTAAATAATGTAACCCAAGGTGTAAAACAAGTGCCCTAAAACGTCTTTCGTCGCATGCGCTGCGAAAACTATTGATGATATAACAAAAGTATGTTCTACAATATTAAAGAACATATCAATCATATCGAGTACGGTCATCCAAATCTTCATTACCACTATCCAATTCGATTATATACACAAAATAACTTTTAGAGAAAGTAAGTTTTTGACCGTAATTCAATGAAAATGTGCTATAATAATAGAAAAAATATAACAGTTGGAAATTGAAAAAATCTGTTGTACTCTAAATCAATCGCTTATTTTGTTGACGGAAATGAAAATGTATTAAAAAATGACATCACATAATCCTTGGTTGAAAATTGGTTCCCCTATTACTCTTTAGAGTAATTTGAATCCAACTCGAATATGCAGCGGTACACGTTTCATCTCTTTTCAAAAATTCCATTTACTATATTGAGTAGTTTATAATAATATAATTTTATATTATATATGGGTCTTCTAATCTAATATAATTTACGAATATTAAGCAATAAATCTTAGTAAAATGTCACGGATCATTCAACTTTTATAAGCATTAAGAATACATGATATTTTCATTAGCATATCCAAAAGCATATATAATAAAATATACGCAATGTTATTAGCAGTAAAAATTTTAGTTGACATTAACCACCTTAACATACAAACCTATATAACTTAGAAAACTCCTTACCACAGCAAGGATTACTCAGAAATACCCTGATACAATACCGTATATATATATGTATATATATGCTGTGGCAGTTAATACAAAATTATAATTATATTTTCAAAGAATAATTTTATACTTCATAAACGAACTTTCATCCTCCCCGCTTCCTGTTCAACAATGAAAATATAATATGTTTTTAATAGCAATTATATTAAATATTTCGCGATTTTCTTTCAGTCGCAGCCAAATTTTTTTATGGATTTTGTATAATATGAATAAGCATTACCGTTTATATATTTATGTAAACAAGCTTTATAAATATTATGTTTACTAAACGTTAGCTACATATTTTGCTTAGCACCCCTTGTAAATTGCAGCTGTTGGCTCATACGCTCCGGAAACTGCTTATGACAAGCAAGCTATATATCTGATAGCCCAAGAGTCTGTGTGTTGTTGATTGTTTGTATTAGATTAAACTTTTACATATTTGCACAAATATTCACAAACATGCATAACATGTTTGTGCACATGTTACAGCACGGCATGTGCTTCTTTCACCTTTTCTTGTGCACACTTAAGCCTTTCACGGAGACTAGGTAAATCGATTTTTCGGCACTTTCATGGGTTGTAGGCTAAGGGCAGTGCCCTTAACAGGGTAAATATCCGCAAAGGTAAGCAGTAATGAAGGTTCAGTGGTTTAGTAGTTTGACTTCAATGATACCTACATATTTGTATTTGGAAGCTAACTCACATGTGAGCGCATGGCTACGACTTAATTTAACGGTATTGTGTATATAAAAGGTTCTGTGCCATAATTACAACAGCAATTGTGTTACACATATATGGAATTTAATTTGAATGTTATTCTGGAAGGTAAAAGTTTACATATTTTACATGGAATACACAGTCATCAGCTGTCATTTCTTAAGTTTTTATTCGAAAGGTTAATATGTTGTACAACGACAAATATTTTACATACATGAAGAAGAAATCAATTTAATCGAAAGTGGATGTCTAATGAGTGATACTTTTAAAGTCTTCTACAATGTTGACTATTGTCCAGCAGTTGGACGTTTTGTTCTATCGTCAAAAACAGTTTTTCGATATATTTTTGTAGTGAACTTCAATAATCTCATGTCGATCATGAAAATACTGAGAACAACATCCTGGAGTATTAAAGACTAGCTATACAGGCAACAACTAAAAAAACCGCTAGGGTCATTTCCTGCCTGAAATGTTGGCCATGAGAAAGCTGTAGACGCGATGGAATCCATTTTTGTTCACACTGGGCAACAAGCGCATCCATTATACCTAATTCTAAAGATTTTCTGTGTCATTACATGACCGTCTACGAAACACGCAACCAGTGGGATGCACAAAAAGCCATGGAACAGTCGGAATATTAGACTTCAACCGATATACGTGCTACGTAAAAGGCAATAGCTATCCTATTAGCCGGAGATCTGATGGAATCCATTTTCTGAGATTCACAAGTACTAATCGAACCACAACATTTTAAAATCAGCTTGTCAAACATAGCTTTAAACGAGTATCAAGACTTAAACATAATCAATCAAGAATCAATAAAATTAATAAACTGTTCTGTAGTGTGTATGCCGAAAACTGCCAATTAGTATTAAATTACAGACAAATTTAATTGTAGTAGTAGTCGCTTCTTGGCAGGAAATATTAAGTACAGGTTTACTCACACCAAATAGCTTCTCACAAAAGTCACTAGGTGTTTGCAGATGACTTAAAACTCAAAACAATATTTCTAAGATAAAGTATACATATATGACATATAAGAGGCTAGCACAAGATTGAAATAAATGGAGAGGTTTTATTGCGGCTCTTTACCCCCACTCGTAGACATAGAATAAAATAACATTGATCTATAGCCTTTCAACCTTCTGTTTCAAAAACAAAAAACAGGATAGATTATCAATCAGTACAAATGCCATGAGGGGAAAAACATAAAAACTTAAAAAAAATCTTGAAAAACTGTCGCAACTTAAAAAAAAATCGATTGAAGCGGTAATTTTTAAACTTTTTCGATTTTATCTTAAATAATAAAAATTTAAAGTTTTGTTTCATTCATATAAGGATATTCAAAGAAAATGCATGCCAAATTTCAAGTAAATCGGTTGATGACTAGAGAACCTGAGACTTTTTGACAAACTTTTCGGTAAAGTTTTTTTTAAAAATACGTATAAACTTACGACTAAATTACAACACAAAAATTGTTGTAACTATTAAAATATTTCGAGTTTTGATAAGATATTCTTGAACATTGTGATTTGGAAGTAGCTTTTATCGGCGCATCCGACTAACATTGTATACCTATACATACAAACTCAAGTACTTGACTAGGCTTCACTAAATATTCACTTGTTTTGTGAGTTGTAGCTTTTAAATTTCCCCCACTGATATTTCCACACATACAACTATAATATACACTTACATAAGTAAATATATATTGTATTCCAGTATATATTCGAATAAAAGAAAACTTGCTATTCAAAACTTAACCAGTATCCTTTTGGTATTTGCATATGAAAGAAATCACGTGTGAATTGAAAACTGAACCACATTGACAAGTGATTTACTTTGTCGGTGTAATTACAGTTAAAGGTTTGGCTCGCTCGCTAGCTCCCACGTGAGTGGAAAATGGCAAAATCAATTAGTTTAATGCATGTAAATGGCTCCGAGTGTGGATTTGATGTACGTATGTATGTATTCACAAAAAAATTATAGAAACGTGCTTCAACAAGTCAACAAAGCAGAAAAAACTGAACTACATGCAATCAAAGAAAGCGGAAGTTGACTGTGTTATTACAATCTACGCTTTGTCTACTTTCAATTCATTGAAGCAATGTAAAACAAAAAAAATAACTTCCAACTCTGTTTAATCAGCGCTTAAGCCCTTATAAAGCAATCACCATTACTGCGTGTAGTTTTTCAATTATTTATTTTAATTATTTAAATTTTTTTTTCAAGTTTTACGGAGAGCATTATTTAAGTGCATACATTAGGGTGGGAAAAGAAACGAATACCTTTTCTTCGCTTGGTACTCTGAAAAATTGGTATGGTACTTTCTATAAGTATGAGCTCTTAATTGTAACGGAAGCTCCTTCGTCTTATAGTTTTATTTTTTTCTTATTTTCAGTAGAAAAATTCATATCTCGCTTCCATCAGTAAATTTTCTACAAAACTATGCAATTTAAAATTATATATTTTCAATGAGTTATAAAAATCATAAGAAAAAAAATTGCCTTAAAATAATCAAACTTCTACCATTAATGTCTTTAAAAAGGTTGGGTTTACGAAAAAGTCGTAAGAGAGCATTTTATTGAGCTCTAATTTCCTACAAAATCTGTGAAACATGATATTTTTTCAAGTAATTAGAAGCATATAATAAGAAAAAAAAATAGAAAACTGTAAGGCGGAAGACCTTCCCGTTACAATTGAGAGCTCATACTTGGAGATACCAAGAACCAATTTTTCAAAAAAAAAAAAAAAAGAGGTGTTATTTTTACCCATTCTAGTTACATACATCCATATATACTAGAATGAGCCAAAATTAACCTATTGAAAGAAATAAGAAACAAGTAATCTAAAACTTCCTATTATAGTTTTTGCACTCTTGAAAGCTTTTAAATATACAAATTTTTTAAATTAAAAAAATCCTCTTTACGAAAATGTTTTTAAGGAAACTTTATACTCTACATGAAACAGGAATGTACAAAATTTTGTCCTAAACGGTTCAAAACTTTTTAATGAAAACATATTTTTTACGTGTTATTTATATGGGAAACTTTGTATGCTTATAGGCGCCTTTAAACTAAGCTAAAAACTCTTTTTTGCGGGGATATTTGGGTATCTTTATGTGGGTTAATTTTAATCCATTAATTCGATAGGCTAGCTTTTGGCTCAACCTTAGAAGCATATACGTATTTAAGTATAAAACTATTTACATATATAGTCACATAGCAAATGCAACTGAGCAGAGGCGTGTAATTCCTTTGTGCCTTTTATGTCCCCCTAACAATAAAAATAGCTACTGTCTCATTTTTGTCCGAAAAGAGTATCAACGCTGGTCGTGCTCATAATAGATACATACATATGTGGATGTTCACGAACACGAGCTAGCTCTTTTATGTTTGCGACATAGAATCTGCTTCAAGGTTTTAAAATAAGATGCAAAATTATTTATCACGGAATAGCAATGCTATAAGGTCCTACGATAGTGCATCAAAATGGCGCACCCTGCCAATCAAGCCAAGGGTGGCAGCATTCCTACCTATCTACCTTCTCTCAAAACTACTTCTTTCGACCCGGGCGAAAATCTAACTCGCTTAACTGTTCACTATTTTTTAAGCAAGATTGTGTAGAGAAAGACGTTGAGTTAGAAGCATCAGGCAATCACCTGCATACCCGCCAATTTGTATTAAATCTATTTTTGTTTTCTCGGAAAAATCCTAAATAGACTACACATATAGGTACATCAACATAACTCAACAGATTGTTTCAGATATACAATTTCGTAGTTATCGAAATATTAGTAATACTATTGTAATTATGAATAAGCTTGAACTTTAGGTTTAATAATCTTGTCATATCTTGAACAGATATTAGAATATTCGATCGTTATAGATAAGAATTTAAAACTCGTTATCCGGCGAAAGTGAGAATCGATTACAATCAGAAATACAAAAATCCTTAAATCTCCAAATGTTCCCATGAACCGATTTCAAAAATTTGATATTTCGCTTATCTTCAAACTGTATAATGTACCGAATTTAATAGTTGTCGCACCCTAAGTAGCTTTGAACATAACAATTGTATGCGGGGTGAGTGCGGTTATTATCCGATTTCACGTTAAATATAACATTTTTTATTTATTATATCGATATTATTATACATGTTTAGCTTAAAAATAATAAATATTAACAACTTTAAAAATTATATAATATTATTATATTAATTTGTATAGAATATTTACAATATTAAACATAAATTTTTGTAGAGATTCTTATACATATATCCAAATTATATTTCTTTTTTCCATATACTATTTAATTTCTATCATATATTTATACAATAATGTCATATGTAATAACAAATTATATATATAATTTAAATTTTCTTAATTAGAGTATTTACATATTTTTCTTAAAATTGTCTTAAAAACTACTGTCAAAATTCCTATACCATTCCAATTCGATTATATTTGAAAAAAAAAATTAAGAACTATTGCACTAAGTCTGAAAACTTTAGTTCGAAATAGAGACACAAATACTGTCATGATAGCTGTGTACTGTCTCAAAAGTAATTGCATTTACACGGGAAGGATCCATGTTTGAAAATGCCCAATCAATTTGTGTACCGGCAGGTGTAGTTGAATATTCTGCACCAAGCAGGGAACTAAAGTTTTCTTGGAGCAGATTTCTTATTGCACTCCCTGTAGACATTAAACAAATGTTAAAATCTCCATCAATTAGCACATTTTGATTGCCTAACTCAGAAGTAAGGACTTCCTGAAGTTCTACAATTAATTGTCTGACAGAGAAAGCTGAATTTCTATATAGAACCAGAATATTAATATCGAAACATTTAAACACAACCGCTTCTAAAACTTTGCGGCCTGAATAAATTTTCTTTACAGCCTTTGATTCTATAGAGCAAGCAATACTATGCTTTGCATATATTATAATGCCCCGTTTATTTCTGTTGGTTGTTTCCGTGCTATCTATCCTCAGCTCGTTAATTGGAGTAAATACTGGTATATCAAAACTTTCGCAAGGATAGCTCCAAGTTTCTACAAAACATAAAATATCTGAAGATAGCATCAAACAGTCGCTTGTTATATCATTAATGTGAGCGTAAAGGCTCTGAACATTATGGAATAAAATTTGATGTCCTGATGTTCGGGAAATCATAAAATTGAAACTTGTTGTCAAAGCTTTATTTGTGTTCAATTTCCTCAGTTCCCTAAATACGGGATCCGATTCAGAAAATTTGTTAGGAGGAATAAAATTTCCTATGATGAATAGACTTTCTGCAGAAGTAGCTCGACTACAAGCGACATATATTGAAGCTCTAGGCATTCTGGGTTGAGTATGAACTACAACTTTATCATATGTGGCACCCTGACTTTTATAAATAGTTATTCCCTCAGCCGGAACAACTGGAAACTGATTTCTTTCAAATGAAATTTGTTCATTTCTTTTATATTGAAAATATTTTAGAACTTTTTCAATTGGTGTCCAAGAACTTTCTAGAGGATTTGATCGTGCTATCAACCCAACAGAAGGTTCCAAAAATTTAATCCACACAATTGTTGGAAAAGAACAATGGAAATCAATTTGCATAAGTTGTCCAGCTGCCCCATTAACCAAGCCATCACACCTGTTTATGTTCACTGTAATCATATATTTGGCGGAAGTTTTTAGTGTCAATTCATAGGGCAGTCCCTGCGTTTCAGAAGTTTTGAAAAGTTTAACTCTTTCCAAAATATTATCATTTTCATTTATACCAATTCCTTTAACTGAGTCTTTTGCAGTTGAAAGGAAAGCTTCTATTGGGACTGACTGAGCCCAAGGGTGAAAGTGCGGTATGCATCATTGGGATTAGGAGAGAATATCCACCTATCTCCAAGAGGTGAGAGTTGCTTCAAATCACCAAACACTATGATCGGTATACCACCGAAGGGGCTGTCTGTTTTGAAAATTTGTTTTAATCTCGCATCAACAGAGCTAAACATACGAGCACCTATCATCGATATTTCATCAATTATGATTAATTTTAAATCGATAAGTCTGGAATACAATGAATTCACTGTGTCATTGCTAAGTGGCCTCAACTCTCTATTCAACTGATTAACAGGTAAAGAGAATATTGAATGAAGGGTCATTCCACCTATTCCGAATGCTGCTTTACCCGTAGGTGCGCAAAGAAGAATTTTTAAGGAACTTGGATTGGATCCAGGTATAGAATTGTAACGATGGTTTAGAGCTTGATATATTGCAGATATCAAACGACTCTTTCCTACACCTGCACCGCCGCCAATGAACTCATAAAATGGGATATTTCTTTTTAGGTGGTGCATAAAATGTGTCAAATAGGTTCTTTGCTTAGTATTTAGACTTTGAACTAAAGAAAATAATTCCTCAACTGGAATTAAAGGGGGTAGTTTAATAAGTCTAATATTGCAATCAGATTCGGTGCCATTATCTGTTGAATCTTCGCCATGCAAGTCTAGCAAATTTATATTTGGGTTTATTTCTGGAAGTGCCAACACTCGGAACTCATTTTCCACGATAGGTAGTTCATTTTGAGCACCTTCGTCCAAGTCTATTTCATTATAAAGACTTTCTACAACATTTTCAAGTTCTCTTTGCTCAAAAACATCATATTTTCTTTGATTTTCCTCAATTATAATACGATGTGTTATGCAAGTCTGCTCATTATCGTTTTCAATGAGATCTTGCTGTTCATTCCGCCAAGGACAGTAAAGCATTAACATTTCGCGGAAATACTCAACTCTGGCCAAATCTGGGTTAAACCTTCTATACCGAATAATACAAGGTTTGGTACGTTTTTTCACAAAACCGCTACCGTCTTTAAGAGGCATGACAACCCCGCTTTCTGGTAAATTATCGTCTTTCCTATCTTCTTCTTCATGATCACTATCTTGTGCTCTTCTACTAGATTTAAAATATTTATACCTAGATGCAAAATCAGCTAAACAAAGAGTTTCTAACTGATCGGATCTTTGAACATAACGGTCTAAAATACCGGCTACGAATATTTCAGTCGAACCTGAAGGAAGGTTCTGAAGTTCCGCTCTAGGTTTTACCATTCGAACATGTTCCTCAGGTCGAGAGGTATTTATAAATATTTCTGCATTACTTGCTTCCGAAAGATGGAGCCCAATGCAGCAATATACTGCTTCTTGTGCAGATATGTCTGTGCCTGATATAAATTTGTGACCTATATGTTTAAGTTTTTGCTTAATAGTCTATTTTCCAGCATTTACCTCTGATATAGCTTTATTTAAGAGCCTAGAAATTCCCCTGTTAGACTTGTTAATATAATTAATTATATATGAACAGCAAGCATATGCATCCAGTATATATTAGATATCCATATTTGCTCTATGGAGTTCCAAAATCAGAGGATTATAAGCGTTTATAAAACGATCCTGTAATTTTCTTTTTAGAAAAATTTTGGGTTTTGTTAAACTTGACCTTAGGGCTAACAAATAGTCATCAAAAGACATATTTATTCTACTATCAGACAGGAAGTGTTCAAAATCGTTTAAATTAGAAATGTCTTCTGTAGTCATATTTGAATTTAAAACGTTTTGAATTTTGAAAAAGTTTTCCTTGTGTCTTTCTGAATTTTGACTTGTTTCTGTAAGAGGTAACAGTATTTGCGTTGTAGGCATTGGTGGATATGGAATACCAAAACGACAAAACTGTTGTCCTCTTATTTCCCTAGTACAAGACCGACTGTGGTTATGCTTTTGATAACCCAAATAATTTTCTAAGTGGCTGATCGAACCATCAGTAGAAATATAATTGTCAATAAAACTAATGACATCAGGGAATGTCTGAGGATCTTGAAGGTTGATCCTGGGAGCATTATTAAGCCAATACATGCCATGTAATTGCGGGGAACCTCTCTGTTGAAACTCCACTCTCCAGTAGAAATTTGTAACAAAATGCTGTCCAAAAATGCCGGCGTTATCTTTAAAAAGCTTAAGAATTTGTCGATAGCGGTACTCAAAATATCTAGCACAAGTAACCGCGTCTGACCGAATTAAGCGATATCTATCTTGGGTTATTAAACTGTTGGCTTCCTCTTCCGAAATATCTTTAGAATCAACAGTTTTAGAGAGGATGACCAAAAGCTCAACCCACTGAGATTCTGCAGCCGATAAAGTGATAAAGAAGGTTGGAAGCCCAAATTGGGGAATCATAGCGATTGCCTTTTTCTTCTCAGCTTCCCAGTGCGCAGGTGAGGATCTAACGCCTTTCAAAACCTTCTAACCATCATCGTGTTGAATCAAGTTTTGAACAAAGTTTTCGTTTAATAGATTTTGGGCCGTAACTCGGTTGCGACCTGAAAACTTTCTAAGGCAAATGAATATACTATTCTTAATTTGTAGCAGTTCTAATTTTTTGTAATCATAGAACAACTTTGGAATGGTACACGCTCTTCTGTCAAAACGGCGAATTTCAGAACGTATTATCTTGCTATACGTTTCAGAGCATGTACGCTTCTGCGCAACGTATATTGTTCCAAATGACAACTCTTCTGAATTATTATCTTGAATTATGTCAATTGGTCTTTGTGCTTCACCTGGCGCTATAACTAAACGGTTATAGTCTAAGTTTTCTACAGGAATATTGTCCAAAAGAGTTTCTTGACCGCCTGGATTTAGCTCTGAAGGAAAAAGACCCGTGGGAATATTATTACCTGAGGGATTATCATGAGAAGTTTGTGCCGCATGAAAAGATTGAACCAATCGGGAATCCTCTGCAGATGCAACAAACGGAACTTCTTCTTGGTCATTAAATTCTGAAATCCAGTTTTTATTAATATGTGTGTTGAGCTCACGGTACAGAGGGGTATTCACTAAGAACTGCAAAGCTTCCATAATCTTTGCGGGGCGTATGTTATCGATCATGTAATCATGCTTATATTCCAAACGCCTTCTTAAGGCAATTTGTATAATATGAGCCTCATCAAAGGACCTTGGTAGAGATGTCACAATATTGTTAACAGAAATTGGTATATTAACAACAGCACCTTTGAACAAACTCTGAACTTGATATCCTAACGGACGGATTGTCATAAAAGGCAATCTAGGCATTATGAGACGTTCTTCAATTGGGGTTAAACCTTTCAAACAATCCGGTATTTCAGGAAAGTCTAGACCGTTACTTAAACATATTTTTGGAACGTTCTTTTTAACAATTAACAATTTAACAGCACAAAAATTGAAATTTCCATCTGATGGAAATTTTTGCATTAAAAAGAAGGCGGATGCAGCATTCGGGTGACCTTGCCGCCGCAGCAAATACATATTTCAGTAGGGCCCTTATTTAAATTTTGGAAATAAATGTTTTTGAAATCTGTTAAATTGCCACTATTATCAGTTTCTATAACATTATTTTCTCTCGTTAATCGGATTCGTTGGGACTGCCTTTGGATTTCAATTTGTCTATTGAGTGGGTTGTCTCTACGAAGGCGAACTTGACCTTGTCTAAGACGTCTCTAATTCAAAATTTCTTCCCTCATACCCCTCCTACTAAGCTGTCGACGTTGTGTTTCTCTATCACGCTCCCCTCTCCTTATTTCAGGATTTCCTCTTGCATGTTCCCTTTGCATTTGATCACGAATGCGCTCTAAATTCCTATACTCAGGATTTCTTGCGCGAAGTTCTCTATGATCCCTAGTGTTCCTACTTTGTTCATCATAACGTACGTCAGGTTTTTCTCAACTAGATCTATGACCTCGAGTATTTCTTATTTGCTCTTCAGAGCGAATTTGCGGATCTTGCCGCCTTGTTCTATGTTGGACAGTATTTGCAATTTGCTCAACAGATCGAACCTCGGCGTCTTCACGCCGAGACCTATGACCTCGAGTATCTCTTATTTGCTCTTCAGAGCGAATTTTCGGATCTTGCCGCCTTGTTCTATGTTGAACAGTATTTGCAATTTGCTCAACAGATCGAACCTCGGGGTCTTCACGCCGAGATCTATGACCTCGAGTATTTCTTGTTTTCTCTTCAGAGCGAATTTGGGGATCTTGCCGCCTTGTTCTATGTTGAACAGTATTTGCAACTTGCTCAACAGATCGAACCTCGGGGTCTTCACGCCGAGACCTATGACCTCGAGTATCTCTTATTTGCTCTTCAGAGCGAATTTGCGGATTTTCCCGCCTGGTTGATTTGTATTGATAATTTGTTCGGACAGACGTACATCGGAATCTAATCTACGATTAGCGTGACTTACAGTATTTTGTGACTGCTCACTATCTTTATATAAAGAGTTTGCACGAAGAACTCTCATACGTCTTCTATTCTGAAGACGACTTAGTAATATAGATTTTCTACTTAATCTAGGCATAATTAATTAATAATAAATGAATTAATATATAAAATACTTATAGATAATACTTACATAATTCAGTCCGTCCGGGTGTTAAAAGTTGGTCCTAGGTGCTGCTCTCTTTCACTGTAATTCCTTGTAAGTCCTTGCTATGCTATTGTTCGTCACTATACACTGTACTGTGTAATACACTAAAATTAGTTTGAATAAAGCACTTTGCTTGTAAAGACATCTAGTGAAACTGAAACTACAAACACAGTGTACTGATATTTATTATACTCTTGCAACATGTTGGTACAGCTTACGTACTTTTGTATACCTATATATTACTTAGCTATTCACTAACATAATAATACATAATATTTAGTTATAAGTATATTTTAGAAATTAGTAGTTTATTTCATTATATTGAAATTAAGTTCTCGGAAAATCCCTCCGTAAATTACTTTTGTTAAACGCTTTCTAAAACAGGGGGATCTATGGTACCTATTTTGAAGGGTCTACCCATGAAGGCTACATTAACAATAACTTACATATAAGGTTGTCAAGAACGAAGGAAAGCTTTAAAATAGCGCGAATTTCGGCGTTAGTGAACTCCATGTTTACACGTCTATAACTGTTGAACGCAATATCCAAACTAATCATGCATAGCGTTGTTTTGTAGGTTATATCAAGACCTTTCAAATTATGTACAGTGTTGCCAGATACGAGCTCTGTAGCGCTTTGTACATAGCAGCGAAATTCAAAAGACAAAAAAGCGTCAAAAGATATTTGACAACCTTATATAATTAAGTATGGTATACACATATGTAGAACAGGTATGTATATTTTCTTCTTTCTGTCTTAATATCTAAACCTTTCATAAGCTGCCAACGGCGCTAGGTAAAAATGTAATTTTCTTGAGTTTACAGTTCACCATATTAAAATGTGTCGCAAAACTGAAATAATAGATAATAGCATTTTAACCGATGGGTTCGCAGTTTATCTATTACCACATAAAAATGATGTTCGTCCAGCACATTGTTGTCTGGTATATTTTATAATAAGTTCAACATGATGGCTGAGAAAATATACCTAACCACTGATTGTCACCAAATATTAGAAGAAATATATGTATATAGAAATCTATATCTATCACTTTAGGTGATGCAAACAACTCTTTGGTGAACAAAACTATACTCTGTTGCAACATGTTGCGAAAGTATAAAAATGTTGCGAAAGAATTCAACATTCAATACTCGATTATTATTTGGTATCTTATTAACTTTTGTTATTGATCATAGATTTATTTTGTGTCAATACTATTTTTTTCTCCGAAATGTTAACTTTAATAAAAAGAAGCTATTTAACTCAAACATGGTATATGTGATATAAACTGAATCAAAGGGGTTAGATTTAATATGTGGGGTATATGAGGTTGCTGTTGTACCAGAGGAGCGTAAATCAGTATATTAGGGTTATAAGGTTTAAACAGTGTCTAGACCAATTTTATTCATATGCAGCGATATACATTATTTAAAAAAAAAAACTGTCCATTTAATTTCATTAAATTATCAAATTGACGAGAAAAAGTATACCATAAGTAGTACATGTGAGCTGGGAAAATCAAAGACCAGAAAATTCCTCCAAACCATATATTGAAAAATGTTGAATTAAACATCCATTATTAAATGATATCGTGATTAAATTACAATCAAATTTGGTATCTTCTTGACTTATATTAAAGGCCATAAACTTAGTCTCACTTTTATTGCTTGAAGTGAGATATACATAAGTATGAATGTGATATTAAATCCACCAATGTGGCTAAATTTTATATAATAAGCTTAGGTGGCAAACGTCAACCAGAGAATCGGAATCCATTATATGAAGGTGTGAGGTTTAGACTTAGTATATACTAATTTCATTCTAATTCAGCGTCAAACCACATAATTTTTAAGAAATCTTTTCCACTTAATTTCGTTAAAATATCACGTTGATCAACCGGAACGGTGTAAAGTCAGGTGGAAAGACGGAAATCATATATACCTATATTGGGGATAGAGAAATATATTAATTTTGACATTGCTATACTCGAGAACATATTTTAAAGCAATTTTATATATAAAAAAATATATTAATACTCACTGACCGACATATTCGGCATAAAACTGGTTAGAATAACGAAAAGCATTATAAGTAGTATATGGAATTTGAGGGCAGTATTAACCCGATTTTATTAATTTTTTCCAATACCACATACTACTAACATGCCACAGACTAATAAAATGCTCCCACTGTTTCATTAAGGTACCTCACATACCATCACCAATCAAATGGACTAAAGTCAGACGAATGTTCGAAAATCCTGATATTAGTTACATGGGGGCTAAGGAAAATTTTCACCCGATTTGATCTTGTTATGAGTAAAACACGCTCTCTCATTTTCATTGAGATAACTCACATATGCGGTATAAAGTCACGCGGAAGTTCAAAAATATTTATATTAGATATATGAGGGCTACAAGAACTATTGATCCGATTCAACCCATTTTTGAAACAAAGACAAACTATTATCGATAATTTCATTTATTTATTCTATTATATGAATTTCAATTATATATCTTACACAATGGCCGATATTTACGGTAAAAAGTCAACTATAGGTACTGGGGTCCACATATTCAGTACCTATGGGCTTGAACAGTTTTGGTTCGATTTAGAGAATTTTTGGTCACAAGGTGGCATACTTTAAACGTATTATTCACGCAAGGGTTTACGCCGATATAATCATTGTTGCTTGATTTGCATAGTGGAAAGTGAAAGAATCAAGTGGAATTTAAAATGGTGTCATATGGAAAATAGGCGTGGTTGTAATCCGATTTCGCCTATTTTCGCACTATGATATAGAAACATGAAAAGAACGTTACGCACCGAATTTGGTTGAAATCGGTTAAGCAGATCTCAAGATATGGGTTTTCACCTAAAAGTGGGCTGTGCCACGCCCACTGTCTAATTTTGAACGCGGTTCCTATAAAGTCATCTTATACCATCTCAGAGATAAAATTTAATGTCTCTGGCGTGTTTAGTGCTTGATTTATCGCGCTTTTAGTAGTTTTTAACAGTACCATTATATGGGGAGTGGGCGGAGTTGCCACCCGATTTCAACTATTTTCACACCGTCAATAGAAGTGCTAAAAACATTTGCTTCTAGTGAATTTTGTTATTATAGCATTAGCGGTTTAGGAGATATGCACATTTAACCAATTAGGGGCGGGACCACGCCCACTTTAAAAAAAAATTTAACTGCAGATGCCCCTACCTAATGTGATCTCTTGTACCAAATAACAGTCTTGTATCTTATTGCGGAGCTTAGTTATGACAATTTATTTGTTTTTGATTAATGGCGTTTTGTAGTCGTGGCAGTGGTCCGATTACGCCTATCTGCAATACCAACCGTCTTACTGTACCAAGAAACATGTGTACCAAGTTTCATAAAGATATCTCAATTTTTACTCAAGTTACAGCTTGCACGGACGGACAGACGGACGGACGGACAGACAGTTACTTGGAATTCAACTCGTCTCTTCATCCTGATCATTTATATATACATAACCCTATATCTGACTCGATTAGTTTTAGGTGATACAAACAACCGTTAGGTAAACAAAACTATTATACTCTGTAGCAACATGTTGCGAGAGTATAATAAATTCTCAAAATTCTTACTCGATATGTTTATTGTCGTGCTCACATCAATAAAAAAATTTTGGTCGTTATAGCGAAAAAGTTTAGGCCCTATCGCATATGTGACTTAATTCAAGAAGGCTGTTGTAGCGAAACGGCGTATAACCATATAACGAGCGCCCGTATGGTGAGATATGAGTGTATTAAGGAGCGGGGCCAAACCCATTTTTCGAACAAATGACAAATGTCCCTCGATGTCACAATCTCCTTTATATTTTTATACTCTTGCAACATGTTGATACAGAGTATAATAGTTTTGTTCACCGAACGGTTGTCTGTATCACCTAAAAATTATTCCATTAGATAAAGGGCTATATATGTATATGTAAATGATCAGGATGATGAGACGAGTTTAATTGCAAGTAACTGCCTGTCCGTCCGTTTGTGCAAGCGCTAACTTGAGTAAAAATTAAGATATCTTGATGAAACTTGGTACACATGTTCCTTTGCAAAAAACTAAGGCCAAGTTCGTAGATGGGCGTAATCCAACTACGTCCACGCCCACAAAACACCATTAATTGAAAACTTATAAATTGCCATAACTGAGCCGCAAATTAAGATCACATTAAAGCCTCCCCTTAACCTGCATCTTTAAAATCTTCAAAAATAAGGTGTGTCCCCGCCCCCTGAAAAGTGTAATGAATATATCCCTCCTTACAAATAGTTTGTGAAAACTGGTGAAATCGGATGATAATCCCGCCCCCTCCCCATATAACGATTTTTAGAAAAACTACTAAAAGTATTATAACTCAATAACTAAATGCTTCAGAGACGTTAAATTAATTAATTTTCTCACGATGTGAACTGTTCAAGCCCCTAGGTACCGAAGATGTGGACCCCAGTGCCCATAGTTGACTTTTTATTGAAAATACCGAGTCCCTTCCTGACAAAAGTATTTCTAAATGTCAAAAATGGATTGAATCGGGTCAATACTTTCCTTGGTCCTCATATACCTTAATAATATAAATATTTTCGAACTTCCGGATGATTTTATACCGCATATATCGGCCAATATTTGAGTAGAATATAAATGAATGCATTTTTATGCCTAAAATTAGTCAAATCGGGTGAAAACTTAACCAAGCCCTTATATAACTAATTTCAGAATTTTCGAACATCCGTCTGACTTTACTCCATATACTTAGATTGGTGATAGTATGTTAGGTGCATTAATAAAACCCAGGCAGTATTTTATTTGTACCTGGCATGTTAATAGTATTTGCTATTGGCAAAAATAGATCAAATCGGGTCAATACTACCCCCAACTCTCATATACTACATTTAATGATTTTCGTTTTCTAACAAGTTTTATGGCGAATATGTGGCGAATATGATCTCAAGTATACCTGAGCAATGTCCAAATAAATGCAATCAGCACATCCCTTTCTCTGCCCCCAATATACCCCATATTCCGTCTTTCCATCTGACTTTGAACCATACAGGTTGGAAAAAATTTAATATTTTAATTTAATTAAATAGAAAAGTTCTCTTAAAAATTTTGTGGTTTACCGATGAATTAGAATGGATTGGTATAGACCTAAGTCACTATATATTAAATATCGCTTCTTCGGTTGAGTTGATATCACATGTATCTCATTTGAAGATGTTTATAATATAATTTTAGCTGACGTGAACTAAAATATAGCGATAAAATTAAGTCTAAGTTAATGATCTTCAATATAAATTAAGAAGTACCAAATTTGATTGTAATCTTTTCCCCATTTTTTCGAATACTGAATGCAAAATTCTTTCGCAACAATTTTTATACTCTCGCAACCTGTTGCTACTGAGTATAATAGTTTTGTTCACCTAACGGTTGTTTGTATCACCTAAAACTAATCGAGTTAGATATAGGGTTATGTATATATAAATGATCAGGATGAAGAGACGAGTTGAAATCCGGGTGACTGTCTGTCCGTCCGTCCGTCCGTGCAAGCTCTAACTTGAGTAAAAATTGAGATATCTTTATGAAACTTGGTAGACATGTTTCTTGGTACCGTGAGACGGTTGGTATTGCATTTGGGCATAATCGGACCACTGCCACGCCCACAAAACGCCATTAATCAAAAACAAATAACTTGCCATAACTAAGCTCCCCAATAAGATACAAGACTGTTATTTGGTACACAGGATCACATTAGGTGGGGGCATCTGCAGTTAAAATTTTTTTTTTTAAGTGGGCGTGGTCTCGCCTCTAATAGGTTTAATGTGCATATCTCCTAAACCGAAATCGGGTGGCAACTCCGCCCACTCCCCATATAATGGTACTGTTAAAAACTACTAAAAGCGCACAGCCCACTTTTAGGTGAAAACCCATATCTTGAGATCTGCTTAACCGATTTCAACCAAATTCGGTGCGTAACGTTCTTTTCATGTTTCTATGTCA
This sequence comes from Bactrocera oleae, assembly GCF_042242935.1. Classification (NCBI taxonomy): domain Eukaryota; kingdom Metazoa; phylum Arthropoda; class Insecta; order Diptera; family Tephritidae; genus Bactrocera; species Bactrocera oleae. The sequence goes on along the minus strand of NC_091537.1, from coordinate 29,791,955 downwards.
TAGTGCGAAAATGGATTACAACCACGCCTATTTTCCATATGACACCATTTTAAATTCCACTTGATTCTTTCACTTTCCACTATGCAAATCAAGCAACAATGATTATATCGGCGTAAACCCTTGCGTGAATAATACGTTTAAAGTATGCCACCTTGTGACCAAAAATTCTCTAAATCGAACCAAAACTGTTCAAGCCCATAGGTACTGAATATGTGGACCCCAGTACCTATAGTTGACTTTTTACCGTAAATATCGGCCATTGTGTAAGATATATAATTGAAATTCATATAATAGAATAAATAAATGAAATTATCGATAATAGTTTGTCTTTGTTTCAAAAATGGGTTGAATCGGATCAATAGTTCTTGTAGTCCTCATATATCTAATATAAATATTTTTGAACTTCCGCGTGACTTTATACCGCATATGTGAGTTATCTCAAAGAAAATGAGAGAGCGTGTTTTACTCATAACAAGATCAAATCGGGCTAAATTTTCCTTAGCCCCCATGTATCTAATATCAGGATTTTCGAACATTCGTCTGACTTTAGTCCATTTGATTGGTGATGGTATGTGAGGTACCTTAATGAAACAGTGGGAGCATTTTATTAGTCTGTGGCATGTTAGTAGTATGTGGTATTGGAAAAAATTAATAAAATCGGGTTAATACTGCCCTCAAATTCCATATACTACTTATAATGCTTTTCGTTATTCTAACCAGTTTTATGCCGAATATGTCGGTCAGTGAGTATTAATATTTTTTTTTATATATAAAATTGCTTTAAAATATGTTCTCGAGTATAGCAATGTCAAAATTAATATATTTCTCTATCCCCAATATAGGTATATATGATTTCCGTCTTTCCACCTGACTTTACACCGTTCCGGTTGATCAACGTGATATTTTAACGAAATTAAGTGGAAAAGATTTCTTAAAAATTATGTGGTTTGACGCTGAATTAGAATGGAATTAGTATATAGTAAGTCTAAACCTCACACCTTCATATAATGAATTCCGATTCTCTGGTTGACGTTTGCTAACCTAAGCTTATAATATAAAATTTAGCCACTTTGGTGGATTTAATATCACATTCATACTTATGTATATCTCACTTCAAGCAATAAAAGTGAGACTAAGTTTATGGCCTTTAATATAAGTCAAGAAGATACCAAATTTGATTGTAATTTAATCACGATATCATTTAATAATGGATGTTTAATCAACATTTTTTAATATACGGTTTGGAGGAATTTTCTGGTCTTTGATTTTCCCATCTCACATGTACTACTTATGGTATAATTTTTTTCGTCAATTTGATAATTTAATGAAATTAAATGGACAGTTTTTCTTAAAAATAATGTATATCGCTGCGTATGAATGCAATTGGTCTAGACTTTGTTTAAACCTTATAACCCTAATATACTGATTTCCGCTCCTCTGGTACAACAGCAACCTCATATTAAATCTAACCCATTTGGTTCAGTTTATATCACATATACCATATTTGAGTTAAATAGCTTCTATTTATAAAAGTTAACATTTCGGAGAAAAAAATAGTATTGACACAAAATAAATCTATGATCAATTACATAAGTTAATAAGATACCAAATAATAATCGAGTAATGAATGTTGAATTCGCAACATTTTTATACTTTCGTAACATGTTGCAACAGAGTATAGTTTTGTTCACCAAAGAGTTGTTTGCATCTCCTAAAGTGATAGATATAGATTTCTATATACATATATTTCTTCTAATATTTGGTGATAATCAGTGGTTAGGTATATTTTCTCAGCCATCATGTTGAACTTATTATAAAATATACCAGACAACAATGCTAAAAAAGTTTCTTAGAGTGCTGGACTTTGTATAGAGCAAAAAAATCTTTCTACAAAAAATTGCATGAAATAAATATTAGTAATGTAGTATCAAAAGCGACACATTTTAATATGAAGGTCATGAAGTGAACTGTAAACTCAAGAAAATTACATTTTTACCTAGCGCCGTTGGCAGCTTATGAAAGGTTTAGATATTAAGACAGAAAGAAGAAAATCTACATACCTGTTCTACATATGTGTATACCATAATTAAATTTATGTAAGTTATTGTTAATTTAGCCTTCATGGGTAGACCCTTCAAAATAGGTACCATAGATCCCCTTGTTTTAGAAAGCGTTTAACAAAAGTAATTTACGGAGGGATTTTCCGAGAACTTAATTTCAATGCAAAGAAATAAACTACTGATTTCTAAAATATAAATATAACTAAATATTATGTATTCTTATGTTAGTGAATAGCTAAATAATATATAGGTATACAAAAGTACGTAACCTGTACAAACATGTTGCAAGAGTGTAATAAATATCAGTACACTGTGTTTGTAGTTTCAGTTTCACTAGATGTCTTTACAAGCAAAGTGCTTAATTCAAACTAATTTTAGTGTATTATACAGTACAGAGTACAGTGACGAGCAATAGCATAGCAAGGACTTACAAGGAAACAGTGAAAGAGAGCAGCACCTAGGATCCAACTTTTAACACCCGGACGTACTGAATTATATAAGTATTATCCATAAGTATTTTATATATTAATTCATTTATTATTAATTAATTATGCCTAGATTAAGTAGAAAATCTATATTACTAAGTCGCCTTCAGAATAGAAGACGTATGAGAGTTCTTCGTGCGAACTTATTATATAGAGATAGTGAGCAGTCACAAAATACTGTAAGTCACGCTAATCGTAGATTAGATTCCGATGTACGTCTGTCCGAACAAATAATCAATACAAATCAACATAGAACCAGGCGGGAAAATCCGCAAATTCGCTCTGAAGAGCAAATAAGAAATACTCGAGGTCATAGGTCTCGGCGTGAAGACCCCGAGGTTCGATCTGTTGAGCAAATTGCAAATACTGTTCAACATAGAACAAGGCGGCAAGATCCGCAAATTCGCTCTGAAGAGCAAACAAGAAATACTCGAGGTCATAGGTTTCGACGTGAAGACCCCGAGGTTCGATCTGTTGAGCAAGTTGCAAATACTGTTCAACATAGAACAAGGCGGCAAAATCCACAAATTCGCTCTGAAGAGCAAATAAGAAATACACGAGGTCATAGGTTTCGGCGTGAAGACCCCGAGGTTCGATCTGTTGAGCAAATTACAAATACTGTTCAACATAGAACAAGGCGGCAAGATCCCCAAATTCGCTCTGAAGAGCAAATAAGAAATACTCGAGGTCATAGATCTCGTCGGGAAAATCCTGAGGTACGTTATGATGAACAAAGTAGGAACACTAGGGATCATAGAGAACTTCGCGCAAGAATTCCTGAGTATAGGAATTTAGAGCGCATTCGTGATCAAATGCAAAGGGAACATGCAAGAAGAAATCCTGAAATAAGGAGAGAGGAGCGTGATAGAGAAACACAACGTCGACAGCTTAGTAGGAGGGGCATGAGGGAAGAAATTTTGAATCAGAGACGTCTTAGACAAGGTCAAGTTCGCCTTCGTAGAGATAACCCACTCAATAGACAAATTGAAAACCAAAGGCAGTCCCAACGAATCCGATTAACGAGAGAAAATAATGTTATAGAAACTGATAATAGTGGCAATTTAACAGATTCCAAAAACATTTATTTCCAAAATATAAGTAAGGGCCCTACTGAAATATGTATTTGCTGCGGCGGCTTATGGTTTTCACACCAAGTTCGCAAATTAAATTTCGAAACTATTGCGCAAGGTTACCCGAATGCTGCATCCGCCTTCTTTTTAATGCAAAAATTTCCTTCAGAAGATGGAAATTACAATTTTGTGCTACTTGCAAAAATGCGATTGTTGAAAAGAACGTTCCAAAAATATGTTTAGCTAACGGTCTAGAATTTCCTGAAATACCGGATTGTTTTAAAGGTTTAACTCCAATTGAAGAACGTCTCATAATGCCTAGATTGCCTTTTATGACAATCCGTCCGTTAGGATATCAAAGTCAGAGTTTGCTCAAAGGTGCTGTTGTTAATATACCAATTTCTGTTAACAATATCGTGACATCTCTACCAAGGTCCTTTGATGAGGCTCATGTTATACAAATTCACTTAAGAAGGCGTTTGGAATACAATCATGATTACATGATCGATACCATACGCCCCGCAAAGATTATGGAAGCTTTGCAGTTCTTAGTGAATACCCCTCTGTATCGTGAGCACAATATACATATTAATGAAAACTGGATTTCAGAATTTAATAACCAAGAAGAAGTTCCGTTTGTTGCATCTGCAGAGGATTCCCGATTGGTTCAATCTTTTCATGCGGGACAAACTTCTCATGATAATCCCTCAGGTAATAATATTCCCACGGGTCTTTTACCTTCAGAGCTAAATCCAGGCGGTCAAGAAACTCTTTTGGACAATATTCCTGTAGAAAACTTAGACTATAACCGTTTAGTTATAGCGCCAGGTGAAGGACAAAGACCAATTGAGATAATTCAAGATAATAATTCAGAAGAGTTGTCATTTGGAACAATATACGTTGGGCAGAAGCGTACATGCTCTGAAACGTATAGCAAGATAATACGTTCTGAAATTCGTCGTTTTGACAGAAGAGCGTGTACCATTCCAAAGTTGTTCTATGATTACAAAAGTTAGAACTGCTACAAATTAAGAATAGTACATCCATTTGCCTTAGAAAGTTTTCAGGTCGCAACCGAGTTACGGCCCAACATCTATTAAACTAAAACTTTGTTCAAAACTTGATTCAACACGATGATGGTTACAAGGTTTTGAAAGGCGTTAGATCCTCACCTGCGCACTGGGAAGCTGAGAAGAAAAAGGCAATCGCTATGATTCGCCAATTTGGGCTTCCAACCTTCTTTATCACTTTATCGGCTGCAGAATCTCAGTGGGTTGAGCTTTTGGTCATCCTCTCTAAAACTGTTGATTCTAAAGATATTTCGGAAGAGGAAGCCAACAGTTTAATAACCCAAGATAGATATCGCTTAATTCGGTCAGACGCGGTTACTTGTGCTAGATATTTTGAGTACCGCTATCGACAAATTCTTAAGCTTTTTAAAGATAACGCCGGCATTTTTGGACAGCATTTTGTTACAAATTTCTACTGGAGAGTGGAGTTTCAACAGAGAGGTTCCCCGCAATTACATGGCATGTATTGGCTTAATAATGCTCCCAGGATCAACCTTCAAGATCCTCAGACATTCCCTGATGTCATTAGTTTTATTGACAATTATATTTCTACTGATGGTTCGATCAGCCACTTAGAAAATTATTTGGGTTATCAAAAGCATAACCACAGTCGGTCTTGTACTAGGGAAATAAGAGGACAACAGTTTTGTCGTTTTGGTATTCCATATCCACCAATGCCTTCAACGCAAATACTGTTACCTCTTACAGAAACAAGTCAAAATTCAGAAAGACACAAGGAAAACTTTTTCAAAATTCAAAACGTTTTAAATTCAAATATGACTACAGAAGACATTTCTAATTTAAACGATTTTGAACACTTCCTGTCTGATAGTAGAATAAATATGTCTTTTAATGACTATTTGTTAGCCCTAAGGTCAAGTTTAACAAAACCCAAAATTTTTCTAAAAAGAAAATTACAGGATCGTTTTATAAACGCTTATAATCCTCTGATTTTGGAACTCCATAGAGCAAATACGGATGTCCAATATATACTGGATGCATATGCTTGCTGTTCATATATAATTAATTATATTAACAAGTCTAACAGGGGAATTTCTAGGCTCTTGAATGAAGCTATATCAGAGGTAAATGCTGGAAATTATACTATTAAGCAAAAACTTAAACATATAGGTCACAAATTTATATCAGGCACAGAAATATCTGCACAAGAAGCAGTATATTGCTGCATTGGGCTCCATCTTTCGGAAGCAAGTAATGCAGAAATATTTATAAATACCTCTCGACCTGAGGAACGTGTTCGAATGGTAAAACCTAGAGCGGAACTTCAGAACCTTCCTTCAGGTTCGACTGAAATATTCGTAGCCGGTAATTTAGACCGTTATGTTCAAAGATCCGATCAGTTAGAAACTCTTTGTTTAGCTGAATTTGCATCTAGGTATAAGTATTTTAAATCTAGTAGAAGAGCACAAGATAGTGATCATGAAGAAGAAGATAGGAAAGACGATAATTTACCAGAAAGCGGGGTTGTCATGCCTCTTAAAGACGGTAGCGGTTTTGTGAAAAAACGTACCAAACCTTGTATTATTCGGTATAGAAGGTTTAACCCAGATTTGGCCAGAGTTGAGTATTTCCGCGAAATGTTAATGCTTTACTGTCCTTGGCGGAATGAACAGCAAGATCTCATTGAAAACGATAATGAGCAGACTTGCATAACACATCGTATTATAATTGAGGAAAATCAAAGAAAATATGATGTTTTTGAGCAAAGAGAACTTGAAAATGTTGTAAAAAGTCTTTATAATGAAATAGACTTGGACGAAGGTGCTCAAAATGAACTACCTATCGTGGAAAATGAGTTCAGAGTGTTGGCACTTCCAGAAATAAACCCAAATATAAATTTGCTAGACTTGCATGGCGAAGATTCAACAGATAATGGCACCGAATCTGATTGCAATATTAGACTTATTAAACTACCCCCTTTAATTCCAGTTGAGGAATTATTTTCTTTAGTTCAAAGTCTAAATACTAAGCAAAGAACCTATTTGACACATTTTATGCACCACCTAAAAAGAAATCTCCCATTTTATGAGTTCATTGGCGGCGGTGCAGGTGTAGGAAAGAGTCGTTTGATATCTGCAATATATCAAGCTCTAAACCATCGTTACAATTCTATACCTGGATCCAATCCAAGTTCCTTAAAAGTTCTTCTTTGCGCACCTACGGGTAAAGCAGCATTCGGAATAGGTGGAATGACCCTTCATTCAATATTCTCTTTACCTGTTAATCAGTTGAATAGAGAGTTGAGGCCACTTAGCAATGACACAGTGAATTCATTGTATTCCAGACTTATCGATTTAAAATTAATCATAATTGATGAAATATCGATGATAGGTGCTCGTATGTTTAGCTCTATTGATGCGAGATTAAAACAAATTTTCAAAACAGACAGCCCCTTCGGTGGTATACCGATCATAGTGTTTGGTGATTTGAAGCAACTCTCACCTGTTGGAGATAGGTGGATATTCTCTCCTAATCCCAATGATGCATACCGCACTTTCACCCTTGGGCTCAGTCAGTCCCAATAGAAGCTTTCCTTTCAACTGCAAAAGACTCAGTTAAAGGAATTGGTATAAATGAAAATGATAATATTTTGGAAAGAGTTAAACTTTTCAAAACTTCTGAAACGCAGGGACTGCCCTATGAATTGACACTAAAAACCTCCGTATATGATTACAGTGAACATAAACACGTGTGATGGCTTGGTTAATGGGACAGCTGGACAACTTATGCAAATTGATTTCCATTGTTCTTTTCCAACAATTCTGTGGATTAAATTTTTGGAACCTTCTGTTGGTTTGATAGCACGATCAAAAAAGCCTCATCCTCTAGAAAGTTCCTGGACACCAATCGAAAAAGTTCTAAAATCTTTTCAATATAAAAGAAATGAGCAAATTTCAATTGAAAGAAATCAGTTTCCAGTTGTTCCGGCTGAGGGAATAACTATTCATAAAAGTCAGGGTGCCACATATAATAAAGTTGTAGTTCATACTCAACCCAGATTGCCTAGAGCTTCAATATATGTCGCTTGTAGTCGAGCTACTTCTGCAGAAGGTCTATTCATCATAGGAAATTTTATTCCTCCTAACAAATTTTCTTAATCGGATCCCGTATTTAGGGAACTGAGGGAATTGAACACAAATAAAGCTTTGACAACAAGTTTCAATTTTATGATTTACCGAACATCAGGACATCAAATTTTATTCCATAATGTTCAGAGTCTTCACGCTCACATTAATGATATAAAAAGCGACTGTTTGATGCTATCTTCAGATATTTTATGTTTTGTAGAAACTTGGAGTTATCCTTGCGAAAATTTTGATATACCAGGATTTACTCCAATTAACGAGCTGGGAATAGATAGCACGGAAACAACCAACAGAAATAAACGGGGCATTATAATATATGCAAAGCATAGTATTGCTTGCTCTATAGAATCAAAGGCTGTAAAGAAAATTTATTCAGGCCGCAAAGTTTTAGAAGCGGTTGTGTTTAAATGTTTCGATATTAATATTCTGGTTCTATATAGAAATTCAGCTTTCTCTGTCAGACAATTAATTGTAGAACTTCAGGAAGTCCTTACTTCTGAGTTAGGCAATCAAAATGTGCTAATTGATGGAGATTTTAACATTTGTTTAATGTCTACAGGGAGTGCAATAAGAAATCTGCTCCAAGAAAACTTTAGTTCCCTGCTTGGTGCAGAATATTCAACTACACCTGCCGGTACACAAATTGATTGGGCATTTTCAAACATGGATCCTTCCCGTGTAAATGCAATTACTTTTGAGACAGTACACAGCTATCATGACAGTATTTGTGTCTCTATTTCGAACTAAAGTTTTCAGACTTAGTGCAATAGTTCTTAATTTTTTTTTTCAAATATAATCGAATTGGAATGGTATAGGAATTTTGACAGTAGTTTTTAGGCAATTTTAAGAAAAAGATGTAAATAATCTAATTAAGAAAATTTAAATTATATATATAATTTGTTATTATATATGACATTATTGTATAAATATATGATAGAAATTAAATGTTATAAGGAAAAAAAAATATAATTTGGATATATGTATAAGAATCTCCACAAAAATTTATGTTTAATATTGTAAATATTATATACAAATTAATATAATAATATTATATAATTTTAAAGTTGTTAATATTTATCATTTTTAAGCTAAATATGTATAATAATATCGATATAATAAATAAATAATGTTATTCATGGTTCAAAAACGATTTCTTTTCCTACTTCTCAATACAGTTGTAATGCATTCTATATAAAATCAATTATAAGCGTATACAAAAAGCACAAGAACGATTTCTCATAATTTGAGTAAATTTAGTTTACAAATTGCTCTAATTATTTTCACTGTGAGTTAAATGTAAATAACTAAGGCAACAGTTCCTACTTCTAATTATTAAAATATATAAAGAAGTCTCAAACGAATATACCATTTAACTTTGCGAGCGTATAAAATGTTCGGTTACATCCGAACTTAGCCCTTCCTTACTTGTTGTTACGTGTCTTCGTGCATGTTGTTCTCAGAGGTTGAGTGTGGTGGTGTCGTCGGGGGAGCTTGAAATCCTTAGTGTTTCTAGGTGTGTTGTGTTTCATTAGGGCGCGCCAGTTTTACACGAGTAGAGTGGTGTGTATGTGTAGGGGAGGTTTATCTCATTTAAACACAAGTCCTGGATAGTGGTAATGCAAATCTATATTCACTACATCACGTCGTCTCGCCTTATTGTAGTTTTGTTTGTTGATTTTTCGCTATTAATTAACCAATATTATTTCTAAAAATCGTGAGGGATCCTACTTGGTCAGTTGAAACAACAATATTTTGTGATGTCAAAAAAAGTTCATGCGAAGGCCAAAGGGCCAACGATAGAATGCAATAGGTCAAAGGGACCGGGTGGAGTGCGAGCAGTTTCCAATGATTCCGCTAGTCAGGCACACAATAGTCTAATGACGTAGTAGTTTAATAACAACTATATAATTCATTTTTAATCATATATCACTAACCAGACGCTACTATATTCTCTTTTTGTTTCAAAAACTACACATATAACAAAAAGATTCTTTTTACAATCGGAAGCAATAATATTCCTGCAAACGCGCTTTTTAAACTTTCTGTGGGAATAACCACATTTATCTTCATATAAGGGTATTCTTCGAAACCATTAGGTATAAAAAACTTGACTAGGAAGATTATAAAATAGCATCCTGATCAGTTAAAGGCTGTTGGGGTACTCCCGTCTTCTTTTGTTGATGAAAACTCTATAGATAATACTTTTATTGTCAAGGTAGTTGCTAGATTAGTTAATTGTCTGCAGTTGTAACTCGAAGGTAAATCATCCGATCGCTTCTCTTTTTTCTGCTTATTTTGTATATGATTCTTTGTACAATTACCCCAAATTTTCGAATACATGAAAATGTAATATTGGAGGACCAAAAATCATCTAGGTTTTGTGCAATAAGTCTTCCATTTTGTTAACTTTACAATTTTTTAACAATCGTAGGACATTATATAAACACTTGTATACATATTAATAATATTTTTTTGTTTTTTTGGGCCCCAGTAAAACTCTCTAGACCTTTAAGTGACTTGTAAAATAGTGTACGAGTATAACTCTAAAAATCATGTTTTTTGAATTGAAACTATTTATGTACGAGTATACCATATTTATTAATTATGCATTAATATATCCTCAATGTTTTAAGATATTTCACGCAGTAAAATTCTAAAACTCATCTTTTTTTAGGTGGTCACACTTGGTATGCCCTTTAAAATGTTAAGACTTAAATAATTTAGATAGAATTCTATGTTTATTCATCTCTACTATATGTAACATACCTTATAGTTAAACAAAGTAAAAGGGGTTTTAAATCTAATTAAATTAATGTGTTTGTATGTAAATATGAATTTCAAAGTCAAATTAAATTCTAATTAAAGGCAATTATTTCCTATAAACGTGCCAAATGTCAATTGTTTAAGAGAAACAAATATGTATATATTGCCCTTATGTACGTATGTATGTATGAATGTAGCACACAAAAACTTTTGGCTAATATAGGCTCATAAGGTTTTAATTAATTTCACTGCTGTTGACAAAAGTCGTATTTTATCATTGTTTCTGCTCGGCGAGAAAGTTATTTTATGTTCGTTGACTTATGTTATGCGATTCAAGAGCGAATAAATAAATAATTCAGTGGGATTAATATGACTTTGTTAATGAGGATAATTCAAATATAGATTATGAATGGCCGTTAATTGTTTGATGAAGAGTTTAGCAAGACGCTTTGAGATTGTGGCATTTAAGCGATTCGAACCGAATGCTAATGCCTGTATGCTGTGCTGTATTTCAGATATGATATGTAGTTTTGAATGGAAAGGTAGGTCGAAAGAATTCTAAGCCGTAAGGGGCAACAATAAGCTATCATTAAACTTATTGTACACCCAAGAGAGTATCTGCTAAAAACCATTAAAAAATTCAGGACTGGATTTAATAAAGCATCTAGATAATAATAACCCAACGGCAAGGGGCGCAATCGCATACGAGAGTTTTTTAAGTGTTGAGATCTAAAACTGCTCAGCTAAAACTAGAGCTAAGATTTATAGTTACGATATAATAAATTGTTAAATTTTCATTTATTAAGAGAAAACAATAAAGTCTTTTTAATTTTGAAAAGTGAGTCAGATAAGTCAAATGTGCGGGAATGAGAATTAAAATCATGACATATGCGGCGGAATGGCTCGTTTAGTTCAAAATTTGGTATACAGGATTTTAGCAGTAAAGGTCTAAACTGCCTCGAAAGGCGAATCGGGATATTAAATTTAATTTCAGACAGGAGAAAAGAACTACAAACAGTTCCATTCAAAAGATTCACTAAGAATATTATGCCAAGCATTTCCCTACGACTAGAAAGTGTAGGTAGATTAATAAGTTTTAAACGACTAGTGTATGTAGGTAGACTTACCCTAGAATCCCATCGGAAATGCGCTAAGGCGAAAAGTAAAAATTGTTTTTGAACAGACTCTAACTTGTCAGAATGGATTTGGTAGCTAGGGTTCTATACAACAGAGTCATATTCCAATATAGGTCTAACCAAAGTTGTATAAAGTGTTTTAGTAATATACGGATCTCTAAATTCTTTAGACCAACGTTTAACCAAACTGAGGACAGCTTTTGCTTTCCAGACCATGAAGACTAAAATTAAGCTTAGGGTCCATATTAACTCCCAAATCAACATAATTAAAAACTTGCTCTAGAATATGATGTTTTATTACATAAGAAGAGTGGTGCACAGATCTACGGGAAAAGCACATCATTTTACATTTATTGAGATTCAATGGCAAATCATTTCTATCACACCATGCAACCATATTGCTTGAGTCTGTTTGCAACAGACACCTTTCCTCAGTTGAAGTGTATGATTTAAAAAGCCTTACGTCGTCAGCGTATAATAAAATTTTTGAGAATTCTATTACTGAAGAGATATCGTTAATAAACAACAAGAACAGAATCGGGCCAAGATGACTACCTTATCCCTTCCTTACTTTTATACTCTCGCAACCTGTTGCTACAGAGTATAATAGTTTTGTTCACCTAACGGTTGTTTGTATCACCTAAAACTAATCGAGTTAGATATTAGGGTTATATATATATAAATGATCAGGATGAAGAGACGAGTTGAAATCCGGGTGACTGTCTGTCCGTCTGTCCGTCCGTCCGTCCGTGCAAGCTCTAACTTGAGTAAAAATTGAGATATCTTTATGAAACTTGGTAGATATGTTTCTTGGTACCGTGAGACAGTTGGTATTGCAGATGGGCGTAATCGGACCACTGCCACGCCCACAAATCGCCATTAATCAAAAACAAATAAATTGGTATAACTAAGCTCCCCAATAAGATACAATACTGTTATTTGGTACACAGGATCACATTAGGTGGGGGCATCTGCAGTTAAATTATTTTTTTTAAAGTGGGCGTGGTCCCGCCTCTAATAGGTTTAATGTGCATATCTCCTAAACCGCTAATGCTATAATAACAAAATTCACTAGGAGCAAATGTTTTTAGCACTTCTATTGACGGTGTTAAATTAGTTGAAATCGGGTGGCAACTCCGCCCACTCCCCATATAACGGTACTGTTAAAAACTACTAAAAGCGCGATAAATCAAGCACTAAACACGCCAGAGACATTAAATTTTATCTCTGAGGTGGTATGAATTGGCTTTATAGGAACCGCGTTCAAAATTAGTCAGTGGGCGTGGCACAGCCCACTTTTAGGTGAAAACCCATATCTTGAGAACTGCTCTACCGATTTCAACCAAATTCGGTGCATAACGTTCTTTTCATGTTTCTATGTCATAGTGCGAAATCGGGCTACAACCACGCTTACTTCCCATGTAACACCATTTTCAATTCCATCTGATTCTTTTACTTTCCACTATGCAAATCAGGTAACAATGATTATATCGGGGTAAAACTTTGCGTGAATAATGCAAATAAAGTATGCCACCTTGCGGCCAAAAATTGTCTAAATCGAACCAAAACTGTTCAAACCCCTAAGTACTAAATATGTGGACCCCAGTGCCTATAGTTGACCTTCTACCGAAAATATCAGTCAATCCACAAAGAAATCTCAAACGAGTATACCATTTGACTTTGCGAGAGTACAAAAAGTTCGGTTACATCCGAACTTAGCCCTTCCTTACTTGTTAGTATGAAGTTTTACCAACATCTGAAGGCATTTGATTCAAGTTGCAAGAGTAAAATTGTTCGGTTACACCCTAACTTAGCCCTTGCTTAATTGTTTCAATTAACAGTATTTTGTGGGCCTGGCAATAGTTCGATTTCGTCAATCTGAAATTCGACCTCCTTATGGTGTTAAGGAACATGTGTACGAAGTTTCATCAAAATATCTCAATTTTAACTAAAGTTGTAGACGGAGAGACGTACAGAAAAACGCAGAGATAGACATCCGGAATTATATGCGTTTCATCAACTTGATCCAAGTACTTCAAGTTCTTCGACTTAAGCTACTTTCGCATTTAACCACAGATTTGATATCATTAAAGTAACGACTTGTCCATCATATTAAATTGTGTGAAACGATTAGCCATTAGAAGCTTTATACATTTTTGCCCACCAACAGTTCTCAAGCCCTGTGCATCACTTAAATTGTCAAATGAATTAGCCTCAAATAACTGAATTTCTTGAGTCAATGGACTTTTGTTGTTTGCATGATGAACCCTTTTCAACGTTTACACAAATACATACATGCATACTTATGTCCTACGTCTAAAAATGGCAACACACACTCAAAATGGCATTATACATTACTTAGATTAGAAACGTAGTTAAGTATGTGTACTTTTATACTTACTCATGCAAAAAATATAATATATATTCCAGACAGGAAAAAATCACAACAATAAGTGTATTTACAGCTACGAGAATATATATACTTTTGTAAGTGCGTGTCCATATAAATATTTTTATAGCAGTCACTTGTTTACTATTTTACTACGTACAAATGTAAACACACTTCAAAGTACATAGCTAAACGAAATGTGTATACACATTCGGGTGTCCCTAATTTCCAAAGTTAATTTGTATACTCTTACAACAAGAGTATAAAGGTTTTGTTCACCTAACGGTATCACCTAAAACTAATCGAGATAGATATGGAGTTATATACCATGAGTATATATAAATGATCAGCATGACGAGACGAGTTGAAATCCGGATGACTGTTTGTCCATCCGTCTGTCCGTCTGTCTGTGCAAGCTGTAACTTGAGTAAAAATTGAGATTAATGAAACTTGATACGCGTGTTCCTTGGCAAAAAAGGGAGAACAAGTTCACTGCCACACCCACAAAGTACTTAATTAAGATATAAAAATGTAATTTGGTTTAGATAATCGCAATAGCAAGAGGCATCTGTTAGTTATCTTATTTAAATATCTGTTAAACCACTTAAGATACAATATTCAAACTCGCTCAGGACACATTTCTTAATCACATAAGCCGACAATGTAAAAATGGATGAAATCGAATGTCCACTCCCCATATAACGGTTCTGTTATAAACTACTAAAAGCATGATAAATCAATAAATAAATACGCCAGAAGAGGGCTTTATAGTCACCGGGGTCAAAATAATTGCGGGTACCGCCCACATTTAAGTGCCCATATCTCGGGACCTACTCGACCGATATCGACACTTTAAAAATTGTCAGAATCGGACTACAACTGTTCAAGCCCAGATACCGAATATATGTACCTAATATGCAACTTTCAATATATATTTATAAATTTCCTTGGAAATATTTTCTCAAGTATACCTGAGCAATGTCCAAATTACTGCAATCATGCCCATCCCTTTCTCTGCCCTCTCCATTATTTTTGCATGAAATTGAATGCTTTAATTTTTACTTTTCGTATCCAGCCTTATTCAAATGGCTCCAAACGGTTTTTTTTGCAATGTTTAGGTCCTGCACAATTGTAATGGATGTTTGGACGCGGCGATTTCGATTAATTGATCGGACTTCCAGAGCGTGGTGCATCTTTGACATCGAAATTACCGGAACGGAATCGACGAAACCAAAATTGCGCATGATTCGCTGTTACAGTACAAGTAGAGTACAAGAGAGTCATGTAAGTTTCACTATTTATAACTCAAGAACGGTTTAACCGATTTGGTTGAAAATTGGTGGGGAGATAGCTTAGAACCGGGAAACGGACATAGGATATTTTTTATCTCTTTATGTTAAAAGTCAATACCATTCATAAATACAACAATTTTATTTCAAATCATAAGCCTGTGTTCAAAATTCATGTATCATTTGAATATTTTATTACTTCAAAAAAAATATATATAATAACAACACATAGCTACTGCAAGAGTAAAGTAATTTTTGTATACATATGTATATGGATTATACTGATTGTTGCTACTGAACAAAGCGGTTTTTTTAGGACCATGTGGAACCGGTAAGACATTTTTAATATCACAACAGAAAGTAGCATTGATAGTTGCATCGTCAAGGCATTGCGATGTGGCTGTTTTACCACTGCCTGGAATCGCCGACAGCCCGGCCATTTTTCGCTTATCTTAAGGCAATAAGATTAACGAATGTTTAAGTAATCGTTCTTATGGTGAAATGTTGAAACACTTCAAGTGACCATAAGTATAATATGTGCGAGCGATAGCAAACTGACCCACCATCAGATATATTGCAACTTCTAGATATTGGGAATGGTAGAATTGAACTGCAACCAAATACGCAGTGCGTCACGAAAAAACTTGATTAATTGAAAGTATATTCCTGAAAGTAAAAATTAATTTTTTGGATCATAACTGGCTCAATAATATGGCTACATTAGCGGCTAAAAATGTAGAAGCTGATGAAATTAATTTCCAATTGAATTTTCAGTAATTAGTTGTTGTCAGGATAAATATACTCTGAATGACATCACATAATCTTCGGTTGAAATTTTTTGACCTATTATTATTCAGCGCAACATTAATCCACCTCGCAACTGTACACGTTTGGTAATCAAAAAGACTACAAGAAAAAGGATTGTAGCAATCATTTTGACTAGAAAATTTAATGGAGAAATTGTCGTCTTGCCACGTTTTCCAATGATACTGTCAGAATGCACGATACGAATAGACCGTGTTTAAATCATTTTACTTTTCCCATGTACATATAGACCATGAGATTTTTTTATCTTTTGCATAAAATTTTTTATCTCCAAAACATATAAATCGGAACGTCTGAAAAGATATTGTAATAAAAAATTTTCAGCTATACAAAAAATATTTTTTTTTTCATAAAAACATTTTTTTTAAGTTATAAGCAATTAAAGTTATACATCGAATGTACTGACGTTCTTACAGTATCATGTCGTATTAATAACACAATTCAATATTTAATGTACTGCGAATAACTTTTAAAGAAATATTTCTATGGAAAAAATCATTCAAACCATTTTTATATAGTATTAAGCCTAAAACTGAAACTCCAGGGGGTGTCTGCAAAAAACATTTAACATGAGAAATAATGGAGACCCTAACACATTTTTATGGTATTTGCTAATGGACAAAAGGCAGCACTTGACATGTATTGTCAACAGAGAGTATGCAAATGTCAAGTGTACATACCCTCTAGGGAAATATGCGAACTACAGCGATATTGCACGAAGCTCTCTAGAAATGAAAGTAGCCTAGTTGTGCTTATCTACAATTCTGTTGCTTGGAAAAATTTAACATATATGTAATAAGTAAAGTATAATGAAACTCAAGCTAAAGCATATGTTAAATAATTTAGAAAAACTAATTCTTACCGCAAGGGGCTAACGCCACTCCAGAATAAAACAAGTAAAAAGGGACTACGTTCGGGTATAACAGAACATTTTATGCTCTTGCAATTTGCAAGGATCAAAGCCGGGAAAACACCTTCAGGTATTGGCAATAATAAAAAACCAATTTCATTTATATTGAGTATCAAACCATTAATTAATTTTATAACTTTTAAGAAAACGAGTACACTTAATTTTATTAAAATATCACACATTTTGTCACAAAGACAGGTCGAAAGTCGGAAATCCATATATAGAGTATATTGAAGGCAGAAGAATGAAAGGGCTGATTGCATTATTTTTGACATTGTTCGGTACTATACTTGAGAACTTATTTTCAAGCTATTTTCTAAAAATATAATTATATTACATTATATCATATATGGAGTAAAGTTAGCCGGATGTGACAAAATCCTGAATATCAGTTATATAGGGCTAAAGATAGATACACTGTCATTAAAAAAATATGCTGTCTAATTTTTATTGAGATAACTCACATATTGGCTGAATATGCGGTATAAAGTCACCAGGAAGTTCGAAAATCTTTATATTAAGTATATGAGGGCTAAGAGATGTATATTGGATGTTACAAACTTCGTGGCAAACTTAATTTACACTGTTCAAAGTATAAATATATATATTTTTCACTCGATACTAGTGCTAAAAATATACATATATAAAAGGTGGCGCATGAACCGTGCTACAAAAACAAACCGTAATAACTTTTATTTTAACCAATGCATTACATTTTTTTTTCTTTTATTGTATAGCAAATTTTATTTTATTTTGCATAATAAATTATTTTTAAAATTTATGGACCGTAAATGAGCTCCTGCTCAGCCCCGCATATTCGAAGCCTAATTAGGAAATTATTCATTGCACCCTGAAGGGTTAAAGTCGGGATTGCCTCAATTATCGATTTAACGGACTGGGTTTTGTTTTGTACACTTCTTTCTTGACATAACCCCATAAAAAAGTCTGGTGCAGTCAGGTCAGGAGACCTTGGGGACAAGCTGAAAGTGGAGTTTCTTGGTATTAATTTGTTTTCAAATTTTCATTTAAACCAAACGCTATTGAAAAGGATATGTCTTCGGCGCAGTTCTGGGTAAAAAAAACTCATTTTACATCTTTAAATAGCGGTGCAGTTACTGTTACACCATTTTCTTCAAAGAATTATGGCCCGACAATACACCTTGATGAAACTACGCAACACACAGTGACTCGTTCTGGTTGAAGCTCCGTCTCGTGGATTATTTTTAGATTCGATTCACTCCATATACGGCAATTTTGCTTGTTTACATTTCTGTTTAGATCAAAATTGGCCTCATCAGACATAAACAGATATTTTAACAAGTTATTGTCTCTATAGCCATTTCAAAATTCAAGTCGAATAGGCAAATCTAGAGGGTTTAGTCGACTTTTTATTTGAACTTTGTGTGGAAACAGGTTAAAGTCATCATGAATTATCCGTTGTAATGACCGTCTTCTAACTCCAAGTTGCGCCGATAAGTTGCGAGTCGAAACTCTAGGATTTGCCTGAATTGACGATGCAGCAACCGCGATTGTTTCTTGAGCACGAGCATACAGACCTCGATGGTATGATCTTCTTGCGATACTTCTAAATCCGGCAAACATTTGTACCAAACTGATAATGGTTCATCTACTCGGGGGAGGACCGCCAAAATCCCGTCTGAATTCCATTTGAACGTAAATCCAAATATCCAAAACCCTCTTTTCAGTATCCCAAGCATTCATTTTTCTAAAAATTTAAAAAATAATCTGCCAAACAAAATAAAACTAAGTCAAATATTCACACAGAAAAAAAGTTATTACGGTTTGTTTTTGTGGCACGATTCGTGCGCTACCCTGTATTACACAACAACATATCGAGATTTTTTTTATTCCCGACCACGTTTGTCACGTTTCGAAATTTTTATAGGATAATTCTATAAACATTTTTAGGAGATATTTTGAATATATGGTATATAAATATAGATCGAAAATTGGCGGAAAATATTTTCTGACCCTGGAACCTTACAATGGCCGGCCTACAGCCACCGATATGCTATTTCAAATTTTATTTTAAAATTTAATTGGTGTAACTCTAATATTAGATACTTATTAAAGCTTTTCCTGCTATTTACGAAGAGAGGATTTTACTAAGACGACTATTGAAATCTCATATTCGGATTTATGACGGCTTATAACTCGTTTTGGCTTGTTAACGACATAAATAACTAAAAACTTATAAATTTCCTAAGTGGGGTTTTAACGTCAGATGTACTCAGTGCAAGTTGAATTTGAAAATGTAGGTGGATTAGAAGAAAAAGCATTTTTTCCGTTAGCAATATGTAGTAACACCAAAAATATATAAAATCGGGTCAATACTATCACTATTTTCCATATACCTAATATAAAATTTTCAAAGTTCCGATTGGCTTTATTCCACATGTACGTACGATATCGTTAGAAAACTTAAGTGAACGTATAATATTGGTTATATTATAGTATACCGCCGAAAATATGTGAATTTAGTTAACGAAATACATAATACCCTTATACTACATATGTTCATAAAATGATTTTTGTTATTTTTACAAACCTTATGCCGATTATGTCGGTCAGTGTGTGAGTTATTTATTTATAAAACGGCTTGAAAATATATTCTCGTGTATAACTTAACAATATCAAAGGTTAATGCAATAAGCTTAGACCTTTCTCTGACCCCAATATACCCTGTATAGTGATTTCCAACTCTCCAACTATAAATCGTTTAGGTTGCCCAAGTTTTTAATGAAATTAAGTGGACAAGTTTTCTTAAAGATTATAAAATTATATTAATGGTTTAGCGCTAAATGGGTATGTAAGGTAAATAAGTTTTATGTGTAAGTTTTGGTGTAAACCTCATATCCCTAATATAATAAATTCCCATCCTTCGGTTGACGTTTTCCACGTCATCTCAATATATTCAATTTAGCCGCTTCGGTTGAGTTTATATCACATATGTTCTATTTAAAGATGATTTTAATATAATGTTCGCAAATTCGAATAAAACAAACAATAACATAATTATTTAATAAAATAGCAAATTTTAAATTTCATTTTAAAGGAGGTGAATTCTTTCGCAATATTTTGAATATAAAGTTTTGTCACACCTGAAAGTATTTCCCATACTTTAATCCTTGTAACTTACAAGAGTATAAAATGTTCGGTTACACCCGAAATTAGTCCTTCTTTACTTTCCAACAACAACACCAACTACACATACATAGGATAACAAAATTTATGTTTAATTTTCCCTGCAAAACTTTTCGGAACTCCATTCTTGAATGCGAACCTATAATTTATAATTTTCTACCATTTTGACTCTTCTGTTCTTCGATAGATTGGGAAATTCCTGACCTAAATTGGGCCTTGAAAATCTTAATGGCGGGTATTCTAAATATTATTCTACCTTATCCATGGTAAGCAAAATATGAGACTACCATACCAACATACAAATGAACTATTCAACACTCGAGTCGACGCCGAAAAACGCTTCAAAACAGTTTTCTCACATTGATCAGCTTCGGTCAGTTTCCACTCTGCGCTGTCCGTGCCATTTCGTGTGAAAATGTACCCGCATAGTTCTCGAATTCGTCAGCTTTGCTCTCGGCTCAGCTTTGAGCGTCCACCCTGCAGACTCCCTAAGTTGGTATTTCTATTTATTTGTATACAATGAATTTCCCTTGGGTGAACTGTGCTGTTTGATTGTGTGGTTGAACTTTCAGAACTCAACGAACTTTCAACTTGTTGTATTTTAAATAGATAAACTGACTGGATGTGCATATGTAAGTCGTCGTGTCTTTGTATGCCCTAAGTGATGGGTTACAATAAAACTTCTAATAATACAGGTGAGCTGACTAATTTTTCTTTGCCATGTTTGTGAGGCAATCAATCAGATTGAAAGGATTCCTATCAATTTCCTCTGGTATTTTAAATATTTTGCTTTCTTACAAAAAAGCTCTAACAAAAAGTTAATCATTCAATTTGCCGGTTTCATTTAATCCAGTACCTTTTTCAATTTTACTTCTTTTTAGTTTTGTACTTTATTTACAACGACCCTTTTTTTGAAATTTCCCTCCTGCTCTGGCTGTCAGTCTTCTTAGCCATAAATGTGCTCCCATCAATGATACTTGTTGAAGGAACTACTGCTGTCAACTTGCGGCCAATTTTCTAATTTTACATTTTTTAAAGAATGTTTGTAGATATACACAATTTTTTTACACACATGTATTTGCAAATAAGTTTAATATTTTATACTCGTACATAATTTCTCAGGGGTTATATACAGTGAAATAAATACCAGTGAAATACCAGTGAAAATAGTATACTCGTTTGAGATTTCTTTATATATTTTAATAATTAGAAGTATGAACTGTTTCCGCAGTTATTTACATTAACAGTGAAATTAATCAGAGCAATGTGTAGACTAAATTTACTCAAATTATGTGAAATCGTTCTTGTGTTTTGTTTCATACGCTTATAATTGATTTTATGAAGAATGCATTATAACTGTATTGAGGAGTATGAACAGAAATCGTTTTTTGACAATGAATAAATTTTTACACTCTCTTGCAACATGTTGCTACAGAGTATAATAGTTTTGTTCACCTAATGGTTATTTGTAATACCTAAAACTAGTCGAGTTCGATATAGGGTTATATATATATAAATGATCAGAAGGAGGAGACAAGTTGAAGTCCGGGTGACTGTACTGAGAACAAATATTTTAAGCACTTCTCTCGACAGTGTAAAAATGAATGAAATGAAATATAACGGTAATGTTAGAAGCTACTAAAAGCGCGATAAATCAAGCACTAAACACGCCAGAAACATAAAATATTAGAATTTTATCTCTGGGATGGTATGAGATGATTTTATAGGAACCGCGTTCAAAATTAGACAGTGGGCGTGGCACCGCCCACTTTTAGGCGAAACCCCATATCTTGGGATCTGCTTAACCGATTTCAACCAAATTCGGTACATAACATTCTTATCAAAAATCTATGTCATAGGGCGAAAATGAAAGAAACATTTCCCATACAACATCATTTCCATCCCAAAATTCCATCTGATTCTTTCACTTTTTTCTATGCAAATCAAGCAACAATAGCTGTATCAGAGAAAAACTTTGCGTAAATAATGCATTTAAAGTCCACCTTGTGACCAAAAATTGTCTAAATCGAACCAAAACTGTTCAAGCCACAAGATACTGAATATGTGAACCCCAGTGCCTATAGTTGACTTTTTACCGAAAACCGTCTTACGGTGAGAAACATGTGTACCAAGTTTCATAAAGATATCTCAATTTTTAGTCAAGTTACAGCTTGCACAGATAGATAATATTCGTTTGTGTATATGCTTGTGTTTTCAAAAATTCTTTTACCGGAGTTTGGAATTATTCTTGACTTTGTTTTAGAAAATAGTTTTCAAGATTACTTTCCAAAGTTTTAGTTAGTAGGGTTTCAGAACAATATTTAATTTGACCCTTATCCTGGGCACATCTTCATTTAGATCTTCGGTTCCTTCATCAGATATTTAATAATATTTCCCTCATTGACAATGTCAATATTACACAAGTATTATCCCGTATTAACAATTTCGTCGGATAACAAAGAGTCATCCGAATGCTGACTTTACTGATTTTCCGTTATAAGCTTCATCTGATAACGTCAATATGGAAACATTTTCCTCTGCATCAAAGACAAAAATTTCACTCACACTTTTTTGAAAACGAGCTTTTGAAAAACAGTTTTTAATTGTTTCCACCGCTACGTTGTCCCATGCAGTCTTTATGAAATAAACAGCCTTCAAAATGTGAAATGTTTTTGAAAGTTTTTTTTATTGAAATGTCTTCTACTCTTGTGAAAAAATATTGTATTTGTAGTGAAATTTTACATCTTAACATGTTTATGTTCGTCCTCACATTTTTACATATGGTAAATGTATGGTATGGTGTGTATGGTATTTACTCATATTATTTGTACATAGATATCGACTTTTCGGCTTAGTTACTCTACCTTTACTTCAATTATTGATCATCGTAGTCCGCAAATAACAGATTCGCGTCCGCTCATCAGAGTATTTTTATTGTTTTCTTTACACTTTCCTTCAGTAATTCAATTTTCTTGTCCGTTATCGAGAGGTCCGGACTGTTGTTCTAAAAAGCCAACGTGAATCTTGGTTCCTGAATTTTTATCCGGTTAAGAGAAGGATCCGTTTATTGGAGGTGTCCACAAGTAGAGGTTTCACTACGTAAAAATCTTATACTGATGATTATGTTTAGTTGCATTTTATCTAAAGGAAAATGATTTGGAAGACTTTTTTGTAGCTTTTTATGTTTTGCAACAAATGCTTAGATTGAAAAACCAAACTGACCTTTATACTAACATTATTTCAGGTAGCAGAGTGTTATCTTCACTTTTTCTTTCAAGGAATACATTCCTGGCAGTTTCAAAAAAAAAAAATGAAAAGAATTTCTGTATTTTGGTTTTTTTGTATTTTGATGTCGAACTCTTGTGAATAATTCCTTCTTTCTAAAATATTATTATTTTGTATCTGAATTTTCGCCTTTTTACTCAAATAAGAACCTTTTTCGCACATTCTGAGTTATCTTCGAACTCTCTACTGCAATAAGTGCCGTTTCAGACAGGGATGCAAAAGAGTCTGATGTTTTTCAAATTTTCTTTTGGTGTCGCTCTGGGCATTCACACGGTCAAAAAGAGTCCAGCAACTCGAGTCTAGTTTTTCTGCATTCCTTTTCACAAAATTTTCGTAAATATTTGTGCGGTTCGACTGCGCAACACCGCGCAACACTGCGTGCTGCGTATTTCATTTGTATGTTGAGATGATGGTCACACATTTTGCTTGCAATGAATTACCATGAATATGGTAGAACAATATGCATAGTACAAGTACCAACCCGCTAAATAGTTTCAAAAAAATACTAAAGACGGGAATTCCCTAATCCACAAGAATGTATTGAATATCCGCAACTAATATTTTCAAGGCCAAATTTATAATAGCAATTTCCTAATCTTTAAGTATTAAAAACTCATAATTTCTTTACTCCGTATTAAAAATTCATAATTTCTTTACTCCATAATCTATATCTTAATTTTCTCCTTATTTACAATTTGTCATAATATTTCTATTATTCTATGCATACGTATTTGCATATTACATACAAAAATAGATAACAGAACTCAAATTTGCGATCGAATTCATTTGAAACCGAGCGCTCTTGCAACCATTTAAAGAATTTGAAAGTGAAAAGGAATGCTGAAAAGGGTAGCAGCGAGCTGTTACGAACAAGAACACAAAGCGTGCCACCCGAACACGAGTGGCACGGTCCCTTCGTCTTTCCTCGTCATCCCCTCACCCACAATAAACTGGTATGAGACTCTTTTGCGTCCCAATGTGAAACGGCACTAACACACCATCATTTTCAACTCATCGATAAATCACATATGTCAGATATACATTTTTTTGCTTTGCTTCTCCCATCAAGTTCTCAACTACAACAATAATTATTGCAGGCAATACACATATTTGATGCTTACTCCAAAAGATCAAAGGCCCTTAAAGTAAACGAGAATCTCACTTTTAAATTTAAGGCATGAACTCTCTCAAAACATGTTTATTTAAATTTAAGTAACTAATCCACTCAAAAGTCTTCTAGTGGCTTTTAGCACTTTACTTGTACTAGGTTGTTAATGTTGATGTGATCTGACAAAATTTTATTTTAGGTTTAAACAGATATTGAACCCAGGTCCTGATTAGTAGCAACGTAGACTAACCACCACATCGTGACAGCATCATAGTTCCCTTTCTCTTGTCATTATTTATTTCAAATAACCATATCGTTCCATTATTATAATTTTTAAATTAAGGGACACACTACGCCAATACAAAGGACATGTAAAGAATGGAGCCTATTGATCAGTGGGAAACTCAGTATACATCAATTGGGTACACAGTTATATATCAAAAAAGGAAACGTAAAAGACGTTCACTAGGCCCTTCAGCTCAAAGACTGCTTGAAACAAACGACCACCACAGGGCATAACATAAAATTACTTTGGGCTATTTTGTGTGGTGGACAGATCAAAAGGATTATATTTCTAGAAAAGAGGGAATTGAGTATTATGAGTATATACCTATCTGTCTCAAAAACTTGGTACAGGAAAATTGGCAAAGTGCTGAGCAAATACTGAGGTTAATTCAACATAGAGTATTAGCTCTCTCAATGCCCAACCGGCAACTGTTTCCAACCTAAAAGAAACCGAACAAGTCAAACTACTGTAATAATTCTTCCAAAACTTTTTCTTATCAGCAGAAGAATACGTCCTACTTAATTTAAATAAGTTAAAACCATCTTTTAGTTATGGCCCAGACATGATACCCTCATGCTTCCTAAAAAATAGTGCCAAATATATTTACTTACCTTTGACAAGGATATTTAATTCCTCTCTTAAACACTTTATATTTCCTTCAATATGGAAACAGTCAATTATAATTCCTTTGCATAAAAGTGGATTTAGATCCAACATTGAAAACTATAGAGGTATCGCAAAACTATCAGTTATACCTAAACTTTTTGAAGCTATCATCACTGACCATATAACCTTTTCGATTTCTCCGTTAATTTCCTCATTTCAGCATGGATTTCGTAAAGGGAATTCGACTATAACAAACTTGCTTGAATTTGTAAACCATGTATTATTGGGTTTTAGGGAACATAAGCATACGGATGTTACATACACAGACTTTAGCAAAGCTTTCGATAAAGTAAATCTCTCGATTCTCATACATTAACTTGATCTGCTGGGCTTTCAGCAAAGATTCCTTCAATGGGTATCTTCCTATCTTTATAATAGAACACAACGAGTGATATTTAAGGATACACCTTCAGATACAATTAATGTTTCTTCAGGTGTTCCGCAAGGTAGTCATCTTGGCCCGATTCTGTTCTTGTTGTTTATTAACGATATCTCTTCAGTAATAGAATTCTCAAAAATTTTATTATACGCTGACGACGTAAGGCTTTTTAAATCATACACTTCAACTGAGGAAAGGTGTCTGTTGCAAACAGACTCAAGCAATATGGTTGCATGGTGTGATAGAAATGATTTGCCATTGAATCTCAATAAATGTAAAATGATGTGCTTTTCCCGTAGATCTGTGCACCACTCTTCTTATGTAATAAAACATCATATTCTAGAGCAAGTTTTTAACTATGTTGATTTGGGAGTTAATATGGACCCTAAGCTTAATTTTAGTCTTCATATTGATACCATGGTCTGGAAAGCAAAAGCTGTCCTCAGTTTGGTTAAACGTTGGTCTAAAGAATTTAGAGATCCGTATATTACTAAAACACTTTATACAACTTTGGTTAGACCTATATTGGAATATGACTCTGTTGTATAGAACCCTAGCTACCAAATCCATTCTGACAAGTTAGAGTCTGTTCAAAAACAATTTTTACTTTTCGCCTTAGCGCATTTCCGATGGGATTCTAGGGTAAGTCTACCTACATACACTAGTCGTTTAAAACTTATTAATCTACCTACACTTTCTAGTCGTAGGGAAATGCTTGGCATAATATTCTTAGTGAATCTTTTGAATGGAACTGTTTGTAGTTCTTTTCTCCTGTCTGAAATTAAATTTAATATCCCGATTCGCCTTTCGAGGCAGTTTAGACCTTTACTGCTAAAATCCTGTATACCAAATTTTGAACTAAACGAGCCATTCCGCCGCATATGTCATGATTTTAATTCTCATTCCCGCACATTTGACTTATCTGACTCACTTTTCAAAATTAAAAAGACTTTATTGTTTTCTCTTAATAAATGAAAATTTAACAATTTATTATATCGTAACTATAAATCTTAGCTCTAGTTTTAGCTGAGCAGTTTTAGATCTCAACACTTAAAAAACTCTCGTATGCGATTGCGCCCCTTGCCGTTGGGTTATTATTATCTAGATGCTTTATTAAATCCAGTCCTGAATTTTTTAATGGTTTTTAGCAGATACTCTCTTGGGTGTACAATAAGTTTAATGATAGCTTATTGTTGCCCCTTACGGCTTAGAATTCTTTCGACCTACCTTTCCATTCAAAACTACATATCATATCTGAAATACAGCACAGCATACAGGCATTAGCATTCGGTTCGAATCGCTTAAATGCCACAATCTCAAAGCGTCTTGCTAAACTCTTCATCAAACAATTAACGGCCATTCATAATCTATATTTGAATTATCCTCATTAACAAAGTCATATTAATCCCACTGAATTATTTATTTATTCGCTCTTGAATCGCATAACATAAGTCAACGAACATAAAATAACTTTCTCGCCGAGCAGAAACAATGATAAAATACGACTTTTGTCAACAGCAGTGAAATTAATTAAAACCTTATGAGCCTATATTAGCCAAAAGTTTTTGTGTGCTACATTCATACATACATACGTACATAAGGGCAATATATACATATTTGTTTCTCTTAAACAATTGACATTTGGCACGTTTATAGGAAATAATTGCCTTTAATTAGAATTTAATTTGACTTTGAAATTCATATTTACATACAAACACATTAATTTAATTAGATTTAAAACCCCTTTTACTTTGTTTAACTATAAGGTATGTTACATATAGTAGAGATGAATAAACATAGAATTCTATCTAAATTATTTAAGTCTTAACATTTTAAAGGGCATACCAAGTGTGACCACCTAAAAAAAGATGAGTTTTAGAATTTTACTGCGTGAAATATCTTAAAACATTGAGGATATATTAATGCATAATTAATAAATATGGTATACTCGTACATAAATAGTTTCAATTCAAAAAACATGATTTTTAGAGTTATACTCGTACACTATTTTACAAGTCACTTAAAGGTCTAGAGAGTTTTACTGGGGCCCAAAAAAACAAAAAAATATTATTAATATGTATACAAGTGTTTATATAATGTCCTACGATTGTTAAAAAATTGTAAAGTTAACAAAATGGAAGACTTATTGCACAAAACCTAGATGATTTTTGGTCCTCCAATATTACATTTTCATGTAATCGAAAATTTGGGGTAATTGTACAAAGAATCATATACAAAATAAGCAGAAAAAAGAGAAGCGATCGGATGATTTACCTTCGAGTTACAACTGCAGACAATTAACTAATCTAGCAACTACCTTGACAATAAAAGTATTATCTATAGAGTTTTCATCAACAAAAGAAGACGGGAGTACCCCAACAGCCTTTAACTGATCAGGATGCTATTTTATAATCTTCCTAGTCAAGTTTTTCATACCTAATGGTTTCGAAGAATACCCTTATATGAAGATAAATGTGGTTATTCCCACAGAAAGTTTAAAAAGCGCGTTTGCAGGAATATTATTGCTTCCGATTGTAAAAAGAATCTTTTTGTTATATGTGTAGTTTTTGAAACAAAAAGGGAATATAGTAGCGTCTGGTTAGTGATATATGATTAAAAATGAATTATATAGTAGTTATTAAACTACTACGTCATTAGACTATTGTGTGCCTGACTAGCGGAATCATTGGAAACTGCTCGCACTCCACCCGGCCCCTTTGACCTATTGCATTCTATCGTTGGCCCTTTGGCCTTCGCATGAACTTTTTTTGACATCACAAAATATTGTTGTTTCAACTGACCAAGTAGGATCCCTCACGATTTTTAGAAATAATATTGGTTAATTAATAGCGAAAAATCAACAAACAAAACTACAATAAGGCGAGACGACGTGATGTAGTGAATATAGATTTGCATTACCACTATCCAGGACTTGTGTTAAAATGAGATAAACCTCCCCTACACACACACACCACTCTACTCGTGTAAAACTGGCGCGCCCTAATGAAACACAACACACCTAGAAACACTAAGGATTTCAAGCCCCCCCGACGACACCACCACACTCAACCTCTGAGAACAACATGCACGAAGACACGTAACAACAAGTAAGGAAGGGCTAAGTTCGGATGTAACCGAACATTTTATACGCTCGCAAAGTTAAATGGTATATTCGTTTGAGACTTCTTTATATATTTTAATAATTAGAAGTAGGAACTGTTGCCTTAGTTATTTACATTTAACTCACAGTGAAAATAATTAGAGCAATTTGTAAACTAAATTTACTCAAATTATGAGAAATCGTTCTTGTGCTTTTTGTATACGCTTATAATTGATTTTATATAGAATGCATTACAACTGTATTGAGAAGTAGGAAAAGAAATCGCTTTTGAACAATGAATAACATTTTTTATTTATTATATCGATATTATTATACATATTTAGCTTAAAAATAATAAATATTAACAACTTTAAAAATTATATAATATTATTATATTAATTTGTATATAATATTTACAATATTAAACATAAATTTTTGTAGAGATTCTTATACATATATCCAAATTATATTTCTTTTTTCCTTATACTATTTAATTTCTATCATATATTTATACAATAATGTCATATATAATAACAAATTATATATATAATTTAAATTTTCTTAATTAGATTATTTACATATTATTTTTAAAATTGTCTTAAAAACTACTGTCAAAATTCCTATACCATTCCAATTCGATTATATTTGAAAAAAAAAATTAAGAACTATTGCACTAAGTCTGAAAACTTTAGTTCGAAATAGAGACACAAATACTGTCATGATAGCTGTGTACTGTCTCAAAAGTAATTGCATTTACACGGGAAGGATCCATGTTTGAAAATGCCCAATCAATTTGTGTACCGGCAGGTGTAGTTGAATATTCTGCACCAAGCAGGGAACTAAAGTTTTTTTCTTGGAGCAGATTTCTTATTGCACTCCCTGTAGACATTAAACAAATGTTAAAATCTCCAACAATTAGCACATTTTGATTGCCTAACTCAGAAGTAAGGACTTCCTGAAGTTCTACAATTAATTGTCTGACAGAGAAAACTGAATTTCTATATAGAACCAGAATATTAATATTGAAACATTTAAACACAACCGCTTCTAAAACTTTGCGGCCTGAATAAATTTTCTTTACAGCCTTTGATTCTATAGAGCAAGCAATACTATGCTTTGCATATATTATAATGCCCCGTTTATTTCTGTTGGTTGTTTCCATGCTATCTATCCTCAGCTCGTTAATTGGAGTAAATACTGGTATATCAAAACTTTCGCAAGGATAACTCCAAGTTTCTACAAAACATAAAATATCTGAAGATAGCATCAAACAGTCGCTTGTTATATCATTAATGTGAGCGTAAAGGCTCTGAACATTATGGAATAAAATTTGATGTCCTGATGTTCGGGAAATCATAAAATTGAAACTTGTTGTCAAAGCTTTATTTGTGTTCAATTCCCTCAGTTCCCTAAATACAGGATCCGATTCAGAAAATTTGTTAGGCGGAATAAAATTTCCTATGATGAAAAGACCTTCTGCAGAAGTAGCTCGACTACAAGCGACATATATTGAAGCTCTAGGCATTCTGGGTCAAGTATGAACTACAACTTTATTATATGTGGCACCCTGACTTTTATACATAGTTATTCCCTCAGCCGGAACAACTGGAAACTGATTTCTTTCAATTGAAATTTGTTTATTTTTTTATATTGAAAAGATTTTAGAACTTTTTCAATTGGTGTCCAAGAACTTTCTAGAGGATGAGGCTTTTTTGATCGTGCTATCAAACCAACAGAAGGTTCCAAAAATTCAATTCACAGAATTGTTGGAAAAGAACAATGGAAATCAATTTGCATAAGTTGTCCAGCTGTCCCATTAACCAAGCCATCACACGTGTTTATGTTCACTGTAATCATATACGGAGGTTTTTAGTGTCAATTCATAGGGCAGTCCCTGCGTTTCAGAAGTTTTAAAAAGTTTAACTCTTTCCAAAATATTATCATTTTCATTTATACCAATTCCTTTAACTGAGTCTTTTGCAGTTGAAAGGAAAGCTTCTGTTGGGATTCGACTGAGCTTAAGGGCATTGAAATTATTTGTCTCTTCATTGTACCAAAATAAATGTATGGCATCATCGGGAACTTCTTTGAAATTAACTACTCGAGTTTCAATGAGTGATATGTCCTCATTTGTCATAGTACCAGATGCCATATGATTTAATGCAATTGCAAAGGCCTGATCCTCCCGTGGTCTCATTATCTCTGTTTATTCAAAGTATTTAAATAACTCCCACAAAGGAATTAGGAGAGAATATCCACCTATCTCCAACAGGTGAGAGTTGCTTCAAATCACCAAACACTATGATCGGTATACCACCGAAGGGGCTGTCTGTTTTGAAAAACCATCGATATTTCATCAATTATGATTAATTTTAAATCGATAAGTCTGGAATACAATGAATTCACTGTGTCATTGCTAAGTGGCCTCAACTCTCTATTCAACTGATTAACAGGTAAAGAGAATATTGAATGAAGGGTCATTCCACATACTTATTCCGAATGCTGCTTTACCCGTAGGTGCGCAAAGAAGAACTTTTAAGGAACTTGGATTAGATCCAGGTATAGAATTGTAACGATGGTTAAGAGCTTGATATATTGCAGATATCAAACGACTCTTTCCTACACCTGCACCGCCGCCAATGAACTCATAAAATGGGAGATTTGTTTTTAGGTGGTGCATCAAATGTGTCAAATAGGTTCTTTGCTTAGTATTTAGACTTTGAACTAAAGAAAATAATTCCTCAACTGGAATTAAAGGGGGTAGTTTAATAAGTCTAATATTGCAATCAGATTCAGTGCCATTATCTGTTGAATCTTCGCCATGCAAGTCCAGCAAATTTATATTTGGGTTTATTTCTGGAAGTGCCAACACTCTGAACTCATTTTCCACGATAGGTAGTTCATTTTGAGCACCTTCGTCCAAGTCTATTTCATTATAAAGACTTTCTAGAACATTTTCAAGTTCTCTTTGCTCAAAAACATCATATTTTCTTTGATTTTCCTCAATTATAATACGATGTGTTATGCAAGTCTGCTCATTATCGTTTTCAATGATATCTTGCTGTTCATTCCGCCAAGGACAGTAAAGCATTAACATTTCGCGGAAATACTCAACTCTGGCCAAATCTGGGTTAAACCTTCTATACCGAATAATACAAGGTTTGGTACGTTTTTTCACAAAACCGCTGCCGTCTTTAAGAGGCATGACAACCCCGCTTTCTGGTAAATTATCGTCTTTCCTATCTTCTTCTTCATGATCACTATCTTGTGCTCTTCTACTAGATTTAAAATATTTATACCTAGATGCAAAATCAGCTAAACAAAGAGTTTCTAACTGATCGGATCTTTGAACATAACGGTCTAAAATACCGGCTACGAATATTTCAGTCGAACCTGAAGGAAGGTTCTGAAGTTCCGCTCTAGGTTTTACCATTCGAACATGTTCCTCAGGTCGAGAGGTATTTATAAATATTTCTGCATTACTTGCTTCCGAAAGATGGAGCCCAATACAGCAATATACTGCTTCTTGTGCAGATATTTCTGTGCCTGATATAAATTTGTGACCTATATGTTTAAGTTTTTGCTTAATAGTATAATTTCCAGCATTTACCTCTGATATAGCTTCATATAAGAGCCTAGTAATTCCCCTGTTAGACTTGTTAATATAATTAATTATATATGAACAGCAAGCATATGCATCCAGTATATATTGGACATCCATATTTGCTCTATGGAGTTCCAAAATCAGAGGATTATAAGCGTTTATAAAACGATCCTGTAATTTTCTTTTTAGAAAAATTTTGGGTTTTGTTAAACTTGACCTAAGGGCTAACAAATAGTTATCAAAAGACATATTTATTCTACTATCAGACAGAAAGTGTTCAAAATCGTTTAAATTAGAAATGTCTTCTGTAGTCATATTTGAATTTAAAACGTTTTGAATTTTGAAAAAGTTTTCCTTGTGTCTTTCTGAATTTTGACTTGTTTCTGTAAGACGTAACAGTATTTGCGTTGTAGGCATTGGTGGATATGGAATACCAAAACGACAAAACTGTTGTCCTCTTATTTCCCTAGTACAAGACCAACTGTGGTTATGCTTTTGATAACCCAAATAATTTTCTAAGTGGCTGATCGAACCATCAGTAGAAATATAATTGTCAATAAAACTAACGACATCAGGGAATGTCTGAGGATCTTGAAGGTTGATCCTGGGAGCATTATTAAGCCAATACATGCCATGTAATTGCGGGGAACCTCTCTGTTGAAACTCCACTCTCCAGTAGAAATTTGTAACAAAATGCTCTCCAAAAATGCCGGCGTTATCTTTAAAAAGCTTAAGAATTTGTCGATAGCGGTACTCAAAATATCTAGCACAAGTAACCGCGTCTGACCGAAATATCTTTAGAATCAACAGTTTTAGAGGGATGACCAAAAGCTCAACCCACTGAGATTCTGCAGCCGATAAAGTGATAAAGAAGGTTGGAAGCCCAAATTGGGGAATCATAGCGATTGCCTTTTTCTTCTCAGCTTCCCAGTGCGCAGGTGAGGATCTAACGCCTTTCAAAACCTTGTAACCATCATGAAAAGATTGAACCAATCGGGAATCCTCTGCAGATGCAACAAACGGAACTTCTTCTTGGTCATTAATTTCTGAAATCCAGTTTTCATTAATATGTGTATTGTGCTCACGATACAGAGGGGTATTCACTAAGAACTGCAAAGCTTCCATAATCTTTGCGGGGCGTATGGTATCGATCATGTAATCATGATTGTATTCCAAACGCCTTCTTAAGTGAATTTGTATAACGGGCGCCTCATCAAAGGACCTTGTTAGCTAAACATATTTTTGGAACGTTCTTTTTAAGAATCGCATTTTTGCAAGTAGCACAAAAATTGTAATTTCCATCTTCTGAAGGAAATTTTTGCATCAAAAAGAAGGCGGATGCAGCATTCGGGTGACCTTGCGCAATAGTTTCGAAATTTAATTTGCCAACTTGGTGTGAAAACCATACGCCGCAGCAAATACATATTTCAGTAGGGCCCTTATTTATATTTTGGAAA
Source organism: Bactrocera oleae (assembly GCF_042242935.1). Lineage (NCBI taxonomy): Eukaryota > Metazoa > Arthropoda > Insecta > Diptera > Tephritidae > Bactrocera > Bactrocera oleae. The sequence goes on along the minus strand of NC_091537.1, from coordinate 29,757,801 downwards.
TATATGTTTTTGAAATCTGTTAAATTGCCACTATTATCAGTTTCTATAACATTATTTTCTCTCGTTAATCGGATTCGTTGGGACTGCCTTTGGTTTTCAATTTGTCTATTGAGTGGGTTATCTCTACGAAGGCGAACTTGACCTTGTCTAAGACGTCTCTGATTCAAAATTTCTTCCCTCATACCCTTCCTACTAAGCTGTCGACGTTGTGTTTCTCTATCACGCTCCTCTCTCCTTATTTCAGGATTTCCTCTTGCATTTTCCCTTTGCATTTGATCACGAATGCGCTCTAAATTCCTATACTCAGGATTTCTTGCGCGAAGTTCTCTATGATCCCTAGTGTTACTACTTTGTTCATCATAACGTACCTCAGGATTTTCTCGACGAGATCTATGACCTCGAGTATTTCTTATTTGCTCTTCAGAGCGAATTTGCGGATCTTGCTGCCTTGTTCTATGTTGAACAGTATTTGCAATTTGCTCAACAGATCGAACCTCGGGGTCTTCACGCCGAGACCTATGACCTCGAGTATCTCTTAACTCTCATACGTCTTCTATTCTGAAGACGACTTAGTAATATAGATTTTCTACTTAATCTAGGCATGATTAATTAATAATAAATGGATAATACTTATATAATTCAGTCCGTCCGGGTGTTAAAAGTTGGATCCTAGGTGCTGCTCTCTTTCACTGTTTCCTTGTAAGTCTTTGCTATGCTATTGCTCGTCACTGTATACTGTACTGTGTAATACACTAAAATTAGTTTGAATAAAGCACTTTGCTTGTAAAGACATCTAGTGAAACTGAAACTACAAACACAGTGTACTGATATTTATTATACTCTTGGAACATGTTGGTACAGCTTACGTACTTTTGTATACCTATATATTACTTAGCTATTCACTAACATAATAATACATAATATTTAATTATATTTATATTTTAGAAATTAGTATTTTATTTCATTGTATTGAAATTAAGTTCTCGGAAAATCCCTCCGTAAATTACTTTTGTTAAACGCTTTCTAAAACAGGGGGATCTATGGTACCTAGTTTAAAGGGTCTACCCATGAAGGCTAAATTAACAATAACTTAGAGGTGGTATGTAGATTTTCTTCTTTCTGTCTTAATATCTAAACCTTTCATAAGCTGCCAACGGCGCTAGGTAAAAATGTAATTTTCTTGAGTTTACAGTTCACCTCATGACCTTCATATTAAAATGTGTCGCAAAACTGAAATAATAGACAGTAGCATGTAAACCGATGGTCGCAGTTTATCTATAACCACATAAAAAGGGTCTTTAGCTCTTTTGATACTACATTACTAATATTTATTTCATGAAATTTTTTCTAGAAAGATTTTTTTGCTCTATACAAAGTCCAGCACTCTAAGAAACTTTTTTAGCATTGTTGTCTGGTATATTTTATAATAAGTTCAACATGATGGCTGAGAAAATATACCTAACCACTGATTATCACCAAATATTAGAAGAGATATATGTATATAGAAATCTATATCTATCACTTTAGGTGATGCAAACAACTCTTTGGTGAACAAAACTATACTCTGTTGCAACATGTTGCGAAAGTATAAAAATGTTGCGAAAGAATTCAACATTCATTACTCGATTATTATTTGGTATCTTATTAACTTATGTAATTGATCATAGATTTATTTTGTGTCAATACTATTTTTTTCTCCGAAATGTTAACTTTTATAAAAAAAAGCTATTTAACTCAAACATGGTATATGTGATATAAACTGAACCAAAGGGGTTAGATTTAATATGTGGGGTATATGAGGTTGCTGCTGTACCAGAGGAGAGGAAATTACAATCAAATTTGGTATCTTCTTGACTTATATTAAAGGCCATAAGCTTAGTCTCAGTTTTATTGCTTGAAGTGAGATATACATAAGTATGAATGTGATATTAACTCCAGCAAAGTAGCTAAATTTTATATTATAAGCTTAGGTGGCAAAGGTCAACCAGAGAATCGGAATTAATTATATGAAGGTGTGAGGTTTAGACTTAGTATATACTAATTTCATTCTAATTCACCGTCAAACCACATAATTTTTAAGAAATCTTTTCCACTTAATTTCGTTAAAATATCACGTTGATCAACCGGAACGGTGTAAAGCCAGGTGGAAAGACGGAAATCATATATACCTATATTGGGGATAGAGAAATATATTAATTTTGACATTGCTCAGCTATACTCGAGAACATATTTTGAAGCAATTTTATATATAACAAGTAAGGAAGGGCTAAGTTCGGATGTAACCGAACAGTTTATACTCTCGCAAAGTCAAATGGTATACTCGTTTGAGATTTCTTTGTGGATTGACTGATATTTTCGGTAGAAGGTCAACTATAGGCACTGGGGTCCACATATTTAGTACTTAGTTGTTTAAACTGTTTTGGTTCGATTTAGACAATTTTTGGCCGCAAGGTGGCATACTTTAATTGCATTATTCACGCAAAGTTTTACGCCGATATAATCATTGTTGCTTGATTTGCATAGTGGAAAGTGAAAGAATCAAGTGGTATTTAAAATGGTGTCATATGGAAAATAGGCGTGGTTGTAATCCGATTTCGCCCATTTTCGCACTATGACATAGAAACATGAAAAGAACATTACGCACCGAATTTGGTTGAAATTGGTTAAGCAGATCTCAAGATATGGGTTTTCACCTAAAAGTGGGCTGTGCCACGCCCACTGTCTAATTTTGAACGCGGTTCCTATATCTTATACCATCTCAGAGATAAAATTTAATGTCTCTGACGTGTTTAGTGCTTGATTTATCGCGCTTTTAGTAGTTTTTAACAGTACCGTTATGTGGGGAGTAGGCGGAGTTGCCACCCGATTTCAACTATTTTCACACCGTCAATAGAAGTGCTAAAAACATTTGCTTCCGGTGAATTTTATTATTATAGCTTTAGTAGCTTAGGAGATATGCACATTAAACCTATTAGGGGCGGGACCACGCCCACTTAAAAAAAAATTTTAACTGCAGATACCCCTCCCTAATGTAATCTCGTGTACCAAATAACAGTCTTGTATCTTATTGCGGAGCTTAGTTATGACAATTTATTTGTTTTTGATTAATGGCGTTTTGTGGACGTGGCAGTGGTCCGATTACGCCCATCTGCAATACCAACCGTCTTACTGTACCAAGAAACATGTGTACCAAGTTTCATAAAGATAACTCAATTTTTACTCAAGTTACAGCTTGCACGGACGGACAGACGGATAGACGGACGGACGGACAGACAGTCACCCGGATTTCAACTCGTCTCTTCATCCTGATCATTTATATATACATAACCCTATATCTAACTCGATTAGTTTTAGGTGATACAAACAACCGTTAGGTAAACAAAACTATTATACTCTGTAGCAACATGTTGCGAGAGTATAAAAATAACGAAATCATCGCTCCCACTGCATTCGCTACTTTACAAGAAACTGCTGATGGGTTCACCAGAAAACTCACATTTATTAAGTCAGTAATGACGGACAGTTTACTTGTCAACTGACCTTCACTGTTATTGTTCAACAGAGACATCTTCGAATCATATTGCTTACATGTGTAAGAATGAAATTGCTGCTTCCGTTAATCAACAACTGCGCAAAACAATTTTTACTGTTCTTCTCGCCACAAACGAAAAGTGTTGCACGCTTTTTTGGGTTTGGTGTTCAAAATTTACATTCTTATGAAGGAGAGGAGTTTTCAAATATGATATACTTGTACATATATACGTAAGTTAAATAAGTTTCAAAAAAATATATATATTTAGTTAGTTTCCATTTGCATTTTTAAATTCTGAAATATCCACTGATTGAGGAAAGACGTACGCAGAGCTATTGAGGGGAAGAGATGGCATCGAGTGAAAATTTCTTTTCATATTTTTTTATTTAATTATATTTTTTGTTGCAATCCTTTTTTATTTATGTATATGATTATAAATAATTTTGATTAAAAGTTAAAAGAGTATTAAAGAAATCAAATTATATTATCTACTGCGCAAAATAATTTTTCACTTGTGTTAGATTTACAGTCATGACATTGCAGCTATGATAGCGTTTCAGCCATCACTGACAATTTTCAGCTATGATGGATTTATGGTCAGCAATGACTCAGAAAAAGACATGAGAGTGAACAGTATAGATATATAGTGAATCAATTCCTAATACACATGTGTTAAAGAGAGATGCAAACTCACACACATACGTTTGTTTACATCAGTTTGTGCTCAAGGCTCTTAAGAGAATGAACTTGTTCTGCGCGTTGACAAAATTTTTTCAGCTATGACTGTCATATTATCGGTCAGATGATTGTCACTTGTAGAGTATATACAATTCGACTGCCTAATTCAATTCGTTTTTATACTTCGATACAAAAGCGATCAAGCGCGCTACAATTCGTTTCGTCAGCGATCCTGTAACCATCAACTATTATCATTTCGTTCGACATCGATCCCACACAGCTATCTTTACCACAGTATTTAAATAAGTGTTAAATTTACAAAATAAAATTAGAATCCATTTAAGCCGTATAAAGTGCGGGTCGATTCCAGTACTGTAACAAGCTGTCGTGAGAAGTGCATGCAAATAGTCCACCCAAGACACTAAGCCAAACCAATTCTCATAACAATTCTTTCCATATAATCCGACCTCGTCGAAAGAGATCGTTTCCTGAGCCTATCGCTAAGTGACTTTGATGATAGTTAATTTTACGGTTTTACGCAACAAGGTTTAAATAACAATAACAATAACAAAAACTTGATTTATATAGTAGCTTGACTAACATCAAGCAAAGTTGTTTTAAAATAACTGTCGCAGGCAGCCAGGCAATAAAATGATTCTTTGTTTTTGTTGTTTTAGCAGCAAAAAACATTCCTGAAGAAATTTCGAAGTCCGTTCCGGTTACTTAGACCCGATTGTCGTGGAAGTGGTGATGATTTTTTATTAATATTCGGTTATCTGTTAAACGATCTTATATCATGTTCCCACCAAAAATTTTAAGTGATTAGATTAATATAATCTATTCACTAATCTAGACTGTTTTTACCATTGTATAAATCTACAAGTAACCAATCATTGTAGGCTTTTACAACGGTTTTTACTGCCGTTGGAGACTTATAAAATAGCTGTCTTTGTCTAGCTGACCGAAGCGGTGGCATTTTTTCTCGCCACAACTCTATTAGATCGGCTTCGGTCTCACTCTACATTACTCTCCTGATTTAAACTCTTGCAACATGTTGCTACAGAGTATAATAGTTTCGTCAACTATAAATTATATAAATGATTATTTTGTCAAAATCAAATATATAGAGTTATATATACATACTCGTGCATAAATGATCAGGATGTCGAGACGAAATCCAGGTCACTTTCTGTCCGTCCGTATGTCTGTGCAAGCTGTAAAAATTGAGATATCCTACCTGCACCTGTGGGCTAAAAATTTTTACTAAAATTCGCTTAGTACAATTCCTATAAGAAATCCTACCGAAAGTGTGAAAATGGTTTTGAAAAAAAATACTAAAAACGCGATAAATCAATAACGCCAAAGGCATTAAATTTTACACCCAGAATGACTCTAGAACACAAATCAAGAACCTAGGAATATATTCAGATCAAACTTTGCATAAATAGTGCGTCTGAGGTATGCCAACTAGAGTCTAAAAATTATCAAAATCGGAATAACACCGTTTCCACACATACTGAATGTGTAAGTTCCAGTGCGTGTGGCTAAATTTTGTCGGAATATCAGTCAATTAGTGAGATATATAATTGATATTCGTGGTGAATGTTTCTTTGATAATATAATACCCCTGTACCAAAAATGGGTTGAATCGGGTCAATACTTCATATAAAGATGTTCGTACTACCAGTTGACTTTATACCACATGTATTGGCCAATGTGGAAGTTATTTAAATGAAATTGAGAGATATTTAACTGATATTTAACTGATAGTCAGTATTTTGAAACATCCGGCTGACTTTACTCTATATACATATACGCTTATATTTATATATTTACATTTTTGCTTGAAAATAAGTTCTCAAGTATATTCAAACAATGTCAAAAATTAATGCAATCATCCCTTCCATTTCTCTGTCCCCAATATATCCTATATAGTGATTTCGGACTTTCCACCTGGCTTTAAACCGTTTAGGTTAATCAAAATATTTGAAATTTTGAGGAAATTAAATGAACACGATTCTTAATTAAATGAATTGGGTTTGATCTAAATTTCATATGCCTAGTACAATGAAACGGTTGAATTTAGTATCACATACATATATCTTCTATTTTTTTATGATGATTTTAGTATAATTTTTTGCAGACGAGATGTAAAATATAATAATAAAACTAAGCCTATAACCTTCAGAATAAGTTAATATAATACCAAATTTGATTGTAATCCATTCAGGATTCCATCGATCAATAAAGTTGAATCCTTTCGCTAATTTTTTTTTAATATACAGTTTATCCAGCAAATGAAGGTATTTAGCTGGCTTAGCGAGTGGCAAGAGTTAAAATGTTCAGTTACACCCGAATTTAGCCCTTCCTTACTTGTTTATTTTTTTCTAATTTTCTCCATTTTGACAGTTTGCAGTGTCTAAATCAGCTGTAATAATGTGAAAAATATCTCTATGGACAAACAGATGGCTCTAAATCAGAGTCGCACAGGGAGATTTCGAGTACTTTAGCTTCAAACCTCCTCGACGAAATTAACAAGTGTCAATCAATGCAAAATCTTGCTAAATCTAACAGATGAGTAAGATAATTTTCCCACCAGCCTCGGTCGGAACATGGTACTAATAGTACAAAAGCAAAACGTTAGCTAACAATTTTACTCATTTCAACAAGTTGCGGGACTATACAAATATTTTTTTATGTGGTAACGCTTTTGAATGGAGTTGTTGTTGTTGTTGTTATAACGATTATCTAATCCCCGTTTGGGTGATAAATTCTAGATTCGTTGTCGTCGAGGTCATCTAACGGAAGGCCCAGGAAACGAGCAGTTTCGACGGGATCGGACCATAGGGAGAGTGGTGTTAGATGAGTGGGGTTTGTTGGGCATGCAAAGAGGTGGTTAGTGTCATGCGGAGACTCATTGCATGCAGGACATGTGTTTGGTATGTCAGGGTCTATTCTGGATAGGTAGGAGTTTAACCTGCTACAGTATCCAGAACGAAGTTGCGCGAGGGTCACTCTAGATTCGCGAGGCAACTCGAGCTCTGTGTCTGCAATGGGTGGTGGTTTGACTCGTATTACGCCGTTCACTGAAAGGGAGTCGGTGAAGGTGTTAATGGCTCCACTGTGAATGGCGGTCAGTGCTTGTCTGAAGTTAGTTGCGTCCGAAGTCTGGTCGGCGTGCTGTCTGATGTCGTCGACGTAGTCAAGGAAGGACCTCTTGATGTTCCTAGGAGGCTGCTCCGCTGCAAGCAGGCGTCTGCAGGGGTGGTTTCTGCGAAAACATCCCAGCAGAAACTGCTTGGAGAGGAGCTCGTTATGTTCCTTAACCGGAAGCATACGGGCCTCGCTATGTAGGTGTTCGATTGGGGACATCAAGAGGCACCCCGTGATAGTCCGGAGTGCAGTGTTCTGACAAGTCTGAAGCTTCTTATTCTGCGTGTCACTGCATCCAGGCGACCATATTGCGGCTGCATAATTGAGGACCGGCCGGCCGATTGCCTTGTATGTTGCCAACAACGTTTCTTTGTCCTTTTCCCATGAGCTGCCGGCAAGCGACTTGAGGATTTTGTTGCGGCTCTGTACTTTGGCAGTTATCGCGGTCGTATGAGGAGTGAAAGAGCACAGACACAGCACCAAAGTGACGCCTAAAATTTTAGGGTTATTTACTGTCGGAATTTTTGTGCCATCGACTGAAATGTTCAGGTCCAGTCTGTACTCCTTCGTCCAATTGGTGAAGATGGTCGCTGTGGATTTAGTGGGGGAGAGTGTTGAGTTCCTTGCAGAAAAGAAGCGAGAAAGATCGGAGAGGTAGCCGTTTACTTTTGAACACATGCCATCGATTCCATTACCCGACGTCAATATCGTACAGTCATCTGCGTACGAGGTCATTGAAATTCCCGCTGGTGGCTGGGGGAGTTTTGAAATGTAGAAATTAAACAGTAGCGGGGAGGGGACACCGCCCTGCGGAACCCCCTGTTTAATTTTCCTGAGTTTGGAGTTTTGACCTCGAAATAGTACGGATGAGTGTCGACCGCTCAGGTAGTTCATGGTTCACCGCTTCAGCCCTGGAGGGAGCGTTGATTGTTCCAGGTCCTCAAGTAGCGTTGCGTGATTGACTGTGTCAAAAGCTTTTGACAAGTCCAACGCTACGAGGATCGTCCTCTCGCAGGGTGGCTTCTGGTTCAGGCCATGAACTATCTGGGCGTTTATGACGCTAAGTGCTGTGGTGGTACTGTGCACTTTACGGAAGCCATGCTGATGGTCTGCTAGGCTCAGGTGGTGGGTGAATGACGGGAGTAACAAGGCCTCAAGTGTCTTCACTACTGGGGAAAGGAGAGTTATCGGGCGATAAGACTCCCCTTTGTTGGCGGGTTTCCCAGGTTTCAGCAGTGGGACCACTCTTCCGACTTTCCACACATCGGGTATTTGAAGAGTGGATATCGACAGGTTGAGGACCTTGGTGGGGTAGTTTACTCCCGTTGGGCCTAGATGTTTTAACATCAGCATGCTTATTCCGTCAGGGCCGATGGATTTAGACGATTTCGCCTTTTTGATGACATTCTGAACCTCCCCATCGGTGAAAGTAAGTGGTGCGCAGTCTTTTGGCATTTTGCGCAGCCGTCGGGTAACACATCGTTTGGCCTTGTCGGTCGAAGGGTGCAGTATAAACTGCCGGCTAAAGTAGCTCGCGCACTTCTTCGGGTCCGAGGAGGCATGGCCATCGAATTGAATTTCAACCCGATCGTCATGTTTCCTCGGATTTGACAGGGCCTTGACAGTAGTCCGAAGCTTACTCACACCGGTGGAGAGGTTGCAGGACTTCAGGTGCTCTATCCATTTTGTCCGCTTATGATGGTTTACCATTTGCCGAATCTCCAAATTGAGATCCCTTATTCGGGGATCACAGGGATCGGCATGGCGTAAGGTGTCGCACCCATTTGCTAATACAGCTGCTTCGGCTGGGAAATTAGGGCGGAGTTCCGCTATTCTTCCAGCCGGTATGAAGCGAGCTGTAGCAGCAGCGATCACCTTGCGGAATTGACGCTCGCCAACGATGACGTCCATAGGAATGGATAGTGCGTTGAAGGTGCTCTCAGTAAATTCTGTGAAGCCGACCCAGTTAGCTTTGTTAAAGTTAACATAGGTGCGGTTATCCACAGAAATAAAGTCAGGAGGTTTCTCGATCGAGATAATTATGGGCAGATGGTCTGATGCAAGAGTTAGCATAGGTCGCCAGGTTATACTATTTATCAGACCACCGCTAGCGATGGTAATATCTGGCGAGTTATTACAGGTGCCCATAATTCTGGTGGGGGCTTCGTCGTTCATTGTGCAGAATGTCGAATCGTCTATCTGTTCCGCCAGCTCCATCCCCCTACGATCGTTTGACAGGCAGGAATTGGTTGGTCAGATTGGGAGTTATGCTGTCTATGTGAGCTCCTTAGGACCGTGGAGGTCCTATCTTGGCCACTCGACTGGAGTGGCAGCGCAATGCGCGAACATGGTGCAGGTTGCACGGCCGTTGAGGCAGATGTCGCATTATTGCGTTGACAGCATGGGGCCACGTAACTCGTGGTCCACTCCCTGTGTGTCTTAAGGCCCGAGCAGGTCTTAAGATGGCTCCATCCATTGCATGTATTGCACCTAACCGAGGTGGAATTTGGATGGAGCCTTTTGAATGGAGTCGATATAATTGCTTAATATTGTGATGAACGCGGAAGATAGAACAAAATTGAATCGACGATAAATTGCCGGCAGCCCTTATATAGTAGATCTTTAACAAAACCACGCCACTAGAACATTCTGGCAACTATGAGTTCGCTGACTAGTTGCTTCTGGCAATTTATCGTCGGTTCGATTTTATTCTATCATCAATCATCTCTTTCACAGCTGATTTTAAACCACGACTTGATGTTTCTGCAGTAATTAGCTGATATAACGTAATTAAAATGTTGAAAAAGTCTAAAAATATCGCCTTTCTTGGTATGTTCCGATTATACACAACCGCCGCGGCGGCAGCGGTTAAACCAAATTTAGTTACAGCTTTTCCCAGAAAGCAAAAGCCCTTAATCAGTTGTAAACGAACGCAGTTCCATTTATATGTACCAGCGCCGGCGGATAGTAACTTTGGAACAATACCGCTAGCTACTAGTGGGTGGAAGCATTACAAATCCAAAGATGATTTTATGGTATTTAACGCGATCTTAAGTAAGGCAGATATACAATCTGAGATGGTAAACTTAGATGAATTTCTCAGTTCAAACAATATTAGTTTTAATGAAAAATTGATGGAGAATCTCAGAAATTACCTGAAAATAAAAGCCTTAACGAACATTCAAACCAAAGCTATACCAAAAGTGTATGACAGTCATCATGTGTTGATTGCTGCAGAAACTGGATGTGGGAAAACACTCGCCTATATGTTACCCATTTTACAACAGATTATTGAACGAAAGCGGGCGCAAGCGGAGAATAGCATTCGAAAGTTCAATACGCCGTGGGCTGTCATCATTACACCTGGCCGTGAACTGGCAGTCCAAATAGGCACTGTAGCTGAAAAACTATGCCAGCACTCAGATTTCCAAATCAAAACGATTCTTGGCGGAAACACAAAGCGCTTAATGGTCAACCCCGAATTTGCGGATGTTGACGTTCTAGTTTCCACAGTGGGTGCTCTCAGCAAACTTGTAACAACCGGTATATATCGCATGGAAGAAGTGCGACATGTAGTGTTAGATGAAGCTGATACTTTGTTAGACGACAGCTTCTCCGACAAACTTGGATATTTTCTGAGACGTTTTCCTGTATGAAATTTTTAATGATTTTTTTTTTTAATATATTAACAAAAATGTATATACCCGTAGTTTCACAAAAATCACACACAGGATGAACATAATATCGGCACGCAACTGATATTGGCGTCTGCGACGATGCCTACAAACACAGAAGAAATATTACAAAAAGTAATAGATATACAGACGCTGCACGAAGTTTCGAGCCCGAATTTGCACAAGTTGATGCCACATGTAGAGCAACGATTTATGCGGATTTCGAAGCAAAGTCGGCCCTCCAATTTGATCAATTTAGTCAAAAAAGATATCGCTAAAAAGCATCCTGTCATTGTGTTCAGCAATAAATCGGCCACAAGTGATTTTGTAGATATATTTCTTAATAACAATGGTGTGCGAAGCGTAAATTTAAACGGCGATATGCTTATGAAAATACGTATTGGACGCTTTGAACAATTCCAAAACGGAAAGTATGATGTTCTATCGACTACGGATATTGGTAGCCGTGGACTAGACACTACAAGCGCACGACATGTAATCAATTTCGATTTTCCGTTGCACGTATCTGATTACATACATCGCTGCGGGCGTATTGGACGTGTAGGTGATTTGACACCATCTCTAGTTACGAATTTCATATCCTCACGGCGCGAGGTAGAAGTAGTACAGAGAATTGAACATGCGGCTCGAACGGGCGGTCTTCTACCGAACGTTAATGCGAACATAAAAAATATAATAAATAAACGAATATTGAAGGATATGCAAGCAGCGGGAATAAAGGTTCCAGAAGAGGAAGTATTTTAGGTTTACATTGATTTACATATTCTCCGAAAGAAAAGTTTTAATTTTTAACAAATTCAGTGTATTAAAACATTACATAACTTAATAATAAAATGTTTATATTCTTACATAATAGTAACTACTGAGTGGTACAATACGACGCTCGTTCGTTAACGGTTTATATAGCTTTCGTCGGGCTATAAGAATATCGTTATGTCCACTTAAAATTCCTAATGATTTAGATTCCGAAGCTGAAATTGCAGAATTTGTGGGCATCTTAGACTTAATTATTACTGGCCGACAGCCTGCAAACTTGAATCGTATATTACCAGCACGATTCATTTGTAGATTCGGTGATACCAAATCCGGAAAGACCTCTTTTATTTTTGGCTTGGGCTTCAATGCTTTGTTTGGATCATCCCCATGACACATAGCCGCAGCCAAAGCATTCCATTCTAAGCGACGTACTCCTGGTTTAGAGTATATTTTAAATGTGCCCAGCTTGCGCCGCAGAAAGCGTGTCGTTAAGAACTTCTCAAAATATCCTATGGTAGCAAAAGTTAATAAACATAAACATATTATGAAGAATACATACTTACGCGCATAATATAGTAAAAAGGGCTGTAATTGGTCTGCTCCACATAAATATTCTAGCCACTCATATAAAAAAATGTCATCAGGTCCCTTAATAAACACAGCGCTAAGCTTTAAGTATAAATATTTATAAATTACCAATAAAAGCAAAATGTATTGATCTAATCGAATTACCGAAAATTCGTTCCTATAACTTTCAGGTACATCATCTACGTTGAATTCGTAAATGAATGGTATGAATTCACGAAAAGCGAACTCACCCAAAGCGATCAAACCACGCACAGCACGACTTATGTATCGAAAATCTGTAGTAAAAAAAAATAATAATTTATATTACTAAAAATTAATTGATATTTTCTTTTCTAAATTCACCTCTTTCTATTGACACACTGCGACCTTTGAAAAATCGTTGTAATCTTCTCGTTATATGAAATATGCACTCCTTTTGGAAGTAACCATTTGAAGTTGCCAAATGACCTATTGTATCACACAAATCATCTACATGTTTCCAATCAACAGGACTGGCAAAATAAGGGGATACTTCAGGACTCATTTCAATATCACCATCTTGTTCATCATCAGTTTGCAATTTATATACCTTCTCTTCATTCGTATTTTGAATATTAAATATATCTGACTGGTCGATAAATTCTGACTTTACTTCCATTTTATCTTCAGCCTTTACTTCTTCTATTTCAATTTTTATGCTAGCACTGTTGCTTTGCTCCCCTGATTTAGAGTTCGGATGTATTTTTATGCTCTCATATGGGGCAAGCAGTTGTGATATAAGTATCTCAGATAAATGAAAATATTCCACACGTAGGTTTTGCAAGCGAGAATGTGTATTACACGAGCAGGCGCGAAGTAGACGCCAACAGCGCAAACTGATATCCTCATTTTGTTTAAAAGCCAATATTTGTATTAACTTAGAAAGAATAACACGACAGCAAGCACCAAGAAGGGGAGAAAAAGCCGCTTCTGAGAGAGCGAAATCTAGTTCATCTTCATTCCCATAAAGCAAGACTTTAATATAAAAATTAAATTAGAATTAGAAATAAAATAATCAAATTCTTTACCCTTAATCAAACTGGGAATAAATTTTTTAATCTGTTCATTTTGTTTGTCATCAATGGGCCAGGTGCATTCATAATCTGGACCATCTGTGATTTTCATGCTAACTTCTTTCTGATATTCATCCCGCAGCTCTATAATTTTATCCTAAAACAAAGAAAAAACGTCAACTTCGGTTCCACCGTACTAATAATACGCTTCACAAATACAAAAGATTCCATACAAGAACTTGATTTTGTCAATTTTGGAGATTGTATCGTTGCCTTGGACAATAATCCATCCCAAATTTCGTGAAAATATCTTGTCAAATAAAAAAGTTTTTCATACAAGTACTGGATATTGATTGACCAGTTTGTATGGGAGCTGTTTTTTGAAAAGAAAAGAACGTGTGCAAAATTTCAGATCGATACCCCACAAACTAATTGACTAGTTCGCCTATATACACACAAACAGACGGACATAGCTAAATCAACTTAGCTCGCCATGCTGATCATTTTTATGCAATAATATTCATAGGGTCTCGAATGTTTCTTTATGGGTATTACAAATGTCGTGGCAAATTTTATATACCCTGTTCAGGGTATAAAAATAAAATTTGAATACAAAAATTCCCCAAATCATTTATGAATTTACCGAATAAAAGAAGTAACTGCCATCGTAGTCAATGCGATCCCATTCGCTATCTATTGCACCTAATGCAGGCGGTACATCAGCATCAGTCAATACCTCATTTACCAAATCGTATGTAACGGTGCCGCCAGAATGCCGTGCATATGTTTTAATATTCTTTAATTTAAATATAAAAATACTCTTTAAAAATTAGCAAAAACAAAATAGAGGAATTTTAAAGATACTTACATTCACCAATTCCCATAATTTATAGGAAACATCTTCAGCGACACGAGCACATACTTCTGTTGATAATTCTAAATCACTCTGATCATGTTGCTCCCAAATAATTTTCACCGAGCGCCCTTCTAGTCCAGCATAACTTTTTGCGTGATTCTATTCAACCATTTTAAACAAATATTTTATTAACAGAATCTATGAAAATTCACATAACCACTTACCCTGAAATTGCTATTGGCGTCCGTGCCACAACCGCCACCGTTTGTAATGGTATTTAAAGATGAATCAAATAAATGACTAGGATTGCTGGTAGTAGGCGTAGTTGGTGTAGATATAATATTGTTCGATAAAATATTTGTTTGGTTGTTACCAAGACTGGTCGAATTTTTAAGACCGCTGCCACTGGTACCGGTTGTGTCAGATTTGGATGTTTTTGTACGAGATTTAGTGGCCTTTTTGCTGGATTTACTTGCCGGTGTTTTTGCAGACTCTTCTGCCGAATTAGAATTACTAGCCTTCATTATGGACTTTTCTTCCAAGCACTAATTAAATATAGTCATCACATAACTTTCAAATAAAATTATATACAACTAAAGAAGTGAGTCGCAAAAAAGAAGGATATCGGTTTTTATTAAACGATACGTGCCTTATTTTATCGTTTCAAATTTTCCATACGAGGGTAGGTGAGGTTATATGAAATAATTCATTAAATTTTTTTTTTGATAATTATTTACGTGAGTAATTAAAAATAATTTACAAGCAAAACAAAAAACGAAAATAAACTAAATTTACAGATTTGTGATCTTCGCGTCAAAGTAAGACGATTTAAGAAATATATATAATTTTCACCCTCCTTCGTTGGGGGACCTAAACTATACATTTACCAAAAAAATTATGTTCTCTGGTGACATTTGACTTTTTCCACCATAAGTATTTCATAAAAAGTATGATTGCTGAGCCATACATTAGGAAATTTATTGGAACCCCATAATTTAGTTTTATATAAATTGTTCTAATTGATGTTAAGTCTCATATTTTAAAAATATAATAAAAAAACCGAGCAGAGAAATAACCAATCGAAGACAGCTATTTTTTTATATACTCAGTTTATCGGTTCAAAGCATTCACTAAATTATTCTTATGTTATCGCTAAACTCATTTCTCAAAATCAGCTGTTTTGATTAGAAACAGTTGTGTTATACGCAGTCATCCTTGACGCAGTTCCGATATATGTATTTATAAATAAATCCTTAAAGCAAATAAAATGTCGGAGAGTGCCAATTTACGACAAAATTTACAAAATGTTCCATCAATATTTGAGATAAGTGCCGCTGAAACTCTGGATTCTCTTATCTATCCAGCACTTAGTAAAATATTTGATTACCTTAATTTTGGAGTGGACTTCAACCTTTTCGGTGTTAACATGGTAAAAGGAGAGGTGTCAGCTATATTGACATGGGTGCTCCAATATTTATATTTGCGCAACAGAGACTCTTCATTTGGAGAAAGTTTCTATGGTTTGCAGCGAACAGGCATTACATCAGGCGAATTAATGACGAGGCAGCAGAAAGTGTTATCTGCTAGTATCTTAACACTAATGCCAGTTTTAGAGCAGAAGTTAAAAACACGTAGTGCTCATCACGAAGATATTTCAATTTGGGAACGACAATTGCTTTATGCTCTTCGTGCGTACCATGCTTCTAAAGCGATACACACCTTCCTATATCTAATAAAATATGCCGGAAGCCACTCTCCTATTTTTCAAGCATTAAATTTATCATTGAGATACCCTAACGAACCACCAAAAGACGATAAGACCACATATGTGTTTCTTAAGTTACTCGAATTTTTTGCTTTCTTTCTCCAATTCATACAATGGTGGTATTCTAACGATCAGCGGCGCAAAATAGGAGGAACCTTAAAAAATCCAGAGCCATTTAAAAATAAGCCTAACGTGTCAAGAGAGAATACACTACCAAAAGGTGATTGCCCGGTGTGTCTCATGAAAATTCAAACACCCACCGCGTGCAGCATATCTGGATACGTATTCTGCTGGAAATGTATAATTTCCCACTTGAAAGAACGTTCTACTTGTCCAGTTACTGGATACAAAATAACACTTGATGACTTAGTTCGAATTTACGAAATATGATATTATATTAATCTCTATTGCTTATCACGCATTAACGAATTTAAGCAATAAATTTGATATACAGTAGGCTTTAGTGTTACTGTTTTCGTGGCTGTGGTTTGAATGTACCTACAGTGTTTGCTCAAAAACAAAAAGACAATAAAGGATATTTAATATAATATCTCAGTTAGATTTATTATTGCTATCTACTTATATGATTTTAGCACTAAAAATGTTTTGAGCAAAATATAACATACCAAGCACGTACATACATATGTATGTGCACTGTTTTGAGCGTACATTAATTTGTTTATTATTTATAATTCACTTCTAACCTTTGTGTAAAAAATAAGTTTTTCATTTGTAAAGTTAAGTAATCTTTTGACTTAATATATGCATATGTATACTTGCACTTAAGGTGCCGGAATAAAAAAAGATATATACTATTGCAATTGTAACAATTAATTAAAATTGAGATAAGTAAAGCCCTCGTTCCCAGTCAAAGGTAACGTGCATAGCATGGAAATCCCAGTATGCAGTCATATGATAAGCCATATTTGTTAGCACAACGACATACTCGAAAAGAGCAAAAAATGTGTAAACTAAATAAAAAGATACAAAGTACATTTGTTATTTGATGATATTTCATTCATATTATAACTTACCTCCTGGCTCACAAGACGAATTGTGCCGCAAAAAGCAGTAACCAGCCAAAATAAAAGCAGTTACATTAGTTATAAAAAAATTTCTTTTGTACAACAGTGATTTCTCTTCAATTGGCAAGAGCGATATCTTACGTCCGTTTTTGTTGAGAAAGTAAGATATAAGCATATACATTTCACTGCAGGCAATAAAAACAACGAAAGAATTTCGATGTATCGGATAATTATCTAACGATGTCCACAATGACAGACTTAGAAGCGCGAAATTCTCCACCAGATTTAGCAAGCATGCAAAAATAGCATATACACGTCGATTACGCCTTATTGTATCCTTATAGTATTGCATGTACATTTTGACAACAGCTATTCGAAAGGGTAATTGCATTGTAATCGCCAAACGCCAAACGGTTTTTTGTGGTTCGTAATTTCCAATGGCTGCCGATATTGAGGGTAAATAGTTAGGTACATCACAGTGCGTTGATGTTGAACGTTCAAATTCAAAGATTACCGACCAAATTACACAAAATGCAAAACTGCCAAGTGGCAGACTCACAACTGCAAAAGCAATTCTTCCAAAAGGAACGCGAAATAAAGGTTTTGGACCATCCAATCGGGTATATGTGGTTAATGTTGGTAACATATCTTAAAATAGTTTTGTCACAGTTTTGTCTACTTAATAATTAACATCGTACATGAATATATTAACACCCTATTTTTTCCACGCCCTCAATATGAAGACATTTTTGCTTAAATCGACTTGAATTAGCACCCAAATCAGCTGAGGAGTTTGACAACTTCTTATTTATTGATTTTGGTAAACAAAAATAATATATATGAATCGATAGTTCGATTATTTATTGATGTTCGATGTATTTTTCATCGAAAAATAATCGACATTGCTGTTAACAATTTTAGGGTCCAAATTTATTATCTTTATATTGTGACGAACACGGATGATAGAACAAAATCGAATCAACGATAAACTGCCAGAAGCAGCTAGTTAGCGAATTCGTAGTTGCCAGAATGTTCTAGAAGTAATGTTTTGTTACAGATTCACTATATAAGGGCTGCCGGATTGTGCAGCAAACACAGTTCTAGTTAGAGTGTTGTCGTGATAAGAACAATTGAGACATAAGCAAGAAGTTGTAAGCTCGAATAACGAGCAATAAGTGTTAAGTTGTTGGAGTTAGAAATATAGATAAGTGTGTAGCCATTAAATTGGGGAGTTTATCGAGAAATCCGTTACAATTGGTGTCAGAAGTGGGATTGTCAAATAAATTCCCAAAGAGAGAATTGTTTGAAAATGGCCAAGTTTAACGATCTGAAGATTCCACAACTGAAAAAGGAGCTGCAAAAACGTGGCTTTGCAACAAAGGGAGTAAAGTCCAAATTACAGTCGCGGTTAAGAAGAGCCATGGAAGCAAAGAACAATAATGTTGAGGAATATGTCTGTCAATCGGAATTAGAGGAAGAGACAACAAAGAAACAAGATAAGGAAGTGACTCAATATTCAGTAGAGGTTATTTATACTGCGTTGGAATCCTTCTTTGAAAGTTTTTCAGCACAGTTGTCAGCACCGAAAGAGCTCGACGTGCATATGTCAGCGCAGGTATCTTCACAGTTGGAAGAGGAGGAAGCATGTGAACCAGGATCTTCACAGAATAAAGAGCAAGAAGCTTGTATACCAGCACAAGTGTCTTCGCAGTCGAAAGAACTGAACGGGCGCATGCCAGCGCAGGTGTCCTCACAGTCGGAAGAGGAGGAAGTGTGTGTACCAGTACAAGGGTCCTCACAGTCGAAACAGCTGGAACTGCGTATGTCAGGGAAGGTGTTCTCACAGTTGGAAGAGGAGGAAGCGTGTGAACCAGTAAAAGGTTCCTCACAGGTAGAAGAGCAAGAAGCTTGGATACCAGCACAAGTGTCCTTACAGTTGGAAGAGCAAGAAGCGTGTATACCATCACAGGTGGAAGATCACCATAAAATTGAACCTGAAACGGATGACTCTGTGCAAGAAGATCCAGAATTGGAAGGTGCATTACATAAGGTGGAGTTGAACCAATGTACAACGATTGGAGAAATAACTACAGGAAAGCCAGTCACAAAATCATATTGGGCAGAACGGAGCAGTTTAAAGTTAGTGTATGGCTGCTTGCATCGAGTATGGAAAAGCGAAAATGGGCAAACCTTCCGAGGACTTATGGTTGTTCCAAGGGTTGGAATTCCTGATGTTCTTAACGTGCAGTACAAATGTCCAAGAGGAGGGCACTTGAGAGACATGAAATCCTTGGAGCATTCGAAGCAAAGGTTTTATTGGACTGGTTGTCAATCAGCTATAGAAAGGATTGCGAAATATGCTGAGAACATTGTAGCTAAAGGATCAAAGTCCAGGAGTCATGGGCAGATGAAACAGCACAATACGCGTGCGGCAGTTGAGAAAATAGGCGTGTATGAAGATGGTCCATTCCCCACCAATAAATTAGGAAATAGTCATGTTTTGGTAGTCAAGGACCATTTCAACGAATGGCCACAAGTATACACAATTCCTAACCAAGAGACTGAACCAGTGGCGGAGGCATTCATCAACAAGTGGGTAACGAGATTCGGTGTTCCAATGGAGTTACGTTCTGATCAAGAATGGAATCTCGAGTCAGCTTTAAATCAAGGGATGTACCAGAAACTGAGTATCCGGAAATCAGACTTAGGTGGAGGGCAGTGTGACGAACACGGATGATAGAACAAAATCGAATCAACGACAAACTGCCAATAGCAGCTAGTTAGCGAATTCGTAGTTGCCAGAATGTTCTAGAAGCAATGTTTTGTTAGAGATTTACTATATAAGGGCTGCCGGATTGTGCAGCAAACACAGTTCTAGTTAGAGTGTTGTCGTGATAAGAGCAATCAAGCTATAAGCAAGAAGTTGTAAGCTCGAATAACGAGCAATAAGTGTTAAGTTGTTGGAATTAGAAATAAAGATAAGTGTTTAGCCATTAAATTGGGACTTTTATTTAACAATCCAGTGATCGAACTCAAGAGTGAGTTACAGGTAGACGATTTATCGAGAAATCCGGTACAATATTGTGACGAATATGGATGATGACAAAATCGAACCGACGATAAAATTGGCCAGAAGCAACTAGACAGCGAATTCGTAGTTGCCAGAATGTACTCGATTAGTTTTATTAAAGATGTACTATATAAGGGCTGCCAAATTGTGCAGCACATACAGTTCATAAGAAGTTGTAAACTCGAATAGCGAGCAATAAGTGTTAAGTTATTGGAATTAGAAATAAAGATAAGTGTATAGCATTAAATTGGGACTTTTATTTAACAATCCAGTGATCGAACTCAAGAGTGAGTTACAAGGTAAACGATTTATCGAGAAATCCGTTACAATATTTAATCGTACAAGTTCAATCTTAATCCATAGTCAAGTCAAGGATGACATGATACGAGACTCTCTCATTTGCCCTAATATTTCTGGGAAACGAAATTTTAAGGAACGATACAAATACTTTTGAATAACGTGCAACCAAAATTTTTTTTGCTAATTTAATTTAAAACGTTAATCATAAAATCATTATGTTGTTGTTGTAGTGGCAGAATTTTTTCGAGTTGACAGTCCTAGGCCGGAAAAAATTTGGGTCCGTTCCGGTTACTTAGACCCGACTGTTATGGGAACGGATAAAATCATTATATTTTATTATGACTTGTATTGTTTCTTTGTTATAGTTTTTTTATTTATATATTATTTTGTTACGTTATATAATTTCAAAAAAATTGTATAATATGGATATTTGCGTGATATAGACTCACTCGGAAACCGAGCATTTAAAAATAATATCGAAATGCAAAATACACAAAAGGTATTTTTAAAATACCCAATTTATTTTCTTTCGACAGTGGCATGATTGACAATGTTATAAATGTAATAAAAAATATTTGGTAGATGTATAGTTTAAGTCAGAGATAAAGTTTGGGTTTCCCAAAAAAAGGAGCTCCAAAAATTGTTTTTTTTTCTTAAATCGTCTTATTTTGAGGCGAAAATTACAAATCGGTGAGGAACAAGTGAATTTTTTTAAATAATTTATTCACATTTTTTTAAATAATTTATTCACATGTAAGTATGTATAAAAATATATTTAACACACTTTGCTCATATTTTTCCAAGTACCTTATTTGTTGTTGTTGTTGTTGTAACGGCAGAATTCTGTAGAATTCACCTAAAATTTGTTTGTATCACCCAAAACTATTCGCGTTAGGTATAGGCTTATGTCTATATAACTGATAAGGGTGACGAGACGAATTGAAATCCGAGTGACTGTCTGTCCGTCCGTCTGTTTGTGCATGCGATAACTTGAGTAAAAATTGAAATATCTTAATGAAACTTGGTACCCAAGAAGGGGTGGTATTGCAGATTGGCGTAATCGGGCCACTGCCACGCCCTCAAAATCGCAATCTAAAAAGTGCCATAACTAAGCTCCAAATGAAGATACTTCTGCTCAAATATAAACGAGACTGGCTCAATAAAACAAAAACGGTTAAATATTCTTCAATATTTATTTTATCCCCTTCAAAATAGTCACCATTAGAGGCGATACACATATGCCACCTTTTTTTCCAATCTTCATAACACTTCTGGTAGGCCGCTTTAGGTATGGCTTTCAGTTCCTTCTTCGAATTCTCCTTTATGACTTCAATCGACTGAAAATGCTTTCCACGAAGCGGCAATTTGAGTTTAGGGAAAAGAAAAAAGTCACACGGTGCCATGTCGGGTGAATACGGTGCTTGCGGAACAATATTTACGTTGTTTTTGGTCATATAATCGCGTACAAGACGAGACGTATGAGCTGGCGCAAGGAACAAGTCGAGCAGACACACGTCTCATGCCCAAAACATCGTGAATAATGCTATGAGCGGATCCATTTAATATGTTGAGCTCACTAGCTATCTCTTCTTTACTTTTTCGACGTTTTCTTCGTTTATTGACGTTGCTGGACGACGATCATGGGGCAAGTTCTCCAGCGATGTACGGCCGTCCTTGAACGACTTACCAATCAAAAATACGTGAATGTGATAGGCAAGACTCCCCATATGCCTTCTGCAACATTTTCATTGCGTCCGTCGCACTTATTCCATTGGAATAACAAAATTTCAAACAAACACTTTTTGCTCAACGTTAATTTCCATAGTAAAATTCGAAAAACACACTCGAGGTTGACTTGTTTATAGTGCCGTAAAAAAAAAACTATGTGAGAGATCGCGCTCAAATTTGACATGTAAACATATAACAGTCCTTCCAACCTAAGCAAAAAAAAGTATGGCCATATGTCATGTCCTTGTCGAGTTATGAATAAAGTCTCGTTTATATTTGAGCAGGAGTATAACTGGAATTTTGTACAGGGGGACCACAGAGGAGCACCTGAGCTGAAAAATAAAAAAAAGAAGGCGTGGTTCTCCCCTTAATAGGTTTACTGTGTATTTCTCACAAACCTCTAAGGATATATCCAATAGGGTTGATTAGCATCTCCTCAAACGGTGTGAAAATTGGTGAAATCGGATAGTGACCACTCCCACTCCACAAATAACTGTTGAAAACTACTGAATGCGCGATAACTTATTAAGTAAATACGCCAGAAGCATTAAATTTCACATCCTATATAGTTCGGAAGGGAATAATATTGACCCGTCCAAAACTTGACAATGGGAGTGGCACCGCCGGAGAAATTCTATATCCCAGGACCTAATCCATCAATTCCAGCCAAATTTGGTTCAAACCATTCTCCTGATATACGTCTACTTCCTATATAACACAATTATAAATTCTATCTGATTCTTTCACTTTCTAGTACACAAATAAAGATACAATGAATGTATCGGGATAAAACTTTGCACATATAGTGCCTTTAAGGTTTTTCTTTTCATGTCTAAAAATTGCAAAATCGGACTCAAAATTGTTGAACTGCCCAGATATAAAAATGCACCCCAATATGTATTTTTACTGAAAATATCAGACAATCTGTGAAATATATTACTGAAACTCGTAGAGAATATTTTTCTGATAATACGTTACCGGTCTGTCCAATTTGGGTAGAATCGGGTCATAACTGCCTTTAGCCCTCATATATATTTTGACGAACACGACGCGACCAAAACAGAATCGGCGATAAATTACCACAATTAACCAGACAGTGAAATTCGTAGTTGCCAGAATGTTCAAGTGACGATGTTTTGGCAGAAAATGTGGATTTACTAATCTGCGTTCTCTGAACCTTCTCTATAATTCTACGCTCTCTGCCTTCTTATAATATACGTTCTCTGTCGCAATTATTATCGTTTTCATGTTTTGCTTTTCTCTATATTCTTATTTCCATTGCAGAGAGAAACGAATTTAGAACGCAAAAATACTTTAAGGAAAAGTACTGGATTTAATATAAATTAAAATATTAGAAAAAAAGAATTATTGTATAACATAAACTTTAATTTTAAATACGTTAGACTGCTATAAGCTACGGAAGAGATGACTATTTTAACGAAACCATCCAATGAGAAAAAAGGGGAGAAGGTACCACTGCCATTGGCTTTGGGTGGCCATGACGATGCATCATCATTCCGAGGAGGGGCAGCACACGGAAACCTTTTGGGTGTAAGTTCAGTTACTTTTTTTCTTTCTTATTTTGTACTTTTCGGTTAATTACAGCTAAGTAAAAAATTTGTGTTTTAAATGCTAATTACATATGGATGTGTATGTAAAGGGCACAAAATTAAATAAGTATTTATTTTAAATTTTGTATTATACAACAAACACAAGAGTTAACCTTCCAATTATTGTATTTCAAGTAAACAACAACATAACGCTATGTGATATTGGAGTTTTTTTCATTCTACATGCATACATACATATGTATGAACATGTTGTAGTTGCCATTTCGTCCTTTATAGTAGTGATACTTATTGATTTTCCTAATATAATTTTTTATTTTTAATATTATTTTAAAGAAATCCATACAAGTATTGGCAACAAAAAACTACTGTATCCCAACCCACAATGTAAGCAATTATATTGTTCCTAATATATCGAACAAATATTATTAATATTTTTCATATATGAAATTTTCGTACATATATGCAAGCTATTAGTCGAATTCATGCTACCACCTTTATACAAGTACGGGTATAAACATATTTACAACTCTACATGTTTGTATGTGAAACGGCTTGCCCAATATTTCAAATGCATTAGAAATATTCCTACATAAAAAAAAATAAAAATGAAAAGAAATGCCGTTAATAAAAATACACTGCACTAAATATGCTCAAAGTAATTAAAATAATAATATAATATTAAATTTTTATATGAATATTATTAACACAGGCTCACTATCAGGGAGACATAGATGGCGAATCTATGGTCTTCAATCGCCCACCCTCATGCATCAAAACTGTGTTGTTATTTCTAATTGCTGTCGTAGTCATGATGATGGGCCTACTTGGTGGATTTACTCTATATCGCGCTTATGCACCCACTACTTCGAATTTACATTACCGTGCACTTTGCGATATTCCATATATGCAGACTGGTAATATAACTATACCGCGTCTATATGAAGAACATGATGAGCTAGATTGGCGTAACCTCTTTTCGCGTTTTACAAACTACAACGGGAATAACGACTTGAGTGATGATTTCTTCCGTGAGGAAATCGATGTGGATATGAGCGATTCTGAAAGTTTCGCAAGAATTGATGTACCCGATTTCAAAGATGGACGGCGGGGACGTTTTATGCATGATTTTAAAAAGAATCAATCGGCAATTATTGATACCACAGCAAATCGCTGTTTCATAATGCCACTTGACCGTGACACCACATTACCACCAAAGAGTTTTGTAGATTTAATGCAAAAGATGGGCTCGGGATACTACAACATCGACACTGATCGCGTACGTCGCAATATGCGTGTAGTTACCCCGCCAGTAACTGATCTCTCAATGATCTCAGAGCGAATTGCAAACGAATGCTATGATATGAGAGTTTACATGATGGAGAACTACGTTTCAGGAGGTTAGTATAATTGCTAATTTTTTATACTCTCGCAACATGTTGCACAGAGTATAATAGTTTTGGTCACCTAACGTGTGTTTGTACCATCCAAAACTAATCAAGATATATATAGGGTTATAGCTACATAAATGATCAGGGTGACAAGACGACTTGAAATTCGGGTGACTGTAAAAGTTAAGATATCTTTATGAAATTACATAGGTACATACGTTCTTGGTGCCCAAGGAGGGTTGGTATTGCAGATGGGCGTGATCGGATCACTGCCCCGCGCAAAAAAGGCCATTAAACGAAGCCGTTCCCATAACAGTCCGGTCTACGTAACCGGAACAGACCCAGATTTTTACCGGCCAAGGACTGTCAACTCGGCAAAATTCTGCCGCTACAACAACAACAACGAATCCCTATAAAGTGCCATAACTAAGCACAAAATAAAGACACAAAACTGTAATTTGGTACAAGGGATCGCAGTGGTGAAAGGCGCTTGGATGCTAAACAATTCATAAAAGTTTCACCAAATCTTCTCTTATTACTATTGTACACTATAGAAATAGGCTAAATCGGTTGACAACCACGCCTACTTCCCATATACTAAACTTTTAAATTCCTTCTGATTCTTTCACTTTTCAGTATTCAGATCAAACATCAATGAAGTTATTAAGGTAAAACTTTGCACAAATAGTTTCCTAAGGGTATTTAATCTTACGCCTAAAAATTGTCATAATCGGATTATACTTTTGAAAGTCGCAGACACCAAATATGTGGACACCAGTGCATATAGCAGATTTTTTTACCGAATATATCGGTTAGTCTGTGGATTCTATTATTGAAATTTGGGGAAATAATATTGTGATAACAGCATGCCTTTTTGTCAAAGATGGGCAAAATCGGGTCAATACTTCCTTAGCCCCCAAATACCTAATATATATATTGTCGAACATCCAGTTGAGTTTATACCGCTACTATCAGTCAATATGTAAGAAATCTTAATAAAATTCCGAAAGAATCTCTTTCTTATAATAGTGTATCTTCTTATCTGTAATTGTAAATAATGGATGGAATACTTCCTACTTTAAAATATAAACGAAAGTCACTTCACCTTGCGGAATATAAAATGTTCGGTTACACCCGAACTTAGGCTTTCCTTACTTGTAGTTATTACTTTCATTAAGTCATCATATATGTAAATACACACTTGCAAATCAAACTATTAAAATTTATATAATTTTCAGTATTTAAACGTGAAGCTATTCCTGTGGCAGAAACTGACAGGTTCACTGAATTCATGGGCAAAGGTGTCGTTGAATTTAATTTGATAAATATGAATGATATAGAGGAATTTGAACGCAAACAGCAGTAAAATCATTCAAAATTTGTGTAGAAATCTTATACGTTAATGCCGGTGCTTGCAAGCATTTTTGTAGAATGTAGTTTGTATGATTGTAAAACTTGATGTTGATAAATGGACGGCTATATTTAAATTTAATAACCGAAAACAAAATTTATTTTTCATATATAATTAATTACTCTTATTGTATATTTTTATTGCAAATTATTGTATGGAGGATATATGCAAAATATTTTATATAAATATATTTGATTTTTTTATTATTTCAAAATTATCATTACTAAAACATTGTATTCCATCGACTTGTATTAATTTTATTATTACTAAAAATATATGAAAATTAATCATGATTTTTTAGATAGATTAAAAATTGTATTTTATATATTAACATCCGACTTTATTATATTCACTTGCGTACATTTCTTAAATAAAATTGAAATAACAATCAAAAATGCATCAAGTTAAGCGATCAAGTATGGTTAACAAATTCAACAAAAACAAAAAGAAAATTTAATGACAAACAATTTGAGCATACAAACAAAGCAAAAGTATTGTATTTTAAAAAACCCGAAATATCAATTATTGTGCATAAGAAACAATTGCGTACCTAAAAGAAAATTAATTGTGACAAATATTAAAATCGTGTATGTATATCTCAACATGCATCTGTATGTAATAAACTCGCAGTTCGGCAGAAGTAACATCTGTTGGTATCAGGTGGTGGTATGTTCAGAAAATTAGTAGAGTCTTCA
Source organism: Bactrocera oleae (assembly GCF_042242935.1). Classification (NCBI taxonomy): domain Eukaryota; kingdom Metazoa; phylum Arthropoda; class Insecta; order Diptera; family Tephritidae; genus Bactrocera; species Bactrocera oleae. The sequence continues at coordinate 29,730,559 of NC_091537.1, read as the reverse complement.
ATAATATGACTACATCATAAAAATCAATACTAAACTTCATTGTCGCACTGGTTATACATTATAATTATTTCCTATTACAACTTTACAAAAGATTTTAAGTAGTAACATACTTTATATATTCCAATGTACTATAATAATTATTAAATAAAATATATTCGAATTTTTCTTGGTCAATTTTTAAACACAAATTATTTTACATAATTTTAAAAAAGTATTTATTATATTCGATTGTGATGCACTAGTTCCATTTTACATAATTTGAAAGTGCCCCTACATATATTTTATAATCTATGCATATGATTGTCAAGTTTTGAATCGTTTGGAACTATTACTAAAGAAAGCACTCTCGATTTTGAACAAAACAAGAAAATGAGTTGAACATATCAACATGATTGCTTTTTACGATTAGTTCGATATTTAATGACAACAAGATATACAATGAATAAAATTTTCAATGTTAATATATGATGTTAATAAAGGAAAATCCCCTTCAGTCATAATTTTTGAGTTTTTATTAATATTTTATAAATTTACGGATAGTTGCACTCAAATTTCTCATCGTAGTTGTGATGAGCGTAATGAGGTTGAGCTAAGTTATATTCGCCGGCTGTCACGCCTTACACATACCTACTGGTACTTAGTAATGTCAGATGGAATTGATGCTGAAGTATTCAAAGCAAAAACCATGCGTATTTTTTTGGGGCCCTTACACATGATCAGTACATATGCAATCACTTTCCGGCAGCCACTACTTCTACTGTATTCCTGCGTGTGCGTAATTATTTTGGTGTTTTCGGAGAAGTCATAATACCAATTATGCCTTGAAAACTTTTTAAGTAAAGAACCTAATGGATTAAATGTTTTTTTTTTAATTTATTTATTTTACTCAGTTTACTTAAAACTACTTAATATTAAATTATTATATATGTATTCAGCCTTACAAACATTAAATATATTTATATAAAAGGTTGGCACAGCGCCAATGTGTGATCCACTCCAAAAGCAACTTTTATTACTTTGCCGTTCACTGCTGCCTTAAAGGGGAAAAATTGATCTTTTTTATGGCCTAAGCCTAGATGGCCGAAACGATTCTTGCCCCACATAAAGAGATCCCCATCAGAGTTTATCGCACCCATATGAAAAACGCCACACCCAATAGACGTCACATGCGTTTTGTCACTGAAGTCATTGCGACCGAACAAAGGTGGCAATAATTGTTGTGGTTTCGAAGTTTGCTCCACATAAGGACCAAAGCCTAGTATACCGTAACCCCAAGTATATACAAGTCCATCCTCATTTAATAGCATGCAAAACGATCCGCCTGAAGCTATATCTTTAATCTTGCCAATGCCTTTAGTTAAGGATAATGCGCGTGGTGTATTGACTTGGGTATCGGCATTTTCACTACTATCTAGTTGCCCGTATTCAGAATTTCCCCAGCCAAATACTTCTCCTTTATCGTTTAAAGCTAAAACACAATCGGATGCGCATGCCAACTTTGTTATGCGTTGATCAATAATTTCACCTTTGGCTAATTCAATTTCACTACTCGTATCATAATGTCCTTTTCCCGTTTGACCATCTGCACCCCAACCACAAGTGTATACACAACCCAGTTTAGTTAGGAACATAGTGTGATCTTGACCACATTCCACAGAGATAATTTCATCATTTGGCATACAAATTTCATTTTCAGATAGCCGGTGTATAACCGCACTACCACGATAGTCCTCATTTTCAATTATAGCTCGTCCGCACTGACCATATGAATTGTTGCCCATAGTAAAAATGGTTCCATTTTGTGTAACTACGACCAAGTGTGCACGTCCAGCGGCCATGCAACGCACTTGCATATCTGGGTCAGTTTCATTTTCTAGCCTAGGAAGATTTATGGCGCTTGGGTAGATTATTACATCTAATTTAGATGTATCTTTTAGGCTGCCCTTAACTTGAAATCCCAACTGTGAATCAGTATTTAGTCCAGAGCCAAAGACAGTCTGACCATCGGATCGTTGAACTGCAAAAGCAGAGAACCCATAGCCGGCCGCAATGTCTATGACATCTGTGTTAACTGAAAACTGCATTCGCGTTGGATGGTGGACTATTTCTGTGTAGCGCTCTTTGGCTTTTCGAATGTTAGTTTGTAGCCCCAGAGCACCTGTCTCCTGAAACCCCCAAGCATAAACTCGACGCTGTTTTGGATCTGACACTTTGGGAGTATAAGCTGTAAAGGGAATTAAAAGCTATTTATATCGCTCGAAAAACCATTCTACTTACTCAAAACCTTTGATTTATCTTGCATTAAAACGCTTCGTTTTGTTTTAGTAGTGTATTGACGTTCTGACAGACGGTAAATTCTTGTTAAGTTTCGCAACATTTTTGTAATCGATTTAAGGATTATTTATTATGAAATTAAAAAAACGAGGAACCACTACACGAAAAAAACTAGTTTGAAAATTTTTATCACAGCTGTTTTCGAAGTGCGAACAGCTGTCCTGGGCATGCATGAAATCGTGTACATAGGTATATTAAGGTGGTTCCTTTTAGTAAAATTAGAGATATTCAAAGTAATTATTATATATATGCATGGAGATCAATCCATTTAATATATTCAAAAACTTACAGCAAGTATACATGAAAATACTTTATATCTACATCTGTACATCATAATATAAATTATAATTGGTACCACTCAATTGATTCTCATAGATAGATAGATAGATAGATTAGTTTTGAGGTATGCACCGCGACCTATGATCTATTGTGCCCTGTGCCAGCGGTGGACTATGAACTACCTGAGCGGTCGGCTTTCATCCGTACTGTTTCGAGGTCAAAACTCCAAACTTAGGAAAATTAAACAGGGGGTTCCGAAGAGCGGTGTCCTCTCCACACTACTGTTTAATTTTTATATATCGAAACTCCCCCAGCCACCAGCGGGAATTTCAGTGACCTCGTACGCTGATGACTGTACGATATTGACGTCGGGAAATGGAATCGATGGCATGTGTTCAAAAGTAAACAGCTACCTCTCCGATCTTTCTCGCTTCTTCTCTGCAAGGAACCTAACACTCTCTCCCACTAAATCCACAGCGACTATCTTCACAATTTGGACTAAGGAGTACAGATTGGACCTGAACATTTCAGTCGATGGCACAAAAATTCCGACAGTAAATAATCCTAAAATTTTAGGCGTCACTTTGGACAGTCTGTGCTCTTTCACTCCTCACACGACCGCGATAACTGCCAAAGTACAGAGCCGCAACAAAATCCTCAAGTCGCTTGCCGGCAGCTCTTGGGGAAAAGACAAAAAAACGTTGTTGGCAACATACAAGGCAATCGGCCGGCCGGTCCTAAATTATGCAGCCCCAATATGGTCGCCTGGATGCAGTGACACGCAGAAGAAGAAGCTTCAGACCTGTCAGAACACTGTACTCCGAACTATCACGGGATGCCTCTTGATGTCTCCAATCGAACACCTACATAGTGAGGTCCGTATGCTTCCGGTTAAGGAACACAACGAACTCCTCTCCAAGCAGTTTCTACTGGGATGTTTTCGTAGAAACCACCCCTGTAGTCGCCTGACTGTAGCGGAGCCGCCTCCTAGGAACATCAAGTGGTCTCTCCTTGACTACGTCGACGACATTAGACAGTACTCCGACCGGACTTCGGATACAACGAACTTCAGACAGGCACTGACCGCCATTCACAGTGGAGCCATCAACACCTTCACAGATTCCCTCTCAGTGAATGGCGTAATAGGAGTCAAACCACCACCCATAGCAGACATAGAGCTCGAGTTGCCTCGCGAAACCAGAGTGACCCTCGCGCAACTTCGTTCCGGATACTGTAGCAGGTTAAACTCCTACTTATCCAGAATAGACCCCGACATACTAAACACATGTCCTGCGTGCAATGAGTCTCCGCAAGACACTAACCATCTCTTTGCATGCCCAACTAACCCCACTCATCTAACACCCTTCTCCCTATGGTCCGACCCCGTCGAAACAGCTCGTTTCCTGGGCCTCTCGTTAGATGACCTCGACGACAACGAATCTGGAATTTATCATCCAAACGGGGACTAGGTAACCGTTACAACAACAATATCTATTGTGCCCTCCCCTAAGTAATATCGACTCATCTAGCCCCAGCATGTTGATAAACTCCAATATTCTGCTGGGTGCTAGTGAAGCAAAACAATTCCTGTTTGGAAACATGAATCCCAGGGCCTTGATTCTGCGTCTGCAGACTGCTGTGCAGTTCATTAGCAGATGTTCTGGGGTTTCCGGCTCCATGTCACAGAACCGGCAGTTTGCAGAGGTGGCTAAGCCCATGTTGAAGACATGCCGGAATTTGTTCCTCGGGAGATTGATTACGACTTTAAACCGTTTGCGGTCGTAACCCCCCATTAGCAACCTGGCATGGCGCATGCCTTGAAGTTGTTGCCAACGTTTCTCCCTGCCTGCTCTTTCTTCCATTCGGAGCAGCTCTTTAATGGTATATGGACCAACCGCTATGCATGGTTCCGGTCCTACCATTTTTGTGGAGGCTGCAGAGCGGGCCAACTCGTCAGCCAGTTCGTTCCCAGCTATACCCCTGTGGCCAGGCACCCAAATAAGGTGCACTCGGTTTTGGTCTGATAGGCTGTTCAGCCGTTCTATACACTCCTGCACTTCTCATAGATGGCATTTCTTACGTTACCAAATTTGCAAACAGAATATAAAAATTTTTAATATATGTAAATAAAATTTCGAACCTCACCGAATATACATATGTGAGAATTGTGATATTTATTAAGAATTTATTCATATTTATTCTTATCCAAGAGATCTTTGGAGCAAAACTTTTAATAAAAGCCAGAGTAATATGTGCTTGAATTGCAGTGCCATCTATATTATTAAATTGATAACTTCAATATTCTTATATGTATAAAGCTTATGAAACTGATTGTTTTGGCAACACTAGAGAAAAGTAAATAATGTTTACACGGATACCCTGGTTCAGGTTGCAGACAGATGGCGATGAAAAAGAGTTGTTGGAACGAAATTGTCGGAGTGTCAAAGTATTGAAGAAAAATCGTGAACCAGTGAAAAATTTGATATAATCGAAGTTATTTAAAATACTTACACTGAATAATGTTATAATATAATGATTATAGTATTTAATGATATGAGTAAAGTGTATATATTCAATATATTTTGGAGTGTGTTGGCTAATGGGCGAAGTCACCAAGTGAAAATTTCAGTGAAGCAGATTAATTAGCTATAAAAATCAATATTAAATTAATATAAAAAATAACAATAAATAACGTGCAAAAGTGCTAAGCAAATAATTTACTATTATACCGGTTAAAGTCAATTCGTCGATTTTTCTACTCTGAAAAAATTGTTATAATTAACGAGCACCGCCCTTAAATAGTGTACCAAGTACCGAGTGTTGATGCGAATACATAAATAGAGTTCTTTGAATTTTTATTCAAACAATCTAGGACAATATATCTGGATTAACAACAATAATTTTTGGCATATCGGCGTAATGTTATTACATTAAAAGGCTGGGACTGTGCGAAATTGCTTTTCGATAAAAACCGAAAATTGTCTCCGGTAGGTACACACAAAAATTCATTCTACTTTTTGCTCCTCTTTTTATACTCTGTGCACATTCGCTCGTGTGCAATATGCGCTCCTGTTCCACAATTATGCTTGGTCGTACTCTCCACTCAATAAAGAGGGGATCTTCCTGCCTATAGATAGAAGAGTCCTTCGCCAATAAAGCCATATCTTTGGTTGGTGAATCTACAACAATTTTGAAAATTTTTTCCTTTGGCATACGTTTGGCCTTCCTGTTTCGATTTTTTATATCAACATATATATTGGTGATGGGTGGATAATGGATAGGGTGGAAAACCGTTCAGGCTCATTCGGTATGTTTTCGGTTTCACGAGAATACGAACACAATTCTTATGATTTGCGTTCTCAAATAACATTTAAACTCACCACACAATGCGAAAACTGGTTTTTCCGATTTAATGGTAAATAATTATTAATATAAACTAGTTTTCAGTTAAAAATTTTTAATTACTGTTTCATGATGAATTATAAAAATATATTCCTATTAGGAAAACACAATTTATGTTTTATACCCTTCTGAAATTAATAATATTTGTTTCATCCCTTAAATAGTTCCTCTTTTGCATATGAGAGCATTATTTTGCCGACTTCGGATGGGAGTTTCCATATTCACCTCCCTTGTTTTCGCGTCTTCCCAAATTCTACCTTCAAAAAAGTTTTTAATCTCCTTACATATAATTAAAAGCTATTTAATAAATATTATGTTTTTATATGGATAAAGTAAAATTTGGGCGTGGTTTATTGCATGTTCTATAAGTATATAGAAATTATAAATTAAATAATAATTATATACATTAAGTAGGTGCCAACATTTCAGCATAATACAAGTGTATATTAAAAACATTCAACTGTTTTTTGGATAAGGATCTGATAATATGAGACTGTGTGGGGTATAACTTTGGGAATTTTTTTTTTATTGTTTCTTATTTTCGTGTTAGTATACCAGTAAGAATTATTTACTTACATATATACTTTTAAGTTAAATAAAAACATATCTATATAATGGCACACGTTAGCATAAATTTTCTATCTATACAAACATATAGGTATATGCGGTCTCACATCGATGGTGGTGTGACAAACGATAATTCATTTGTCTTGCATTTCCTTTTGTGCCAATGACTTAACCTTTGCGTATATTATCAGAAAGGCGGTTATGGGTAGTGTTCATGGCTATGTTTACCAAACTACAGGTTGGTTGCAAAGTTTCTGCTATCACCAAGAAATAGCACTACTAGCTCCAAGTCACTACCAGCTTCCTCAAGTTGGTACATCTGTCGTGAGAACACACGCAAAGTTACAAGTCATTCTGTCAATTAATTCTTTGTTTACAAGCCATTTGAAGTTGACGTGTCAGTGAATTTTTTTAATATGGAAAAAATTTAAAATCGCACTGTGATTAGATTCTTTGTTTTGAAAGGTTTAAAAGCAAAGGAAATTCATGAAAAATTGTTAGAAGTGTATAGGGAGTCCTCATATTCAAAACGCACGGTTGAACTTTGGACAGGTGAATTTAAACGTGGTCGTACTAGGCTTGAAGCCGATCCACGCGAAGAACGACCACAAATCCCAGCCATACCAGAAATCATTAAGCAAGTTCATAATATTGTTAGTGAAGATCCAAGTTTGACTAAGCGTGAAATTGCTAATGCCATAGGCATCTCAGACGAACGAGTACTTCATATTTTACATGGAGAATTACATATGAAAAAGCTGTTTGGAAAGTTAGTGCCGCACACGTTAACAATTCACCAAAAACTGAATCGAAAAAAAATATTCAGGATAATTTGTACCGTATTCACCTGATTTGGCTCCCAGCATTTACTACCTCTTGAGAAACTTGAAACAATTCCTTCGCGATTTTCGTCGAATGAAAAAGCTATTAGAACTGTAGACGGGTATTTTGCAGAGATTCCAGTCATTATAGGAATGGCATAAAATTATTGGATGATCATTGGACTAAGTGTATTGAAATTAAGGAATATTATATTGAATAAAAAAATGTATTTCGTACCAAAAACAGTATTTCATTTCGAGCGCAGAAACTTTTAAACCAACCTGTATACACAAAAAAAAATAAAACACCACCTCACTCCTGGTAATGTAAGGTGATATTGGCAACACCACCACCAACAAAGTACTTTCCTTAAATTAATGTTTATATGCTACTTTTACTTAACGCAAACCTATTTCCATGTATGTACATATGTATGTATGTATGGACATTATTTCTCATGCCGTCTGTAACAAAGGCCTTTGGTAATTCTCATGGCTGTGTTTGAAGTTGATTAATATGTGGTCAGTAATACTAGTAAACGAATGTAATTTTTTTTATAGTATATGTATTCACATTATTCTCCATAAAATTTTTTTGCTCATATTAATATCACTTGTAAAATGCAATAATTCTTAAAATAATGGTCCCCCTAATCTAATAATTGTACATACAAATGTATTTGTTCTATGGCCTTATATTCACTTGAAGTGTGCACTCGGCAACAAGCAATCAGCAGCAAAGCCGGCATCAACAAATATATTCCAAAAACAAAATGTCCATGTATAAAGTATCTCTACCTATGTAAATTTGCCGATTATTTACAAATTTTATGAACGTACATCAGTATATAGTACATCATAGGTATATCGTACGTGTGTAGTGGTGTATGTCCACACAAATGCGTACAATTTTCATTTTTGTACACTTAAACTCTGATGACATTCTGTTTAAAAGGATTATTTCGTAAATTCCACGTTGAACGCGCATTATTTCATTAACGTGCTACATAGGTATATATGTACAGCTATTTGTACATGTACATATCTATATTAATTTTAGTTTTTATGTACTTCGTTACTCATTTGGCTTGTTGTCATTGTTTCTGAACATATACAAGTTAACTATTCTGCAAACCGCCGTAATTATGAGAGAAAACAGAGTTAACCAAATTTGCTTTTCCAATATCAAATATTTACATCCGAAAACAGTGTGCAGATTTCAGATAGGTAGTGGTTTTTAAGTACACGATGGGGTTTGTGCACATTTTAAAAAGGGCATTTTTATACTCTTGCAACTTGCAAGGATCAAACCCGGCGAGTTATCGAAAATCATGTATGTAGTATATGGGAGTTTGGGTAATTCGTGGACCAATTTCACATATTTTCGATATTAAACTATAGTATATCCAATATTATGCGTTCAGTTATACTTGTTAAGATATCTTACTCATGGTATAGTATTGACCCGATTTTATCTATTTTTGGCATTACTACATATTGTTTACAGATAAAGACGTTTTCTGTGTTTTATTAAGGTACCTCATATACTATCACCAATATATAATATAAATAGTAAAGCCAACCGAATGTTTGAAAATCCTTATATTAGTTATATGGAGTCTAGGGCAAGTCTTCACCCGATTTAGACACATAGATGCACCATTATTAGAAAAACACGCCCGCTCAATTTTATTAAGATAACTCCTATATTGGCCGATATATGGGTATAAAGCCAGTCGGAAGTTCGAAAACCTTTCTATTAGGTATATGGGGGCTAAGAGAAGTATTGACCCGATTCAATCCATATTTGATATACAGGCATAATATTATCTGGAAAAGATTTTCTCCGAATTTCAATTATATATCTCATACATTAAACGATAATTTCGGTAAAAAGTCAACCATCGACATAGGAGTCCACCTCTTCGGTCATATATCGAGCAGTTATGGCCCTATTTTGACAGATTTTAGACTTGAGATGGTATATATCAAAATCAATCTTGTTGCCAAGTTTTATTTCAATATATTCATTAGTGCTTGATTTATATACTAGAAGTTATGTGGAAAGTAAGCGTGGTTGTAATCCGATTTCGCCCATTTTTGCACTGTAACATAGGCAAGTCAGGATAATTTATTGGTTTTCGATTAATGGCGTTTTGTGGGCGTGGCAGTGGTCCGATTACGCCCATCTACAATACCAACCTTCTTATGCTGCCAAGATATCTCAATTTTTACTTAAGTTATAGCTTGCACAGACGGACGGATGGACAGACCGACGAACAGACATTCACCTGGATTTCAACTCGTCTCTTCATCCTAATCATTTATGTACCTTATATTATATTTAACTTGATTAGTTTGAGCTGATACAATCAACCGTTAGGTGAACAGAACTATTATACTCTGTATTAACATGTTGCAAGAGTATACAAGTATTTGAAACGTTCTTTTCAAATTATAGTATGTTATTTTTAAAAGTATACACTATCCAAATATGCAAAAAAAAAAAAAACAAGTAAGGAAGGGCTAAGTTCGGATGTAACCGAACATTTTATACTCTCGCAAAGTCAAATGGTATACGCGTTTGAGATTTCTTTGTGGATTGGCTGATATTTTCGGTAGAAGGTCAACTATAGGCACTGGGGTCCACATATTTAGTACTTAGGGGCTTGAACAGTTTTGGTTCGATTTAGACAATTTTTGGTCACAAGGTGGCATACTTTAAACGTATTATTCACGCAAAGTTTTACCCCGATATAATCATTGTTGCTTGATATGCATAGTGGAAAGTGAAAGAATCAGATGGAATTGAAAATGGTGTTATATGGGAAATAGGCGTGGTTGTAGTCCGATTTCGCCCATTTTCGCACTATACCATAGAAATATGAAAATAACGTTAAGTACCGAATTTTGTTGAAATTGGATAAGCAGACCTCAAGATATGGGGTTTCACCTAAAAGTGGGCTGTGCCACGCCCACCGTCTAATTTTGAACGCGGTTCCCATAAAGTCATCTCATACCATCCCAGAGATAAAATTTAATGTCTCTGGAGTGTTTAGTGCTTGATTTATCGCGCTTTTAGTAGTTTTTAACAGTACCGTTATATGGGGAGTGGGCGGAGTTGCCACCCGATTTTAACTATTTTCACACCGTCAATAGAAGTACTAAAAACATTTGCTTCCAGTGAATTTTGTTAATATAGCATTAGCAGTTTAGGAGATATGCTCATTAAACTTATTAGAGGCGGGACCACGCCCATTTAAAAAAAATAAATTTTAACTGCAGATGCCCCTCCCTATTGTGATCCTGTGTACCGAATAACAGTCTTGTATCTTATTGCGGAGCTTAGTTACGGCAATTTATTTGTTTTTGATTAATGGCGTTTTGTGGGCGTGGCAGTGGTCCGATTACGCCCATCTGCAATACCAACCGTCTCACGGTACCAAGAAACATGTCTACCAAGTTTCATAAAGATATCTCAATTTTTACTCAAGTTACAGCTTGCACGGACCAACAGACGGACGGACGGACGGACAGTCACCCGGATTTCAACTCGTCTCTTCATCCTGATCATTTATATATATATAACCCTATATCTAACTCGATTAGTTTTAGGTGATACAAACAACCGTTAGGTGAACAAAACTATTATACTCTGTAGCAACAGGTTGCGAGAGTATAACAAATGTACCCTTTAACCAAAAGATTAACAAATTACTCCAAATTTACTTTCGTTTAGGGGCCGTAAATATTGATTATTGTTGTGATTTTTATATGAAAAAATCAATAACTTTGATTCGACATACAAAAAAACAGATAATGTCATGTTAGTCCTTTTTCGATCTAAGCATTTCCATTATGATTGGTTAATTTCGATTTTTAATGAGTTTCTTCACCGATACCTCGCAACCTGTTGCTACAGAGTATAATAGTTTTGTTCACCTAACGGTTGTTTGTATCACCTAAAACTAATCGTTAGATATAGGGTTATGTATATATGAATGATCAAGATGAAGAGACGAGTTGAAATCCGGGTGACTGTCTGTCCGTCCGTCCGTCCGTGCAAGCTCTAACTTGAGTAAAAATTGAGATATCATTATGAAACTTGGTAGACATGTTTCTTGGTACCGTGAGACGGTTGGTATTGCAGATGGGCGTAATCGGACCACTGCCACGCCCACAAAACGCCATTAATCAAAAACAAATAAATTGCACTAACTAAGCTCCGCAATAAGATACAAGACTGTTATTCGGTACACAGGATCACAATAGGGAGGGGCATCTGCAGTTAAAATTTTTTTTTAAAGCGTGCGTGGTCCCGCCCCTATTAGGTTTAATGAGCATATCTCCTAAACTGCTAAAGCTATAATAACAAAATTCACTGAGAACAAATGTTTTTAGCACCTCTATCTACGGTGTGAAATCGGGTGGCAACTCCGCCCACTCCCCATATAATGGTACTGCTAAAAACTACTAAAAGCGCGATAAATCAAGCACTAAACACGCCAGAGACATTAAATTTTATCTCTGGGATGGTATGAGATGACTTTATAGGAACCGCGTTCAAAATTAGACAGTGGGCGTGGCACAGCCCACTTTTAGGTGAACACCCATATCTTGAGATCTGCTTAACCGATTTCAACCAAATTCGGTGCATAACGTTCTTTTCATATTTCTATGTCATAGTGCGAAAATGGGCGAAATCGGACTACAACCACGTAACTTCCCATATAACACCATTTTAAATTCCATCTGATTCTTCCACTTTCCACTATGCAAATCAGGCAACAATGACTGTATCGGGAGAAAACTTTACGTGAATAATGCGATTAAAGTATGCCACCTTGTGGCCAAAAATTGTCTAAATCGAACCAAAACTGTTCAAGCCCCTAAGTACTAAATATGTGGACCCCAGTGCCTATAGTTGACCTTCTACCGAAAATATCAGTCAATCCACAAAGAAATCTCAAACGAGTATACTATTTGACTTTGCGAGAGTATAAAATGTTCGGTTACATCCGAACTTAGCCCTTCCTTACTTGTTATTTTTTTTTTCCTGAAAAATAAAGATTATTTATGATTTATTATAAAATTAATCATTATCGGTAAAGAAAATTGTAAAATTTAATGTATAATCATTATTACGTGATTTTTAAAATAAAACATATCTGCTTCGGTTAGTAATATATTTTTGATAATAATATAAATGCATTCAACTTTTAATTTTTCAAATGTTTTGATTTTGCTCTTTATCTTTATTGCAACGTATCAATTTTGGAAAACTTAATAATTTTCTACTTTTTGGCAATTCTGTGAGAAGCTGCTTAGAATCCGAAAAATAACTGAAAAATAGTTTCATAGAATTATCCATTTATGAATTCCTAATCTCTGTATAAACAACATAAATGTTCATTTGTGTGTATATCAGTGTTTTAATTACTATACGGAAGACACTTTCTTTAGGCATGATGGAATGTTACCATTTCTTCAGCAATAAATTTATTTTACGTGATTTTCTCATTTTTCTGCAGCCAAATTAAAACACTGCTAGCAAAAAATATATGCTTTAATTAAATTTAGCCAACTTCACGTGCTGTCTTGGCTAGCGCTAGTTCCACATTGCGTTGGTATCATCCATTTCAGTATTGTGGGTTGACATTTGGTCTTAAAACTTTTCTACCTTTAAAGTATGCTTACTTTTTTCTTTCTTTCTGTCACAGTTATAGTTGTCTTCCATTCACGTTTTGCTTCATCAGAAACATGGCACCTCATTTTGTGCCATTCGTCATTTTCTCTACACTGCAAACTGAACAGATTTCCGTAACATACCAGAAGGCAACTACTGTGGTTGCCTCTTTGCTGAAGACCTGAAGGTCTTCACTTCAGTCTAATGAAGATATGGTGTGATCATAAAGCGAAAAAGTGACAAAAAAGGGATACAAACAATGAAAGAACTTAGAAACAAGCACTTTGAATAATAATTTTACTAAGGCAGGAAAATATCTACAAATGCACACATGTACTACAGTGTGCAAGTCATTATTTAAATAGAAGCAAGTGCTACGAGTATCTAACTCAAAGCGAAGTTCATTGGCCATAAACTGCAGTCGCTGAAGCACCAAATGAGGAGCTACTGTGGCAAAAATAAATTAAGTAAGCAGCAATGCTTGTCACATTCGTTTATTTACTCTGTATACATGTACATACATACATACATACATACATCCATATGTATGTGCATGCAATTAGGAAGGTGCTATATTGCTTTTCAGTGTGATCTTCTAACTGGCGCATGTGCCCCAAAGTTATTGATTGAAATCCACTATTCCTTACATTCTAAAAAATAATAGAAACAAGTAAGGAAGGGCTAAGTTCGGATGTAACCGAACATTTTATACTCTCGCAAAGTCAAATGGTATACGCGTTTGCGATTCCTTTTTGGATTGGCTGATATTTTCGGTAGAAGGTCAACTATAGGCACTGGGGTTCACATATTTAGTACTTAGGGGCTTGAACAGTTTTGGTTCGATTTAGACAATTTTTGGTCACAAGGTGGCATACTTTCAACGTATTATTCACGCAAAGTTTTACCCTGATATAATCATTGTTGCTTGATGGAAAGTGAAAGAATCAGATGGAATTGAAAATGGTGTTATATGGGAAATAGGCGTGGTTGTAGTCCGATTTCGCCTATTTTCGCACTATGACATAGAAATATGAAAAGAACGTTATGCACCGAATTTGGTTGAAATCGGTTAAGCAGATCCCAATATATGGGTTTTCACCTAAAAGTGGGCGGTGCCAAGCCCACTGTCTAATTTTGAACGCGGTTTCTATAAAGTCATCTCATACCATCCCAAAGATAAAATTTAATGTCTCTGGTGTGTTTAGTGCTTGATTTATCGCGCTTTTAGTTGTTGTTGTTGTAGCGGCAGAATTCTGCCGGGTTGACAGTCCTTGACCCAACTGTCGTGGGAACGGATCGTGCTTTTAGTAATTTTTAAAACTACTAAAAAACTATCTCGCTTTTAGTAGTTTTTAACAGTACCGTTATATGGGGAGTGGGTGGAGTTTCCACCCGATTTCAACTATTTTCACACTGTAGGTAGCGGTTCTAAAAGCATTTGCTTCCATTTGCACATTAAACCTATTAGAGGCGGGACCACGCCCGTTTAAAAAAAAATTTTTAACTGCAGATGCCCCTCCCTAATGTGATCCTGTGTACCAAATAACAGTCTTGTACGTTATTGCGGAGCTTAGTTATGGCAATTTATTTGGTTTTGATTAGTGGCGTTTTGTGGGCGTGGCAGTGGTCCGATTACGCCCATCTGCAATGCCAACCGTCTCACGGTACCAAGAAACATGTCTACCAAGTTTCTTAAAGGTATCTCAATTTTTACTCAAGTTACAGCTTGCACGGACGGACAGACAGACGGACGGACAGACGGACGGACAGTCACCCGGATTTCAACTCGTCTCTTCATCCTGATCATTTATATATACATAACCCTGTATCTAACTCGATTAGTTTTAGGTGATACAAACAACCTTTAGGTGAACAAAACTATTATACTCTGTAGCAACAGATTGCGAGAGTATAAAAAGAAAAGTTGTGTGTGTGTGCACCAAACGTATGTTAGATAAACGAGCGCACCAAAGCCCCTTGGCAATTAATATTTATGTATTTCTCATTCGGAGGCAGTTTAAAACACTTTATTGGTGCCGCCATAAATTGAAGTGAGGAAGATTCTGACCGAATTTAAGAATATACTTGGGTCTAGATTTGTGGTATCAAGTTTAACTTCCATAAACGCTGATGGGCTGTATATGGTGATCCATTTCGAGGTTCCCTATTTTTTTTTAAAGGAAAAAACAGAAAATTCAAACTTAATGGGAAATATTTATTGTCATTCGAAAGAACATTCCTTGGCATTTAATTTTTGAAAACTATCTCTTTCAAATGTTGGCCGTGGCTACGTCTCAGATGGTCCATTCGGTGACTCGTTCGAGCATTTCGACTAGTAACTGGCGAATGTCACGCGTGATGTTTTGCTCCAAGGCCTGAATCGAAGCAGGATTGTCCGCATAGACTTAAGACTTAAGGTACATCCCACGATCTTGGTGGCCAATCGATCGGCCCAAAACGTGAAATTATCTGCTCACCGAAGTGTTCTCTCAATAAATCCATTGATTGATACGATGTGTGAGAAGTGGCGCCGTCTTGTTGAAACCAAATGTCGCCTAGAAGCTTCAATTCCAGGCATCAAACAGTCGGTTATCATGGCGCGATAACGGTCGCCATTGACGGTTGCGTTCTCACCGGCATAATTTTTGAAGAAATATAGACGGATGATAACACCGGCCCACAAACCAGACCAAACCGTAGTTTTTTCTGGATGAAATAGCAGCTCTTGAATCTCTTCAGGTTGCTCTTCGTCCCAAATGCGGCAATTTTGCTTATTTACATACCCATTGAGCCGGAAATGGGCATCATCGCTGAACAAAATTTGGCTCAAAAATGTCGGATATTCTTGGAACTTTACAAGAGCCCATAGAGGGGATCGATGTCGCTTGGGAAGGTCGAGCGGCAGTTTTTGCACAAGCTGTATTTTGTACGCTTTCAATTTAAGATCTCGACGTTAAATGCGCCAAGTCGTTCCATACGTCAGTCCGAGTTGCTACGATCCACGCCGAAACAACTCTCCACGATCTTCGTGTACACTCTTAGCTATGGCCGCTATATTTTCTTTACTGCGTGCTGGACGTGGTCTATTCGTTCGAATATTATTCAATAATGAATGCTTCGTCTGGGAAAGATGGGTGATGGTGTTGCAAATAGTACGCTCAGTAGGCCGATTATGTTAACCATAAGTAGAGCGAAGCGCACGAAAAACATTATTTACAAAAGGTAAGTTTTCGTAATAAAGTTGGACGAATTGTAAACGTTGTTCAGGCGTAAGTCTTTCCATGTCACGACTCACGGTAATCTGTCAGAAAAGACTATTGAAAAGAGTAGCGTTATAAACAATACAATTCATGTATGTATACTCTTTGCGTTTCGTTGAAACGGAGTTGCCATATTTTTATACTGTCGCAACCTGTTGCTACAGAGTATAATAGTTTTGTTCACCTAAAACTAATCGAGTTATTATATTATTAATAAGGTTATATATATATAAATGATCAGGATGAAGAGACGAGTTGAAATCCGGGTGACTGTCCGTCCGTTCGTCCGTCTGTCCGTCCGTGCAAGCTGTAACTTGAGTAAAAATTGAGCTACCTTTATGAAACTTGGTAGACATGTTTCTTGGTACCGTGAGACAGTTGGTATTGTAGATGGGCGTAATCGCACCACTGCCACGCCCACAAAACGCCATTAATCAAAAACAAATAAATTGCCATAACTAAGCTCCGCAATAAGATACAAGACTGTTATTTGGTACACAGGATCACATTAGTCAGGGGCATCTGCAGTTAAAATTTTTTTTTTTTAAATGGGCGTGGTCCCGCCTCTAATAGGTTTAATGTGCATATCTCCTAAACCGCTAATGCTATATTAACAAAATTCACTGGAAGGAAATGTTTTTAGCACTTCTATTGACGGTGTGAAAATAGTTGAAATCGGGTGGCAACTCCGCCCACTCCCCATATAACGGTACTGTTAAAAACTACTAAAAGCGCGATAAATCAAGCACTAAACACGCCAGAGACATTAAATTTTATCTCTGGGATGGTATGAGATGACTTTATAGGAACCGCGTTCAAAATTAGACAGTGGGCGTGGCCCACTTATGTGTGAAAACCCATATCTTGAGATCTGCTTAACCAATTTCAACAAAATTCGGTATATGACGTTATTTTCATATTTCTATATTACAGTGCGAAAATGGGCGAAATCGGACTACAACCACGCCTATTTCCCATGTAACACATTTTCAATTCCATCTGATTTTTCCCCTTTCCATTAAGCATATCAAGCAACAATGATTATATCGGGGTAAAACTTTGCGTGAATAATACGTTTAAAGTATGGCACCTTGTGACCAAAAATTGTCTAAATCGAACCAAAACTGTTCAAGCCCCTAAGTACTAAATATGTGAACCCCAGTGCCTATAGTTGACCTTCTACCGAAAATATCAGCCAATCCACAAAGAAATCTCAAACGAGTATACCATTTTACTTGAAATGTTCGGTTACATCCGAACTTAGCCCTTCCTTACTTGTTAATTATTTAATTTTACATTCCAAAAAACTACTGCGATTTAGTTGGGAAATTACATTGCAATTAAATATATATGTACTTGAACAAAAAAAAAAGACAAGCCATGACGGTGAATATATGTATATTGATATTCTTGAAAGGGCAAAGTTAATAGATTTCACAGGAATAGTTCAGTTATATTTACAGGTTTCTGCGCAAATGAAAAAATACTGTTTTTGATACGAAATATATTTTTTTATTCAATATAATCTGCCTTAACTTCTATACACTTTTTCCAATGATCCTCCAATAATTTTATGCCATCCCCATAATGACTTTCTTGAAGCTCTGCAAAATAGCCGTCTACGGTTGTAATAGCTTCTTCATTCGACGAAAAACGCTTTCCACGAAGTAGTTGTTTCAGGTTTCTGAAGAGATAGCAGTCGCTGGGAGCCAAACCTGGTGAATACGGTGAATGCTCAAGCAATTCGTACTTTAATTCGCTGAACTTTGTCATTGTTAAAAAATAATTATATATAATATAATAATAATAAAACGACGCATAAAATCGGTTTTATTCTGCTCAAAACGCTCCAAATTACGCTGAAAAATTTGTTTTCGATCCAGTTTTTGTTGAATTGTAATTCTCCATGTAAAATATGTAGTACTCGTTCGCCTGAGATGGCTATGGTATTAGCAATTTCACGCTTAGTCAAACTTGGATCTTCACTAACAATATTATGAACTTGCTCAGTGATTTCTGGTGTGGTTGGGGTTTTAGGTCGTCCTTCGCGTGGATCGTCTTCAAGCCTAGTACGACCACGTTTAGATTCACCAGCAGACGAATAAAAAATCCCTTAGAAAAAGTCTTCGTACAGGGTACATAAGTCGAGCAAAGATATTCTTTCACCGAATTCTTCTTAAAATGTAATAGAAAGCCGAATATCCCCAACGTTTTAAATCTTCCGCTAGAGGTTTTGGCATGTATTTGATTCCAAAGGCCCAAAACTTGTTTTCATCGGACAAAATAACCTTCTGCCAAAACTTCCGGGGCTTGTTTAAGTGTTCTTTCGTGGCGATATAAATGACTTCCCGTGTGCGACTGGACTATTAAAACTAGCTTTTTTGTTTTAATTTTACGAATCGTGTAAGTGCAGAGGCATTTCTTAAAATTTTGAGCGATTTTGGTTGCAGTAAGGCGAAGGGTTTTGCGTCATATTGTCTGTCACATGGTTGTGTGTTTTACGCTTGAATTGATTGAATTGAATTGATGCTTCATGCACGCGGTGCACAAACTTATATTATATTACGGGATTTGAGAACAAAACCCAATAATAATCATCGAAAATCGCTTTATTGTGTTTTATTCTCATTCTCCATTAAGATCTATATACTTCTGCATGCATTTGAACCAAATGTCGAGCTTGAGGTATCTCTAAAAAAAATCGTTCTGAACGAATCAATCGTCTCTTCAGGTGTCGAAAAACGTTGACATCTTAGTTTATTAATATTGCCTTAAATAATAATCCATGTCAAATTTCGTGAAGATACCTCGTCAAATGAAAGAGTTTTCTATACAAACACTTGATTTCGATTGTTCAGTTTGTATGACAGCTATATGCTGTACTGATCTGTTCTGAACAATTGTTTTGGAGATAACATTGTTGGATTAGACAAAAACTCATGCCTAATTTCGTAAAGATACCTCGTCAAATGAAAAAGTTTTCCTTGCAAGTACTTTACTCCGATCGTTCAGTTAATATCGTTATTATAATTACCGTTCCGACAAATGAGCAGCTTCTTAGTAAGAAAAGGACAGGTGCAAAATTTCAGATCGATAGCTTAATAACTGAGGGACTAGTTTGTATATATACAGACAGACGGACATGGCTAAATCAACTCAGCTCATCATGCTGATCATGTACATATGTATATATTTTATAGGATCTCCGACGTTTCCTTCTGGGTGTTACAAACTTCGTGGCAAACTTAATAAACCCTGTTTAGGGTACAGGTATAATAATCACGTGAATATATTCGCGATTTAATTAGATTTTGTTCCTGAGGTGAATATTTTAAGTTACTGTAAACAACACAAATAGAGACCGTGTGTCAAAACGTTTTGAGTATGTATAACATCAAAAATGTAAAATTTTACGATAAAGTTGTCAGATTGCAACACTAGGGTTGCATATTAGCATATTATATACAAATCACATCACTAAAAATTGGAAGAAACAAGATTTAATGGTAGGTTTACGTTTTATGGCTGATTTTTCCATGAGGAGATCATATTTGAACAATTACCAACATGTCCCCACTGATACCGATATCGCCACGTAATGTTTATTTTGGTATACGTTTGTCGAACGCTATTATCGGGGGGGTAATACTCTAAAACGATTATATTATATATCGACAAAAGACCTTGACCCTATCACAAATCTGCCGATACCGGTTAGTTTACCTGTATAGTTAAAGAAGGTAGAGTACAGTTTTTTTAACCTAAATCTAACAGAAGGCGTACATACATAAAGGAATCATCTCATTCTACATTGTTCTCTGACAACAGTAAATCGCAACATTACAACGAAACTCCAATCCATTCTCAGTTCAATAGTAACGAAATAAGTTGGTCTCTATATATCACTACGGCTATGGAATAATTATTATCATTAAATTTCTCGATCCTTACTTCCCTGAAGTAGACTGGATTTCGAAGCAGTAAATCTGTTACTACTTTAATGTTAGCTAAAGTGATCTCGGATTCACGAAATTAGACTTCTTACCAACGTTCCTTCTGACAAGAACTGTGTACTCTATGTGCTGTCCCATGAAAAGCTTGCCTTAGTGCACATATACTATGTTTATTTTGCATTTTACATATTTGCAAGTATTCTACTCGAGGTGAATTCTAAATGAAGTTAATCTGAGGGCTGCCACGCGAAACTTTTTTCATTTCGAAATATTTTTAATATTAACAAACAGTAGCTACATATTATAGTACACTTATTTCATATATCTTTGATTTACTTTCATCACATCGACTTTTAATAAGCTGAAAAATTAAAGTATGGAGAAAAATTTGATAAATTTGAGTAATATTTTTGGTAAATAATTATATTTTTTTTAAAAAAATAGCAATACGGGAGCCCTGTTTTAATTAGATTAAATGCAAATCTGCTGTTTAATGTTTTCTGAATGCAAAAAAAAAGTGGAATTGTATAGAATTTTTTTAAATACATCAAAAACAGGCAGCAAATGTTGATGGATAAAATATTTATATTTAATTTCTGAAACAATTTATCAAATCAAGAAACAAACAGCAAAGTTGTACAGGCAATTTTTCACAACAATATACCCGGCACAAAAGATCAGCTGACTTAACGTTCAACTTAACTCTAAAGTAGTTTATGCACCCGAGTTAACACGTTTACCTATGTAAAAAAAATATGTATATTCTATCCAAGTTGACCATTTAACACGTGGTGAAAAAACGTTTATGAATGTGGGTTGAACTTACCCGCGTAGAATAGAACCGAGTAGAAATGAAGCATAAACATGGTAATAGCTAGCTAATCAACTCTTGCATTTTTATTATACTTTACACTATTTATTTATGTCAATTGTGGACGTAATACATTTCATAGTAAAACCCGATGACATTTGAAAATACATAAGTATTATTTGTTCGATTTAAGTCAAATATGCGCCGTTTTGTTCGTAAACTTGTTGCCAACGAGATGCCAACTTCATTATACCCCTCTCGTAGAAGGCTGCGTCCCTATTGGCAAAAAACTCGGAGAGCCAATTT
This sequence comes from Bactrocera oleae, assembly GCF_042242935.1. Lineage (NCBI taxonomy): Eukaryota > Metazoa > Arthropoda > Insecta > Diptera > Tephritidae > Bactrocera > Bactrocera oleae. The sequence continues at coordinate 29,709,140 of NC_091537.1, read as the reverse complement.
TCACAGGCCTCTCTTGAGGCCAAATTCTCACCATTAACCGCGTTCGCCATAAACAGGAAAATATCGTTATCACTTGGTTCTAAGTCCGGACTATAAGGCGGGTGCATTAGGATCTCCATTCCGAGCTCACGGAGCTTCTAGCGCGTCACCAAAGACGTGTGTGGCCTGGCGTTGTCCTGATGGAACACAATTCGGCCTCTGTTGATCAAAGATGGCCGCTTCTGGATGAGTGCTGCCTTCAAGCGGTCGAGTTGTTGGCAGTAGAGGGTCGAATTGAGCGTTTGGCCATAGGGGTGCAGCTCGTAGTAGATGATTCCGTGCCAATAACACCAAACACACAGCGAACCTTCTTGGCTCTCAATCCGGTCTTGGCCAACGTCTGTGCCGCTACCCCGAGCTTTGACCACGACCGTTTGCGCTCGATGTTGTCGTAAGTGACCCATTTTTCATCGCCAGTCACAATCCGCTTCAGAAACGGGTCGATTTTGTTGCGATTCGCAGATGGAAATTCGGTCCATCATGTTTTTTTGTGTTAGTTCGTGTGGCACCCAAACATCGAGAATTGAATTCAAGGTTATGCAAATGGTTTCAAACGGTTTTCTGGCTTATCTTTAGTTCCTCAGCAATTAAATAAGTGCTCACGTGTCGGTCTGTTTCCACTATTTCCATGATTGGAACGGAACCTAGCAAACCACTTTTGTGCTACACGTTTGTTTACAGTATCGGGCCCATAAACTAAATTAATTTTCTCAGCCGCTTTTCCTGCTTTTTCGACTTGATCTAAGAAAAATTGTAAAATATAGCGAATCTTCTCTTCAATACTTGCCGTTTATGCTTCAATCAATCGAAAAACTGCCGAAGACAAACTTTTAGCGCGAACAAACACGTATAGTATGCCATGATGCGACACGTAAAGTTATTTAAGTTATTTTTATTATTAAATGAACAATATTGACTTGTCTGTTAGATATTTATATACACGAATATACAAATCTGATTATTTTACTAAAAATAAAATTCAAACTCTCACTCTTATCGATTCTATAGATCGGACCACTATAGCATATAGCTGCCATACAAACTGAACGATGAGAATCAAGTTCTTGTATGGAAAATTTTTAACTTCCCGCTAAGAAAATGGAAAATTTTCTAAAAATCGGGAAGATATTGGTTTCACCCCATTTTGCAAAAATCGAGTTTTCAACAGATCTCGACGTTCTGAGGGTCGAGGAAGCTTCCCCGAACATTTCTACGATGATGTCCGTATGTCTGTATGTATGTGTGGATGTATGTGTGGATGTATGTGTGTGTGTGTGTGGATGTATGTGACCCTCTTGTAACTATTAAACTGCTCAACCGATTTGAATAAACTAAACGGCATTCCAAAGGGTTTCATTGCACTTGAATTTCGTGTAAGTTTGGACCCAATCGGACCAGTAGATTTCGAAAAATCTCAAAAATAAAAATTTTGAAAAATCGTTTTTTTTCGAATTTTTTCCAAACGACTTGACCGATCGACACCAAAAACTAATCAGTTCTAAACCTTGAAGAAACACATCGTTTGCCGCAAACCGGGTCGAAATCGGTTGATTTACTTGCTAGATATCGAAAATTTCGAAGAATTTCGAAGAGCTCCAAAGCAGTGAAAAAAGCGAAATTTGAACGTTAGCGTATGAAATTAGAGGGAAGTTGCAGGGATGGCCCTTGAGGCCAACCGTTTTCCACATTTTTTTTAATTGACGAGAGAAATTGTTCAGATCGGACTACTATAGCATATAGCTGTCACACAAATTGATCGATCAAGTTCTTGTATGGAAACTTTTATATTTGTGAAGGGCATTATAGCCTCGGCGTAAATGACATTAAAGTTTTTCATTGTTTTAATCTGTAATAGATAATAATTAAATGTTAAAAGTTCTAATTCGTATATATATACAATTCTTGGGCGCACACGAGCAATGCTTTTTGGACGTTTTAGTTTAGTCCTTTTACGTTTTATCACTGTGGTCTAACCACTTGGCATTCCCGATTGTGTGTGCATTTGTGGAGGTGTGATGCCTTATGATGTGTAAGTGTCTGATATGTGAAGGACTCGGACACGTGTCTCTTCGCGACATACGGTATCAACTGCTGTGATTTGATGCATGCTCTCCAAAGGGTTAATGATTCATAATAGGGGCTCTAATACTTTATCTTATCATAGCTTGACCAATCTTGCTTATTATCATATCGTTAGTTATGAAGGCCAATACTTTATGGACACACAAAATTATAGTGTTGCTTCCTGAGACAGAAACTGAATTACATTACGCCTGGAAGACACTGCAGTGGTCTGGTAAACGGAATGCGATTTTGGTGTCTAACCACCTCCCACTTGATTATCTAGTTTGGATCCATTAGTGTAGATGCTAATCCCGTCATTCCTGTCCACCTCGTCGCTTTCCCACTCCTCTCCGGTGGGGAAAGCAATATTGTGGACCGAATTTAGATTCTATTCTACTGGATTGTGGAAATCCGTGGTAGTGGGTAGGAACGGGAATTTACTAATTATTTTTGAATGTCCCTTGTTGCAAGGGACTAATTGGGAGGATTCCCTCAGTCTGAGAGCTGACTTTGCTGCCAATTGCTTACAGAACAAGTCTGTTGGCAGTAAATGTAAAATGACGTTTAGTTCCTGGCTTGGCGTTGTCCTAAGAGCTCCACTAACGCATATACTGGCTGCTCTTTGTATATTTTCCATACGCCTGACCGCGTATTTCTTTTCCAATATTGGCCACTATACCAATATACCGCATGTAATAGAGTGCCGTAGCTGCTTTCCTCACCCTAGTTTTTTTTCCATAAAAGCTTCCTGTCTAAGATTAGTCCTAAGTAGCTTGCCTTATCTGCAATTGTTAGTCTGCTATCATTTAATACTTGCGCCGTATACTAGCTCCGTCTTACTAGCATTTAAGTTTAGTCCGCACGATACGGCCCAACGATTTATATAGTCTAAGATTGTTTGCCTAAGGTTTGCGAGATTATTCGGGAATTTACCTCTAACCGAAACTGCCACATCGTCAGCGTAGGCCATAATATTTACCCCGTTCTTTTCTAGATCCAACAGCAATTTACTCATTGTCAGGATGCAGGGGAGTGGGGATAGCACGCCTCCTTGAGGTGTACCCCTTTGGACAGATCTGCATATCGTTGACGCTCCCAGCGTTGAAATTATTGACCTGCTCGTGAGCATCTGTTCAATTAATTTTCTGAGAGGTTTAGAGATGTCCAGATCCTTAAGCGCACTCAGTATGGCCCTAGGCTGGATATTATTAAGGGCTCCTTCTATATCTAAGAAGACAATTAGAGTGTATTCTTTAACTTCCAGAGATTTTCCAATCTCCGCCACCACAAAGCTTAGCGCTATTTCTGCGGATTTTCCTTTAGAATACGCATGCTGCGAACCAGCCAGCTTTCCTGGTTATAGTTTGTTTCTTATATGTATTTCTATTAGCCTTTCTAACGTTTTTAGAAGGAATGAGGAGAGTCTAATTGTTCTGAAATCCTTTGGACTTGTATGCGAGATTTTGTCTGCCTTAAGTATGTATATTACTTTGACTTCCCTCCAAAGCGAAGGGATATAGTTTAATTAAAGCGCTCCCTTAAGAATGGTTACTAGCCAATCTATTATGTAATTCTGCGACTGATGTAATTGAGCCTGGAATAGACCGTCTGGTCCCGTCGACTTGAAGGGCTTGAAACTATTTATTGCCCAGCGTATTTTGTCTCTGACATTATGTTTATAAGAGTGTAGTCTATTTCTGCTCCGCTGTCTTGAGTATATTCTACAGTATGGCTTTCAGAGCTACCTGGGAAGTTTATTTAACATTAGTAGTCCTAGTGACTCTCCACTGGATATCGTCCAACTGCGGTCTGGCTTCTAAAGATATCCAATAATATGCACCGATTGTGCCATTCTTTTCTTAAGTCGAGAAGATTCTGCCGTGTTCTCGATATCATTACAAAAAGATTTCCAAGAATTTATTTTTGCTCTCCTAACTTCCTTTTTTTATGACCTAAGGAATTTTTAATAATTATCCCAGTCTGACTCGTCTCGGGATAGCTTAGCTAAATTGAACTGCTTTCTGCATTCTTTAATTTCGGGAGTCCACCATGGGGGCCTAATTCTACCCCAACTTCGTGTTATTGGAAAAGCCCCTTCTAATACTTGCCGGAAAGATTCCGTGAATCAATTAACGTGGATGTCGAGATCATCCCTACTTTTGGGCTGAAACGGCGGAGTCATAAGGATACATTTTTCCAGCTCTTGCATGTGCACCTGCCAGTTCGTTTTCCTATGATTTCTAAAGTCATTGCCCCTATCGGCCCTTTCCTCTATTATACATTCAATATACCGGTGATCCGAAAAGGAATGTTCTTCGAGGACTCTTCATTGGGTTACCCTGTTAAGTAGTTCTTCCGACACAAGGGTAATATCTAGTACTTCTTGTCGGTTTCTTGTGATGGCGGCCCTTCCCTTAGTACACACTATAAGCTTAGAGCCTAGAAGGTAATTAAAGAGACACTCACCTCTGTCATTGACATCTGTGCTGCCTCAGACCGTATGATGCGCGTTTGAGTCGTATCCGAGTATAGTCATGTACTTGGATGCCTCGCTATCCCGTACCACCTCTTACCATCAGAGGTGGCACCAGCGTTGTATGGCATATAGGACGACACCAGCCGGTAACTACTTATGCCCGTTTCCCAGCTTACTTCTGCTTTGGCGTTGTTGCTGTAATGATGTAATATAAAAACGTTAAGGTTTTTCTTTGCCATTATGCAGGCTCTGATTTTACCTTCACAATTTGTCATAAATAGCTTATAGTTCGGTGTCCCCAATCCGCAAATACGCCCTACATTAACCAATGACTCCTAAATGAGGAAAAACTCAGGCTGTTCTATTGCCACGCGCTTAATTACGGCTGCTGAAGCTAGTTTGATGTGATGAAGATTATTTTGTAGAAGACGCATTAACTATTGTTATATTTGCGTCTTCCTGAGAGTCTCTTAAAAGCTCTCTCTCAGTATTCATGTTTGAGAGTCTGGCAGGAAGCTCAGACCCGCAGCCGAGTCTGCATCGCGGCCCTATTGGTCTCCACGCCATATTCTGCTAAATTGTCCTCAAATGCCTTGCCTGCGTGGACAGGCTCGGATTGCAGGCTCTTATAAGTTGCAAAATTTGGTCCGGCTGTGATGGTGTAGCCGGGATCCATACCTTTGCCCTTGGTCTGGATGGTATGTCCTTTTTATCCACTGATACCAATTTTGCACCGGGGTATACCTTCCCTACCTTGGCTTTAGCAGCTTTGTACAATGCGACCGATCTCTCGCCGTCGCATGCAATCAATTTGATTTGGCCCTGGATTGCTTAGTAGCTTATTAGCACTTCCAGCGCTACATTTGTCAGCCTGCACCCATTTCTTTGGGAGCTCCCTCGTTAGCTCCTCTTTGGTTAGCGGTTGGATCTCTACTTTCCTCAGTAAATCCGGGCCCTAAATATTAAATACAGGCCACTTTCCGGCAGACGCACTACCAGCAGCAACCCCTTTGGCATCTTCCCCTCTTTGCAGCCGTGTTTTGGCTGCAGGGTTTGAATCTGGCTGCCTCTGCTTCCTTGGGGCCAGCTTTAGCTTCTGCCCCTTTACTTGTGCTTGCCTTATCATCAAGACCAAGCTTCACTCTTGTCCTTTTGCTGGTTGTTGCCGAGCTCGTTCCAAAAGCTGCTCTTTTATGTGAGCAACTAGCTCCCTCCGGCTTTCTTAATGGAGATCCGGGCTCCTTTGTATTTTTGTTATTAATGTTCATAATAGGTCTCACGATTGTGGGGGAAAGTATGTTTGCTTGCGCATAGCCCCCGCTACTCAAGTAAGGTTATCTTATTACGGAAGGCGCCAGGTAAGCTTCGTTCGAGACTAGGCTATTTAAGGGTCCCCAGTCAGGTTGATCCTCGGCACGGGTCGCATGACATCTTGATCCAGCCCTTTATAGTACCTCCGACCATGGTAGGGCTTCTTATCTGTATGCTGTGCTATTGAAGAACAACGAACACACAGGTAAGAAGTCTGACCTTAGCTAGATCCCTCACGACTACGGCAAGGGCTGACTGTTGCCAGCTCGTCCCCGCTTACGTCGTGAAATTGTGGTATCTATTACCAGACGGATCCCTCGGGGAGGGTTCAGCGGAGGATTTCTGAGAACCATGCAACCAGTAAAGTGTATTTTATATTTTCCCGATATTCGTTGAATGTTACACGATTAGATAACACGCTGCTATTGTGGCCAAAAGTGAACAATAACATGGTTCTTCATGCGGATTATTATGTATATTCCCAGCATAAATATTTGTTATATTTGAAACAATGGGAAGAATTAAAAATTAAGGAAGAATATTTTTTAAACGTTTGAATTTATTTCCATAAACTTCACCAATACCAATATATTACTTACATAAACATATTTATATTTGTTTATCAGTTGTGCACGCGACCTTCACCTTTAATGCTTTTTCTTTTTAAGGTGTCAGTATACATACATATTATACACAAATTTTGCATGGACGCACTGTAGACAAATGGAGTAAAGCAAACAATTGTTACGTATTATTGTTAAGCAATGAATGATTTGCTGACACAGTTGAAATATACCAGTCTTGCATTTATGCTTTCTTCCACTCTCTTCCGCTCCCGCTCTTTCCAGACTTCGCACAAGTAATTTGCAGATATACATACATTCACACATATATATTTTATACATACAAACATATGTATAAATTAAGTAGATCGGTTAAGCCGAAGTTATGATTCATTGGCTTTTGTATATTCATAGCTATATAAATATTTCTATTATAAATTAATGTTTTTCATAGCCAACACTATATATAATAGTAAATTCAAGCAGCACAATGGATTAATAAAGTTTCTGAATTACTCAGCTTGCTCCGGATAGTATACGAGTTTACCAGATTATTAAAGACATATGTTTAACAATTCGTTCTTCTCGGGTTCATTTGAGGTCGTAGGTGTATAGGAGTTTCTACAGACTTTTTAAGGCTATAAAAAAGATTTCTTATAATTTTTATCCGCTGTTTTGAGTTATGTGAGCTGGGTGTCTGAAAATTATAGTTATTTACAAGTATATAATATATATGTATGTATATCTAAGATCTTTATTGCTTTGCTCTGGTTTTAAGTTATACATACATAAATACACGCTGCTTTTATACCCTGAAGAGGGTATATTAAGCTTGCCACGAAGTTTGTAACACCCAGAAGAAAACGTCGGAGACCCTATAAAATATATACATAAATGATTAGCATGATGAGCTGAGTTGATTTAGCCATGTCCGTCTGTCTGTCCGCCTGTATATACGCGAACTAGTCCCTCAGACATCGTCGTGTTGACATTGCTCAGCAGATGTTGGACTCAGTCCGCGACGACCTAGATCTGATCCAGAGGGTCATAACTGGTGACAAATCATAGATTTATGCTTATGACGTTATCATACAAAATTTTATACAAATTCTTTGATCTATATTTTGGAATAAGCAAAACACAAAGACGAACCAAAACGCGTCCAAGCAAAACAGCTGTCATAAATTAACTAAACGTTCAAACTGACCGACCTTGTTGGCATAAATAAGGAATATGAGAACCAACCTAACGCAACAAAATCGAAAATCGAATGCACGTAGCCCGCGAAAATTCAAAACTCGTAATAGTTTTTGAACAAACCTTGTACCTTCATAATTTATTAGTAAAATAACAAATATTTATAAATATTAAAATTTTGAAATAATTCAATTGAGTGATTCGAAAAAGAGTAATAAAACCAGCGCAGAAGAACTCTATACGTATGGAACCAAATGTAAAATGCTCTCAGAATTCAAACGTTTATCATAAAGAAAGGTCACGGATATCCCTTATACAGAGTGTAGTAAAAATAAATCTACTATATTTTTTATTAAATTGAAGTTTTTTTTTGCATAGTTGGAATATTCAGATTTATATCTATTATGCACCCTTTAGTTCGATAACTTGTTACCATTTTTATGGTAATTTTATAATGTCACTCTAAAAGAAACCTTTGTCTCTATTGGCAAAAAACTGGTACGAACAACCAGCAAAATCATTCGCAATAGATAGGAATAGGTAGTAATTCCTTGGTGCGAGGTCTGGAATATTCGGTGAATGCATAAGAATCTCCCAACCATGCTCCCGAAGCCTTTGGCGAGTCACTATCGATATGTGTGGCCTGGCCTTCTCGTGACGGAACACAATTCCTCTCCCAAAAGCCAAATCAAGCTGCTTCTCGGCGATTCATTCTTTCAGTTCAATTGTTGACAGCACCCGTACGAGTGAAGAGTTTGGCCGGGAAGCACCTTATAGTAGATGACTGCATGCCAATACCAGGAAATACATACCAAAACATTTCTGACCGTTAATCCTGGCTTGGCCACAGTTTGCGCCGGATCACTGATTTCATGACGAGTGTTTTTGCTTGACATTGTCGTAAGTGACCCAAATTTCATCACCAGCAACCACCCGGTTCAGAAATGGATCCATTTCGTTTCGATTCAGCTTCGATTGAAAATTCGGTTAATAAGGTTTTTTACGTTAACGAGCTTCTTTTTGTATCCAGTCTTATTTAAATTGTCATTTATTGAAGAAAAACAAATCCTATCACGCTAGGTTACCTACAATCACTTAACTTTAGTTTAAGATTTCTTATATATTGACCGTTGAATACTTCGGCATATAGGGGGTTGCGATTGAAAACTCCGGTTGAAATATGTTTAAACTAATGTAATTATTCGAGAATAAATATACCACTTCTTAATAGAAATAAAAGGTAAGGAAGTTCTAAGTTCGGGTGTAACCGAACATTTTATATTCTCGCAACTTGCAAGGATTAAAGCCGGGAAATTACTTCAGGTGTTGGCAAAATTATATATTAAAGGAAGTATTGATCCGATTCAACCCACTTTCGACACAAAACAGACTATTATCGAGAGTTTCATTTATTTATTTTATTTTATGAATTTCAATTATATATCTTACACATTGACCGATATTTTCGGTAAAAAGTCAACTATAGGGCGTGGTTGTAATCTGATTTCGCCCATTTTCGCACTATAACATAGAAATATAAACATAATGTTATGTACGGTTGAAATCAGTTAAACATATCCCAAGTTTTGAGTTTTTACCTGAAAGTGGGCGGTGCCACGGTGCCATTTCAGAGATAAAATTTAATGTCTCTGGCGTGTTTAGTGCTTGATTTAGCGTGCTTTTAGTAGTTTTTACCGGTACCGTTATATGGGGAGTGGGGGCCCATTTTCACACTGTCGATAGAGGTGCTAAAAACATTTGTTCTCAGTGAATTTTGTTATTATAGCTTTAGCGGCTTAAGAGATATGCACATTAAACCTATAAGGGGCGGAACCACGCCCAATTAAAAAAAAAATTTAATGTACAGATGCCCATTCCTAATGTGATCCTGTATACCAAATAACATTTTTGCATCTTATTGTGGAGCTTAGTTATGGCAATTTATTTGTTTTTGATTAATGGCGTTTTGTGGGCGTGGCAGTGGTCCGATTATCCATCTGCAACACCAACTGTCTTAAAGAACCAAGAAACATGTGTACCAAGTTTCATAAAGATATCTCAATTTTTACTCAAGTTACAGCTTGCACGGACAGACGGACGGACACACAGTCACCCTCGTCTCTTCATCCTGATCATTTATATATATAACCCTATATCTAACTCGATTAGTTTTAGGTGATACAAACAACCGTTAGGTGAACAAAACTATTATACTCTGTAGCACCAAGTTGCGAGAGTATAAAAATAATATGGCCTGAACCGAACTGACTGAACTGACGATGAATATTCTAGTACTAGTTTATGTATAACGTACGAGGGTGAATTCGGTATTATTGTAAGCTGCATATATTGTAAATATAGGTTTAGTTGCTAACTTTTCTTTCGTGAGCTATAAATACTTTTCTCTGACCCATAGCGGATTTTGATAAGCCATGGCAGCTTCGTTGAAAGGCGCACAATAAATGTCTTTCTTCAAGAACCAACAATATCAAGTGTGTCGAATTACATGACGAAGTATTTTTTAGATAGTGGAAAACATAATGAAATGAATGTATGTGTATGTAGGTTAAGTAATCCAATTGTAGAGGGTTTTGAATATTTATACATATACTTGTACATATGTATATGCGGTTAAAAATAATGAGTTCAAACTAAATATTTCTATTAGGTTATGCACCCGTTAAAGTTTCGATAAATTTAAGAGTTTGAATATTAACTTTTACAGCTAATTGCTTTACACAGTACAAATATGTTCAAGACAGAGCTTACAATTAAAGTCAGCTAGCCTACGTACCATACGTGATTATTGCCTTTACATTTTTTGTTGCAATCATAAAATTAATTTATGTGTTTTAAATTTAGATTTTTTCTCGATAACACAAGTAAAAAGTGAATCCGCTGTCGTTTCGTTCGCTGTTGTTAAATTACCTTTTCTATTTGGCAAACGAAGTGTTTAACTTTTTCCATCACTGTTATAACAACTCTTGTTGTAATTGTTATTTGTTGTTTTTGTTATTACTGCTTACTGTCGCCATCATAAGGTTTAAAATGTAGTTTTTGCTTCCAGATACTACAACTTTCACTTGTTTTCGTTTGTTTGCATTTTGAATCTTGTCATGTCTCTACTACAGTTGAAGCATATCATGGAGCCACATGTAATTACGACAATACTAACAATTATTATTATTAGTTTCAAACTCATATTTACCATTTTCGGTTTTTACTCACTACTCATGCCTGATAAACGTAATTCATGTGTTTTTGTTTATTACGGTGTCCATTATTTCCCAAGCTGATGTTTTTTGAAAACGCCCTTTGAAGTTTCAGTTTTTGTCCTAAAAAAGACACAACATAACAAGCTCTTGATTTTAAATTTAAACCCTAACCAAATTATATTTTTTGTTCCAATGTATATAACATGGGATTATTTGATATTTTGCATAAAAAAAATATTCGACTGTAAAAAAAAGATCTTATTGTTTTTTTCTATAAACACATTCTTTAAAAGCTATACGCAGTTATTGTGACCAGAAAGTTTCCGAAAATTGAGATATCGTTGTGAAACTTGGTACACATATTTCTTGGTAAGACGGTTGGTATTGCAGATGGGCGTTATCGGACCACTGCCACGCCCACAAAACGCCATTAATCAAAAACAAATAAATTGCCATAACTAAGCTTCACAACAAGATACAAGACTTTTATTTGGTATACAGGATCACATTAGGGAGGGGTATCGGGTGACCACCCCGCCCACTCCCCATATAACGGTACTGTTAAAAACTACTAAAAGCCTTATAAATCAAGCACTAAATAAGCCAGAGACATTAAATTTTATCTCTGGGATGGTATAAGATGATTTTATAGGAATCACGTTCAAAATTAGATAGTGGGCGTGGCACCGCTCACTTCTAGGTGAAAACCCAAAAAAATTCGGTACATAATATTCTTCTCATATTTTTATGTTATAGTACGAAATGGGCGAAATCGGATTACAACCACGCCTATTTCCCATATAACATCATTTTAAATTCCATCTGATTTTTTCACTTTCCAGTATGCAAATTAAGCCACAATGATTATATCGGCGTAAAACTTTGCGTTTAAAGTATGCCACCTTGTGACCAAAAATTATCTAAATTGAACCAAAACTGTTCGGCTTAGGTTAGGTTATAGGGTCGATCCTAAGAAGGATTACACTTGGGCAGCTTAAACGCCGGTCCGTTGTGGTACCTAAAACTCCTATGAGCTGGATCAATGCCTATGACAAACTTGTTGAGACGGCCAATATCTATTTCGACCAGATCTTCTGGTCCGCCGAAAGTGTGATTGCAGAGATGTTTCATTCTCAGCCTAGCAAAAGCCAGACAGTGGAGGAAAAAGTGCCGGGATGTTTCCACCGCACCGCGTCTGCTGAGTGAATGCGAGGTCCATTGGTCCAGAGCCAGAACGCAAAACGTTAGTGGAGATCCAACTCGATACCATTCCAATGGGAGTGGGGCAAAGGGTGCCTCCCCTGTTAGCTCATCGGCAGTGCAGTTGCCAGCGATTCCGCTGTGACCAGGCACCCAAACGAGCTGGATCTTGAAGTGGCCTGATGCTAATTCTAGTGAGGACAGACACTTCTTGACTAGCTTTGAGGGCTAGCACGGTTGAGGGCTAGTATTGCTACTCTGCTGTCGGAGTGAATGCTCACCTCCCTAAACGAGGCTGCACTTCATAGCAGGACTTCTACCTCTACCTTGATCGCAGCCACTTCCGGCTGAAAAACGCTACAGTGGTCCGGTAGCCTGAAGATGAGATTGCCGGAGAGCTCTTTACAGAAACCCCCCCCCCCCAACATTCCCTCACGAGTGGCCGCAGTGGCGCAGTGATCCAAATTTTCAGGAATGCAGCTGAAGGAGGAGAGAATTGCGGCGTGTCCTTGTTCGGACCTCTTCATAGGCCCAGTTTCTCTGAGCCTTACAGCACACTTCGCAGCAATGCAACTGCCGGCAATGTCCGCAGGTGCTATGCTTAAAATAGTATTAAGAACTATCGTTGGTGTGGTTTGCAGTGCACCGGAGACTCCGATGAGCGCCGCTCTTTGGATCCGCACAAGCTTTTTAGCCAGAGTAGTCTTTACGAGCGCCCTCCACCATACGAATACACCATAGAACAATATTGGTTTGACTACGGTTTCGTAGAGCCAGAAAACCACCATTGGTGAGAGTCCCCAACTTTTCCCTATAGTTCCCCTGCAGCAATATAAGGCGACTGATGCCTTCTTAACTCTCTCCTCGATGTTTGGCCTCCTAGAAAACTTTCTATCAAGGATAAGCCCAAGGTATTTCACCTTATCAACAGGTTGAAGACGTGAACCCCAGAAAGAGGAGGGAGGCACATTTAGGATCCTCCTAGTAAATAAAACCATATCGGTTTTACTTGGGCTGATGGATAGGCCGTGTTTTATGCTTTGGGCGCGAGGCGTGAAAGCTGAACCTAATATATTTATGATCGGAAAAGGAATGGTCGTCTAGAATTCTCCATTCCGAGATCAAGCGAACAATTTCTCTAGAGGCTAGCGTGACGTCAAGGACTTCCGCCCTGCTGGCTGTCACAAAAGTAGGGCAGTTCCCCTATTGCAAATAAAAAGATCTACGCCACAAATAAAATCAAAAAGTGACTCATCTCTTGTGTTTGTGTCCGTACTCTCTCAGATGGTGTGCCTTGAATTGGCATCCGAGCCTATTAGAACCGCGGCTCCTTTATGACTGGCCTTTGCCAGAGCCCTCGTCAACAGGTTCGGAGGTGGCTCCACCTCGTCGTCGTGCGGCATATAGGCTGAGACAAGCCAGAGTTCTCTAGCACTGTCCTCCAGCCAAGCAGTGACAACGTCCTCGTTGCTGAAATTAGGTAAAAGAAAAACGTTAAGTTCGTTTTTGACCATCACACAGACTCTGGTTCTACCTGTGCTGCTTGCCTCCAGGAGCTAATGGCTTTTTGTCCTTAGTCCAGATATTCCATAGCTGCTCAGCCACGGTTCCTGGATAAGGACAACGTCGGCTTCGTCCCTTCTTAGACGAAGCAAAAGATCGGCGGAGGACGGTTTTGAGTGCTGAAGGTTAATTTGGAGGATCTTCATCCCCTCACTCTTCTCCAGCAGTGCGAGTTCCGCACCATCATCTGTGCCAGCGACGCCAGGCTCTTCGAACAGGCGCTCGAGACTAAAGACGGATCCATCATAACCTGACGATCCGCCCCCCGTGCTCACCGCATCCGAGAGGATAGGGTCGATATCCATTTTCGAGTGGGCATCTTTCCCGCTCTCTTCCACCCCAGCGGAGGCAGCGGGCCATCCGCCCTGGCCTCTGTTGGGAACATCCTGAAAACGACCCTCTCGAAGCCATAGCCTATGGCCCCTTTTGTGACACTGAGAGGAGCGAGGGACTCCTTGTTGAGCAGTATCCGCGCTTGCCGATATGGCTCCTCGGTCTTCTCCAGGAGGTGGGAAGAGATGGATTGCTGTACGGCAACATCTCTTCAATTTCGGCCGGAAGCTAGATCCGAGCCCGAGGCCGCATCGGAAGATCCGATTGGGCTCGCACGGCCCCACTTCCCCGTGACCCACGTCGCTCAGCACTTGTTTTGGCCTACTCAAGAGTGCTAGCATGCTGATCAAAAAAAATCTTGGCAGCCAACCGACGATCAGACTTCAGCTTTTTAGCTGCAGTCACGCGGCAGACTCATGCCGACCACCCTTGCCTTACCGCCCCTAGCGAAGATAAGCCAAGCACCCCCTGGATTTTTATCCTCACCCTTTACCGGGGACGATTTTGTCCCCCTCGGTGAAAGAGTCCCCCCCAGGGAACCGTCCACTATAGCAGAGGTCAGTTTGGACCTGCTTCCCCCCTCGTTCTAAGTATTTTTGTTAATATTCATTTTTGTTGGGTCCCAACTCAGAGCTGCTATCCGCCTTCCGGAAAGGTAGTCGCCTTTTATGGTCCCAAGGTTGTCTCAGTTACGAGGCCAAGGCGAGGGTTGACGCACGCCCTTATGAGGCAGTGCGTTCAGAGCCGACCATTGGAACATTGGAACCCGTTTCGACTCGATGAGGCCGTAAAAGGAAATTCGCAGAGGGAACTGAAGGCCTACAAGGCATATTTCGATGGTTAGAGAAAGAGGTGGCATCTGTGTATCGCTTTAGAAGGAGCATATTTTGAAGGCGACAAAATAAATATTGATGCAGATTTCGATGGTTAGAGAAAGAGGTGGCATCTGTGTATCGCTTTAGAAGGAGCATATTTTGAAGGCGACAAAATAAATATTGATGCATTAAACATTTTTGGTTATATTAACAATTTACGGAAACTTTCTGGTCAAATGTACTGAAAATGTGCAAAAGATCAAAAAGTCCCATATTAAATGTTTGGGAAAAGTAAGATGATTTAGGCACCTTTTAAATTGAAAATAAACTGCTTATTTTCGTTGGATTCTTTTTCTTTGGGGTAAAAACTGAAACTTCAACTTCTTCTATTACTATTTTCGCACGAAATATTATATATGATAAGGGTTTAAAAAATGTTTTGATAAAGCGAAAGTTATACTTATGTATTTTGTATAAAAATATCTAAATATCAAACAGAATTTTAACATTGTCTAAGAAGATAAAATTATGAACTAATAATGAAAGTTTTAATTTTTCGCCAAAATACTCGCTTTTCTAATAAATGAACATTGTGTATGATTCAGCTCAACTTTTATCATTAGCGATTTCTTAAGATTTTTCCGGTTACTTTCGATTACTGATAAACTGATACGTTAATAGCACACAACTCTTTATGACTTATACATATGTATAGGAGGGCAACTGCATCATGATTTAAAATGCTGAAATTAAAATGTAATGATTTTCGATTATAGTTCCTTCTTTTCTATACTTTTTTTTAAACGTCAAAGTCTGTAGATTTCTCAGTCTTGTACCTCGTCATCGTGGCTAAATTTACTTTCAGCAAGCTTTTTTTAGGTTTTGAGAACAGGAAATAGTCGCCAGGATTTTAAAGCATAAGCAGAATGAACTCGTTGAAAAAAATAATTTTATATATTTTTTTACAAAAGCCGATTTATTTGATATTTATTAGTGGATATGAAACATTTAGTTTTATGAAAATAAAAGTGATTGAATGTTCGACAGTAACATATAAACAAAACAAAACATGCGGACGAATAGGAAATCCATTAAAAAAAGTCTGCGTATAAGCACCGCGACATAAGGAGGAACATGGGAAAGTCCAAGAGGCGTGGTATTCAATACCGAATTCAGTTTGTAAAGCTCTAGTGTAATCTATGCTGAAAAGCTGTGCTCTCGAAAATAAAGGTTTTGTAACCAAATTCTTACATATATGCATTTTTTAATTATAATAGTCAACTATTTAGGAGTTTTGGTTTCATGATTCTATTTTATTGTGAATTGAAATTCCTGACAGTTCCTTTAAAAGTTGTCTGCTGATAATCCTTAAATTTCAATTAAGTTATTTTTATACTCTTGCAACCTGTTGCTACAGAGTATAATAGTTTTGTTCACCTAACGGTTGTTTGTATCACCTAAAACTAATCGAGTTAGATATTGTATATATAAATGATCAGGATGAAGAGACGAGTTGAAATCCGGGTGACTGTGTGTCCGTCCGTCTGTCCGTGCAAACTGTAACTTGAGTGAAAATTGAGATATCTTTATGAAACTTGGTACACATGTTTCTTGGTACCGTGAGACGGTTGGTATTGCAGATGGGCGTAATCGGACCACTGCCACGCCCACAAAACGCCATTATTTAAAAACAAATAAATTGCCATAACTAAGCTCCACAACAAGATACAAGACTCTTATTTGGTATACAGGATCACCATAGGGAAGGGCATCTGCAGTTAAATTTTTTTTTTTAAAGCTTGCGTGGTCCCGCCCCTAATAGGTTTAATATGCATATCTCCTAAACCGCTAATGCTATAATAACAAAATTCACTGGAAGCAAATTTTTTTAGAACCTCTACCTACAGTGTGAAAATGGGTGAAATCGGGTGGCAACTCCGCCCACTTCCCATATAACGGTACTGTTAACTACTACTAAAGCGCGATAAATCAAGCACTAAACACGCCAGAGACATTAAATTTTATCTCTGACTTTATAGGAACCGCGTTCAAAATTAGACAGTGGGCTTGGCACAGCCCACTTTTAGGTGAAAACCCATATCTTGAGATCTGCTTAACCAATTTGAGTAAAATTCGGTACATAACGTTCTTTTCATTTTCCTATGTTATAGTGCGAAAATGGGCGAAATCAGATTACAACCACGCCTATTTCCCATATAACACATTTTCAATTCCATCTGATTCATTCACTTTCCACTATGCATATCAAGCAAGAATGATTATATCGGGGTAAAACTTTGCGTGAATAATACGTTTAAAGTATGCCACCTTGTGACCAAAAATTGTCTAAATCGAAATAAAACTGTTCAAGCCCCTAAGTACTAAATATGTGGACCCCAGTGCCTATAGTTGACCTACCGAAAATATCAGCCAATCCACAAAGAAATCTCAAACGAGTATACTATTTAACTTTGCGAGAGTATAAAATGTTCGGTTACATCCGAACTTAGCCTTTCTTTACTTGTTCCTTTTGAAATGTTTAAAATAAATTTTATTAACTATAAAAAATAAGTGTTTCCTCTTAAGAACTGTGGTAACACTTTTTTTTTTGAAATAGAAAAAAGAAAATTGTTATTCTATTTTATTATCCGTAACTGTACATGCTATAAAGCCAACCGGCTGTTTGAAATTATTATATTTGATATATGGAGCTTATAGTTCTATTAAAAAACCTCATAGATTGACCGATACTTATGGTATAAAGTCAACCGGAAGTTTGATAGGGCAATTATTAACCCAATTTAATCCATTTTTGACACAAGAGTTGATTAATATCAGGAAAAGCTTCTCTCCGAATTTTAGTAATAGAAGTATATGTTTATCATAGATCGACCGATATTTTCAGTAAAAAGTCGGCCATAGTCACTAGGGTCGACATATTTGGCATCTGGGGACTTGAAAAGTTATTATCCAACTTTGACAATTTTTAGACTTGTGATGGCATACCATAAATACACCATTTGTGCAAAGCTGTATCACGATATATTTATTGGTGCTTGATTTGTATACTGTAAAATGAAAGAATCAGATAGATTTGAAAATTGCGTTATGTGGAAAGTAGGTGTGGTTGTGATCGAGCATTTTCACAATGGTTTCGAGCATTTTCACAATATGATAAAATGGAGATGAAAGGATAACTTATGTACTTAATTCGGTTGAAATCGGTTGAGACGTTCTTGAGGTACGTGATTTCATCTAAAGGTGTCCAATGCCTTTGCATGGCATCTTGACTGTGAAATTTATTGCTTTTGACGTATTTAAATAATGAGTTATAGCTTTTTTTGTAATTTTTGAACATAACTGTTGTATGGAGAGTGGGTGGTGTTATCATTCGATTTTACCGTTTGGACCACGCCCAATTTTAAAAAATTTTCAAACCTCTCTTGCAACTCGTTGGACCATATAACAGTTTTGTATCTTTCTATTCTATATGTTTGTTCTCTGGTTTTGCATTTCAATTTTCATAATTTTTGTGGACCTTTTTTGAAGCAGTACATTTGTCCACTAAACAAATTAAGATTTAACTTTTGATTGATTACACAGTTATAAATTCAAACGAATTAGGTCTTAATAGATGGGCAGACTGCACTAATATGTTATTGATGTCTATAGTATATCATATTGTATGTATGAAAGCGAGTACAAGTTCTAAAGAAATAGTTTCAATTAAAACTAAACAGTTACGGACATAGGGTGAGCGTCGTATTATATAAAAACTAATATAAAATAAATAATAGGCTTTATGAATAAAATATTTTTTAAATAGAACTGTTATTATCATATCTACACAATTTTTATCTATGTAACTTCTAAAAATATATGTAGTGGTTATAGAATATAATTTTGTAACTACTTAATCATTTCTCTTATACATACATATATGCAATGAATATTTGAACTTATATAGTCCCAGTAAGTGGTTTTTTGTTTAATAATAAAATTAAATTGAAACATACTGTAAAACAACTTTTTCACACCCAACTATTACATCCATTGAAGTGATATGAGATAATCACTCTGATAGCAGAATACTCTGTGAGGATTTATTACGACCGCAACTCATTTTGGGAATAATTATGTAGGTTCGCACATATACCATACAAAAATATAATTTATTTGCTATTTATTTAAATACAATGCATAAGTGTACGATACATACATACTACGTAATTTTACAGCACACCATCATATTTTGGATTTGTTACGAAATATTATTTTTTGCATTTGCTATTATTGTATATAATTGTTATTCTATTTGCTTATTTACTGCTAGTGAATGGCTTAATTTTAATTTGTTGGCATTTTCTCTTTCTTTATTTGTTTTCTTTCTGCATTTCTTGATTGATTACATCAACCAACTGAACTCGTATGCACATCAATTTTGGTTCAAACACATCATACACATCGCCAACTGTCGTCTATTCGTTGTTGTTATCGTTGTTATAGCAATGAATGAACTCAATTGGCAACGCGTCAGACTAACCGAGGGCAACATTGAAACTATTTTCACTTATACTCAGGAGCCAAATTGCCGCCGTTGTGATTAGCATCATCCATAAATCTAGTGAGAACCCGTAGGACGACGCCTCCTCCGCGCTTAGAGGAGCACTGGAATGTTGGAATATCCCCAACGATTTGCTCGCAATATCCCCGATTCCTCAACGGCGAGTAACGTACCGATAAATCAACAACAACATCAACATCAATTACACCATCACAATCATAATCACCAGCAATCACATAAACAACCACACGTATTGATAGGCAGTAGTAGTGGTGGTGGCTTAGTCGGTGCCCACTACCACCAACAATATCCACTTCAGCCATATCCAGCAACACCGGGTTCGCCAGCACATCAACATCGGCATACACCACAACAACAACACGCAACAGCGATTGCCGTGGCCGCCTCATATCAACCACGCTCACAGTCGCAACAGCAGCAGCAGCAACACCAACGCACCCTGTCGACCGCATCCAGTTGTAGTGCACAGCACAAGAGCGTGACCTTCGGTCAAGTGACGGCAGCGTCAAATATCGCCGGATACCCAGGCGATTACAGCGGCGGCAGCAGCAGCGGTAACTCCAGTTGCGGTCAACAATCAATGGCGGGCAACATGAAACACGGTTGGTACTAAACAAAAAGTAGACCGCATACATACATAATTGCATAAGCATAAACAATAATATATAATATAATAACATTAAACGTTGTTCCAAAAAAAAAAAATCTGCTAAAATAAATTTGAGTAAAACAGAAACATTTTTTACCGCTTTTTGTGTGAAGTCTAACCGTCGGGCAAAGCCGAGCATTAAGCGCGTATGTATGTTTGTGTGTTGCTACTTTAAGTCGGTTGTAATTGTTTATTGAATGCAAATTACTTTTGATATTTCTCTTTGGTATTTTACAGGCAAATCACAAGAAGACGTTTGCTACGTTGTAGCCAAATACGATTATGCGGCGCAAGGTGCGCAAGAATTAGATTTGCGAAAAAATGAACGCTATTTACTGCTAGACGATTCGAAACATTGGTGGCGTGTGCAAAATAATCGCAATCTGTCAGGTTATGTGCCTAGCAATTATGTGAAGAAGGAGAAACCGTCATTATTCGATAGGTGAGTTGGCGCCTACTTAAGTACTTAGAAGGAAAAATACAATTTACTGCAACTGAACTTACACTTTTTACTCTTTAATAACTTTTCTTGCTTTTTTATGAATGCTACACTAATTATGAGTCTTAATTTCTGTAATGTGTTAGTTTTGTCTATAATTTTGTTTGGTATTCATGCTGCTTTATATACTTTATGGTTTTCGTATTCGTAGTTTGCTCGCCTATTGTTTGCAATCACTACACAAAAAACACTAAAACCAAAATCAAATTGAAGATATTTTGTATTGAATGATTCGGTTATTCATAGATTGGCTGACGAGTAGCTAACAGGAATCTTAAAAAAAATGTATTCTTCTAGTATGTTATCCTGTCCACTAAAAGATTCGCCTTTAACTTTTCTAAAACTGTATATTGAATTAGTTGAGGAATATGATTTAATAGGTGATACACTTTCGTCTGCGGAATCTAACTCAATATTTTTCAAATATTTCCCAACAATTTTTTTTAAACCAATTTATGTTTATTTTATCAGACCGAATCGTTTTGTTTTTACAAATGTAGGTTTTTTTAAACGACTTATAAAGATATATATGTATATCAATCCGAGCTCAATGTTTTGATATTACTTGTAAAACGACAACCGATGCTAGAATAATTGTCCTTCACTTCGTATACAGGATTTACAAAAGTGAATTTAAAACTTGATAAATGTTTGGCAAATGATGTGTTCCAATTTATGGTGTTATTTGTTAATTGTTCTTCTGGAGAACATATTAGGAGAGTATCAACACAAGATAAAATATTGAGAATCTTATTATTAAAGTTGAAGTTGGGCATAAATGTAGCATTACATAATATACATAGATATCCTCCATCGTTATATTAATGGAAATCCACCCATATATATGGTACATATAGTTTAATCAAAAGTCCACATACCTATCCTATGACATGTAGCCCAACCTTCTTAAATTTGAATCGTTAGCAAACAATTACCGCGTTCATCCTTAGATTTGTTAATAAAAAACAAATAACTCGGTCTAATTTTGATTGTTAATTTGTACTTTGCTTTCTTGCAGCATTAAGAAAAAGGTGAAAAAAGGCTCTGGTTCGAAAACATTACCAAATTGTTCCCCCTCAAGACAAATTGAAAGTCCAACAATGTCGCGGCGTTTACCACCAGATCCAGCCGAAGCTATTGGCACTGCAATCGTTAAATATAATTATCAAGCCCAACAGCCAGACGAACTGTCACTGAGCAAAGGAACACGTATCCTCATACTCGAAAAGTCAAACGATGGCTGGTGGCGTGGCCAGAGTGGAAATGCCGTCGGATGGTTTCCAAGTAATTACACAACTGAGGATTGTGATAATGACGGTGAAATACACACATATGCCATGGCGGAGAATGTGCTGGACATTGTGGTAAATTTTTTTTTTATTTGTGAAATTTTTTACCAAATTTAATAAAATGAAATTTCAATGACATATACATACCATTAATTTAAATTATATTCACTTTAGGTCGCGCTTTATAGTTTCTCATCGAACAATGACCAAGAACTGTCATTTGAGAAAGGTGACAGACTCGAAATTGTCGATCGTCCAGCATCTGATCCAGATTGGTATAAGGCAAGAAATAATCAAGGTCAAGTCGGTTTAGTTCCACGCAACTATCTCCAAGAGTTAAACGATTATCTAGCTACACCGTTCCGCAATAATAGCGGTGGCAACGGCAATGGCGGCGGAGGCGGTAGCAGTGGCGGTGACTCAATCGATCGTCGCAATGACGGCATGTCAGCACAATCGTCACCACCTATGGCACCTATGGAAAGGCCAAATTTGGCTGGAAAATCTTGGTATTATGGCGCTATCACCCGTAGCCAATGTGACACAGTATTGAATCAACATGGACATGATGGTGATTTCCTTATACGAGATAGTGAGACTAATGTAAGCATAATAGTAGTGGTAGTATAGTCCTGGAACTAGAACTATTTTTAGTGTTTTTAATTACATTTTGTTATTATATTGTTTATTTAAAATGCTAAACTATTTTGTTGATTACGTATTGTCTTATGTCGAAAGACTATAACAACATTTAAGCAGAACAGGTAATACAGTTATGTAATGATTATTTTCGGCCAATTTAAATATCACTTATCATTTCTAGTAACCAAAAAGAAAGATCTTAGATATTCTTGAACTCAAAAACTCAACATAACGCTTAATTACTATCGTTCATACGGCAGTCGGTTCGACGTAACCGAATTAAATTTTCATCAGGTAAAGGACTGACTTAATACAATCTCCAATCGGTATCAGTCACGTTCCTTTGCTGTTCTGTATGCAAGATAAGAGTACGTAGCAATATAACTTGGGTCAGTTTATATCCTTGTTGGTGTTCGTTATGGACGTATTCTGGCCCGTGCACAATACGGTAGTAAAGTCTAACGCTTCCGAAACCACTATAAATGAAGCTGCAAAACAATGCAAAGCCACGGCAGTCACTCAGTGAATTTTGTACTAGCAACAACACCCATATATTAGACTTCTTCAATTTAAGTGCAATGAAAATTAATTAAGGAATGTCATTAGTTATTTAGTAGAGGAGAGTGTTAGGCTCCTTGCAGAGAAGAAACAATAAATTCGTGAAGATAGTTATTTACTTCTTCTTTGTCCGCAATTTTCTGCCAATGAAGAGAGTCTCAAAAAAGTCTCAAGTTGCTAACGGGCAGCACATGGGTAAAAGAGAAAAAACAGAGAAAAAAAAATTAACTTGCCAATTCAACCGCTTCAAATTATAAAGCTGTTCTATCGAGAAGCATGAATTTATAATGAAGCTAAGGAAATGAAACAGAACTTACAGGGAATCGAAATTATAGTGGAATACAGCTCCAGAATGATATGCAATGCTATAAAATACAATGATAAAGGGGAAAATCGTGGGGGAAAATTTCAAAAAAATTAATATTACAGGACAGACAGATTATACGTTATGTGAAAATCAAGCCCTACGCATCATCCAAAATGGATAAAAAATAATTTAAGCTTATCGGTTACTACTCTTATAGATCGTAGAAAAATATTTTAAAACGATTTAAAGAAAAGGAGTCCCCGGAAAGTAACTTATTTGACATTTGACTAAGAATAAAGTTCTCAAAAAAACATTTCAATTTGCCATCTAAAAAATGGCGGAATGTGCTGTGGACTGGTAAAAGCAACATTTTTTTGAAGGAACAAGGTCCAGAAAGTATGTCCGTCCACTACCAAACACATAATATCATACCAGGTACACTACCAAAACTTTTAAATATTGTGGTCTGAGTATTATAGTATGGCCTACCTTTTCGTACCATGGTGTCGGTCCTATTTCGTTGTATTGTCCTGGCCGGCGTAAGCACTGGACCTGAATTCAATTAAACATTTTTGGGGAGATGTGTGCAACAGCAAATCCATCAAGTAGAACACAACTTTGGTTAGTGTTTTAAGGATTCAATAGACTCTATACAACGTCGGTGTATGGATGTATTAAATAATAAAGGTTTTAAACCAAATATTAGTAAACTGAAAGTATGTAGTATTTGAAAATTGTATGGATAACTGGATTTTTTCTGTTTTTCTTTCAACAAAATAGTACTACTAATTTCGTGAACAGATTTTTAAATAAATTTTGTTAGTAAAAAATACATATTTATTAATTTTTTTTATGTTAGTTATTACACTACTACTATTTTCATTAATACAGCTGTTTGATAAAATATAATATTTCTTTCCCAATTTCAGATGGGTGATTATTCGGTTTCTCTTAAGGCGCCAGGCCGCAATAAGCACTTCCGTGTACACGTTGAGAATAGCATGTACTGCATTGGCCAACGTAAATTTCACACACTAGATCAATTAGTAGATCATTACCAAAGAGCACCGATTTATACGAATAAGCAAGGCGAAAAATTATATTTGGTACGACCGTTACCAAAGGCAAACGGCACGTAAGCAAACTACATTTGCGGCAGCAGTTTGGCATAATCCTCGTTATGCCAATACATTACATTCATCAGAAAAAAATATACGCAACTAAATAGTAACACACAACTCATAAATATATAAATATTCATCGATACTGGGCATTTTAGGAAGTTTGCTGATGTTGCTACTACTGCTGCTACTACCGTCTCGCGGTATCACCGCAACAAATTTAATATAATTATATAATTTTACCGATATACATAAATGTAATGAAATATACAACATTACTTATAACGATTAATGTGTAAATGAAAAGCCACAGCAAGCGCTAAAACAAAGTAAGCAAATTTAAAAACAATAAAAAATAAAAATAAAGCAACAACAAACATGATAACAATTAGAAAGAGATGAGTATCGTCAAATTATCACAATTTAATGCGAAACCTTTGCTATTTTAAGCTTTAAAGAGCAAATTAAATAACGTAGAAGCGACTACCAAAATACGAAAAATTAAATTTATATATTATACAATATATACATATATATTGCATAAATTTATGAATCAATTAATGGATACAAATATATATATATATATATATATATATATATATATATAAATGAGCGTAATAACTGGCACTTGCATATTATGGTATTATATATTTTAGTTGATAATTATTACCATAGTTATTATCTTCGATTATTTGTTCTTCTTCAACTCTAATGAAGACAGTTTTGAAGAAAGCAAGCACGGAAAAAAGCGGGTTAATTCGAGTTAAGTTGCTAACAATTTTCAAGTAGCCAGCATTTTCGACAATATTTGTTCCAGCGCTACATTACGCGCTGCAAAATGTGAACGTGTGCGCACTGAAATCTCATTGTTTATTGCAAACATATTTATAGATATTTATATTAGATTTAGAAGAAGCGATTGATTTTAAACATCAGATAAGTTTTTTTACAATGTACAAGTGAAAAAATATTTTGGTTGTTGCTAAAACTATTTTAGGTAGATATGAAAACACAATTTTTGAGCTTAATTGACTTAAATTAATGCTTCACTGTTTATGGGCGCGAGTTTGAGAGCATTTTTTAAGCGCGAAATTTGTTGTAAATATTTGTAATTATTAAACATACTATTTGGAGTAATATTTTCGAAAATAAAGTAGCATTTTCCTATATTCTACAAAAGAATTTTATTACACAAAGTGCTTGTCGATTTTTTAAATTTTTAAAATACTCATACTTATTGCTTTGTTAATTTTCATATGAGATAACTTGTTTTGTAACTTGGAGAACGCAAATGTCCTTATTGTTTTAGTTATTTTATGTACATATATATGATGACTACTCGAAAATTTAGTATTGGATCGTAATTTGTTCTTACATGCCTGCATTCCAAGAAAAGGGCTATGCAACTATTTGAAGCTTGTTTTGTCACTGAAATGAGAAACATTGCAGCAAATATTTGTTAAATTTTCTTCGAACAATCAGGGTTACATCTACGATAGAATTCATTTGTAGCGATGGATTGCGTACTTTTTTGATTGATAAAATACCGATATATATACCGATCCAAATTATGGAACAAAATCGCATACTTTTCCTTGTGTAATATTAAAATGCTCAAGCCATTTAGTAGGTGAAAAATTCAATAGTTTTCTTTCTGCACTCTCTGATGGTTTAGTGAAGTCTAACTTAACAAAATGTGAATATAATTTAGTGAAATGGAATCTAAAATAACGTTTAATATGATTTTCACTACAAAAAAATGAATGCTTTGAATGCTAATGTAAAATAAAATAAGTATATTATACAGTAAAAGCTTTTAAGGAAAGGTCTGATATGAAGTCATGTATATCCACAAATATAATTACCATATATCATAATTACAAAAGACAAAAAATCATACCATATGAGAAATTAACAAAATAATAAACGTATGAGGCCAGAGACTTTGCAAAAATGTGCTAAGAAACGAAAAAAGATTTTAAAGGGTTTGTGATTATGCTGGTTCGAATTTTTCTAACTTATCAGTTGCGCCACTTAAGTAAAAGAAAAAACAAACGAAAAATTCTTTTACAAAACACAATTTCAAAAATTATCAGCTATTTAGTCCACAAAAAAACCGAGTTTTGCGTACTTACAAATAGCTCCCTTTATTTTCGTACAGCTTGCACAGACATACTAGTATGTAGTAAGCTATATAAAGTAAATTGAAAAATAAACAATACTTTATATATACATAAACCATAAAATATTGTAACATGTACACTATAATATGCAAATAATATATGTATGAAATTTCATTACTATTATAAATTATTCAAAAACATATATTATATAAAAAATAAAACACTGAAAAAATGAAGTAAACATATTTTAAATAGAACAGACTAACGTAGGAAAATAAAAGTAATGATTATATAAACATATATATATGTGCTGTACTAGTATGTGTAAATGTCATTCGTGGTCTCATGCACCTATGTATGTATGTACGTAGCTGCTCAGCTCTGTAGTCAACTATTTAGCACTAAAACAACTGAGCAACGGAGCGCCAAAATCCGGTAAACACTTTCGAACCAGCCCAGCTGCTTCCTTTTATTATTAAATGTACTAAATTATTATATTATAAATATAAAAATAAATATTATATAAGTAATACGACAAAAATAATGCTCTAAAAGTCCCACTTGCGAATATAAATAGTTTAATTCTTAACTTTTTAAATTTAAAATATTTAAAAAAGTAATTATTATAAGACAGATAAAAGAATGCAGACGATTACTGCAGAGTGTTGGAACTTTAAATATGGAAGAGATATGAGTTTCAATAATAAATGACGAATATTTAGAAGAAATAATATTAATTTCGTAAGTAGCTTTTTTAATTTGTTTTAACTTTTCACTGTGTTCAGAACGAAGTAAATAGTCATTATTGATTGTATGCCAATATAATGCATACAAATAAAGTTATTTATGTTCTTTTTAATGTTTTAATTTAAATATAAAGCTCTATAATTGTACTCCTCTGCCTCATAAGTATAAAGAATATTCCCAAACGAAATCTCTTCATTGCCGAATTTGCGTTTATAGCCAAGCGCTATGCTTCCATTTCTTAAGAATGTCTTTTTTCATCAAAATATTAGGAAAGTCATAATAGTTCGGCGCTCTTGGTTATATGACCATTTTTTTTCGAACCATTCACGTAGATGTGCATATTGTGACCAAGAGCTCAACTGACTTAATAATAGTGCCGCAAGCAGTATAAAATAGTCGTTTAGAAAAATTTCATCATTCACTATGTGCTGCACTTGGGTAAGTTACTTATTCTTGCATATCTATTGCTTTCTCTATATATGTAACCAACATTTTTATATTTTTATGTAAGTATTGTAAATTTTTTTTTATTTGTTAAAGAAAATTTGTAAGTGAATGTAAAACAAAATAAATATAAATTAATGAATACACAATTAATATAATAAATATTATTAAATGACACAGTAAACCGAATTAGTACCATGTGTAGTTGTACCTTTTTTCTACTTATTTAATATGCGCAATTTTTTACTTTGAATAATGAACGGAAAACATGAAAACTATAAAAAAAAAAAAACACACACACATGTGCGGAAGATATCGTGTGCAAGAAATAAATGAGGTGAGGCGCAAAAATGCTACTAAGATATTAAAAGAGAAAATAAATGAAATGAGTGAACAAACTAGAAATTAAACCGAAATGGAAATGGAAATACGAATACAAAAAAAGCAAATACAAATGGAAATAATTGAAAAATAAATATTTGGCTTTTTATTTTATTCAACTATTGGCTCATAAGTGGTAAAAATGGACTTATACCATTAAATTTCATATTTATGATAGATTTCTATGTCGCGGTTGAATCACGGTACACATATAACAGAACATTTTAGTTTATAATACATGTATTTATACAAACAATCTTGATTGTAAAATATATCTTTGGTACCACTGTTCATAAATATTTTGGCGGCAGTTGAACTACAAAGTTTGCAGAATACTTGCGATACTATAACAAGATGCGGAAGGCCACTGAAGCCAGTATTCTTGAAAACGCAGATAACAACCACAAGTATGCATTTTTTGAAAGCACTGTTCAAAGTATTGGGCAGTATTGTTCAATATTTAAAATTTTTTTTTAGAACTCGTAAAAATAAACATAAAGATACTGAAAATAACGACGTTCATTCGAATTTAAAACAGTTATGTTTAGTAGGACTGAATTAATTTCTACGTTCGTCGTGAAATGACTAATTTGGCAATTTTAAAGAATTTGAAAAGCTGTTTACTATCAATTTATAAAAATGCAGCCTTTAGGCACAATTATTGCAATTAAAAATAATAATTTAAAGAAATTATGAATCAATAAAAAACGTAAGTTCTTAAAAAATATTTCACAATAAAAAAGTATGAATGTAAATATTAATTGAAAAAATGCATAAATTATTTTAAGAGCTAAGATATTTTGAAGACCAATTTTGGTAAATATTTAGTTAGTAAATATGTCATAAATAAAGTATACATATTTTCTTCAAAGATATTCAAGTTTGGAAGCACAAAAGTTCGCAAAATAGTTTAGGAAACCACTCAAGATCTGTTTCCTGATTTTTATATTTCTGCGTACTATGACAAATGTGGATTGCCCACTTAATTGTCTGCGGTAGGTAATCGATATCCACTCGTAATGTAAATTTTTGAATACCGTTGTGAACTGGTAACTATACTCGATCTAGTATAGATACGTAATAGGGTATTATAATATTACTTACTAATCTAGACGGGCTTAAGTGAATCAAATTGTGGTCAATTTATATGCCGATCGTTGTGAGACGATTATCGATGAGATAATACGGATACAGATAGTTTTGAATCTCATCAGCACCTCTTGGAAACCATATACCAACTGTAGTTTACCAGAAAAAGATCTACCATTTGAATTTATTAATGAGGAATCGTACTACGTAGATAATTTATGTAATTATTTGTATTTATTTATTTATTTGCATACATATAACTTCGTTATGATTTAAACTTTTGATAACTGATATTAATCGATACACTGCCTCAATTGTGAGAGATGTATAAATGCGTAGTGTTGTAATGAATAAATGTATGCATTGTCCACAATATGAATTTAAACACATAAACCACAATGATAAATTTAAAGGAAATATTTCATACATTAGCTTTTTAGTTATTGCAACAGAGTTTTTAAACGAATTCGAATACAAAAATATCTCAGACAAATAGTCGTTGTAAACTTTATAGTATAAAGTTTATACGAATAGTATTTTTTTATTCGTTTACTTAACTAATTAAGGCCACAAAGCAATTGATCCTTGCATAAGTAAAAAAAATTATACTTTTATAAATATTAAATGTTAAAAACACTTTTTGTTACTTTGGATAAACTCTTAAATCAAATTAATTTCCTTTATTTGTTACATTTGGAGTCAATTCTATCGATCACTATATACACCATAAATTATTATACATATGAATATAAATATTAATATTTTTAATAAAAATGATTTTATTTTCTCGTAAAATTAAGCTTTTTAATAATAGAGAATAGGTTGCATTTTTATTGAGTTCAAAAATAAACTTTAACAGGAAAATAATGTTAAAATGTTTTTTTTTAATTTTAAATAGCTTCATGAATTTTTTTGTAGTATTGTAATAATTTATCATATTAACAAATAATGGATAATAGTCAGGTTTGGTGTGTTCGTCCTTGAAAAGCTAAATGTTGATCACTACAAAATATATTTTGTGGAACTAGTTTTATTTTGGTTTCTATTAAGTATTTTATAATAGTACGTTTGATGTTGCCTAAGTTTTCTGTGAAGAACTATGTATATCTGTTTGGAAACTATTCTGCAAACTTTTGTACGGAATTGTTTTTATTTTAGGTATAATTTCCATCATTCTTTTTTGTTACATGCTTCTCCATCAATCTTGGAAAAAAGCCTAAAATAAATCATACTTTAGGAACTGATAGAAAGGAATTGAAGTAAAGAATTATTTGGCGCAACATCTACTGCTATTGAGTATGCCTGATGGTGTTGATCAAAAGAGTGTTACTTCAAATTTTAAGTGACATGCGAACTCTTGAATGTTTTTATAAAAATATTATTTTGTATAGCGATCGTTATTAAAAATAAGTTTTTATTTTATGGTCACGACCGCCAATTGAAGCCACGACCCATTGAGTGATAGTCATAGCAACGCACTCTTTTAGAGTAGCCTCCATATAGATAAGTTACAGTTATCAGATATTTCATGTATAACTGACACTTTCAAATATTTACAGATATTTACAAAGTAAACATCGCTGAGATCCATTCAAGGATATTGATTAAACATTAATAAGGTGGAATTAATGTTAGAACAATACTATACATAGATAAAATTTTTTGTAAGAGAGTGGCAACGATACTCAAATACAATTTATTAGAAAAAGTTACAATCACCTTCAACTTTTCAGCTCTGTCGAAGTGGTAAACTCTCAGCATAAGTTTTATTTTTTGTGGTTGAGTTTTCTAAAGATTTTAACTATAGTTGCTTGAAATTACTTAGCATTTATCTATTCACATTGTTATACCACAGTTGGTATTCTTATTTTTGAAGTAAAGTGCGTTGGACTCAGAGAAAAATGACAGAGTTTTATTTTGGCAGAGTCTAAAATGTTTTTTTGTCTATACCAAAAAGGTTCGAGAATGTTTTCATTTTTCTGATCGAATATTGTTAGAAGTAGAAACTTTTATCGAATCGAAATGAAGAACATGCTGCTAGATTTTCAAGTATAAGTTTTGAATATTTTTCAGAAGTTACGCAGTTTTATTTATTATAGCATTCAACGAGATAACTAACTACTTGAAATTCAAATAAAACAAAACCAATTGAAATTTCCACATGTTCAATATAATGTGTGTGTGTATATTTCGTTAAGAATGGAAAATTTAAATTTAGTGCTAACAAATGAAAAGGCATGGTAATAATATTGACTTCTTCAACAAGCTAAAATAAAAATAAAAAAATTAAAAAAGACATACGCATCAACATACATATACATATGTATTTATTTTACAAAAGATAATAACATTTTTTTTATTGTATTTTTATTTTAAAATATACATAGATGCAAAAAAAGGAGGATAAAATGGAGTTTCGAGTCTTAGCTAATTTGGTAAATAATCATACACACTCACACACAATAGTTTGTATCTAATTTTCTTGAAAATAAATATTAATTAAGAAATTTTATGGTAGTTTAAAAATCGTTTGAAGCATTTACAAATTTAAAAACTAATTTTCCACTAGGCAACAGCAAATAAATATTGTTAGCCTTCAAAAAAAAAATGTATTAACATTTGGTAACTATACAATGCCACAACTGACAAAGCTTATTTATTAAATTAACTGTTTCGTTAAGCGATATAGTCGTATGTATTGTTTGTGGGTTTAAACTTTTTTATTTTACATTTATGAAACCGCCTTTCTTCATATGAGATTTTTGCAAAATTTTCTACATATTGTGGCTATCTAATTATTATTTTTTTTACAATAATCAAAATATTTCATTTAATTTTGCAACGTTTCTATTTAATATTTAACATTTTTGATTTACATTTTACTTTTTATAGTTGAAATTTACATTTTATTAGGTCGTTGTTAAACCTAAATATGCTTAGTTTTTAGTTAGTTTCATTTTAAAGCATTTCCGTTTCATTTTGTTCTATACAGCTACTAGAGCATTTTTGTTGTATGTAACATATTTCTATGAATTTGTTCATTTCATTGGCCGGCAAAGGATTTTTCTCGTGTACGATAAAATTAAAGGGAATCAAATACTAAAACTTTCTCTTTTTTAGGTATGTATAAGTGTTTTTTGATTTTGAAGTTATATAGACGAATTTATGTATATTAAGTTATCAGATTATTCATACATATTATTAGATGTAAATGTATGTAAAAGAGATTTGCGCCTACTAAATATTTTACTTCGCCTCAAATGGAATATTTTACGCAGTATTTATATATATTTTAATAGTTTCTATATTTAAAATGTATTCCATTGTTAGAGTTTCTTAAACTCCTGCTGAGCAAGTTAAATCGAGAGCAATTCAGGCAAATCATTTCTAGATCTTTTTGGTTGGTTGTCATAAAAAGTATCGTTATTAATTTCTTTTCATATATACATATATGTATATATACATCAATTATATATACATATATATAAATTTCTTACGCACGGTCTCAATTTAAATATATTTGGAAACAATTAATTTGGTTTAATGAACATGATCAACTTTCGCCTCAGTATTAAACTAATATTCTTCCTGGAATTCATGTATTTGTATTTGCAGGACAATACACATAATTCCATGTCAGTAGTTATATATAAAGTTAATAAGGATGCGCTTTGTAGTTACGCTTGGGCTCCGACTCATACCGATTACCGCAAATATCTCATAAGAAGGGATTATTGGTGCTCATTGCACCGCTTGCCTGTAAATAGTAAAGCAAATAATCAATTAATACGATACTTAATTAATACATAATTGTTGGTGGTAAAATTCGTGACATACTGCAAATGGGTTGTTGAATGCTGCGCCGCCGCCGGCGCCAGTGGCCGCAATCGCCGTTGGCTGTAATGCTCCTAGACCGAACCCACAACCGCTTGGCCCAGCCCCCATTACAGTGAGCGGAAACATAGCAGACGTTGTGCCGGCTGAAGTTGCTGCATTACTAAAGCCGTTACTATAATTGTAGAAATGTGCTGCGGCTGGTGCATGTGACGGTATGCCATTGCCATTCGATATCACTGTCATTTGACCAAAATAATTTTGTGTTGCTGTTGGCGATGTTCCGTGAGTGACGGCCTGGAACGGATTTGCCTGCTGATGCTTGAAGGGATTAACGCCATTACTAAAGT
Source organism: Bactrocera oleae (assembly GCF_042242935.1). Taxonomy (NCBI): domain Eukaryota; kingdom Metazoa; phylum Arthropoda; class Insecta; order Diptera; family Tephritidae; genus Bactrocera; species Bactrocera oleae. Next base: position 29,675,746 of record NC_091537.1, on the reverse strand, counting down.
CATCTAAAAAAATTGAATACATATTAAAAATATAATAAAATATGTTTTATATTGCATAAAATAGGGTATTATGTAAGGAGTTCGTGATTCTAAATACTACAACAAAATAAACAAAATAAGCAAACAATTGCGGGTTATTTTCTTGAGGGTTAGTCCAATCATTTGATATAAGAACTTTGTGACAAATAGGTAATTTCTTACTATGACTTAATATCATTATTTATTGTGAACTCGGTTTAAATACCAATACTATACTTGAATGATTTGAACAACCTTAAACCCAATCCGTATCACTTTTTACCAGTTTTATCTTCAACACTTTTTTGGAAAAAGGGTAAAGTTGTCAATAGTTTGCAGAACATTTACTTCTCACTCTTCTAGGAAATACTGCACCTTTTCTATCTAACGCAATTGAATCATTTGTAACAGTTTTTGGAAAAACTTGGATCATTTTAACCGTTGAAAATAAAAATGAAATTAAGATTAGATCAAAATCGTGAATATTAGTTATATGGGGGCAAGTTTTCGCCAAATTTTATGCATTTAAAGCACAAAGATACATTGTTATTAGTAAAACACGCTCTCTCGATTTCATTAAAATAACTAGCGCATTGGCCGATATATGTGTATGTATTATCAAAAAATATTTTCCTCGAAATTCAATTTCATATCTTACAAATTAACCGATATTTTCGGCAAAAAGTCAGCCATACGCACTGGGGCCACATATTTGACGTCTGGGTTCAAAAAAGTTATAGACCGATTTGGACAATTTTCGGTTATACATCCAGACACATTGATTTGTTTTTAATGCGTATACTGAATGTGAAAAAATCAGATGGAATTTAAAACTGTTATATGAAAAGTGGTTTTTTCGCACTGTAATGTAGGAATGTCAGGACAATATTACATACCGCATTTGATTACAATCGGTCGAGTAGGTCCCGAGATACATATGTCGTTTCGCCTAAATTTGGGCGGTGCCACGCTCATTATCCAAATTTAAGACCGCTATAAAAGCCTTTCGTACCACCTCGGGTGAAAATTTATACGTCTCTGGCGTATTTATTTTTAGATTTAGATCACTTTTAGTAATTTTTAACAGAACCTTTATATAGGGAGTGGGCGGGGCGGTTATAATCCGAATTCACCCATTTATACAGAGTGAGTAGGGATGCCAAAAAGATTTGCCCTGAGCGAATTGGGTTATTTTAGCTTAAATAATTTAGGAGATATGTACATTCAACTTATTAGAGGGCGGGGCGACGCCCACATTTTCATTATTTTTTTAGCCATAGATGTCCCTTGATAATGCCATTCTTTGAACTAAATATCAATATTTCATCAAATATTGTATCTTAGTTATAATACTTAATATGTTTTCGATTAATGGGCGTGCCAATGGCCCGATTCCGCCATCTGTAATACTAAACTTCCTTGGTGGCATGGAATATGTGTGCCAAGTTTCATCAAGATATCTCCATTTTTACTCAAGTTATCGCTCGCATAGACGCACAGACGGACGGATAGACAGACTGTCAATCGGAATTCAACTCGTCTCGTCATCTTGATCATTTATATACCTATATATAACTCCATATCTATATCGATTAGTTTCAGGTTATACAAATAACCGTTAGATGAACAAAACTATTATACTATGTAACAACATATTGCTAGAGTAAAATAATAAGAAAATGTAAAAGTTTAACCATTGTTTTTTTGAAATTGTTTACTTTTTTTTATAATACTTTATTAACAATTGCAAAGTTTACTTACTGGCTCCAAATGCGTCCACACTGTAGGCATTCACAACTGTGGCCGCTGCTTTGCTTTCCCGCAATTGCTCGTCCAGATCTTTGAGTGCCGCATATCTATCTTCGCTGGGTGTTGAGCTTAGTGTATTATTGTTGTTGTGGCTATTATTATGCTGATTATTCATCGTTCGAGAGTTGTTATTCGGTATGGGTAGACCTATGAATTAAGAAATTTTTGAGCAATGTAGATAAAATATTCGAAATTTAGCAACAATATGTTAGTGTAAAGAATATGGACGTGCGATTAAATATTGGCAAATATACTTATATACAATATGTATAGTTATAAATAAAAGTTTTTATACAAATCAGGGATTAATATGGCATTTGGCGTTTTCAACAGTAATTGCAGTAATCGGACCAATATAAATTTCCACCAGGTAGCTGTGGTATGTAGCCTATAAAGGAAAATATTAGTTCGTTAAATGATAACATACTACGAATAATCAACCAATTTGAACACTTCTAAAAAATAAATATGCACTGAAAATACTTTTTGGCCCAAGTTTTACTACAAAAATATTGCCGATGGTAATATAGTGCTATAATAATGTATCTAACGAAATAAAATTTAGCATATGAATTAAAACAACTACCATAGCCATTCTCTGCGATTGTACTGCATATCGTCACTTTATTATTATTATATTATTCCTATTTAAATCTACAAACGATACGCTAAATCTCTAGGTAATTATAAAACATAAAAACCAATAATAATGATAGGTCTAGTAAAAAGAAATCCATTAATGATTTCTGTATTAAATTGAAGAATAGTTAGAATGATTCGATTTAGTTTTTGTTCCATAACTTGTCTTTTTGAAGGTAATGTCATAATGCCACTCTCATAAAAACTTACGTTTCTATTGGCGAAAAAGTCGAAAATTCGATGAATTAGCAAAATTCTTAGCTATAAATATGAACAGGCAGTAATCACGCGGTGCCATTCCTCTACTATAAAGTATCGTATACCCACCCAATTAAGCCCCTCTTATTGGCCGCTTAAAGGTCGATTGCTTCTTTCAGCAATTATTGATAGTATTGGTAGTGAGCATCTTTTCATAAAAAGTAATCATCCCTTTCAGAAATGAACCGATTTTGTTGCGATTCAACAGCGAATTGCAGATGGGATTTCAGCCTTCTTCAAATGGCTACAAACGGGTTTTTATGCAATGTTTAGCTCCTGGACAATCGAAACTGTGCTTATATGACGAAGGAATCTACGATTTCCATTATTTTACAATACATCTATTGAAAAAATAAGAGATTTCGTTTTAATAGACCTTATATTATATACGGAGCAAAAATTTGCCTACTTCGCCTAATCTTCCGCAAAAATCGATATATCATAAGAAACTTAAGTATTGTCATGCAAAATAGACCAAAATAGCAGAACGATCCCGTCTACTTCCTATTTAACTCCGATTTGTATTCGTTCTCTATGTAAGACTTTGAAATGGATAAAAACATTCTCTGAAGAAAACTTTTTACATGAAATCGGAAAACAGCTCCGCTGAAATTTTCAGCTATAGTTTCATGAATGCCGTTAACATTACCAAATAGCGAAATAACAGATTGCCGCAATATATATTATGGATATTTTGAACCATGAGGGAGATATCCGGGTATAGTTGTAACACGCAACAAACGTAAAACTGCCAACCAGCTCAGTTGCTTTGCTTTAAAAAAATAATGGTATTTGTAAGTTTCGACCTAAATTTTCATATTTTAAGTACCAACGAATAAATTTAGTCAAATCGAAGCTTGTGCGATATGTATACTTATAAGAATACAACAAAAGCAATAATAAATTTAATATGCAACATCAACAAACAATAGGAAAACGTATCGAAAAAAGGCAGCATAAATTTATAAAAAAAAAAAAACAATAAAACAAACAAACGAATGCAATAAAATCAACGTCAAATGAAAAACATAACTTACACCAATTGCTACAAAAGCAATTACTATAAGGTGAGTGCAAATTGCAGGATGGATCTATTATTGGATCCCCCACTGGTATTGAATTACTTGGCATACAACCCTTCGTACAACTTCCTGAAATGCAATTTGGATGAAACGGATTGAAACATTCAGGTGGAACTGGCATTGGAGCCGGTTGCATTTGTGTTTGTTGTAAAAATGGATTTGAATATGCAGACACATGTGGCTGACAGTAAGATCGATTATATAACGTACTGTACGATGGTGTTGGTTCCAGACAGGCTTCAGCATTGGTTTCACATCCATTTTGTGGTCGTTTCTGCGCTGTATTTATAATGGTCTGTTGCGGTAAGGCGGCATAACTGAGGCCAGCAATAGTTGCGTCCACTTGGGAAGGTTGCCCATTCATGGGTGGCGTACAGATACCTGGGGAGCAGGGCGTGGCGTAGCCTGTCGGGCCATAAAACTGTGGTTGTGCGCAAAGTATGGGCGAGCACTGTTGTGGCTCGGCATTTAGAGATTTTGGAGCGCCCGCAACATCTGATACCGTAGCTCTACTGCCCATCATATTTAGGTTATTTGGTGGCCAAAAGGGTGTATTATTTGCAAACTGACACCAATCTATTTGCGGCACATTGCCAGCGCAGAAATTGCTCTGATCCGGATTAGGCTGTTGACTGAGAGCTTGATTACACACATTAGGTATTGGAGGCACACAATTGACCGGTGGACAATAGCCACAGTAGTCAGCTTGTTGTACGGGGCATTGGTCCGGTGGATAGGATTGAGAGTTTCTCAATTGGGATGCCAATTCAGTGACGGCATTTTGCATTGTTGAACCAAGCGCTTGTACTGGTGGCTTCTCGACACTATTCACGATTTTAGCTGGTTCAATGGGAGTATCACCGCCATTTTTCTCAACTGCTGTGCTCGATTTACGGTAGCCATTGGTGTCATTCTCCGCTGTGTCAGAATGTGTTGTGGCTTGTCTGATATCGGCATACAAATTTTTATCTAACACATACTCAGCTGCTGATCCAGACTGTGGTGTGGATCCAATATCGGTGGGAACTTCCGAACTTTTCGCACTTGACACAGAATTTTGTTTACTGTCTTTGCTGTCTTTTTGCTGGCCACCGGTGCAACGTTTTATCACAGTTTTTCTAATAAAACTATAATCGGCTGTATGGAAAACAATTATAAAATGTATCAAAGGAAGGAAAAATATAGTGAATCCTGTCAGGTGGTCAAAGTGCAAAGATTGTGTTTTTTGGGAAGAAAAGTAAATGACTTAAAATATAATGAATAATAGTGTTTATATAAAAGATGCCCCATTTGAATATTTTAAGATTTAAAATTCGTTTTTCGGAATTAATTAAACTAGCACATAATTTACCAACTTTAATGAACTCCAAAAAATAGTATTTTAGAATAAGCTAGAATCACTGCATGTATCCTGAGTCCTTTCTATTTAATATTCTGACAAGCTCCTTAAAATTTTATAAAGCGTAAATTCCTTACCATATTTCCATACTTTCATTACTTATATACATTTATATACATTACGATTATATTTGTTGTCCCTACTTTCAAACCAGCACTATATAATGTAGCGAATAACATATAAATTAACAACTAAATACCATATGTCATATACATAGTAATATAAGGTTGTAAAATATCTCCCTTCCGCTTTTTTGTCTTTTGAATTTCGCGGCTATGTACAAAGCGCTACAGAGCTCGTATCTGGCAACACTATACATAATTTGAAAGGTCTTGACATAACCTACAAAACAACGCTATGCATGATTAGTTTGGATATTGCGTTCAACAGTTATAGACGTGTAAACATGGAGTTCACTAACGCCGAAATTCGCGCTATTTTAAAGTTTTCCTTCGTTAAAGGCAAATCCGCTAGAGAAACGTTCCGTGAGATTAATGGTGTTTTGGGGGATGGTACTCTATCACTTCGAACCGCGGAGGAATGGTTTCGACGATTCAGAGCCGGTGAAAACGACACCATGGATAAGCCAGCCGGCGGAAGACCTGTGACGACAAATACCGATCAAATCATGGAATACATCGAGCTAGACCGGCATATGGCATCTCGTGACATCGCCCAGGAGATGGGAGTTAGTCACCAAACCATTTTGAACCATCTGCAGAAGGCTGGATACAAAAAAAAGTTTGATGTTTGGGTGCCGCATAATTTGACGCAAAAAAACCTTCTGGACCGAATCAACGCCTGCGATATGCTGCTGAAACGGAATATACTCATCCCATTCTTGAAGCGGATGGTGACTGTCGACGAAAAATGGATTACATACGACAATATCAAGCGAAAACGGTCGTGGTCGAAGGCCGGTGAATCGTCGCAAACAGTGGCCAAGCCGGGATTGACGGCCAGGAAGGTTTTGCTGTGTGTTTGGTGGGATTGGAAGGGAATCATCCACTATGAGCTGCTCCCATATGGCCAAACGCTTAATTCTACCATCTACTGCGAACAACTGGACCGCTTGAAGCAGGCGATCGACCAGAAGCGTCCAGAATTGGCCAACAGGAAGGGTGTAGTGTTCCACCAGGACAACGCCAGACCACACACTTCGTTGATGACTCGTCAGAAGCTACGGGAGCTCGGATGGGAGGTTTTATCGCATCCACCATATAGCCCGGACGGAGCGCCAAGTGATTACCACCTGTTCCTGTCCATTGCGAATGCCCTTGGTGGTATGAAGTTGAACTCAAAAGAGGCTTGTGAAAAGTGGCTGTCCGAATTCTTCGCAAATAAGGAGGGGGGCTTCTACGAGGAAGGTATTATGAAGTTGCCGTCTAGATGTAAACAGATCATCGAACAAAACGGCGCATATTTTAACTAAATCCGATCACTGTAACACTTTTTATAAAGCATTGAATGAAGAGCAAAAAAGCGGAAGGGAGATATTTTATAATTGAGCACAAGCAATTTTTATCAAACCAAGGGAAAGGAAAGCTAACTTCACATTATTTGCAATTCTTCCGAAATATTTCAAATGATTACCATAAAATTTGGGGAACCACAAGCAGTAACATTACTTTATTTCCAATTCTTCTTCACTTGTTAACCTGTTTGAAACTCAGTCAGATTCGTTCTAATTGTTTTTTGACAAGGATGAAATCGAAAATTTGTTTCACATTTGTTTTATTTTATTTTCTTAAGATATAAACAGTGATATTAAACAACTAAAATATGATTATAGGTTAGGTTCCAACAAAAAATGATGTTGATGGTTAAGATTTATTAGTTTGCGCCTATAGCGTTATTAAATACTTAGCTATGGTATATGATTTCAAAGTTATATTCAAACTGTATTTAATGTATTTTGACTAGCCCCTAATGAAATAATATAAAATCGGCCTATTAATTTGGTTAAGAGCTGAACTATTCGTGTTAAAACTACCACAAACAAGTAAGGAAGGGTTAAGTTCGGGTGTAACCGAACATTTCGTACTCTTGCAACTTGCAAGGATAAGCCGGATTTTATCATTGCAAGTTACAAGAGTATAAATTTTCGGCAGTATTATACGTTCAGTAAATTTTGATAAGATATCTTACATATAGACAAATTTATACGGTATGGAGCCAACCGGAAATTTGAATATGTTATGTTAGGTATATGAAAGATAGGGATAGTATTGAGCCGATTTTTCTATTTTTAGCATTATTACATATGAATAACAGAAAAACATGCTGTCTGAGTTTCATTAAGATACCTCAGGTGCCATCACCAATATAAAAGGATTAAAGTCAACCGGATGTTTGAAAATTGTAATATTAGTTATATGGGGTCTAGGGTAAGTTTTCACTCGAATTTATCTATTTTAGGAAAGGCATAAGGAAACATTATTATTAAAAAATACGTTCTTTCAACTTTGTTAAGTTAGCTCACATATTGACCGGTATTTGCGGTATACATCCAGCTCAAAGTTCGAACATTTTTCTATTAGGTATATAGCGACTTAAGTAAATATTGATTCGATTCAGCCTATTTTTGGACTACAGGCATACTATCATCAGGAAAGGATTTGCTCCGAATTTCAATAACGTATCTCACAGATAGGCCGATATTATCAAAGAAAACTTCGCGAAAGGATCTGAGGTCCACATAATCGGCACATAAGGGCTTGAATAGTTGTAGCCCGATTTTGACCATTATTGGTCATCAGGTGTTGCATACATAGGTACTTTTCGTGCAAAGTTTTATACCGTTATATTTATTGATGCTTGATTTCTATACTGGAAAGTGAAATAATCAGATGGAATTTTAAATTGTGTTACATTGGAAGTAGGCGTGGTTTGAGTCCGATTGCGCGCATTTTTGCACTGTAAAGTAGAAATATCAGAATAATGAATTGAAATCGGTCGAGCACCTCCCAATATATGGGATAAATGTGGACGGTGCCACGCCCATTGACAGCGGTTCCTATAAAGCCCACTCGTATCATCTCGGGTGTAAAATTTTGTTTATATCGCTTTTATTATACATTTATCGCACTTTTAGTAGTTTTCAACAAAACCTTTACATGGGGTTATCCTTCGATTTCATTTATTTTCACACTGTCGTAAGAGGTGTTGAGAAATATGGGCGATATAGCTTGAAACATTTTTCAAACCACAGATGAACAACTTAGTGCAATTCGTTGTATCAAATTACAGTTTCGTATCTTAATTTTGGCTTAGTTATGGCACTTTATACGTTTTCGATTATTGGCATATTGTCCTCGCCTTTTTACTAAGGAACACGTGCGGCAAATTTCGTACCGATATCTTAATTTTTGTTCAAGTTACAGCTTGCTCTGACAGACGGACGGACGAATAGACAGACATCTAATCGGATTTCAAATCGTCTCATTATCCTATATACAGGTTGGTTGTGAAGTGTCTGCCCTCGCCAAGAAATAGCACTACTACCTCCAAAGTCACAACGATCAGCAAAAAAGCTTATGGCATCAGTTTTTTGGGATGCAAAAGGATTTTGTTGATTGATTATCTGCAGAAAGGTAAAACAATCAACACTGAATATTATTGCAGCCTTTTGGATCAGCTGGATGAAAAAATTCGCGAGAGAAGTACTGGTTTGCAGCACAAAAATAATTTTTCATCAAGACAATGCACCTGCTCACAAAGGTGTTTTAACAATGACAAAATTCAATGAATTGAGGTACGATTTGCTTGAGTATTCACCGTATTAACCAGATCTGGTATTCATCAAAAACAACTTCTACCTCTTCAGAAAAATGAAACAATTCCTCCGCGGAAAGCATTTTTCGTCGAATGAAGAAGCTATTACAACCGTAGACGGGTATTTTGCAGAGTTTCCGGAAAGTATATTCCGTACCAAAAACAGTATTTTTTCATTTTTACAAATATCCGTTAGGTGAACAAAACTATTATACTCTGTAGCAACCAGATTTCAAATGTGAGTTACCGTTGCATTAGAAATTTACATACAAGTACTTGTATATACAAACAGAAGCATATGTAAAAATCAACTATAGTGGAGTATATTATACCGGAAAGCAATATATACATGTGTACTTACCAGCCGCATTAAAAATGGGCGCATGTTCGAAATCGGCAAAATTCTCGGATGTGCCATTGTCGATCGTATCGCTGTGAGAGCTATTGTCATTCGTCTGACCATGGCCATTTAATAGATGATATTGTTGTTGCTGCTTTTTCAATGGTTGTATTCTAGCATAGCCGTTACTCGATATCGCATTGGCACCTCCATTCGATATCGGATGCGAACTTATTTTGTTACGAGCCAATGTCGTTGAAGCATCGAAAATATTCGCCGAACCAAAATCGGCAACAAAGTCTGCGTCCGCTCCGAAACCGTTCACACTTGTCGAGCTGCTACTGTCCGATATTCGGCTGGATGTCATATGCAAGACATTGAGCCCATTATGATTGCTGCCGCCATTGTTATTTATATTATTGTTTTTCGGCATAAACGCATCTTGCAAATGGCTATAGCCGTTCTGTTGATGTTGTTGTGGCCGACTTATGGCGGACGTTGACCTGGCCGAGCTATTTGGTGCGGACACTGTTGTCGTAGTGACGGATTTATGTAAACCATTCATGGTGGTACGCTGTGAATTGGGTGGCGTCAGTTGGAAGCTTCGCTCTCCATTTTTGTATTGATTTTTAGTATTGTGCGCATTATGACCAAATCCGTTGGTCACATGCACAAAATCTATTTGTCCATCACCTTTGCTCTTGTAAGTGTTGCTGCCGTTTGATGTTGTTGCTGCTGAGGAGCTACCTGTTGCTGTAGTCGCCCTTACTCCAGATGTTGTCGCCACTTCCACTGCTGCCCCTGCCGCCGGTGCCGTCACCGAACTGCTTTTAAGTGAAACGGCATTCGTCAAAGATTTAAGTGGACTAGCTGGCTCCAAGTAATAACGTTTTCGTTCATATTTGTCAATCATCAATTCCCGCTGATCTTGATGTACGACTCGCTTGGGATCCCAAAGACCCAGCCAAGTTTTAGCGCATTCATCGTTTCCATGACTTTTTAGAAAATCGACATCGTCTTGTGTGAATGTAGCCATAGAAATGGATTTTACTCGATGTGGTGGGGTGAGACCGCGACTGTGAACGACAAAGAGAAAAGGCATGTAGTAACTAGGTTAAGTTGATGTAATTAATGTGAAATAATTTTGAAAAAAATATATGTTGCAGTACAAAAAAATTTCAATATTAGTTCAATTAAAACGGAAGCCAAAACGAAATTTCAAGAAATCTAATTTGAAAGAAGCTGATAGATAAAAGTTTAAATTAAATTCAAAGCGATATTCCAAAGTATATTTGAAATACGTACATACATACATAAATTTATATCGAGTTAGATGTTTTATAAAAGAAATCCCGATAAAATATCTGATACTAAAGTTTTTCGTTGCGGTTTAAATATGGTTATAATAGGCCTTGTAAAAATAAATCCATTATATTTTTAATTGATGGCTTTATTAAACTGTATCTCCCACACTTTGGAACCAATTACTCGTAAATAAGGCAGAATTTTAGTACGTTTAAATATGTTCCATGAAGTCTTTATCGAAACCTTTTGTAAATCATATTACCGCCAAATGGCTTTCAGTTCTTATATTGCCTATTTGATATACATATGTTGGCTTTTTAAAAGTAATGCATTTTTATTTGGAACATAGATATCACAGCTATATTTGTCAACGAATAGTAATTTATTTCCAATATAATATTATTTGGAAATGTACATAAAAGAATACCTTATGAAAATAATAACAAATCTTTTAAAAAATAGAGTTCAAGTATTCTAGACTTCAAAGTAATATTATTATAGAGTCGAGTACGTAATCTGAACCCATATGAAATGTTTCGGAAACATCAACTCAATTCCATTCTAACCTTAAGCCTGATTGAGCCCTTCGCAAGAAACAAAACTATTCTTTATTTTCTTAGCTTGTATGTCTTTGTTTTTATGTCGGTATCTCAAGTCTCAAAATGATCGAAATCGGACCGTGGACTCCAGATGTGGACTCTAGAGGCTAAGGCTGACTTTTGGCCGGAAATATCGGTCAATGTGAGAGATATGTAATTCAAAGGAGAAGAGTACCCTTTCCTGATAATATTATGTCTGTATATCAAAACTGGATGGAATCGGGTCAATACTTCCCTTAGCCCCCATAAACCTAATATAAAGATTTTCGAACTTCCGGATGACTTTATACCGCTCTCAATCAGAGAGCGTATTTTTCTAATAACATTGTGTTTTTGTGAAAACTTGACCTAGCCCCCATATAACTAATAATAGGATTGAGGTATGTGGTATTAGCAAAAATTTAAGAATCAGGTTAATACTACCCCCAACTCCCATATACTACTTATGATGATTTTCGTTATTCTAATAAGTTTATGTCGAATATGTCGGTCAGTGAGCATTATCTATATATCAAATTGCTTCAAAATATGTTCTCGAGTATACCTGGTCTATGTCTCATATCTCTAATATAATGAATTCCGATCCTCTGGTTGACGTTTTCCACATCAACTCAATATATTATATTTAGCCTCTTCGGTCGAGTTGACATCACATACATACAAGTATATCTAATTTGAAGATGTTTTTAATATAATTTTAGCAATAAAACTAAGTTTAATTTTATGGCCTTCAATATAAGTCAAGAAAATACCAAACTTGATTGTAATTTATTCACGATTTCATCGAATAATAGGTGTTTAATTTTTTCGTAAAATTTTTTCAAATGAAGGAATTTCTTGGTCTTTGATTTTTGCAAGTTTCAAGATCATAAAATGTTCGGTTACACCCAAAATTAGCCCTTTCTTACTTGTTTAATATCCAGTTTTGCCAGCACATGAAGGGAGTTGATTCTAACAAGTTGAAATAGCATAAAATATTCGATTCCACCCAAATTTAGCCCTTCCTTACTTGTTGTAATTAATACAAGAAAAAGTTAACTTCGGCTGCATCGAAGCATAACATAATACCATTCACAGGCGCATTTCTTTTAACAAATTCTTTATCTTGATTTTAATCGGTCAGTTTGTATGAGAGCTATAGGCTATAGTGATCCAATCTAGACCATATATTCGGAGATTGTACAATAATCTTAGATAATAACACTGGAAAAGAGTAGTTTTGTTTTATGAAGTTTCTTAGCCGATTTTGTAGGATTTTGCCACGCTGTATCCAAATCTGTAATCTGTTTTTCTCCAGCAGTTCGATTTTTCGTAATATGAATATGAACATATTACATTTTAATCCAAAAATAACAAAAAAAATTTAGAATTGAAAATTATATTGCCTTACTTAACATGAAAAAAACTTCTTGCATGAGTAGAAACATCAGTCCCTTTTTGAATGATCCAGTAGTAATCAGCCATCCTATTTGCATTCCAATGACCCTGGTATCGCTCTTCCATAGTGTGAATATCCTGATGAAAGCGTTCTCCTTTTTCTTCGCTTAAGTCGTCTAAATTTTCAGGGAAGCGGTCTAAATGGCTGAAGAGGAAGTGCATCTTGTTGCTCATGTTAGATCCAAGTATCTGGAAGTGCAACATTAGCTGCCCAATGCAATGAATGTAGTCTGGAGACTTTTTATATTTAAAAAATTTTGCACAACCCATATAAATTCAATCCATGCAGATTTCTTCTTATCTATCATACAATCAGTAAAATGTTGGTACTTTATTAAATCCCTGAGTTAAGGACCGTCAAAAATACCAGCGTAAATTTTTTGTGCTCATTTTCGGAAATATTTCACTTATATATTTAAAACATTTCCCATCCTTATTCAGAGCTTTTACAAACTGTTTTATCAGACCTAACTTTAACATATATGAATAGGGGATAATATTATATAATTGGAATTCATTACATTCAAATAGCCCTTTTTTATAGAGGAATACATATTTAAACGGCATTCTCTAAGCATATAGTCACCACAAAAACAGCACAATAACTATTCGAATCGTTTAAACAAGTCCTTTTTAATGTAGAAATAGCGATTTATTTATGCAATTTAGTAATTATTTGCCCTGAAAATTAATTCAAGCAAGCCGAGTAAGGATATTTCAATAAGTACCTGTTTCACTAAAACTAGAGCTACTAGAAAGAAACTGAGGGTAAATTTGAGATCAGTGACGTCAAAAACAGTTTATAAACTTCATAAAACAAAAACCAAGTTTAATTTTGTTTACTAGTGTAATCTATATCAAATAGGATCACCGAGGTTTTATTTATGGGAAACTTTATATGTATGTAATAAAACATTTATTGCAAACAATAATGTTTGAAAAAATTTTTGACTTATTAAAAGGTATTCAGTTTGAAAACCGTCGATCTTACAGAAAAATCCGTTAGACTTTATTAAGTACGCATTACTCATCAAGTATAAGTAGCATGTACATATTGTACATATACACAAATATTAGTGAAATTACTTTTTATTCATTTTATTGCCCTTATCCGGTATAATTCAGACACACGAAGACAGATATTCAAAAAGCTGTTTTATATATTTCCGCACTTAAATGAGCTATGATAACTTTTAAAAGTCAAATCGACTTCAAAATAACGTTTTGCTGGAAATAATTTGGTGGATAAGAATGTTTCAATTCATTGTGCTTCGAAATCCACAAACAAACATAGTTTTATGGCCGTTTGTACATACTAATGGACATAACATACATATGCATATAATTTGTGCATGCGTTGTTAACTACAGGAAGTCGCTACACCATATGGATACCCACTCAGCATGCCGCTCCAGTAATGGTGCTCACGACAACGCATACCTGTATAAATATATACTTTACAACCGCTTACAAAAATGTATTTTTATTTGGAAATTTAACGCCTGTTGCACAAAAAACCCAACTGCTACAAATCGAAGGAATATGTACATATGTATTATATATAAAAATGTTTGTAAGTACTTGCATAGGTAAGAAGTGCGGTATACATTTTTCGCAACACGCAAAGGCGGCAGCAACATAACGGGCCGACAGAACGGCAATCAGCTGGAAAGGTCGTTGTTAGTCGTGTTGTCTGGTCGACTGGAAATAATTACTCACCGCCGTTGTTACACAGCCAAACATACATATGTATATACATGCATAAGTACTTAAGTCTGTATGCTTTATGTACATATTTAATAGCACAAACAGTCACCGCCATTCCTCCCTTCCGTGCTTACCGCCCGTATCAAACCAAATTTGTCAAAAATTATGTAACGCAGAAATCAGTTGTTCTCTTTTATTTTCATTTCACTAATGTTGCCATTGTTCTATTATATACATGATTTTTCACACGTTTAGTTTTTTAGTTATAGTTTTCATAATGTAAAAGCTTAAAACTAAAATTTCAACTATTAAAAATAGTTTTCATATTTTTAAATAAGTGTATTCGACTGTGATTTTGAATTATTTTAAGAATATTTCAAATATATTCTAGTTCATTTTTTAATTACTACAAAATATCGAGATTGGTAACCCTGCATTGCAAGGGATTGCTCTCTCACTCTCAGCTCATTCGTTTCTACGGAAAAAATCCAATCTTCGCGGATATCCTACCCTACGGTCTGTTGAAGCGGATGGTAGAAGCGGTGGTGACTGTTCATTTACATTGCGCTCTCATAAGATAGGTCGTATCAGCTGATTCGGTTCACGGTTTTGCGTCGGTGACTGTTTCTGCCATAAGTTCTGTGAAGGTACGTTACGGTCTGTTTGTTTGTCAACAGTAAATACTAAGACATTAGCTTTACGAAGCAGGTAATTAGAGGAGAGACAATCATTACATATGTATATATGTTTGTATATATTTTGGTGCACTAACCTACAAGAAAAGCAGTTCACGCTGTTGTTGTTTTTCTTTCTTTGCATTCATATGTTAGTTATGTTCAAAAATAAGTAGGCTGCAGTCAAATATTGCATCGGCCAAAATAAATCGGGTATGGATTGCAGCTTCACTTATGGAGTGTTTAACATTCAATGTCAAAGTATTTACAGTTACGTCTTAAAGAGTATGCGGAACCTTCTAAATTTTGTAAGTTAGATATTGTGGACGAATAATGGGGGATAGACGTAGCTTAAAATATGAGATTATTAAAAAACTCCTTTGATCCGAATGAATTTTATGAAGACAGAGTCGAAATTGTTATCTACGATGTAAAACTTTTATAACGGTATTGCATGTACATTTGGTGGGAATAGGGATTGGTTGTTTGTGATAACAATTAAAATATATAGGAACAGATTCTGATTGTGGCTTTTTTTAATGAGCACACTTTATTAGTGAATATATTTCTGAAAATAAAAAAGGAAAAACGTTAACTTCGGCAGCACGAAGCTATAATATCCTTGATTTTGATCGGTTAGTTTCTATGGCAGTTATATGCTATAGTAGTCCGACCTGAATAATATGTTGGGAGATTGTAGCGCTGTCTTGAATTACGACTGTGATCAAAAAGTAAGGTGAAATTGTCATTTAAAACTTCCAGACATTAGGTAGGCATGTACTTTTTTTTCTAGGTTGGTAGGGTTGAATTGCAAATAACATTTGTTACGTGTCTTTTGTCGAAAGGTTTAATTATCTCCGAGCTACACGTTTTTTTTTAAACAACCAAAAGTGAATTTAACAATGGTTGATTTTGTTGAACAAAGAGCTTGCGTAAAATTTTATTTGCGAAACGAATATACTTGCGTGGATACGTTAAAAATATTGCGAAAGACCTTTAGTGATACAACTATGACACAAAAACGTTTATAAGTGGTACAATGTGGGCAAAGCGGGCCGAGAACGCGTTAAAGACGAACCGCGGTCTGAATGACCATCAACCTCTATCGACGCGGGCCACGTTAAAAAAATTGTAGTTTTAGCGGCCTCTGTGATAGTGTTGGAATACCAATTGGCTCAGCTCAAATCATTTTGAAGAATGTTTTGTGTCTCAAACGCGTCAAGTCCCGATTGATGCCTTCATCCCTATAATGCTTGAACTAAAACTCGACTCATATTGTTCCGCAACCACCGTATTCGACTGGGTTGGCTCCGTGCGACTACTTAGCAAACTCAAAAGCTCAATCCAGGGACCCCCGTTTTGACACGATTGAGGAGATAAAAACCAATATATACGAAAGATATATTGTATACCTATATATATATATATATATATATATATATACATATATATTTCATGGGCTCTTTAATTGTTGGATGACATTAATACAGTTGCATTTATTATTTTCCCTGAAATTTCAGGTAACGGGTGGGCACAACAATTTTTAAATTTGCAAAAAATATTAATAAGCATACGCCATCTATCATATTTTTGTGAAAAAAGTTGAATGAGACAAAGTGCTATACTGTTACATATGCATAGTTCAATACCGAACTAATTCTACCATTTAATAGTATTCCCATGTACATATAAAGAGGTTATTTTGATTATGATACCGCGAAGTAATTTTTTTGCCATGTCGTTCTAAGTTAAACGCGAACTCGGAATAGCCAATCTTTGAACAGAGGATTGAACAGAGAATAGATTTTAATGAAAAGACATAACTAAATGACATTACGTGGATTCCTTGCGTATAACATTTATGATAACTTGAGAGTTTGTAATAAAAAAATATCATTTGGGTTTATAAGCTAAAGTAGTGCGTATTCGCCAATATTTGCAATGATTCCGCATTAGATATTGGTTAACATCTCATTCATTCGAACATATACATATGTGCACTTAAATACAAGTATATCATAGAAAGATGTGTGATTGTAGAACTTCAATATAAATATTTTCCCCGTATGAGTTGGTCTTGACACAGTTCACTTAAATGCACATAAATAAACAATAGTAGCGAAACGTAAACACGAACGCACGTGTTTGCTTAATATTTTGCGATTTACATAACGCATTAACCACCTTATGCAAGAGTGCGAGAAGAAATCTTAAATCTGAGATACTTCTTTTTATACTCTCGCAACCTGTTGCTACAGAGTATAATAGTTTTGTTCACCTAACGGTTGTTTGTATCACCTAAAATTAATCGAGTTAGATATAGGGTTATATATATATAAATGATCAGGATGAAGAGACGAGTTGAAATCCGGGTGACTGTCTGTCCGTCCGTCCGTCTGTCCGTCCGTCTGTCCGTCCGTCCGTCTGTCCGTCCGTCCGTCCGTGCAAGCTCTAACTTGAGTAAAAATTGAGATATCTTTATGAAACTTGGTAGACATGTTTCATGGTACCGTGAGACGGTTGGTATTGCAGATGGGCGTAATCGGACCACTGCCACGCCCACAAAACGCCATTGATCAAAAACAAATAACTTGCCATAACTAAGCTCCGCAATAAGATACAAGACTGTTATTTGGTACACAGGATCATATTAGGGAGGGGCATCTGCAGTTAAAATTTTTTTTAAAAAGTGGGCGTGGTCCCGCCTCTAATAGGTTTAATGTGCATATCTCCTAAACCGCTAATGCTATAATAACAAAATTCACTGGAAGCAAATGTTTTTAGCACTTCTATTGACGGTGTGAAAATAGTTGAAATCGGGTGGCAACTCCGCCCACTCCCCATATAACGGTACTGTTAAAAACTACTAAAAGCGCGATAAATCAAGCACTAAACACGCCAGAGACATTAAATTTTATCTCTGAGATGGTACAAGATGACTTTATAGGAACCGCGTTCAAAATTAGACAGTGGGCGTGGCACAGCCCACTTTTAGGTGAAAACCCATATCTTGAGATCTGTTCAACCGATTTCAACCAAATTCGGTGCATAACGTTCTTTTCATGTTTCTATGTCATAGTGCGAAAATGGGCGAAATCGGACTACAACCACGCTTACTTCCCATGTAACACCATTTTCAATTCCATCTGATTCTTTCACATTCCACTATGCAAATCAGGTAAAAATGATTATATCGGGGTAAAACTTTGCGTGAATAATGCAATTAAAGTATGCCACCTTGCGGCCAAAAATTGTCTAAATCGAACCAAAACTGTTCAAACCCCTAAGTACTAAATATGTGGACCCCAGTGCCTATAGTTGACCTTCTACCGAAAATATCAGTCAATCCACAAAGAAATCTCAAACGAGTATACCATTTGACCTTGCGAGAGTATAAAATGTTCGGTTACATCCGAACTTAGGCCTTCCTTACTTGTTTATTATCTTGCCTTGCAGTACACAAAAGGCTTACTTGGACTACTCATTGTAGTTCAAAGAAAATAGTTTCTAAACGCCTGAAAAGTCATGAAAGGCGAAACAAAAGCGAGAGGAACCAACTTATTGCTGAATCGTAGACCACGAGATATCGGGGGAGGGGGCAAGGAAATGTGCAATATAAAAAGGCAGAACAGAAATGTGCATATTAGATTGTGTTGTAAGGAAAAAATGGCGGTCCGGCTCAATGGCAATTTTTCGCAATGGCATACAAACACACATCCTATTGCGCAAATTTTTCGTTTTCAGTGCATATATACCTCTAAGGTACCTGCTACGCATTTGAAATGTGTGCTAATGGCCAATGTCATACTGAATGCTTATATACCATGGCACTATTTCATGCCGCATGTTAGAATTAAGAAGGCCTTTATGGTGCTATGGTAATTTTATGTGGTGCACTTCTATAAATATATATGTATGCATGCACATATGGATATGTATATACATATTAGTATGTGATATACAAATTTATGTACATATGCACGCTTAATTACCTTCCGATTTTGAACTATATACTACATTACCGATATTCTATTAGAGTAGTTCAATATACAAGTATGTATATACTTTAACCAAAACAAAAACGATGTATCCTAATCATAAAACTACTTATGTAAGCTATTACGTCCAGTAAAAAGTTCGTGCGGTTTTTATCTAAGAGATGGCGTTATGGTCCATAGTACTACTTGTAGTGTTAGTGTGCTTTTACATTGGGTCTCAAAAGAGTCTCATTTTTTTCAAATTTTCTTTCGGTGTCGCTCTGTGCATTCACACGGTCAAAGAGAGTCCAGCAACTCGAGTCTAGTTTTTCTGCATTCCTTTTCACAAATATTTGTGCGGTTAGACTGCGCAACACTGCGTGCTGCGTATTTCATTTGTATGTTGAGATGATGGTCACACATTTTGCTTGCAATGAATTACCATGAATATGGT
Source organism: Bactrocera oleae (assembly GCF_042242935.1). NCBI lineage: Eukaryota > Metazoa > Arthropoda > Insecta > Diptera > Tephritidae > Bactrocera > Bactrocera oleae. The sequence goes on along the minus strand of NC_091537.1, from coordinate 29,656,274 downwards.
AGAACAATATGCATAATACAAGTAACTACCCGCTAAATAGTTTCAAAGAAATACTAAAGACGGGAATTCCCTAATCCACAAGAATGTATTGAATATCCGCTACTAATATTTTCAAGGCCAAATTTATAATAGGAATTTCCTAATCTTTAAGTATTAAAAACTCATAACTTCTTTACTCCGTATTAAAAATTCATAATTTCTTTACTCCATAATCTATATCTTAATTTTCTGCTTATTTACAATTTTTCAAAATATTTCTATTGTTCTATGCATACATACATATTTGCATATTACATACAAAAAATAGATAACAGAATTCAAATTTGCGAACGAATTCATTTAAAACCGATCGCTCTTGCAACCATTAAAAGAATTTGAAACTGAAAAGGAATGCTGAAAAGGGTAGCAGCGAGCTGTTACGAACATGAACACAAAGCGTGCCACCCGAACACGAGTGGCACGGTCCCTTCGTCTTTCCTCGTCGTCCCCTCGCCCACAATAAAATGGTTTGAGACTCTTTTGAGTCCCAATGTAAAAGTGCACTTACGTGTCACATCATGTCATACTATACGGCGCAGAAAACGTGTTTATTCGCGCTAAAAGTTTGTCTTTGACAGTTTTTCGATTGATTCTCAGTACGTTGTGAGCGCTCGTCAAAGATGGACATCAGCAAAGAGAAAATTCGCTATATTTTTCAATTTTTCTTCGATCAAGCCGAAAAAGCAGCCAAAGCGGCTGAAAAAAATAATTTAGTTTATGGGCCCGATACTGTAAACGAACGTGTAACACGAAAGTGGTTTGCTAGGTTCCGTTCCGGTAATTTCGATGTCAAAGATGCACCACGCGTCGGGAGGCATGTCGTCGTAAATTGCGATAAAATCATGGAAATAGTGGAAACAGACCGTCACGTGAGCACTTATTTAATTACTAAGGAACTAAAGATAAGCCAGAAAACCGTTTGGGACCATTTGCATAACCTTGGATTCAAAAAGAAGCTCGATGTTTGGGTGCCATACGAACTAACACAAAAAAACATGATGGACCGAATTTCCATCTGCGAATCGCTGCTGAATCGCAACAAAATCGACCCGTTTCTGAAGTGGATTGTGACTGGCGATGAAAAATGGGTCACTAACGACAACATCGAGCGCAAACGGTCGTGGTCAAAGCTCAAGGAAGCGGCCCAGACGGTGGCCAAGACCGGATTGACGGCCAGGAAGGTTTTGCTATGTGTTTGGTGGGATTGGCAAGGAATCATCTACTACGAGCTGCTCCAACAACTGGACCGCTTGAAGGCAGCACTCATCCAGAAGAGGCCATCTTTGATCATCAGAGGCCGAATTGTGTTCCATCAGAACAACGCCAGATCACACACGTTTTTGGTGACGCGCTAGAAGCTCCGGGAGCTCGGATGGGAGGTCATAATGCACCCACCTTATAGTCCGGACCTGGCACCAGGTGATTACCACCTTTTCCTGTCAATGGCGAACGCGCTAAATGGTGAGAAGTTTGCCTCAAGAGAGGCCTGTGAAAATTGGCTCTCCGAGTTTTTGCCAATAGGGACGCAACCTTCTACGAAAGGGGTATAAAGAAGTTGGCAACAAGTTTACGAACAAAACGGCACATATTTGACTTAAATCGGACGGATGTACACAAAGTTATCATCTTTTGAAAAATCAATAAAAAACCGAACGAACTTTTTACTTTACCTAATATTTCAAACACGTTCTATAACATTTTGTACCAGTTTCTTCGCATTATGCCTTGATATTTTCTCGGAATTTGGATGATATGGACGAGTCCGTGCACATTTGAAAGATGTCGGATCCTAATATTTGTTTCTTCGAAAGCGAAAAAATACTTCCCAGGGCATGAAAATTACCCAATATAGTTTTTTATACTCTCGCAACCTGATGCTACAGAGTATAATAGTTTGGTTCACCTAACGGTTGTTTGTATCACCTAAAACTAATCGAGTTAGATATAGGGTTATGTATATATAAATGATCAAGATGAAGAGACGAGTTGAAATCCGTGACTGTCTGTCCGTCCGTCCGTGCAAGCTCTAACTTGAGTAAAAATTGAGATATGTTTATGAAACTTGGTAGACATGTTTCTTGGTACCGTAAGACGGTTGGTATTGCAGATGGGCGTAATCGGACCACTGCCACACCCACAAAACGCCATTAATCAAAAACAAATAAATTGCCATAACTAAGCTCCACAACAAGATACAAGACTCTTATTTGGTACACAGGATTACATTAGGGAGGGGCATTTGCAGTTAAAAAAATGTTTTTTAAGTGGGCGTGGTCCCGCTCCTAATAGATTTAATGTGCATATCTCCTAAACCGCTAAAGCTATAATAACAACATTCACTGGAAGCAATTTTTTTTAGAACCTCTACCTACAGTGTGAAAATAGTTGAAATCGGGTGGCAACTCCTCCCACTCCCCATATAACGGTACTGTTAAAAACTACTAAAAGCGCGATAAATCAAGCACGAAACACGCCAGAGACATTAAATTTTATCTTTGGGATGGTATGAGATAACTTTACATGAACCGCGTTCAAAATTAGACAGTGGGTGTGTCACCGCCCACTTTTAGGTGAAAACCCATATCTTGGGGTCTGCTTAACCGATTTCAACCAAATTCGGTGTATAACGTTCTTTTTATATTTCTATGTCATAGTGCGAAAATGGACTACAACCACGCCTATTTCCCATATAACACCATTTTCCATTCCATCTGATTCTTTCACTTTCCACTATGCATATCAAGCAACAATGATTATATCGGGGTAAAACTTTGCGTGAATCATATGTTTAAAGTATGCCACCTTGTGACCAAAAATTGTCTAAATCGAACCAAAACTGTTCAAGCCCCTAAGTACTAAATATGTGGACCCCAGTGCCTATAGTTGACCTTCTACCGAAAATATCAGCCAATCCACAAAGAAATCTCAAACGCGTATACCATTTGACTTTGCGAGAGTATAAAATGTTCGGTTACAACCAAACTTAGCCCTTCCTTACTTGTTTATTAATACATTCTTTTATAATAAAAATATTAGGGTGGGTCGAAAAAATATGTTTTTGTTTTCGCTTGGCACTCTGAAAAATTGGTTGATAGACATCGCACATGGCTAATCTACTTTACTTCGCCTTGTGAATTATTTCTCTTATTGAAATATTCTATGTAGTCATAATTCTAACACTCTGTATAATACTAAGAAAAAGATAAAACACCTAACTGATGTATTCACCCAAAACGTCCTTGTTCTAAAGAAAATACTGAATACTTATTGAATGCAATTGTAGTAAGAAATTATTTTATTTTTGGCAGTGTGAAAAATTTAAAGTTCAATCCTTGAAGTGCTCGTTTTGCGCTTCCGTTTTGCGGTGGGTTTACAGGTTTTCCAATACTCAACTGTACCACAACTACTGTTGCTGAATTAGTAATTCATAGAAGAAATAGTTCCGACGAAAACGATTTTTCAACGAAACAGAACCTACAACGACATATATACATATACATTTGTACATAAATTCACTCACACGTGTTACTGGAGATCGAGACGACCTTGAGCTGAGCATTTTGCAACGTTTAAGTTTATTTTTATACTCTACTGCAGTGCACTCTCTTATGTACGTATAAATTTAAGCTCATATTATATTACATAAATATATATGTATGTATAAAAATTTACCCCACTTTAAAAATCTATTGCGCTTTCGTGTATAGGAGTGCATGTGTTCGTAGAGTGTACAGTTGAAGCAACTGATTGCAGTGTTTTCCATATTTGAAAAAGTATTTTTATACACATGCAGCAAAAGTGTTTTTTTTACCTATATAAAGTTTGCATGTGTGTATTTGTAATCAGTATTAGCCAAGAAAGTAGGCTATAGGATTGCATTTACACATTTGTATGGTTTTGGATTATAAATGGGTACGATATTGAAAGACGAGATTTTAGATTTAAATGAAACGCAATAGTTATAAGTGTTTGACAGTGATCGAATGTACCCAAAACTCTTTCTCAAAAGAAACGGTAGCACCCGATTTTTAAGATAAATAGTACATAAGTACTCACAATAACTCAAAGCTACTCAGTATACAAAATATTGGTGGTGGCTCACGAGAAATTATTTTGTGTAAAAATTACACAACTTTATTTCAGACATGTTTACGTTTTCGATATACAATTGGTATCCATTTATTTTTTGCTAAAATTAAAATAAAACATTTATATATACAATTTTTGTTATTATATTTTTTAATACATTACTATATAAATTGTGTTTAGCGAACTGAAATTTAGTATTTACATTGTGTATTTAATTAAAGTACCTTTTAATCTGATAAGTATTCAATATTTAAAAGTATTCGTTGCTTATTAACACAAATGATTTCTTGCAATATCCGTATATTTTTGAAATTTACGCGCACTACCGAAACTCACATAATTGTTTCACTCTTTTGAAACGAATAAATATTCAAATTTTCGTTTCCGATTACATTATTAGTCAAATAACAAATTTGAAATAAAATAGTTCATTATACACAATTCCTAAAAACTAGTAAATGAAGGTAGATTTATAAGTTACAAACGACTAGTGTATGGAGGTAGACTTACCCTAGAATCCCATCGTAACTTGTCAGAATGGATTTGGTTGCTAGGGTTCCATAAAATACAGAGCCATCGTAGAATAATGCGAATAACAAGCCGTTTTATTAACATGAGGACTAAACTATGACTACATATTTATTAGATAGACGGAAGTTGCTATATATATTATTTAATAAATAAATATAGGTTATAACGAAATGTATCCTTTTTTAACGAATTTTACATAATGTTCATTTTAGGAGTAGGAAAAGCAGTTTTAATAATTCAATTAGCTAGATCTAGAATGACAACTTCTATAAGTGGGTAAAAGAAATAATTAAACAACTGGATATTAATTCCTGTTAAAGGTAAACAATTTTTAAGACATGCACGGTCTTTCAACTAAGACATGCTGATATTAAAATTACACAAACAAGCTGTGTATACGCACGACCGCATATGTATATTGGTTCGGTTCATATTAACTTTAGCTTCGAAATGAAGGAATGATTCCTTATAGATGGGCGAAATCGGACCACTGCCACGCCCACAAAACGCCATTACTCAAAAACCTATAAAGTGTCAAAACTAAGCACCAAATAAGAATACAAAACTGTAACTTGGCACAGGGGATCGCAGTAGCTAGTGGCACATGTGGGCTAACAATGTTGAAAAAGTTGGCGAGAACCCGCTCTCTAAGAGGCTTAATGTAAATATGTCCTAAACTATTCAAGCTATTATAACCAAATTCGCTCAGGACAAAACTGTTCTGTTAAAAACTACTAAAAGTGCGATAAACAATAAAAAAATGCGGCAGAGACATAAAATTTTACCCCCGAGATCATAGAAGAGGGGTTAATAGTGCCGCTGTCAAAATTTTACGATTGGTGTGACATCGCCCAGATTTAGGTGATAGCCCATATCTCGGGAATTGCTTGACTGATTTCAATCAAATTCGGTTGGGAGCATTATTCTGACATGACTGCGACATATGCAGTGAGAAAACAAACCACGCCTACTTCTCATATAACAAAGTTTTAAATTCCACCTGAGCACAAAGGCATGCTGTTATCACAAAAATATTTTCCCCGAATTTCAACACTAGAACTCACAGACAGACCGATATGTTCGGTAAAAAATCAGCCATACGTACTGGTGCCCACACATTTGGTATCTGCGTCCATAAAAAGTTATAATCTGATTCCGACAATTGGGCGTAAGATTAAATACCTCAAGGACACTATTTGTGCAAAGTTTTACCCCAATACCTTAATTGATGTTTGTGCCATTGCCTAATTTTAACACCGGTCGTCAAGCCCTTCCCTATTATCTTGGTTGTGAAATTTAATGCTTGTGGCGCATTTATTCAGTAAGTTATCGCACTTTTAATAATTTTCAAAATAATTGATATATGAGGAGTGGGCGTAGTTATTATCTGATTTTATCCACTTTTACAGTGTATAAAGAAATGCTAAAACAAAAAAAAAAGCTTCACAGATGCAAAGGTTCCTTACAATAACTTGATTCCGATATAATTCCGTGAATTTAACTCGTCAAATAAAAAAGTTTTTCATGTAAGCACTTTACACCGATCGTTCAGTTAATATGACAGCTATATGTTATAGTCATCCGATCTATACAATTTTTTCGGAGATTGCATTATTGCCTTAAATAATAATCCATGCAAAATTTCGTTAAGAGACCTCGTCAAATAAAAGAGTTTTCCATATAAACACGATCCAGGTCCGATATCGGCCGTTCTGATAAATGAGCAGGTTCTTAGTGAGGAAAGGACAAGTGCAAAATTTTGAGAAAAGGCCTCAGCGTATTCTATAAGACTGTGCATATTTGCATGTTTTTTTATAAACAGTCAGATAAGTGTACAATTAACAATGAGAAAAAATATATTCAGAAATTATTTCTAATAAATGAAAAAAAATATATCCAGAAATTATTTCTAATAAACTTCTATAAAATAAATTATTTCGTTGGCAGTATGAAATTTGAACAACACAACAAGAAGTTATCTACTTGATTAATATTAGATATAATAAGAATATTCCATAGTTAGCAATGAATGAGCAAATGATGAGTTCAAAATATAACGAAACGAATTTAGCTAACGTACGTTGATTACACAACTGCTCAAAAGTCTCACATCTAAGAAAAGCATCAATTGTTTGTTGTCTGATGTAAAGAATTTCTTTGGAGGTTGTAGCGATGCTTTGGACAATTTGCCATGCCAAATTTCAACGAGATACTTCGTTAAATAAAAAAGTTTTCCATACAAGCACTTAATTCCGATCGTTCAGTTTGTATGGCAGCTTTATGCTATAGTGGTCCGATATCGGCGGTTCTGCAAATGAGCAGCTGCTTGGAAAGAAACAAAATTTCAAAACGATATCTCAAAAACTGAGGGACTAGTTTGCTTATATACATATATATATATACAGGCGGACAGACAGAGGGACATGGCTAAATCGACTCAGCTCGTCACGTTGATCATTTATACATGTATATACCGATGTTTCCTTTTGGGAGTTACAAGCATCGTAGCAAACGTAATATACCTTGTTCAGGATATAAATATAAATGATCAGCATGATGAGCTGAGTCGATTTAGCCATGTCCGTCTGTATACGCAAACTAGTCGCTCAGTTTTTGAAATATCGATCGGAAATTTTTCATATGTTCTTCTCTCCCCAAGAAGATGTTAATTTGTCGGAACCGCCGATATCAGACCACTATAGCATATAGCTGCCATACAAACTGAATGATCGGAAACCAGTGCTTGTATGGAAAACTTTTTTATTTAACGAAGTATCTCGTTGAAATTTGGCATGGCAAATTGTCCAAAGCATCGCTACAACCTCCAAAGAAATTCTTTACATCAGACAACAAACAATTGATGCTTTTCTTAGATGTGAGACTTTTGAGCAGTTGTGTAATCAACGTACGTTAGCTAAATTCGTTTCGTTATATTTTGAAGAGTAGCGAATAGAACAACCAGAATCATATAGATCGGCATATACAATACATACTTTTTTGTATTAAAGTGGATATCTGGGTAAATATTTTTACGAGGTTAAACTTAGCGTGCAGAAAGTTGACGAATCGAATACAACTATCACAAATATATAATACGTTTTCTTATAATATGTTGCAATTTTATTTTTAGTTAAATACACTATAAACATTTCAGAGCCTTCATCATTACAGTACCTACGGGTTCATTAGATGATGCTCGTAAAATTAGTTTAATTCCTTGCAGGGCCACTGGTCGCCATGCACATGATATCGGTGGTGGTGCAAGGTGAAAGCTGCACTATTTTTCAAGCGTCATATAGGTAACACGTCACAAGCAGGTTTACAACACTGTCAACTATTTGGCTTTTGGCCAAGCACAGAGTCATACAATAGCAACGATAACTTGGCACCCAGTCACTTGTACGTGTAATTTGCAGGATATGCTCTTCATAGACAATGGAATGGATATGCTTGCGAATACCAGTATGTACTCGTATGTACGAACATAAGCATAGACATTTTCGAATGGGCCTTCGTGTGGCGCTTAAGCAATAATGCACACTAGTTAGATACTTGAATTTAGTTACTTGAACTTGTTTTATTGGCAGGTCAAATATGTAAAATAAATGCATTGTATTGTAAAATAAAGACCATAGTATTAACCTTGCTAACATTTTTGTAAATGTTAACTAACATACACATTCATTTTTAGCTGGTGGGTTAGGTGAAATGTTAAACTAAGTAGTAATTCATTGTTTAAAGGCTTTTAAAAATGTTACTTACTCAATCACAATTTTCAATTTTTACTACCTACATATAGCGACTAAATTTGCGGTTCAATTTTCTGGTAATAGCACAAATGATTTAACCTAAGTATCTTGATTTATTTAATTAATTTAACATTAATATTTACTATTAACTTCGGAGCAAATTGCTATTAACCGTATAAATTAACAGCAGTAGAGCTACTGTTGTGACGTTATGAGCAATTTTTGGAGTGGACATCTGTGTATGTTATGTATGTTAGAGACGCTAACGTTAGCGACAGTTTCGATATTCATTTTAAAGACAGATACTCCACAACCTTATGAAAAACTTAAATTTTGTTGTTTAAGTCAATTAAACGAAAATATAGAATTTCTTACCAAATTAAAAAAATGTCATCCCAGTTCGAGCTTTGCGTCCAGAAAAACTGCTTTTGAATAAAACTATTATAGATTCACTTTAAAAATATTAGAAAGTAGTTTTGCTTACATCGCAATTTTATCTCCCAATTCGTGCACGTCATTAAGTGATTCATATATGCACACCTGGATTTCATAGAATATAAATACAAAAATGTTTTATTTATTCTGTCTACGCCCGGGCTGTCAAAGTTGCGTGTTCTTTTTTCAGAGTTAACCAGAAGTAAGGTAAGTTGCCCAGGCGATGTTAATTTTTTGGTTTTGATAGTTATTTTTTTCTACTAATTATAATAAATCGATCAGTTTTGTTAACCTTTAACTAGGGACATGACGTCTCATAGGCTACTGCTTTTAAAGTTAAATTTTGTCATAAAATTGCATCTAATGTAATCAAGAAAAACCAAAAAAATCACAAAAGTTTTTTCTGAAATAAAAAAATAAAAAATTTAACACCTACTCAATTTGGCACAAATCGACTTTAAAAAATCTCCTCTGTCTATAATCTTAGGCTGATACATATTGTATAATATGTAGGCATTTATGGCGCTCAAGTTCATAATGCGGTAAAATACCCCCATTGGCCACCTTCTCATTCGGCGGCTGCTGGAAAAAATGGAACACTTTTTATCTGCTTTATCAACGCCTCCTTTTGTTGTGTTATAATACAGAATAATTTCTGGCTTTTTCGTATTCTCAACAACTCGTCAATATCATCTTCATTGGCAGATTGGTCTGAAGCTAGCAAAAGGGCATTGAATTCCTGTTCAAATTATGGACTGTCTACTCGTAATATTTTTCTCTTTGATGAATTCGTGGGTTCACGTTTCTTAGCGTTTTCAACTATTTTGCATAAAATATTTTGAAAAAATATTTGTGTGACAAATAGGGACATGTAGCCTTACACGCTACGGCCGATTTTCTAATTAGTTATATAACGAACGTCACATCTGCTTCCTTCCGGGGTCATGGCAAGCGGGAGGAAGTCGTCAATTCTGAGAATTTGCAAAACACGCGACGCCTGTGAGACTACACGTCACTAATTAAAGGTTAAGCTTAATAATAAATATTTCAAATGAGTCGGTTGGCATTTTTTTGTTCTCTTGTCATGAAACAAATGGAACATTTATATAAAGTTGCCATATATGTAATGAGGAAACAATTTCATCGAAAAAATAAAAAGCTACAAGTATATGATTTTGTAATGTCTTTTCATTATTCACCTTATTTAACAAACATATACATAAATATATAACTATAATTATAAATTTTTCTCTAATCAACGAAAATGGTTAATTTCACAACAAATAAATAGGTTTCACTATACAACCACATTTGCTATAGATTGTTCTCTAAAGAAAAAATTAAGGGGTCATTCCATGTGACGATTTCAAAAAAACATAGTTTTTTTTGCATAAATCCAATTTAGAGCATTCATAGAATGTGCTGGTAAACTAATTTTCCGAAATTTAATTTAGTTGGAAAGTTACAGGAATGAGAAAGTAAGGTCTTTAGAGCGCGTAGCCTACACACATGAATTTTCGAACGTGGTTTTCTCGAAACTATAATTTTTAAACTGGCGTCCACTATTTCTCAAAAACGGTTATATCGATTGCTTTAAAATTTTAAAAGTAGATTCATCACACATGTGGCTATCGCCCGAACAGGATTTTTGAAAAATATTGAAACGTTTTTTCATTTTTTCAAAAGTAGCCACAAATAATTATGAAATTTTGAGTTTTAATATTTAAAGCATTTGAAAAATTTAATTTTCAAAATTAGTAAAAGATCCTAGTTCCGGCGATAACCATCTACCTACAGATTACCTTTTTTCAATGTGGGTGCCATTTGAGCGATAAATCTCGCAATTAACAAAATATTTTTGCTTAAAAATATTTAGTAAAAATTTGGAAGCTATGTGATTTTTCATTTTACTATGAAAAATTCCGAAAAAACCTTAAAAAAACGGCCGTCACACGGGATAAGCCTTTAAAGAGAAAAGAAAATAGTTTTTATTATACCATGTTAATATATTCTACATATCTGCATTATGGCATATATTAATTGTTTTAACATTGAGATTTTATCTTGCGGAAACTATATATAATCATATCACCCGATAGTTCTAAAAACCAAGCCCAGTTGGACAGTCTGTTTGGTGAAATATTTGATTGTGTTACATATCATTGAATCTAGAAAAATTATCATATATTTGATAATTGACATACTTGTATTTCAAAAGTGTTTTTAGCTATACGGCGAATTTTTTACGATGATCTTTATTTACCTGTGTTCAAGATTTCACTGTTCGAAACTTTATTGGTTGATTGAGGTAACTTGTGTAAAAATTAAATTTTTGTATTATTGACATCAAATGTACTTTTCACTTAATTAAAGATTTTATTGCACAACAAACAAAATGAGCATAAATAAAATTTGGGCTGCGATAGGGCTAAGGGGTTTCAAATATAAGGTTGTCTATCTCCCTTCCGCTTTTTTGCTCTTCATTCAATGCTTTATAAAAAGTGTTACAGTGATCGGATTTAGTTAAAATATGCGCCGTTTTGTTCGATGATCTGTTTCCATCTAGACGGCAACTTCATAATACCTTCCTCGTAGAAGCCCCCCTCCTTATTTGCGAAGAATTCGGACAGCCACTTTTCACAAGCCTCTTTTGAGTTCAACTTCACACCACCAAGGGCATTCGCCATGGACAGGAAGAGTGGTAATCACTTGGCGCTACGTCCGGGCTATATGGTGGATGCGATAAAACCTCCCATCCGAGCTCCCGTAGCTTCTGGCGAGTCATCAACGAAGTGTGTGGTCTGGCGTTGTCCTGGTGGAACACTACACCCTTCCTGTTGGCCAATTCTGGACGCTTCTGGTCGATCGCCTGCTTCAAGCGGTCCAGTTGTTCGCAGTAGATGGTAGAATTAAGCGTCTGGCCATATGGGAGCAGCTCATAGTGGATGATTCCCTTCCAATCCCACCAAACACACAGCAAAACCTTCCTGGCCGTCAATCCCGGCTTGGCCACTGTTTGCGACGATTCACCGGCCTTCGACCACGACCGTTTTCGCTTGATATTGTCGTATGTGATGCCATTTGCCGGTCTAACTCGATGTATTCCATGATTTGATCGGTATTTGTCGTCACAGGTCTTCCGCCGGCTGGCTTATCCATGGTGTCGTTTTCACCGGCTCTGAATCGTCGAAACCATTCCTCCGCGGTTCGAAGTGATAGAGTACCATCCCCCAAAACACCATTAATCTCACGGAACGTTTCTCTAGCGGATTTGCCTTTAACGAAGGAAAACTTTAAAATAGCGCGAATTTCGGCGTTAGTGAACTCCATGTTTATAACTGTTGAACGCAATATCCAAACTAATCATGCATAGCGTTGTTTTGTAGGTTATGTCAAGACCTTTCAAATTATGTATAGTGTTGCCAGATACGAGCTCTGTAGCGCTTTGTACATAGCCGCGAAATTCCAAAGACAAAAAAGCGGAAGGGAGATATTTGACAACCTTATATTACAAGTATAATGATTTTATTTCCAAACTTTTAAAATAGGACACTAATAGAGACAAACCGAAATGTAGATAAATGGCACACCATACACACAAGAAAAACTCGAACAGAACTTATAAGAAACATGTAAGGAAGGGCTAACTTTATTTCACAAAATTTTACGAAACATTCATTGTTCGATGAAAATGAATAGTTTATAATCAAATTTGTATCTTATTAACATATATTATTGGTCACAGATTCAATTAGTTTTATAACTATATTTTACTTTCCATCAGCGAAAATTATATTAAAATCATATTCAAATAAAATATATTTGAAATTCAACCGAAAAGGCTAAATTTAATATATTGTATTGAGTGGATGTGCAAAACGTTAAAGAGAAGATCGAAATTGATTATATTAGGGATATGAGGTTTGGACCAAGGTCAATATATCTGTGCTGTTTTCAATAAACTTTGACATTGCTTAGGTATATTGAAGAACATATTTTGAAGCAACTCTATAAATATAATATATAACTTATAAACTGACACCAAGGACATTATATGTTCGTTATAAAGCCATCCGAAAGTTTAAAAATCGTATATTAGGTATATGAGAGATAAGAGTAGTATTGAACCGCTTTTATCAATTTTTGCCATTATCACATATTATTAAGAGAAACAAGTACGAAAGAGCTAAGTTCGGGTGTAATCGAACATTTTATACTCTCGCAAATTAAAGTCATATACGGGATTTTCGTATATATTTTAGTCAAAAGTAGTAAGTATTGCATCCATTATTTACAATCACAGGCAAGAAAAAACACTAATATTAGAAAGAGACTCTTTCGGAATTTCATTAAGATTTCTTCAATATTGACCGATAGATGTGGTATAAAGTCAACCGGAAATTCGAAAATTATTATATTAGGTATGTAGGGGTTAAGGAAAGTATTGACCCGATTTTATCCATCTTTGGCACAAGGCCAAGCTGTTATCACAAAAACATTCTCTCCGAATTTCAATACTAGAGCTCATAGACTGACCGATATGTTCGGTAAAAATCAGCCATATGCACTAGTGCCCACACATTTGGTGTCTGCGGCCATGCAAAGTTATAGTCCGATTCCGACAATTTTTGGGCGTAAGATTAAGTACCTTGAGGACACTATTTGTGCAAAGTTTTACCGGTATACCTTCATTGATGTTCGATTTGTATACTGTAGAGTGAAAGAATTATATGGAATTTAAAATTTTGTTATATGGGAAGTAGGCGTGGTTGTCAACCGATTGCGCCCATTTTTATAGCGTACAATAGTAATAATTGGGTAACCTCACACACAAAATTTGATTGCAATTGGTTAAGTCTACGGTGCCACGCCCATTGTCTAATTTTCACACCGGCTCCTACTAAGTTCTTCTTTGTCATCCTGGCAGTGGTATTTAATGCTCTTTAATCAGGGAGTTATTACACTTTTAGTAATTTTCAACATAAGCGTTATATTGGGAGTGGGCGTGGTTATTATCTGATTTTACCTATTTTCTTAGTGTATATAGAAATGCTAAAAAGACTACTTCCCAGCAAGTTTGGTTTATATTGCTCCATTGGTTCATTAGAGAGCGGGTCACGTCCACTTTGAAAAAAAGTTTAGCCCCCTCACCACTAGGATCCCTTGCACCAAATGAGAGTTATGTACCTTAATTTAGTGATTAGTAATGACACTGTATAGGTTTTCGACTAATGGAGTTTAGTGGGCGTGGCAATGGTCTGATTACGCCCATCTGCAATACCAACCGTCTTACGGTACCAACAAACATGTGTACCAAGTTTCATCAATATATCTAAATTTTTATTCAAGCTAATGCTTGCACGAGCAGACGGATGAATGGACACACAGTCACTTGAATTTTAATTCATCTCGTCACCCTGATCATTTATATATATATATGTCTCGATTAGTTTTAAGTGATCCAAAAGACCGTTAATTGAACAAAACTATTATACTCTGTAGCAACATGTTGCAAGAGTATACAAATTAGAAGCATTTTTTATTTTGAGAATTATATAATATAATATATAATAATATAATACATACATTTTTTTAGAAAAACAACAAAACATCCATTAAACATATATACAAAATGAAAGTGGTGTTAAAATCTTATGTCACTCACTCAAGTTTGACAGTTGACTACAAAGGGCAACGGAAAAATCATCAAATCACATTTTTTTTTTAAAATGAACATTTGTAACGGATAGAAAAAATGACAAAAAAAAATGTAAAATAATAGAAAGAAGTATTAAACTATTTTAATTAAAAGACTAAAAATTAAAAACAAAAATAATAATTTATCGGTTTATACTTAAAAATGGACTCTCAAGCTGAAAAAAAGCTACCTAGCTTTAATAGACAACAACGAAGTATAACTTGAAAATTTTTATTTTTAAGCAATTAAGGAAGGCTTAAAGTCGAATGTAATCGAAAATTTTTTCAAAATTTTTAGTTTACATAATCCACTGCACCAAATAATAGGTTTATATCTTAATTTAGTGCTTAGTTATGGCTGTTAAAGGTTTTCGATTAATGGCGTTTTGTGACCGTGGAAGTAGTTCCAAGGAAGACGTATAGGAAGTTTCAATACGACGTCTTAATTTTTACTCAAGTTATCGATTGCACAGACGGACAGAAAGACAGTTACTCGGAATTCAATTCGTCTCGTCATCCTGGATCATTTATATATATAATTAACCCTAAATCTAACTTGATTAGTTTTAGGTGACACAAACAAAAGTAAAAAGTGTTGCAAGAATATAATAATCTGTATATCAATAATATGTATTTGGATAGATAGCAAATTTGAAAGAAAAACTGTACCACCCTAACATTGTGAAATGTATCTGTATATCATAAAGATATTGACCAGAAACATAAAACTGAGGACATATTTGATCATTAATTGCTTGTGTTTGTTCTGAGCTGACACCTGCAACTGATTGCGTAATACCTAGATACCATTAAATTACAACAAAGCGTGAATAATGAAAAAAAGATTAAAATGTTACACTACAAATGCTGACTGTGCATTACATTGACAAGCAACAAACCGGTAGCAATTAACTGAAGATTAACTGCTGAAAAAAGGGACATATAAAAACCGGAAACACAACAAAGGCTAAAATTAATTACAAACCTTACCAAAATTATGATTTATAGGTTGGTTTAAAAGTTTCTGCGGTCAAAATAAAATACTGTTTTGGTACGAAATATATTCTTTATTTAATATAATCTTAACTTCAATACACTTATTCCAATGATCCTCCAAGAGTTTTATATAATAATAATAATTATAATATAATAATAATAAAACGATGCAAGAAATCGGTTTTATTCTGCTTAAAACGCTCCAAATTACGCTGCAAAATTTGTTTTCGATTTAGTTTTTGTTGAATTGTTAACGTGTGCGGCACTTTCCAAACACTTTCATATGTAATTCTCCATGTAAAATATAAAGTAAAGAGAGCGGCTAACCACTTGAATCAAGTATCCGCATCTTCTATTGTACGAATTCAACTCTATAACTTTGTTGTTGCTTTTGCATGTAACTTTTTTTTTTTTGACAAGAGAGTAACGCGCAAAGATAGCGACCAGAGAAATACCGAATCGAAGACAGCTATTGTTTCTGCTCTTTAGCTTCAAACGAAAAATTACATTTCCACAAGACCTGATAAATACTGTGGATCCTTCAAAATACCTTTCATTATCTTAGTAGGGGATATGATGTGATAATATTAGTTCGCCAAATGTTCGGGTTGAGCAAAATTGGCTCTCACCCCAGACAACTTTGATGATATCCATTGTTTTATAGATTGAAATTAATTTTTAATAGCGTACTTTGACCATGAAAAGCCAAACCCTAGCGATCTTTTGCTTTTTTCTATACTCGTAACGACAAACGAATCATTATTTCATCGCCATATATGATAGGACAAGAGAGGGTCCAAGCATAGCAATTATTTGGGTGGACTAGGTTAAAAAAAGGGTTTAAAATTTATTTGATCGCCATTTAGATTTATTTCAGATTTTTTACAATTAAAATTAACGTGTGCAGACGAAAAGCCTGAATTCGGAAATAATCGTGGGGAAGTAGAAAGTGACTTAGATTGAATGAAGACGTCATCAGTGTATCAAATACTTATTATAATACCTTAAAAATTTATTACACAATATGTATAAATAGCTCTAAAAAATAACTTGATTAATTACATCGAACTAGATGATATTTCAAGTTTTTATATGGGAGATATGGAACTGTATCCATATGTTAGAGTATGTGCGGTAAATATGTATACACAATGTTTATTTCAATTTGTTAAGGTCGATACAATGGGTTGATCTCAAAATATGAAAAATTTGTATTTACTCATTTATTGTACTTACATACTAACAACATACATAATTTCTTTATGAAATTGTTTGACTATGACTTATCACCAAAAATATGCATATTGGATTATGGCTTTTAAAGTTTGAATAGGTAATTAAAAAATCTTCAGGGTATACATATGTATGTACATTTCTAAGCGAGTTCCTGTTACGTTAATAACAAAACGATAAATCAAATACATACAGACACAGCGCCAGTAACCACAAGAGAGAGAGAGAAGGTAAAAGTATTTACGTCTGCGATTGATAAGCGTGACCGCGCGGTACAGCTAAAAGAAAGTGAAAGTCTAATGTTGAGTATACATACTTGTATATGAATATGCATATGGTTGCGTGTGTGTGTATCTATGTACGTAGGTGCCTTTAAATCTGTATAAACGGATGTTTTTCGAGATTTCCCAGTTGCAACGTATTTTGTGGTCGCTGAAGTGTGTATACTGCATTTAGCTGCACAATGGCAGTGAGGAAACTCTAAACGAGTCTAAAACAAAACCGCTAAAAATTAGCTAAAAAGCCGCAGATAAATACTGTAAATATACACACGGACATTTCTACATATTTCTATAAGTATATACATATAAAAGTGTACATATATACTATATGTAGTAACCGAATTTAGGTGGAAGTAAAAAGCACTACTGAAGTCATGCAATTTCAAGGCAGGCTTATATACATCAGTAAATACGCATATATTTATGTGCAGTGAGATACTCGTATATTCATCTCTGCGACTTGATATAAAATAAATTGTGTTTAAATGGGTTTTACCCACTATACATATGAGAATTGCGTCAAAGGGATGCCTATCAAACCATTTTACACGAAGGGGTCTTAACAATTTACCATAAATTCCCCAATATGACCTAATTGTGTATAATATAAAAGATTTTTAAGTTTCAGAGCAACATCCTGCATGGGTCTAAGTCAGCGCTTTTTGTCATGTGGCATAGGTGGGAATTGAAGTGCGCGCGCCATTTTTCTACCATAACGTATGTACATAATCATGTGTAACTAATTAGCTATTTCTGTTACATATTTATTTGCCAATTATAAAGTCGGTCATATTTGCTCTACGTTTACAGCAAAGCAATAATACAGGAGCTAGTACCTCACTTCGATTTTAGCTTAAAATTATCAAAAAAAAGGTCAATCGCCTATTGGAGTTCATGACGCTGATCGTAATTTGTACCATATACCCATTGCAGCTGATAGTTGATCATCAGTGCATCAAACATGTGACCACCAAGTGATATGTCCTGAGGTCGAATGCTGCCTGAAATCCAAAACTTTAATAACGCTCAAGAACTAAGGTAAGCAAACCAGTGCATCTTTGATTTGAGAAAACTTCCAAATTAAAATATCGGGTCTTCGAATGCTACTTAAAATTTGCCTTGGACTAATTTCTCTATTTAGTAATTTATAAAATAAATATTAACTATGGTTCAAAAATTTATAGTAAATTAGGTTCGAAACAAATTAGTGGTCAGCTAGGTAAATAAAGGCAATAAAATACTCGTATGTATTTAGGGGCTTCATTTGATGGAAATATTTTTTCTCTGTGCTACCTAAAAATCTGTTATTTTAGAAAAAATAAAAAAAATTATCAATTTCTAATATAAATAACATGGGAATTTTTCTTCAGTTTCAATTCGACTAACAAGATTTCTTCGGTTATGTGATGGATATTTTTTCTGACTCACCCACCTACAGGAAATTCTGTGGGTGAGATGTGAAAATTAAATCTGGCAACATACCTAGAAGTATACAAATCAAAAGTGATCTGAAAATCAAATAAAAATTCCTAAAGCCTCATCCAAAAGTTTTTCTGTAGCCTCCATTGTTTACCATATGTATGCACGTATAAATAATTGCATATTTACCTCATAGCTTTATCGGCGCTGGAAATGTTCAAACATTTATTTGTGTACATTTAATATATTATAAACAAATAAAGTACGAAACAATAATATTTCACAGTGAAGTAAAAAAAAAAGAATTGATTGCTTCCGTTAAAGCACCCAGAAAAACCGAAGCCGATAACTAAAAGCTTATAAACCATAAAATCAGCCAAATACCAATGTTTATTTGAACGCAGAAATTAAGGAACAAGTGTATGCATTGGAAAGCAAATATAATTCTTATCACACCAAATAAGTATCGTTTATTTATTCTCATACTTTTGGGCTTATGAAACGAAATACATTGCCAGATTAAATTGCCATTAGCATCCATCAACTTCTATGTACATAGTGAGTTTTGGGTTGGTTACTATATATACATATATGTACTCTCTATACCATATAAAGCATATATGGTAAATAAGGCGACGTCATGATTGCAACCAGCTAAGCACGAGAACCCAACCTCATTGGCGGCCTGTTTTGAACTCGCAGTACTAGGCACCAGCCGACACAAAAAGTTGGCACGAACGAAATTGGAAAACCTAAACAAACCGAAAAGTAAACAGTAACAAGTAAGGAAGAGCTAAGTTCGGATGTAACCGAACAGTTTAAACTCACGTATAGTCAAACGGTATACTCGTTTGAGATTTTTTTATATATTTTGTTTGGTTTGCATAGTGGATATAGGCGTGGTTGTAATCTGATTTTGCCTATTTTCGCGCTATAACATAGAAATATAAGAAGAATGTTATGTACCGAATTCGGTTGAAATCGGTTGAGCAGATCCCAAGATATAGGTTTTCACCTAAAAGTGGGCGGTGCCACGCCAAAAGTCATCTTCTAAAAGTCATCTCCTACCATCCCAGAGATAAAATTTAATGTCTCCGGCGTGTTTAGTGCTTGATTCATCGCGGTTTTAGTAGTTTTTAACAATACCGTTATATGGGGAGTGGGCGGAGTTGCTACCCAATTTCACCAATTTTCACACTGTCGATAGAGGTGCTAAAAAACATTTATTCTCAGTGGATTTTGTTATTATAACTTTTGCTTAGGTTTAGGGGATATGCACATTAAACCTATAAGGTGACAGGACCACGCCCACTTTTTAAAAATTTTTTAAACTGCAGATGCACGTACCTAATATGATCCTGTATACCAAATAACAGTCTTGTATCTTATTGTGGAGCCTATGTATATTGCAATTCATTCGTTTTTGATAAATAGCGTTTTGTGGGCGTGGCAGTGGTTCGATTACGCCCATCTGCAATACCAACAGTTTTACAGTACCAAGAAACATGTATACCAAGTTTCATAAATATATCTAAATTTTTACTCAAGTTACAGCTTGCACAGACGGACGGACAGACAGTCACCCGGATTTCAACTCGTCTCTTCATCCTGATCATTTATATTATATATGTATATAACCCTATATCTAACTCGATTAGTTTTAGGTGATCCAAACAACCGAACAAAAGTATTGTACTCTGTAGCAATATGTTGCGAGAGTATAAAAATAATTGCGCTGCCGACTCAACAAGTCATACCACACACGCGTAGGTGCACACAGGCGGAGTTTACAAGGTAGCCTTACAAATACTTAAAACTTGCCGAAAAGTGTATTTATCAACAATTAACGATGACTGATGTTGTAGCTAGACAGATGATAGCGGAGTACCGGTGTAAATAAATGTATAACAAAAAATGATATATTTATTAATAATACATGGTATATATGTATGAGAAAAGTATTAATAAACTTTATGCAAATAAATTCTCATGGAACGATTTTTTGCGCTAGAACAGCTGATTTTCTTTGGAATAGAGTTTAAATCTTCAGCTAAAATAAGAAGTTACAGAACACAGACATCATCAAATGATGAGGTATGATGGATATACTTTTTTTTTACATATATGTATGTACATATGTATATATAAATATGTAAGTAAGTAGTTGGAAAATTTTAAAAGAGCAATGAAAAATACCCAGGAAACTGCAACCAAAGAAGCACAATTAAACTCATTCATATACATACAGTGTACAGCTGACGAAAATAACCCGGATAAATTGTTAGCATTTCTTTATTTAATTATTTATTTCTCTTATAAAAACAAAATACATTTTTCTTTTTCAATAACCGTTATTTTTTAGTAATATTATCAAAAAGAGTATATTAAACCAACCGTACCTTCACTTATTCTGTACACTGTATGTCTATGGACATATAAGTACATAGTGTATGTATAAGAAAACAGGTTTTATTTATTATACTAACGTACATCTTCGAAGTTGTTGCTTAAAGTCTTAAAATTTGCACTCGCTTTAGATATACATAGTTTTATATGTGTTGTACATTTATTTATATACTCGTATGTATGTATGTATGTATGTATATGCATTGTATACTTGTTTTCGTTCCATTCCATTTTAGTGACTTGTTTCGTTTCCTTTCCTGTTCTTTACTCATATTTCGGTTTAATTCATGAAATACAAAAAAATTTATATTTGTGTATACTATATTTACACTGTTTATAACTGCAATTTGGATGCGACCAGTTAGCCGGCATAGGTTCAATAACGGCTAAAGCAGAATAGCAACAGCAGCAGTGGCACCGGTTTCAATTTGGCAGCAAGCGCTATACATATATTTTTTGGCAAGCTTATGAATAGGCGGTGCGTTCGAGCCATTCATCCATACTAAATGTCGCCCGATTTAATTCATCCGTGTCGCGTTCTCGGAATATATCGATGTAGGTCTTTGTCTTCACGGCGCACATCAAAAAGTCATCAAAGCTGATTTTCCCCTCGCGTGACGTGTAACGACGTCCCAACGCATTCAACACTCGATTATTGAGGCGGTAACCAGCCGAATTGAGTGCGTCACGCAATTGGAAACTTTCTATTTCGCCACTGTGATCGCGATCGTAGAATTTAAATACCGCTTTCCATTTGGCAATGTCTGTAAGTAGTGATTCAAATTCCTCGAAACCCAAATTTCCCGATTGGTCTTTGTCCATCATAGCAACCATTGAACGGCAAGCGTCTTTCGAAAATGTGTTGCCATCGATCATGACATCTCGTAGTGAATGATCAAGTATGCGTTTAAGTTCCATCCAATCCACTTCCATATCGCTGCCAGCAATACTCTTGAAAAGGCGACGTAAATTCTCACGTTGTGGATCCTCTTCTTTAGGAGGCGGTATATTTGGTTTAATACGATCATCCACCTCACAATAGCCCACTGAATCATCGTTCTCATCCATAACGTTCGCAGTCTCCGAGAACACACGTATAATGTATTCACCCTCTTCGTTGGGATCAAAGGTTGAGGGCACAATAAGATAATTGCCAGGCGGCAACTTGAAGCGCGCACATACTTCGCGTGTGTTAATAAAATGTGGTGAACGTGCCACAGATGCACGATATTTGAAAAAATTTAGACCCTGTGGCCGTGTCTCCATGTCGCGATCGGTTAAGTGATAAATTGCAAAACCGATTGTTAGACACTCCATACCACGGTTTCGTTTTGAACGGCGATTCTTCTGCATCAATGCAACAATGACTGTACATTTGCCATCATCATCATCTTCATCAGGATCGGTCAGTGTGATCACATATTGCGGGTTGTGCCAGAAGGTTTCTAGAAAATTACGGCAACCGCCAGCTGTAACACCAGCTGCCCATTCACCTTCAAACATTTTCATTTCCCATTTTCTCTTGCCACTATCTTCCTGCTCTTCGGTCAAAGAGTCCGGTGACAAATTACAAATCTCCACACGATCAAAATTGTTAAGAAACTCTTGGAAAGGCATCCAAAATTCGCCGTCTGCGTCAAAAGTGAGTCCCAACTCTTCCTTCTGTGAATCAGGTATATAACGCCATTCTGCAGAGTTATCACTGAAAGGCCCGTTCCATTCGGCATCATTTCCCCAGGGATTGCGCATACGTATCATCGGCAATTTACCCTGGCGATTTGGCGTATGTATATCGATCATGCACACACGAGATATTGAATAGGCATGACCACGTATAAGACCTTGTGGAGTTTCTGCCTCAAATACATTTGGATCTGGTTCCAATGAGCAACCCATCAACGAGTTGCGATTCATGGCCTTAATAAGTATGTTAAATAGATTTGGTGGCGCTTCCTTTAAATCATACCATTCGGTAACGCCACCAGTGAAATCTTCCATAGCCTCGCATGTGGTACCGCCCTTAAGCGCCTCATAGGAACCATGTAATTTAGCATAAGCTTTTTCTAACAAAGCGCTCCAGAATTCATTGCGCTCTGTGGAGTGCATATATATCAGTTCTCCACGGTATGTTGGCAATCGATCATCAACCACTACTTCCACCCATTTACCATACTGCCAGAAGCAGAAATGGAATATGCCAGCGTAGTTTTCTTCAAAGCTTTGATCTGGCGGCACCACACGGAAGAACAAGTTTGGATCCGAAGTTAAATTTGCTGCAGCTGCCAGCAGCCAACAGTCGCCCAATTCACCTTGTTGCACATCGAATCGCGAGTAACCATCAACAAAGAACTGTGGATCATCGGAAATTTCGTGCGGACGCAGCCATTCAATGTAGCGATCAGGGCGACGTGAAAACATAAGTGAGTCATTATTCGCTTGAAAATCTGGATCTTCAAAAAATGTGCCGTTGTCTAAGCAACTACTACGTAGCGTATCATATGGTACATGTGAATCATCTCGTGCCCGCAATTCACTTGACTTCTCCTTCATCCAGAACATATTCTCGCTTTCAGGTACCTTTACAGCGGAAAAAGGTATCTCCGGCACACCTACAGAGGGCTCCTCATCTGGTGATGGTAGTTTCTCATTCGCTGATTCACTTACAATACAACCACCACCACCACCATATGTTGGCATTGCACCATCTGGTAGTGTAGGTATCGTTGGATAGAGGCTGGAAGGCGATGTAGGGGGTGGCACACTGTAAGGCAATGGCATGCCAGTTGGCATCATTGGATAGGGTAACGCCGGCGCCGCCGATGATGGATACGCAGTGGGATATGGCGCCGTAGGGTATGGTGCATACGGTTGAGGCATGCCAGTGGGGTAAGGCACGCTTTGTGAAGGTTGCGGCCCCAAGGTCGGGTACAGCGATTGTCGTGGGGGATATAGCATAGCAGATGATGGTGGATATGGTGCTGAACTTTGAATTCCAGGCATTTGCGTTGGTGAAGTTGACATGCCATAGCTTAAACGTACAGCGTTTGGATCTGGTGGTGCAGTTGGATACGGCAGCGACGGATATAAACCCGTTTTTGGTGTTTCACTAGCACTTTGTTCATTTTTATTATAGCCAAGTGCGGCTAAATTGACTAAACCAATTCCAGTGGAATGGTAGTTTTTTGGAAAATAGTTTCTGGGATCGTACATTTAAAATGTTTTGTGTAAATTTAAATTATATTTCCCTTGTTTTCTTTACTTTTGACACTAAATCGATACAAAAGAGATTCACTCGCACAGACGTTACACTTCATCAACTGCTTCCATACACTAATTTCAACGCATACCACGACAAGGCATCAGAACTGCTGCTGTTGAGAGTGGCTGACTGGCTGGTCGTGCTAAGTGAATTCAGTGTTGCATTGCGCCAGCAAGTATTTACACACGAACGGAGTATACAAAACAAAAATATTAATGTTTTTAGTTCGTTTGTCTGCTTTTAGTTTGTTTTTGCTTTCATTTTTCTTTTGCTTTTCGTTTCGCAAAGATGAAATTTATTGACATTACGCTCTCTGAGGAGAAATTGGCAAATCGTCGTGAAAAAGAGAGTGTCAAGCATAAATGTGACGCAGAAAATATGTGGATTTTTTGTATATAAAATATATCTTAAAGTTGTATGCACAAGTTTTCCGCTTTAAATTAAGAAAATGTGTATAAATATTATTAAGGTATTTTAGCCCAAGCACTTTCAACGCTCGTTATAATAAAAATCTTTATTGCACAACAAAACAATTTCCTTTCGTTTATGTCCATTGCAACCCTGTGCGTTGGACTGTATTAGCTTCTCACATCCATATGCAATCAAGGTTGAAGCGACTGTGCCTATTTCATATGCCTGTTTGTATGTTTAAACATTTCACTCGCTTGGCTCTCTTGGGGTTAAATTTATTGCCATTCAGCTGAATTTTCAGGTTATTGCTGCTGCTGTAGTTGTTGTTTATGTTAAAGAGAAATAATTGTGACTCACTAAGTACTACCGGCCCGACGAATCATATAATACGCGTATGTCGTTGCACATACATACAAAAACATTATATGTATGCGCATACATACGTATATATCGAAGCACAAATTTACCCACATAGCAGAGGCACAGTAAACGTATGGAGGCTTACAACAGCAACAGCTGAGGTTTAATAGAAACGAATTGCAAAACAACGCAATTCTTTCTATGCGATAAAAAATGATTGGTTAATAACACATACATGTTAAGTTAATTCATATAAAATACAATTTTATTTATATACACAATACAATTTTATTTATATATATTTGTCTATAAGTATGTTTATTGCATTATTTTTTATTAGAAATAAATAATAATACAAAAAAAAAAGAATTATTTCAATGAAGAACGTAACCATTATTTGAGTTTATAGACTATATAAGTAGCTGATTCATTGAACCTTAAAATGATCAGCAAAACAATTCGAAAGAAATTTATTTTCACCAAAGAAAGAAACCGATTGGCAACGAACAAAAAAAAAATAAATAAAAATTAAATAAAATTAAAACCAAACAAAATTGTTCCAAAATCAAATATTTAAAGTCAAAATCAAGTATTAACAAGTAAGGAAGGGCTAAGTTCGGATGTAACCGAACATTTTATACTCTCGCAAGGTCAAATAGTATACTCGTTTGAGATTTCTTTGTGGATTGACTGATATTTTCGGTAGAAGGTCAACTATAGGCACTGGGGTCCACATATTTAGTACTTAGGGGTTTGAACAGTTTTGGTTCGATTTAGATAATTTTTGGCCACAAGGTGGCATACTTTAATCGCATTATTCACGCAAAGTTTTATCCCGATACAGTCATTGTTGCCTGATTTGCATAGTGGAAAGTGAAAGAATCAGATGGAATTTAAAATGGTGTTATATAGGCAATAGGCGTGGTTGTAGTCCGATTTCGCCCATTTTCGCACTATGACATAGAAACATGAAAAGAACGTTATGCACTGAATTTGGTTGAAATCGGTTGAGCAGATCTCAAGATATGGGTTTTCACCTAAAAGTGGGCTGTGCCACGCCCACTGTCTAATTATGAACGCGGTTTCTATAAAGCCAATTTATACCATCTCAGAGATAAAATTTAATGTCTCTGGCGTATTTAGTGCTTGATTTATCGCGCTTTTAGTAGTTTTTAACAGTACCGTTATATGGGGAGTGGGCGGAGTTGCAACCCGATTTCAACTATTTTCACACCGTCAATAGAAGCGCTAAAAACATTTGCTTCTAGTGAATTTTGTTATTATAGCATTAGCGGTTTAGGAGATATGCACATTAAACCTATTAGAGGCGGGACCACGCCCACTTTTAAAAAAAAAAGTTCTAACTGCAGATGCCCCTCCCTAATGTGATCCTGTGTACCAAATAACAGTCTTTTATCTTATTGCGGAGCTTAGTTATGGCAAGTTATTTGTTTTTGATTAATGGCGTGGGCGTGGCAGTGGTCCGATTACGCCCATTTGCAATACCAACCGTCTCACGGTACCAAGAAACATGTCTACCAAGTTTCATAAAGATATCTCAATTTTTACTCAAGTTAGAGCTTGCACGGACGGACGGACGGACAGACAGTCACCCGGATTTCAACTCGTCTCTTCATCCTGATCATTTATATATATATAACCCTATATCTAACTCGATTAGTTTTAGGTGATACAAACAACCGTTAGGTGAACAAAACTATTATACTCTGTAGCAACAGGTTGCGAGAGTATAAAAATACAGTAGTGATTGGATGATGGTTGCTATAAGCTAAATCTATGATGAACTCACTAATTTCTTCGTAATTCCTATATTATGTAGTTTTAAAATTTAATTTTTTTAATTTAACACCAAGTCTAATTCTTACAATTATTACAGAAGAATTTAAAATTAAATTGCTAAAAAATAGGTACATGTAACACCTCTACTAGGTGCATGTCCGAGATTTTCTTTTTTCATGTAGTTCGGAAACTGATTCGACCCAGGTCTTGGGCAATATTAGTGCGCACCTCTAACCACTACGAAAACAATTTACTAATTAAGTGTCAGTTAACGAATTTAAAATCCATCTTGATGCATAAGTATTACATAATATTATTCGGAATCTTCATTATACAATTTTTGATAACAAATACGGAATACCTAAAAGCATCGTTTATAAATAATGTTTTATTATAGAAAGTCTTTACCTGATTAAACTTTACTTAGCTCGGACTCAAAAAAGTGTCTTTGAAGTAACTGGAAAATATCTTAGGATTAAACCGATAGAGAATTTCTGAACTGTTCACAGGTATCATGTGAATAAATACAATTTTGAGAGACAGGCAATCAAATACGGATTAAAAATAAAATCGGGCGAATACCAAACTGACTAAATTTGTAAATGTCTTTCTCAATTCAGTATAATTTTATGTTTTTATGCAAATTATTAGTATTTTTATGGACAAATACCCTTTTCTAAAATTTTGTGCTTATGCAAAGTTTTTCTTATTCGAATTATTTTTATAGAAAAAATTGATTTTTCATATGAAACGTTATTTTTTATTCTCAGAAAAATTCTGCGATAACCATTATTTGACCCCTAGTGTATTATAAAAATATATGTGTTTATTTATTTTATATTGTAAATATAAAATAAACAGATTTTATTATTCCACTTTATTAAGAAAACATTTATACAATTATATAAAATTATGTTGTCACTCATCCGTAATCATCATCTTAGGGTGCCTGCAGAGCGAACGCTAAAGGACGAGCCGAGCCCAAAGCTGACGAATGCGAGAAATAAGCTTCAAAACTGTGTGCGTACAATTCCATACAAAATTTACCAGGCATCGCAGAGCGTGGAGCTGATCAATGTGAGAAAAAAGCTTTGAAGCACTTTTCGGCGCCGATGCGAGATTCAGCGCGGATTTCGGCGCGTACTTTGCTATTATACTGTTCTGTTCCGTTTCTTATTCGTAACAGATTCTTTTAACTACAAAGGATTTAATTCGAATATCAGCTCGGCTTTCAACTGACGAATGCGATAAATCAGCTTTAAAACTCTGCCCGATTTCATTCGATATCGCTTTCGTCAGCTTTACGCTCGGCTCGGCTTTAAGCGCTCTCTCTTGACAAAAGTTAGCTGTGTTTTCTAAAATTCCAAATTTTTAGTATGCGCTCGCCTTTTTCACAACGACATTATGGCCAAAAGGTTACATAAAAGATTTATAATGTTGCTATATAACTTTACTTTTTGAAATGAGTTCTTCTGAGTAAGAATATGTTATTAGAAATTAATATTGAAATTAGTTTTAGTCATATTTTTTACAAATATTCAAAAATAGTGTACGGCGAACTAATACCAGCTAATGTCGATTTACCCCAAACATGTGGCTTATCGAACATGTAACTTGTATAAATGAAATGTAATAACCTAACCTACTGATGATAGAATATAAAAAGATTAAACCACTTTATTGAGATATTCACACACTTTATTCAATTGAATGCATTTGGCTAGTAGCGAATAAAAGTTAAACAAAGCGAATTAAAGACCACGGTACAATCTTTAGCTTTATAACACAGGTATAAGAAAAGTCATGGAGCAATTTTAAGTATGTATTCTTAAAAATGTTGACACTGCAAATAGAATTGAATTGCGCATAACCGTTTAGTTTTTTTTTTATTTAAAATAAACCTGAATGCCGAAGGAAAATTGGAAATACGAGTGTTTTTAATACCACAAAATGCGGTGTGAAACCTGCGAAATTTTTTGTCTTCGTACTATTGTTTATTATGCTTCGCTGTTTGCTCGTTTCCTACGAATGCAAATGTATTTAAGTCAACGTTATTAAGTAGTAGTTAAAAAATTTTAAATAGATATTCGCCAGATTACAAAATTTTTATAGGTGTTCCATCGCTGTCACATTGTGTCTATCTGAGCTCAATGATCCGTTTGCGTTATTAACATCGTATTAACGAAATGATATTGTATGTATAAGTCCATGGATTGTAGACATTACGTTTTAAAACGGCCGACTTTATTAGTCGAAGTTATTACGCCGTATTATTAATTAATTGTGATGAACTTGAAAAACTGGTGCAGATATAATGAATTTCATGATAAAAAGTGAGCTCAAAGTCAGACTCAGTTTTGCATTGAAGATATGAGAAGGTCATCAAAGATACTGATATATAGCTTCAACAAAGCAGTAGCTTCCTGAGGAGAAAAGAACGTGTACAAATTTTCAGATTGATATCTCAAAACCTGAGGCACGTATATAAAGAAAGACGATAACGAATCACCTCACGCTTATCACGCTGATTATTTATATGTATATGTCACCGACGCTTCTTTCTGGGTGTTGCAAACTTTATGGCAATCTTAATATATAATAATTTGGACTAAGGATCATTTTATAAAAAGAAAATATTTTGAAATCTTTGCCATCGTTATATCATAATTATTTTAAATTTTCTACCGTATGACTTCGTGTGCACTTTGTGGAAGTGCGGCATAGAATAATATTTTAACTCCAAAGGATAGCCACTTAAATATCCATGTTCAAATTTTTTTGTTTCAGCTTCTTTATTGCGCACCTTTTCCATTACGTCAAATTCAGTGACAGTCGTAGTCAAAGCATATACCTTTTTTAGCACATACCATACTTTTTGAGCAAAATAACAACCTAGTGGAAAAAGTTAAACTAATGGTTGTCCATCAAGTTACTATGAAATGTCAGCATATTTCAATTCACAACTTTTTGTTATTTTTATAATATTTCTTGATGTCACGAAAATATACGGCACTGAAGTTTTCTATTGTCAATTTAGCGTAAACAAATTTAACCACGAATAAGTCATTTTGTTAAGTCTATCCCTTCCATATGTCATTATGTTCAGTTTATCCTACTCATATTTAGTATATGTCCAATCAAATTTGTAAACGATTTTAAGCGCAATCTACCAGTCTGAATAGTTTCTTTCCTGTATTCAATATGAGACTCACACGGGTATATATATGAACAAAATCAAATGATCGGTGAGAATTTTTGTCCGAATACTTTATTTTATGTGATCCAAAAAATACATACATTTTTTATGCTTTTCGTTTATATAGGAAATTTTATCGGTCTAAACTTGTTCTACTCATCGGACAGCGTATATACTTTTTTGAAGCACTCTCTGAACATATTTTAAGATCATCGATATCGACAAATGGATTGTGTACCGGGCATAAAAGTTCGGTTGCGCCAAGTTATTTATTTGATATTTGTTGACGACGACGACATTGTTACGTTTTTGATCTTTAGTAGAATTTTGGCTTCTTTGCTGGTGAAATCTAAACAAATGACTAGTTAGACCATTGTCTCCGTCACTGCGTGCAGTTAAATAAGACCAGCTGTAAAATCAAATTGCTTTGATTGTGTGTGGGGCTGGACATGTACAAAACATTACAAAGTGGGAGTAACAAATAAAAAGTTGACGCAGATTGTAAGCTGGCATTTATTATGCATAAGGTGTTGTACATACTGATATACATAAATAAAAGCGCATATTTTTATACTCTCGCAACCTGTTGCTACAGAGTATAATAGTTTTGTTCACCTAACGGTTGTTTGTATCACCTAAAATTAATCGAGTTAGATATAGGGTTATATATATATAAATGATCAGGATGAAGAGACGAGTTGAAATCCGGGTGACTGTCTGTCCGTCCGTCCGTCTGTCCGTCCGTCTGTCCGTCTGTCCGTCCGTCCGTGCAAGCTCTAACTTGAGTAAAAATTGAGATATCTTTATGAAACTTGGTAGACATGTTTCATGGTACCGTGAGACGGTTGGTATTGCAGATGGGCGTAATCGGACCACTGCCACGCCCACAAAACGCCATTAATCAAAAACAAATAACTTGCCATAACTAAGCTCCGCAATAAGATACAAGACTGTTATTTGGTACACAGGATCACATTAGGGAGGGGCATCTGCAGTTAAAATTTTTTTTTAAAAAGTGGGCGTGGTCCCGCCTCTAATAGGTTTAATGTGCATATCTCCTAAACCGCTAATGCTATAATAACAAAATTCACTGGAAGCAAATGTTTTTAGCACTTCTATTGACGGTGTGAAAATAGTTGAAATCGGGTGGCAACTCCGCCCACTCCCCATATAACGGTACTGTTAAAAACTACTAAAAGCGCGATAAATCAAGCACTAAACACGCCAGAGACATTAAATTTTATCTCTGAGATGGTATAAGATGACTTTATAGGAACCGCGTTCAAAATTAGACAGTGGGCGTGGTACAGCCCACTTTTAGGTGAAAACCCATATCTTGAGATCTGCTTAACCGATTTCAACCAAATTCGGTGCATAACGTTCTTTTCATGTTTCTATGTCATAGTGCGAAAATGGGCGAAATCGGATTACAACCACGCCTATTTTCCATATGACACCATTTTAAATACCACTTGATTCTTTCACTTTCCACTATGCAAATCAAGCAACAATGATTATATCGGCGTAAAACTTTGCGTGAATAATACGTTTAAAGTATGCCACCTTGTGACCAAAAATTTTCTAAATCGAACCAAAACTGTTCAAGCCCCTAAGTACTAAATATGTGGACCCCAGTGCCTATAGTTGACCTTCTACCGAAAATATCAGTCAATCCACAAAGAAATCTCAAACGAGTATACCATTTGACTTTGCGAGAGTATAAAATGTTCGGTTACATCCGAACTTAGCCCTTCCTTACTTGTTAAACATACATATGTACATACATATATAGCAAAAATATATATACATATAAATAAATGTGTAATGAATCGTCGTTGAATAAAAACAAAGAAAATTTACAACGTTTATTCTAAATGCTCACTGGCATAATGGAAATGTTGAATAATTTAATAAGCGTATTCTGATTTATTCACATGTTTAACTTCCTGATGATTTTTTTCTAGTTGTAGAATATTTTATATATATCTGAATAGATATTAGAGCATGTTTTGACTCTTTAATCCGTATCCTCAGATTTCTAAATATAATGCTTTTATCTATACTAATATTATAAAGAGGAAAGATTTGATTGTTTGTTTGTTTCAATTGAAAAGGCTCCGAAACTAGTTGACGGATTTTCAAAATTGGGAAACTACACTCGCTCCGGTGAACATAGACTATATTATATTTTCAAAATAGTTAGAGTCATTACTAAAAGCCAATAATGTAACTTAAGGTGTAAAAAAAGTACCAAAAAATTCCTTACATAGCGTGCGCTGGAAATACTATTGATTTTAGAACAAAATAACGTACTACGACTTTGCAAAACATATATGTATTTATCTATGACGCGACAGTATATGTCTAACTGTTATAGTTAAGTCACAATAAGCGTTATTTTATTCAAAACAAGAAAACGTTAACTTTGGTTGCACCGAAGCGATAATATTTAGAACTTTATTCCGATCATTCAAATTGTATAGCAGCTAATATATATCTATACTATATTATAAATGCGAAAGTCCGTTTGTTTGTTAAGCTTTCACGCAAAAACTACTTAACAGATCATCATGAAATTTTGTACATATACTCTTAGAGGTGTCAGAATGAACATAGGATACTTTTTATTACAAGATTTATAAATTTTTTACGGATTATTAAAAAAATTATTTTGGAAGATTATATATGTTTGGAAAATAAATTTGAAAATTTTGAAATTGAAAAAAAAAAGTTTGGCAGAAATGATTGTTTGTCGAAAAAATTAAAAATGAAAGAAAACATAAATGTATAAAAAACGTAAATCAGAGAAATAACACCAATATTATACTCTTATATACTTTAAAAATGCCTCGAAAGCGGAAATCTGCGCTATCAAGAAATTCTTCGTCGGTCCGTAAAGCTAAAGTTGCACGAAATCAAGAATCTGAAGTTCACGCAGAGCTGAGAAGACAACAGCAAGCAGAGCGACAACGTGTTTTGAGAGCAGCTGAAACTTCTCATCAGACACGAGTACGTTCAGAAAGACAGGCTAAGCAGCAGGACGCTAGAAGAGCGACGGAAACGCAAGAACAATTGCAGGCAAGAATAATTCATGATGCAGAAGTAAGGACCACGCGTCGTCGAAATTTCATGACTAAGGATTGGTCTGTATTTAATGGTACTGGTTTTCAATATGATCTCTTAGTTGAGTATTCTAATCATCCCTTAATTGTTATTGGCTCAATGGATAAAAAATGTCAGTATTGTGATGCTTTTAAATGGAAAGATGAAACTGCTGGAATGTGCTGCAGCACTGGTAAAGTTTCACTTTCATTACTTGGTGAACCAGAAGAACCTTTAAAAACTTTATTGTTTAGTGTTACAGATGAGTCAAAACGATTTCTAAGTAAAATAAGGAAGTATAATTCTTACTTTAGAATGACATCCTTCGGAGTTGATAAAGTGATAATAATGCTTGGATTTTCACCAACCTTTACTGTACAAGGACAAATATATCGTCAAATTGGATTACTTTTTCCAGGAAATAAAGATCAGCATAAATTTTTGCAGGTGTATTTTATGGGTGATGAACAAAATGAAGTAAATCTTCGTTGCCAGTATATAGATGGAGTAGAAAGAGAAACATTATTAAAAATTCAACGAATGTTACACAGTCACAATGATTTGGTGAAGATTTTTAAAAGTGCGATAGACAACTGGCCTTCAGATAATTACAAAGTTGTCATTCATGCTGATCGAACTACACGTGGTGAACATGAGAGGCGTTATAATGCACCGATGGTCAATGAAGTTGCTGTTTTGGTTACTGGTGACCCGTGCTCACTTCGCGACATAGTGTTACGAGCACATGATAATGCGTTAAAGCGCGTAGCTGATACTCATAAATTTTATGACGCTTTGCAGTATCTATTAATTTTCAGTAAAGGTGAATCAGGACATCATTTCAATATTTCAGTCATCAATCCGACAACGAACGAGCCAATTCCAAATAAAAAAGTTTCCTGTATGGACCTTTATGCGTATTATATGAAGCATCGAGAGCATGACATCAATCTGCTTCTGCGTACAAGCCATCTCTTCAATAAATTTTTAGTAGATATGTATAATAAAGTAGAGAGTGAACGTCTTCGTTACATTTCTCTAAATCAGAAAAAATTAAGTGCTGAAAATTACATACATCTACAAGATGCGATTAACGCAAATGATAATATTAAACCTTATGCAATTGGCAAAATGGTTATTCTGCCGTCCACTTTTGTGAACAGTCCCCGTTATCGAATGCCATATGTACTCCATTGAATGGCAAAAACGAGGTCTACCGCATGTGTACATATTGATTTGGTTAAAACAGAAGCTACTTCCTAATCAAATAGACAAAATAATTAGCGCTGAAATTCCAGATACAGAAGAAGATAAAAATCTGTACGACACGGTTATTAAAAACATGATTCACGGTCCCTGTGGAACTCCAAACCCTGCATCACCTTGCACGAAAGATGGCAAGTGTTCAAAAAAATATCCTCGGGAACTGATTAGAGAAACAGTTCATAGTGATAAGGGTTACCCGTTATATAGACGAAGGGCGCCTGCAGATGGTGGTAAACATGTTAACATTCCTACTCACAGTGGGGAATTAAAGAGTTTTGATAATAGCTGGGTTGTGCCCTATTCGCCAATTTTGTGTAAAATTTTCAACGCCCACATAAATGTTGAAGCCTGTAATTCTGTACGTGCGATTAAGTATATTTGCAAGTATAACAATAAAGGAAGTGATCAGACAATCTTCAATTTGCATAATAAAGATGCTGTGCAGGTCCCCAATGAAATACAAAAATACCAAGCGGAAAGATATGTCAGTAGCAACGAAGCCGCGTGGCGGCTTCTTGGTTTTCCACTGCATGAAAGATATCCTACTGTTACACATCTTGCAGTACATTTAGAAAACGGACGGCGTGTTTTTTTTAATGACAATATTTTTCAAGACAGAATTTTGTCTCCCCCTGAGACAACATTGACTGCGTTTTTCAAGCTTTGTCAGAATGATAATTTTGCAAAGGCATTATTGTACTCTGAGGTCCCCCGTTATTATAGATGGAACACCTCCAACACCAAAAAAACAATGGCAACGTCGCATTCAAGTACACCTGTAGAAAATCAACCTGGGGTTAAAGTATCAGATGCTCTTGGTCGTGTCTATACCGTGCACGTTACAAATTTCGAATATTCTTTTGTCTGCGTATGTTATTGCACCATGTTAGAGGTCCAACTAGCTTTGCAGAACTTAAAATTGTTAATGGTCAGAGATGTCAAACATACAGAGAAGCATGTGAGGCACGACGATTGTTAGAAAATGATAATCATTGGGACGAAACTATGGAGGAAGCCGTACAATGTCGATCACCAGATAGAATAAGGAAACTTTACGCTACACTTTTATCTTTTTGCGGTCTTTCTAACCCTCAAATTCTTTGGGATCAGTACATAGAATGCATGGCATGACATGTAAAATATCTTCAACATAAACTTCAGCAAGTACATACAGATATGACTTTCAATGAACATATTTACAACCAAACGCTAATTCTAATTGAAAACAAGGTTTTACAATTGTTGGAAAAAATTAGATGATTTTGGAATGAAAAGTCCTCGAAGAGATAATGAGGATGATTTTAACAATGAAATTGCTCGAAAGCAAAATTATGATTTCATAGCACTGCAGCAACAAGTTGAAGAATTAATCCCTCTGTTACTTCCAGAGCAAGCTCGTGTTTTCCGTCAAGTTTTACATAGAATATAATCCGGCAAAAGTAGAGTCTTCTTTCTCGATGCACCAAGAAGAACAGGAAAAACGTTTTTGCTCAACTTATTATTAATGTACATCAAAAAACAGACAAATAGCAGTTGCAGTAGCTTCTTCGGATATTGCAACAAAGGTTTTAAACGGCGGCCGTACTGCACATTCCGTTTTGAAATTACCATTAAATCTTGCACAGGAAGATTAACCCATCTGTAATTTCAGTAAAAATAGTTCTCGAGGTAGTAATGTAAGCTTTTAGTGTGGGATGAATGTACAGTGTCTCACAAAAAGGCTATAGAATATTTAATGGAGGAATGGTAGTTTTACTGGTTATGTATAACTTTCAAGAGAATTTTGTAATTTAGTAGCAAATGATGTGGATCTCATTGCCAATGTTTTTCCAGAGTTGAAACAAAATTTGAGTAGTGATCAGTGGCTGTGCACAAGAGCAATATTAGCAACAAAAAATTAAGTTGTTAATAGAATCTATAATGACATTTTAAAAGAGGTGGAAGGGGAAATGATGGAATATTTGTCAATGGATACAATTGTGGAATTAAGTACATCATATCCTGTTGAGTTTTTAAATTCACCTGAACTGTCGGGTGTACCATCTCATAAGCTTAAATTGAAACTACCAGTAATGCTTATGCGAAATTTAAATGCTCCTCTGCTATGTAATGGAACACGACTTCGGATAACGAAATTGGGACAGAACATACTTGGCGCTACTATTTTAAGAGTTGTTGGTAAAGGAAAAAGTGTGATCATACCTCGGATTCCAATTATTCCCACTGACCTTCCATTCCAATATAAAAGCGTTCAGTTTCCCACAAGGACAAACATTACAGGTGGCAGGAGTACATTTAGAAAAGTCATGCTTTTCACATGGTCAACTATATGTAGCCTGTTCGCGTGTATCTAATGCCCGGAATCTAGACATATTTGCACCTAACGGAAAAACGTATAATATAGTTTATAAAAATATCCTTGATTAATCATCTATACTGCTTATTTTTAATTGTTACATTTCAAAATTATTTATTTTCGTTATAGTGAAATATATTTTAATCTTTGTTGTATTGCTTCAATAAAGTATATTTTAAAATTCATTGCATTTAGTAAGTTTTTCAAGTAAGTAATCCAAGCCAAGCAATAAAATATATTCTTTATATTGATCCGTTTCTACTATAATGATATCTGATACTTATTTGATGGATTCGATGCGAGCGAAGTCACGGGTAAAAGCTAGTATGATATAGTGATCTGATGTGAACAATTTCTTCGGAGATGACATTGCTGCCTTGAATAATAACTCGTGCTTAATTTCGTGAAGATACCTCGTCAAATGAAATACTTTTTCATACAAACATTTGATTCCGATCGTTCAGTTTGTATGGCAGCTATATGCTATAGTGATCTGATCTGAACAATTTTTTCGGAGATAATATTGTTGGCTTAAATTCAAAAATTTTGATATTAGTTACATGGGTGCGAGGTAAAATTTTATCCATTTTAAGCACAAAGATACCTTGTCATAAGTAAAACATGCTCTCTCATTTTCATATGAGATCTGTAGGAAGTATTGATCCAATTCAACCCGTTTTTTCACACAAAAACAAATAAAATGTTACGAACCGAATTTCGTTGAAATCGGGTAAGTAGATCCCAAGATATGGGTTTTCATATGAAGTCATTTCATAATAGAGAGAGAGTTAAAATTTTATGTCTCTGGCGTGTTAGTGCTTGATTTGTCGCGCTTTCAGTAGTTTTTAACAGTACCGTTATATGGGGAGTGGGCGAGGTTGTCACTCGATTTCACTCATTTCAACACTGCATCTGCAATAACAACCGTCTTACGGTACCAAAAAACATGTGTACCAAGTTTCATAAAGATATATCCATTTTTACTCAAGTTACAGCTTGCACAGATGGACAGACGGACGGACGAACAGACAATCACCCGAATTTCAACTCGTCTCTTCATCCTGATCATTTATCTTATTAACTTATACTGAATTTAGTTTTATTAATATACAAGGTGCGTTCTAAAGTAAACAGTAAAAAAGTAACAAAGTAAACTCTAGTGACGTCGTCTTTATGTCGTTAGAATCTGCTATGTAGTGCGTTAGAATCTGCTATCCTTTATCGACTTCCAGTAAAAATTTCATGACATCACATCTATTGAAAGTCAAGTTATTGCGTTGTAAGTGTCAGTATGTTTTTGTCATCGGTGCGAAAATGAGCTTCGAACAAAGAGCCAACATTAAATTTTGTTTTAAAATTGGTAAAACTTTTCCCGAAACGTTTCAATTGATGAAACACGTTTATGGCGATGATTGCCCATTTCGTAGCTGAGTGCACGAGTGGTTTCAACGTTTTCAAAATGGTCGTGAGGACATAAATGAGAAATGAGCCGAAACCCAAAAAATCGCGCCTGGAGAAGTCAAAAGTGAAGACAATGCTGATTTGTTTTTAAGATTCCAAGGGTATTGTCCACAAAGAATTTGTTCCACCCAGCAAAACGTTAATGCGGTATTCTACCTTGGAGTTTTGAAGCGTTTAGTGTGCCATATTCGACGTGTTCGGCCCGAATATCACGAAGCTGGAAGTTGGCGTTTGTTGCACGATAATGCGCCGTCTCATCGATCGACGCTTGTGGCCGTGCGGCTTCTACCTTTTCGGAAAAATGCATTTGCCGATGAAAGGAAAGCGTAATGCAGACGTGAAGGCCATTCAAAAGGCTTGCACCGGTATACTGGCGCACGATACCGGGCAACGAGCTAAAACACTCGTTCGACATGCTTTTGGACCGTGCAAAAAGCTGTATTAAAGCAGAAGGAGACTTTTTTGAATAAAATTAATTGATTTTGCCGATAAAACCATTTGTTCTGTCTTTTTTTTAAAAGTCCTGTTTACTGTGGAACGCACCTTGTATTTTAATCGCGTCAAGGAAAATTATATTAAAACATCTTCAACTAAGATGTATGTTTGTGATATAAACTTAACGGAAGAGGCACAATTTAATGTGTTGAGTTGATGTGGAAGATGTCAACCAGAGGATTGAAATTTATATATTAAGCACATGAGGTTTAGACCAAGGCCTAGGCCAATTATATTCATATTCAGTTTTCAAGGAAACTTATCCATTTATTGTAGTTTCAGTAAAATATCACACATTTAGACCAACCTGTACGGTTTGAAGTCAGGTGAAAAGTTGGGTGCCAAGTAGCATATGTAGCAAGTTCCATCAAGGTATATAAATTTTTACTCAAGTTATCGCTTGCACGGACAGACG
Source organism: Bactrocera oleae (assembly GCF_042242935.1). Taxonomy (NCBI): domain Eukaryota; kingdom Metazoa; phylum Arthropoda; class Insecta; order Diptera; family Tephritidae; genus Bactrocera; species Bactrocera oleae. The sequence continues at coordinate 29,617,278 of NC_091537.1, read as the reverse complement.
GGCAGACAGTCACTCGGAATTCAACTCGTCTCGTTATCCTGATAACTTATATATGTATGTATATGTAGCCCTATATCTAAATCGATTATTTTTGGGTGATACAAAGAATCATTAGGTGAAAAAAACTATTATACTATGTAGCAATACGTTGCTAGAGTATAAAAAGTATAATATATTATATAACGACAATGTGTACTAAAACGTATGATTTAATAAGGTAGGAAAATTCAAAAAATAAAATGCTTTGATTCCAATAATATTTAAATGTATGGTATATGGACGGGTATTTTCGGTAACTATTAAATGCATTACGAAGCATTGCTACCAACAAATTAACAGGGTTTTAGAAACCTTACCTTGACAGACCATGTCAACGTCCACATTAAGGGCTGAGCCAAAAGTTATTCCTCTAAAATCATATTAGTTCACATGCATACGAGTACAATAACATTTAATTGACAGCCGCAACTAGAAAAATAAGGTTGTCTTACATTCATAATTGATTTAAATTAAGTTAAGTGCACTTTCTCGCACTCAAGCAAATCAAAAGCAACCATTCCTTCGGCGAAATTAGCGATAACGCGTTCACCTATTGACTCTGGCGGAAAAATTCAAGGAAAAGATGAACGTAAAACTAAAGTAGCCTCATATGTATAAATATACACTACCAATATGTGATACAATTAAAAACAAAATTCCACTGATTATATATTAGAAAATAAAAAAGGGATTTTAAAATGACTTATAGAAAATTATATTTTTTAATTAACATCATAATGATGTCAATACATTTACTATATAAACTAACCTGTACCAATTATAAAACGATTAATAGTATACTCGTGTTATTTGATTTAGGTATTCAATTCAGTCCATAATTGAACTAAATTATTTTGAATTTATATATATTGAACTAGTATGAAACTGATATAATTCTGACCAAAATCTGTCAATTGACATCTTAAAGAACAAGTCAAGTATAGTCTTAATTGAAACAAGAAAAAACATTAACTTCGGTTGCACCGAAGCTATAATAGCCTTCACAAATACATAAGCTCCTTACAAGAACTTGATTTCGATCGTTCAATTTGTATGGCAGCTATATGTTATAGTAATCTGATCTGAACAATTTCTGCGGAGAATAATTTGTTGCCTCGTGCCAAATTTCGTGAAGGTACCTCGTCAAATAAAAAAAAATTCCATGCATGCACTTTACTCCGATCGTTCAGTTAATAGACCAACTATATGCTTTAGTCATTCGATCTGAATAATTTCTTCGGAGATTGCATTGCTGCCTTAGAAAATAACTCATGTCAAATTTCGTGAAGATACCTCGTCAAATTTTATACTTTTCCATTCAAGCACTTGATTCCGATTGTTCAGTTTGTATGCCAGCTATATGCTATTGTGGTCCGATATGGGCCGTTCCGACAAATGAGAAGTTTCTTGGTGAGAAAAGGACAGGTTCAGAATTCCAGATCGATAGCTTGAAAACTGAGGGACTAGTTTGTATATATACAGACAGACGGACAGATGGTTAAATCAACTCAACTCGTCATGCTGATCATTTATATATATGTTTTATAGGGTCTCCGACGTTTCCTTCGGGGTGTTACAAACTTCATGGCAAACTTAATATACCTTGTTCAGGGTATAAAAAGACAGTTGGTAGACTATGTAGCTGAGCACATACCGGTGGTGGTGTCGTTTTTATACTCTCGCAACCTGATGCTACAGAATATAATAGTTTTGTTCACCTAACGGTTATTTGTATCACCTAAAACTAATCGAGTTAGATATAGGGTGATATATATATAAATGATCAAGATGAAGAGACGAGTTGAAATCCGGGTGACTGTCTGTCCGTCCGTGCAAGCTCTAACTTGAGTAAAAATTGAGATATCTTTATGAAACTTGGTAGACATGTTTCTTGGTACCGTGAGACGGTTTGTATTGCAGATGGGCGTAATCGGACCACTGCCACGCCCACAAAACGCCATTAATCAAAAACAAATAAATTGCCATAACTAAGCTCCGCAGTAAGATACAAGCCTATTATTTGGTACACAAGATCACATTAGGGAGGGGCATCTGCAGTTTAAACTTTTTTTTTTAAAGTGGGCGTGGTCCCGCCTCTAATAGGTTTAATGTGCATATCTCCCAAACCGCTAATGCTAAAATAACAAAATTCACTGGAAGCAAATGTTTTTAGCACTTCTATTGACGGTGTGAAAATTGACACGCCAGAGACATTAAATTTTATCTCTGGGATGGTGTGAGATGACTTTATAGGAACCGCGTTCAAAATTAGACATTGGGCGTGCACAACCCACTTTTAGGTGAAAACCCATATCTTGAGATCTGCTTAACCAATTACAACAAAATTCGGTACATAACGTTATTTTCATATTTCTATATTATAGTGCGAAAATGGGCGAAATCGGACTACAACCACGCCTATTTCCCATATAACACCATTTTCAATTCCATCTGATTCTTTCAGCAACAATGATTATATCGGGGTAAAACTTTGCGTGAATAATACGTTTAAAGTATGCCACCTTGTGACCAAAAATTGTCTAAATCGAACCAAAACTGTTTAAGCCCCTAAGTACTAAATATGTGGACCCCAGTGCCTATAGTTGACCTTCTACCGAAAATATCAGCCAACCCACAAAGAAATCTCAAACGAGTATTAAATTATTAATAAACATTTGACTTTGCGAGAGTATAAAATGTTCGGTTACATCCGAACTTAGCCCTTCCTTACTTGTTACAAGATGATTTCACGCATCAGTCATCACAGTGGCGCATGGATCCATTGAAGTGAATGACTCGCCATGTTAAACACCGTGTTTAACTTTTAACTTAAGACTCTCTACGAGTAATTTGACTTTATAAATAAATGTGTGATAAGGCAGTTTTTCCTTCGCCTTCGAGGGGGGAGTTAGCCACGCAATAGCGGAATTGTGCATTGAACTTTCCTGATCGGTAACAACAGAATAGATACGAGTATTTTTTAATTACCTTGATAATTAATATACTAATAATTAAGTGACTAATTTATATTTTAAAATTTCACATTAAAACGTTTACCTGAATAAATTAGTCATTAAATGCTTCTTGATGTTCGAAATTGCTTAATAATAAAAACTCACGTTTGGTTACCATTTGAAACTCCTATAAATGACATAAAAAACTAGGCATGCGCTGGTTGATCTTCCAAACGTTGTATTGAGGAGTTTAATGGAACCTATTTGAATAAATAATAATTTTGAAAGATAATATGATGTGCATTTTATTGTATATCCATAAAGTTCGGTTATTTTTAAAATACACCTTTTATGTACAATAAATTGTCAAATTTTTTGTGGATACATAAGAACATATATAACTCAGAACTTTTTTTGCAACCATACTACAAATATCAATTCAAGAACATTTTTATTAAAAACCTCTGATTTGCACAATATACACAATTTAATCTTCATTGTAAAATAAAGGCAAACGTCATAGTCAGATGAAATGAACAAAATTTCAAACGATGTAACCTTCATTTGGCCACAACTGTATGCAAATAGTTGCTGTTTGCGGATTAGTATGCACTAAAGTACTTATATAGGAAGTACGTTTCCTTAAGCAACACTTAAATTGTAAACATAGACACTAAATGATATTCCTCTATGAACATCTCGTGCTATAAACTTGAATATATTCATTCATGGGTCTTCTTCAATGGACAAATGCAAATGCTCGTGTGTGTATGTAAATAGATTATCGGTCTGTATATATACTTAAATATATCAAGCTCAAAGCAAAAGTTTTTATTTTTATGTAATCTATTGTACACACATTCATTCATATGCGTCTATGCGAGTTCAATACCTTTGTAAATGGAGTTCAATGCAATATCACCAATTTGAATCCGTCTTTCCTTATGTCGAGATGGAGAGCCACAAATATTGATTTGCTTTAAGTGTACTTGGTTTTTGGCTATCTATGTATATTTGCGTAAAAGATAAGTATGCACTTATGCCATGATTCTGATTTCAATACTTGATTAAATTATATAAACAAATGCTGTTACGCTGATCCACAAGAGATCGGCATCTTTGCGAATGGAAAACGTGAGCGGCCACAAGCTATTAAAGCATACAATTAAAAGCACTTAAAGGAATGAGACGCAAATTAATATTTATATTACTATTCCAAGTAAAGAATACATAAACTGTATATATATATATGTATTATATATACATATGTATTTATGTATACAAAATACTTCACGTTTAAAAGTCAAATCACTTAATTACTGTTTTCCCAGTATAGCTAAGTCAACAATAAGTTTACATAAATTTATTATTCAATACAAAGTTACTGATCTACTGATATTGCATTTCTATTTGCCTTGTCTTATTTGCTTGGCATCTTTTGTTTTGATTGACAATTTTATATTCATAAGCAAATGAATAAGTTACACAAAAATGGGGAAACCTATTAAAAATGGTGAAATATAAGGATTTTTTAATTTTTTATTTTATTAAATTAAATATATAATGTGTATTTACCCAAGCATAATTATTAATAAAAAAACAGATATGCTCTCGAAGCAATTTTGCCGACAAAAATGTCTTTACCAATTATGATGTCATTGATACTTCACAAAATATTAACACATTTCAAATTTGTTTATATACAAGAAAAGAGATTTCCCCTAAATTTGTGCTATTTACAATTGCTTTGACCAATAAACTCGACCGAAGAGGCTAAATCAAATAAATGTTATAACTATTGAGTTGATTTGGAAAACGTCAACCAGATGATTGGAATTCATTATATTAGGGATATGAGGTTTAGACCAAGGTATACATTCTAATTCGGCGCCATACAACATAATTTTTAAGAAAACTTGTTCATTTAGATTATTTAAAATATATATTCAACAACCTGAACGGTTTAAAATCAGGTGGAAAGACGGAAGTCATTATATGAGGTATATTAGGGTCATTGATTGACATATTCGACATAAAATTTATTAGAAAAACAAAAATCATTATATGCAGTATATGGAAGTTGGGGGTAGTATTCAGGGGTGTTGTAGGATCTGATAGTTGTCAGAATCAGAATTGAAACCGATAAAAAAATGTAGTAGGTGTCATAAATTCAGATAGTATTGGTTTGGCGTCGAAACAGAAATTGTATCGGTTTTGGGTGTCACGAAAACCAATTTTATCGGTTTTGTTTTCAGAGACAAAGCAAGAGGATAGTCGCTAACAGATTTGAAATGTGTAATTAGCAACCAAATGCGTCTTTACAATAAAGCATAAAAGCATAAAATAAACATACAAGTAAATGCAAACCAAATTTCACATGCGACTTCCCAGGTGGATTATTGTGATTTTTTAATTTAAATAAAAATAAAAATAGCGGCACTCATTGTAAATTTTAGTTCTTTATTCGGTACTTCAAATTTATCGAATTTATCATTTCCAAGTTTTGTCAATTCGGACAACTACGCAAATCTGTCTTCGATTCCACAACAGCCCTGATTGATTCGATTTTATGTATTGTTTGCCAATGACGAGTGTGAAATTACATTAGAAATTTCCAAAAACCTCACACAATTTACTTAAAAACATTGCGTATTAGTAACAACTAAGTAAGGTTATTTTATGTCATACATATTATTAATTATTTATTATAACAAAGTTAACGTATTTTGAAACAATTGTTATGTTCCTTATATTGTGTGATATTATGATATTAACACACAAGTAAAAGATACGACTAAACAATTTTATATCAAATTTATTTATTAAAAATATAAAGAAATGTAAGATTATTCCAAATCTGTATGTTCACAAATTCTACTATGCGGACATAATAATTAAAAAATACATATTACATACATTATTTAATACATAAAATTGGCATTAGTAGTTCAATTGATTATTTTTTATACCGGCACAGATGTCGGAAACTAGGTGCACCGCGTATCGATGGATGTGCCGCGCGTTCAGTGAGAACAATGGGAGGGGAGGACAAAAAATTCAATATCTACGGAATAGCATAAATGAACAAACTTGTATTTGCAGATTATTAAACATGAACGTTTTCAGCGTTGTTTTACATATTTTAGCGTGACAAACGCATGAAAATAAAATTGGCGATTTAGCGTAATTCCACTTGACTTGGTTTAAATACATTTATTTTACGAAATGTATACAAATACGATTTTTATTTATTCAAATTTAAGAACTTGTTATATAGATTTACACTAATATCGAGTAATACTCATTTGATTTTCTAATTATCAATCAATTATTTCATCATAAACTACTTATACAAAAATCTTTTAAAAGCATATCTGATTGATTTGTAAAAACTTTATATGGCGTAAACAATGATCTTGTGTATTGCTAAAACAAATATTATCCATTATATATACACACATTCGTCCTCATATTTTTCTGATCTACTCGAATATTTCTTCATAATTGGCATGTGTCAAAAAATGTACAAAAGTATCTCTCATATCTGAAAAAATAATACGTGTGCTGAACACTTAGGCCAATCTACATAAACACGTACAAGTATTTACCAAGCCAAAAAACATTAATTATTCACAAAATTTAATTATTATTTGTTTACGTCTAGGAAACTTCTTAAATTGAAATCACACACTATTTACATTTTAAATAACTGAAATCAATAAACGATAATTTGCTTAAAATCAGTAAATAACATGTAAGGAAGTTTTCGGAGTAAGGAAGCCCGGAAATTTTTATTGTATATATATTTTATTATATGAATTTCAATTATATATTTTTTAAAAAATTTTAAATTGCAGATCCCCCTCCCTAATTTGATCCTGTATACCAAATAACAGTCTTGTATCTTATTGTGGAGCTTACTTATGACAATTTATTTGTTTTTGATGAATGGCGTTTTGTGGGCGTGGCAGTGGTCCGATTACGCCCGTCTGCAATAGAAACATGTGTACCAAGTTTCATAAAGATATCTCCATTTTTACTCAATTTACAGCTTGCGCAGACAGACGGACGGACAGTCACCCGGATTTCAACTCGTCATTTCATCCTGATCATTTATATATATACCTATAACTCTATACAAACAACCGTTAGGTGAACAAAACTATTATACTCAGTAGCAACAAGTTGCGAGAGTATAAAAACATTTATATGGAGTAAGGTCAGCCGAATGTTTCAAACTCAAGAATACATTTATATGGGGCTAAAGCAAGTTTTCGCCTGATACACTGAAATTAGAAAAACACTAGCACATTAGCCGATATACATATATGGTATAAAATCAACTGGAAGTTCGAAAATCTTTATATCAGGTAAATGGGGGCTAAGGGAAGTATTGATTCGATTCAACCCATTTTTGACACAAAGGTATATTATTATCAAAAAACATGCAAATTTTTATCCCGATATATTAATTAGAGCTTGATTTGTATACTGGAAAATGAAAAAATCAGATGGAATATATAATTGTGTTATTTGTTCGGTTCGGAGATATGTGATTTACTTAAATGTGGGCGGTGCCACGCTCGTTGTCCAATTTTGACACCTGATCCTATGAAGCGCTTTTGTGTCATCTCGGATATAAAATTTAGTGTCTCTGACGCATTTCGTTATTGATTGTTATCGCAGTTTTTAACAAAACCGTTATATGCATAACTATTTTCGCTTTAATTAAAAAAACATTGGAAAGTTACAACATTCCTTTAAAAGATTACCGTGAACAGGGCTACGAAATGGTAGTAATATGAGCGGTAAATATGAAGAAGCGCAAAATCACATCCAACGGAAAATTAAGTATGCAGGTCTTTCGCCCTGTGGTGCCCACACGCTAAATTTGGATGGATTCAACTTGGCTGAACGCCATCCTTGAGCAATGTTTCAATATTTTCAGTAATATCTTACAACATTGGGAAATTCTGAAATCCAAAATACCCAATTCACTTCACTGTCTTCCTCATACAAAGTGATCTGCCAGAATCGATTCCGTCAAGCCATTTGCGAAAAATCTTCACGGATTGATAAACAGCGCAGAAACTCGTCGGAACGTTGAAAGAATTTTAAATAAATGAGCAAATTTGAGTACGTTTTTATGGCCTCCATATGGTTTAAAATCATTCAGTCAATCAATGACTGAAACTTAATTCTTCAAGAGATGAATGCCACCATCGACGCTGAAGTTAGAAATATACACTAGGTAGAAAAAGTCTTCGCTCACTGGGTACAAAATCTTTTGAACTAAAATAAAAGTTTGACTAATTGACCAATTAAAAAAATTTTTTTTTGTGTTATCAAATCACATCTTTTCACTTAAAAAAAACGTTTTGTCATGGAATGTATTAATTTTCTCGTATCTTGAGCTGACATTTAACTCCATTCGTCTAATATAACGGTCTTGAACATTTCTTTGCTGGTAATCGTATGTGTGCGAATTCTGCGCTCCAATAAAGCCCATAAATGCTCAATTGGATTGAGGTCAGGTGATTGTGAAGGTGAATGTAGCTGTTTTGTAGCATTATAAAGAAGCCAACGGCGAACAAGTTCCGCTGTATGCTTAGGGTCATTGTCCTGTTGGAAACAAAACACGTTTGGCAATCCTAATTTGTCGTTTTAAAATATTTAAATAAACAAATTTATTCATTAAATTTTCGATAAACTCAATACCACCAACTCCACTTGCTGCCATACACCCCCTCAATTGAACTCCACCCCCACCATGCTTTACGGTTGAAGTAAGATTTCGCGATTCAAAGGCCGTACAAGTTTTTCGCCACACCATCTGTCTTCCCTTTTTCCAAATATGCTATATTTTTTCTTATCCGCTTCATACGGTTTTTTTTTTAAAGAAATAAATGGCTTTTTGCGTGCCACTACTGGATGACGTATCGCACTGATGACTCCGTTCTGCTGACAACTCGTCCAATTTCACGAAAGCTTTTACCGTCCTCTAATTTTAATATTATTTTGCCCTCATCAACACTTATTTCTTTGCCTTTTGCACTCATTTCGATTAAAGCTGAATAATTCGAAAAATTTACTCACATTTTCCTTCGATTATCTAAACCTGTATTATTGACACGTCCAAAAAATTATCAGCTCTTAAACGCGTAGAAACTACAAAAAACTAATGTAATAAGCAGTGAGCGGATACTTTTTCTGCTTATTCTCCATTAGTATGCGCATCTGATATTCTGAAAAGAACTTCAAAAATGCATATATTTATACTCTCGCAACCTGTTGCTACAGAGTATAATAGTTTTGTTCACCTAACGGTTGTTTGTATCACCTTAAACTAATCGAGTTAGATATAGGGTTATATATATATAAATGATCAGGATGAAGAGACGAGTTGAAATCCGGGTGACTGTCTGTCCGTCCGTCCGTCCGTCCGTCCGTGCAAGCTCTAACTTTAGTAAAAATTGAGATATCTTTAAGAAACTTGGTAGACATGTTTCTTGGTACCGTGAGACGGTTGGTATTGCAGATGGGCGTAATCGGACCACTGCCACGCCCACAAAACGCCATTAATCAAAAACAAATAACTTGCCATAACTAAGCTCCGCAATAAGATACAAGATTGTTATTTGGTACACAGGATCACATTAGAAAGGGGCATCTGCACTTTTTTTTAAAAAGTGGGCGTGGTCCCGCCTCTAATAGGTTTAATGTGCATATCTCCTAAACTGCTAATGCTATATTAACAAAATTCACTAGAAGCAAATGTTTTTAGCACTTCTATTGACGGTGTGAAAATAGTTGAAATCGGGTGGCAACTCCGCCCACTCCCCATATAACGGTACTGTTAAAAACTACTAAAAGCGCGATAAATCAAGCACTAAACACGCCAGAGACATTAAATTTTATCTCTGAGATGGTACAAGATGACTTTATAGGAACCGCGTTCAAAATTAGACAGTGGGCGTGGCACAGCCCACTTTTAGGTGAAAACCCATATCTTGAGATCTGCTTAACCGATTTCAACCAAATTCGGAGCGTAACGTTCTTTTCATGTTTCTATGTCGGAATCGGACTACAACCACGCTTACTTCCCATGTAACACCATTCCATCTGATTCTTTCACTTTCCACTATGCAAATCAGGTAACAATGATTATATCAGGGTAAAACTTTGCGTGAATAATGCAATTAAAGTATGCCACCTTGCGGCCAAAAATTGTCTAAATCGAACTAAAACTGTTCAACCCCCTAAGTACTAAATATGTGGACCCCAGTGCCTATAGTTGACCTTCTACCGAAAATATCAGTCAATCCACAAAGAAATCTCAAACGAGTATACCATTTGGCTTTGCGAGAGTATAAAATGTTCGGTTACATCCGAACTTAGCCCTTCCTTACTTGTTTATTAATATTATTATTGAAACACATTCCACGGATTGGTGAGCGGAGACTTTTTCTACCTAGTGTATAAAGCTTGCTTGTGGATTTGTAATTTCTGCGCGATCAGAGAAAAGCAATTTATAATTAATGCAAAATTATGGCAGAGAACTTAGAACATTTCGAAACAATTTTATCATCAGCATGAAACAAAAACACAGAAACGACCTACATGAAGAAGTGGATGTAAATAGCAGTAAAGAAAAAATTTAATTCTAACGAAATCGTTCTAATTTCTATGACAGTTCCATGATATGAAATAAGATGAACTCAACGCTCCTGCAAAAAATTTTGGCAAAAAAGTTCCGTTGATGTATAAGTTGTCCAATGAAGCTATTCACTTCAAACACGTTTACGATGCATATTTTGATAACCTTCTATCATACAACTTATTGAATATTCGAAAATTAGGAAGACTTTTCCCAAATATTTGCATCGCTTGGATAATATTTTAAACTTTACCAGTTTCTGTTTCAAATATGGAATTAAAAAATCGTTTAGTGCTTGAGCAGGGATCAAACATTTTTATCGATCATGCTCGTCATTGGGCTACACTGTGCCTAGACTATTACCGACGCATTCGCTGTCGCCAAAGCTCGAAAAGCTCACTTCTAAGTTCCAAAATATTGAAGATTGAGGGATTTTAAACAGTAACAGTAGGTTTCAAAAGAACCGCTTTATCATTAGTTATGTAAAGGGTGTTTTTTTAGAGGTATAGAACTTTAAATTGCAATAAAACAACGATGGATTAATTGATTGACATGAAAGAATATCTTGTGGCATTACATTTTAAATATGATTTCTGGCATGCGACCGCCACGGCTAGCTCGGATGTAGTCCAATCTGGACTGACTTTTTCCAACATTTGTGGCCGTATGTCGGCAATAACACGGCGAAAGTTGTCTTCCAAATGGTTAAACGTTTGTGGCTTATGCGCATAGACCAATGACTTTTCATAACCCCACAGAAAGTAGTCTAGCGGTATTAAATCACAAGATCTTGGAGGCCAATTCACAGGTCCAAAACGTGAAATTAGGCGGTCATCAAATTTGTCTTTCAATAAATCGATTTTCATGGTTGTTCAATTCAAGAATGAAAAAGTTAGTAATCATGACTCTATACCGATCACCATTGACTGTAACGTTCTGGCCATCATCGTTTTTGAAGAAGTACGGACCAATGATTCCACCAGCCCATAAAGCGCACCAAACAGTCAGTTTTTCTGGATGTAACGGTGTTTTCTTTGTTGACGTAGCCATTCAACCAGAACTGCGCTTCATCGCATCATATTATAAAAAAACGACGTAGTTTGCGATACGTATTCCGCACAGAACCATTATTTTCGAAATAAAATTGCACTATTTGCAAGCGTTGTTCAGGCGTGAGTCTATTCATGATGAATTGCCAAACCAAACTGAGAATAAATCACTGCTGCTGTTAAATCAGTCGCCATCTTGAACAGTAATGCCAACTTAAAGTTCTATACCTCAAAAAAACACCCGATATATCGATAAAGAAAGGTTTGAATGAGTTGATTCAGTTTTGCTATCGTTATATCTATATATTCCAGTATAATCTGAAAAAATATTTTTTACTGAAAGTCTATGTATGAACTGATTTATACATTATTGATTTTCAAAATCGTACAAAACAAATTTGTTCTACCCAACATCAACAAGAAACAAATTTGATAAAGATGTGATGACAGCATAAATCATTACGTCGTATTTGAGTTATTCTTGGAAAACATTGAAGTAGTAATGGGAAGACAGTTAATAAAATTTATAAAGTATTAGATAAGTTCCTGTAAGGAGGAAACCTGCACCTTTTTATCCCTGAGCCCGATTTTACACTCGGCGGCCCTCTACATACTTGGATAATGATTTGCGTTATTTTTACAACCCTTATGTCGAATATGTCTATCAGTTTGTGAGTTTTATATTTATAAATCTGCTTGAAAATAAGTTCTCGAGTATACCTGAGCAATGTCAAAGGTTAATAAAATTAATGTATAACTCCTAATGGCACTTATCGGTATGAGAGTCTTTATAGCAATCAAACTCAGTTTTCAATGCATTCCGCTCACTACCAACAATAGTAGAAAAAGTACCGTTAGAAAAAAAATAGTTTCTATAGAATTTATACAGTTTATTTTTAGAACACGAACACATTTTTCAGTATTTGATAGATATATAATGTCTTTATAGCAATTAAACAAAGTATATTTTAGTACCTTAATTCATGTACATATGCAAAAATGCGCTTTGTAAAGAAAATCTGTATAAAGGTACTAACTTAAGTGGCGCTAACAGTAAAGTGCCTACATTCGACTGACTCATAGCCACAACAGCTGCAGTCAAGTGTCTGTCATCCGCTCTGTGTTCTGAAAATGCCTCTAGTGAGGATTACGCAGTAAAACTTTAAGTGTGCGTTACCTTTGAGAGACTTCAATTTAAAAGATACACAGCTTAATATAGGAGACTAAAATATATCCAAAGCGTAGGTATCTATCTGAACTTGGTTACGGTATATGATATCAGTTGCATAAGTTTGTAATTTTCCTATGCTTACCTCTGTTAAAAGGGCTCGCTCATATTAATTCGTATGTGTATAAGGAGATTTTCATGCGCACGTTGGCTTAATGACTTTACGTAAACCAACGAAGTTTTCTTGTAATTAAATATGCAGTACCCGAGAAGAGCACATAGAAAGAAATAACTTACATTCGTAGGCACATAAAGGATAATTAAACTTATAGTTGCGAAGAAAACACTTACCTGTAAAGAGAAAAAAATGGTTAATAGTAAAAAAATTTTGTTGAGCTTAATAACATTCATATTTCATTAAACAATAATACTAAAAGCTAGTTTCATTTATATATTCATAAAAGAATATGAGATCAAAATAAATGAATATATTTCTTACTATGTTTTATCCTTCATTTCATTACACATTTTGAAATCGATCACTTTCATAGGGTATTTTTATTGATAATTGGAATATTACAATATATAATTTGAGTTAGTCCAATCGTTAGAAGTGATATCAAGCAATTTTTCAATACTCAAAACTACAGATAAATTACAAAACTATTATTTTTAATTTTTTGAGAGAGCCCATGATCTCATAGTTAGGGCTGGTAACGCTGAAATCAAACGCTATTGAACAAAAAACTGGCAAAACTGTGAGTTGCCACTAATAGCAGTTTATTTTCAATGAAGTGGATTTTGTTGTAAGAGAATACATAATGTACTACTAAAAAAATTAAAAAATATTTTAAATCTAATTTTTTTTGGTTTTTAAAACGATTTTCGAAACATAGATTTACTTTTAACGTTATATTTTGGTTAGCATTTTATGGTCTCTACTCTTGAAAATGTTCTACTTTGTACTCTTTTATTCGATCAAAACTGAAATCAACTGGCTTCATAAGGAAAACTGTATGGAGTTTTTACAGACGGTTTTCATTCGGTTTGTCTTCCGATTAAGTTTGCACTTTTGATACGATTATTTTTCACGTGTAAATAAAGATGCATATCCGACAGATATGATACCTAGATCTTTTTTGCGAAAAAATTTACAAGCGTCTTAGCTACAATAAAATATAAGCGTGTGAGAAAACATCAATGTTTTTTGTTCATTTGTAGTTTTTTCCCAATCGGGATTTAAAATCACGGGATCAGCTCCGTTTAAAAACCACTTAGCTATGGGGCTCCTTTGACCGGTAGTTACCCGTAAGCTAGTGGCAAAATGTATGCGCAGTGAAGTTTTCCTTACAGTCATTTAACAAATAGCTACTGGAAAACAGATATCTTTTAAAAAATCAAACACAGGTGGTGTTTCATTTTAGTGTTAGTGTTTGAAGAGATTTTACAGATGGTTGGAAAATTTATCTTGAACACTTATTCGGGAACCAACCTGGTTTAATCAAATAAATATTTGTAGTTTGTGTTGCAATTTTCTTACATTTTCTTTTTTACCGAGTATAGTTTTCGAGATTTGCTTTAGTTAATGGGAGAACGGAATTAAGGAAAAACTAAAGCTCAAAGTATTATTAAGATATTGGATAATGGGTACTAAAATTCAATACAGAACTCAAGTTTTTTATGTTAAACTTGCAGGGTATAATGATATTTGTATATATAGGGTATTAACCAACAGATCTTGAAATTTTCGAAATCTTCAGCAGCAAAATAGAAATGAAGAATATTCAAAAATGTCAAAATAGTCCTTGCGATATACTACAGTTATCTCTGTACTTTAATGATGACCATATGGGACATATACATAAGTACATATTTATATATATGATAGTCATACTAATATTCTATGTAATAGTTCAAAGGTGCAGTAGTGGGACAAAATTCATATGATAATACCGAAGTTTTGATATAGGCCACGGCGAGTTTTTAGGTTGACAACAGTCACAGTTGTTGTTATCTTTAGTGAAAACATATAATTAAGCTAAAATCTTAATTAGTTTAACCTCAATATGAAATATCATTTATTGTTTTAAGAAAAAAAAAAATTAAGTTATTTAAAAGTATAATAATTACTGTGTCATGTGCTTAACATAGTATACGTACGAGTGTGCTTATAGCCAGAATAGCGCTCAACTAATAAATCATCACTCTATGCATATTTGTGTCACCAAGTAAAATCAGAATATTCGTATTTATGCCAATCAGCATATTTTATCTGCGAAGCCAATAGCTTTTGCAGCAACATGCTAGAAATAATATTATGGCAATAACTTTAAAAACGAGTTGGGTTAGAGTGAAATCATTTAATAAAATACACAATAAAGAAACCACCGCGCAAAGAATGAGGACAAAGGGCTTTGGTTGGTAACTAACTTTTAGAGCCATTGAAATACGTATATACGTATATATGTATGTATGTATATAGAAAATGTGTGATATATTGCAGTATATGTGGGCGTCCATTAGCACAAATAAATAGGAACTGTGGCGTCAAATCCCGTTGGTGGCAAATCTGTAGGCGCCGTAACATTTTCGCAATATTAGAAATACACACAAACATATTTACACTGTGTTACAAGCTTAAAATATAATTTTATTGTTAGTAGTAGCAGATTGGACGTAAAATGTGATTGCTATGATGGAAACTTGGTATGAAAATGTGTTATTTGCGAAATATGTATGTATCAATGTAGACTTTTATGTGTGTGATTTTCTTTTTAAGCTGGTTAAGAAATAACTGTAAATATATATGAAAATAAATTTCTAAATGATTACGACTCATTTATTATTTATTTAGTATAAGCAAGTATAAGCAATACCTTTTTATATGTGGTACAGACAGACAGACTTTAAACAGAGTTGAGGGAAATAAATTGCATGACGTTAAGTCGATTACAAAATTATACTTATTTGTAGTATAAAACTTGATATATACAAAAATAAGAAATTCGATAAATGCAAAAATAAAATGCCATTTACAAGAGATAATACACCGAAGCTTAGAAACTCGCTGACAAAATATTTTTTTTGGAATAAAAAAATTGGAGTGGCTACCTCCACATGACAGCTGACGGTAAATCAATAGAAATTAATTTTTATCTATTATAGTATTTTACTACTTTCTGTATCCCTATTTTAAACATACGAACGTGAATAATTATATTTATTTGATAAGGACTTAAAGAATCTCTAAGGGGAGTACTGCCACAATTGTCACTAACGGGTTCAAGTAATTATTAATTAGTCACAACTAATGCTTCTACCGTCGGTTTCGTGGAATATTCGCGAAAATTGAATTCTTCTCATAGAAAGGAGTCAGCTGATTGCTCTCTTACAACGCAGAGTTACCAGTCTCGATATTTTGTAATATACTCATACCTCGCCATACGGCCGCTCATTATACAGCGTTTCGCTATAATGGCCTTCTTGAATTATGGCACATTTTCGATACGGTCTAAAATGTTTCGCTATAACGGCCAAACATTTTTTTATCGATGTGAGCACGACAGTAAACATATCCAGTGAGAACTCTGTAACCTTATACTTTAAGAATTTATTTTTATCCTTTCATTGACAAAGAATGAGCATCCTCTTAGAAAACGATCCTGACGTCGAACGTAGAGCTATAGTTTCTCGAGGAATTAACACAGCATTAGCAGTTATAAATCTCTTAAAAACGAAATAGACAAGAGGACAAGACAAACAACGTAGGACAATTTTTTTCAGGTCCATCCTTATCAGCAAAAAATTATGATGACTGTATTCTGCTGCTTACCATTTGTTCATCATCTTCAGATTTAAATGATTAAAAAAAATTAATTATGTAATACATACATATTCACTTTTGTTTATAGATTGTTGGATTTTGGGGTCCGATATTTTTTTATGTATAAATATATATACTTGTTATGTATGTATTTTTGATTTAATGGAAATGAAAAGATAAGAATGACTTTTGAATAATAAATCATGTTACATATTTAACAAATTTGAAACCGATCTCATTGAATTTGCATGAATTTGTATTAAAATAATTGATTCCTTATACGGCTTTTCGCTTTACAGCCTAGTTTCGTGGAACGTATCTAGGCCGTTAAGCAAGGTATGAGTCTAATTAAGAAAATTAACTAGAATATATTTGCAATATTCTTAAACTAACTCAAAATCGCAGTCGAATACAAATATTTATACAAGGTGCGTTCCAAAGTAAACAGTAAAAAAGTAACAAAGTAAACTCTAGTGACGTCATCTATATGTCGACTAGTGCGTTAGAATTTGCTATCCTTTATCGACTTCCAGCAAAAATTTCATGAAATTACATCTATTGGAAGTGAAGTTATTGCGTTTTAAGTGTCAGTATGTTTTTGTCATCGGTGCGAAAATGAGCTTCGAACAAAGAGCCAACATTAAATTTTGTTTTAAAATTGATAAAACTTTTACCGAAACGTTTTAATTAATAAAACCAGTTTATGGCGATGATTGCCTATCCCGTAGCAGAGTGCACGAGTGGTTTCAACGTTTTCAAAGTGGTCGTGTGGACATAAATGAGAAATGAATGCCGAAACCCAAAAAATCGCCCCTGGAGAAGTCAAAAGTGAAGACAATGCTGATTTGTTTTTATGATTCCAAGGGTATTGTCCTTAAAGAATTTGTTCCACCGGCCATAACGTTAATGCGGTATTCTACCTTGGAGTTTTGAAGCGTTTGGTGTGCCATATTCGACGTGTTCGGCCCGAATATCACGAAGCTGGAAGTTGGCGTTTGTTGCACGATAATGCGCCGTCTCATCGATCGACGCTTGTGGCCGATTATTTGACCAAAAATCAGATTTTAACAATCAACCACTCCCCGTATTCACCTGATATGACACCGTGCGACTTCTACCTTTTCGGAAAAATGCATTTGCCGATGAAAGGAAAGCGTTATGCAGACGTGGAGGCCATTCAAAAGGCTTGCACCGGCATACTGGCGGCCATACCGGGCAACGAGCTAAAACACTCGACATGCTTTTGGACCGTGCAAAAAGCTGTATTAAAGCAGAAGGAGACTATTTTGAATAAAATTAATTGATTTTGCCGATAAAACCATTTGTTCTGTCTTTTTTTTAAGTCCTGTTTACTTTAGAACGCACCTTGTAAATAACATAGGTAAAAATGAACAATGAAAACAAAAGAGAACAACAGACTTTGGCATTGCGGGCGTAACTTTTGACAAATTTCGTTTGATCACGGTCACTAACTGAAACATAACCCAAAGCACCAGTGGAAAACAATTATGCTTGCTTGGATATTGAGAATATATATTAAATTTAAAAAATATAAATATAAGAATTAATATTAAAATTATAAATTGCGACTAGTTTCTTTCTATTCCTATTGCAGTAAAATGGGAAGTCCTTAAAAGTTTAAGAATGGATAGTTCTCTTTCGTACACTTCCTCGCATAAAAGGATTCAGTTAGTCATAGGACAGTATGATCAAAATAAAGATATCAAAGTGGGAAAGTATCCTCCTCATTTGATCTAGGATAGAACCGAAACCAAACATGGAATTGGCGCTTTTTGGCTAGTTATGCTTTTTTATACCCTGAACAAAATATATTAAGTTTGCCACAAATATTGTATTACCCTGAAGGAAACGTCGGGGACCCTGTAAAATATAGATACAAATGATGAGCTTATTCGACTTTGCCATATCCGTGTGTCAGTTTTTGAGATATCGATCTGACATTTTATTTTACGAAATTTGGCACAGATTATTGCCCAAGGCAACGGTACAATCTTCGAACAAATTTTTCAAAAATAGTTCCATGTTTTCTTAATGGGAAAAAACATCGTAGATGCAAAGCATAAGCTTAATAAGTGTCATGACAAATGTGGCTCAGAATCTCTCTTAAATTTGACTTCTATTTAATAAAGGCCACAACATAAAGGACACAATCTCAGAAAACATCGTGAAAATTCGTGATTTTGTTGGGTGACCATAAAATGAAATTAGGTGAGTTAGTTTTTGTTGTTGAAGCGCCAGAAAACATCCCTTAAATAATTTGGAATGTTTGTTACTCGATGAGAGTCGTCTAAAGAGTCCGAAACCACAAAAGTTTGCCGGCAAGGTTGTGGTCAGTATTATTTGGGATTCACATGAAATTATAATATCACTTCTCTTCTATATGAGCATATATAAGTACAAATATATACATAAATACAGATACATTTAGATACAGATAAGTAAATACTTGTGGTAGCTATATCCATACTTTATTCAGTATATGTATACACAAGTACATCATAGTCTTAATTTATTTCTCAGCTTCAATACTTCGGTAAGTGACATGTTAATTATAAAAATGCACTTTGTGCGGTAAAACCGGTTTCACCACTATAGTAGTGCGAAAAATCACGCAAGCTTCAAATTTTAGCTTTGAGCAAGATATTATTCACAAGTTTTTTTTCAACTAATTTTAGAAGATGTTTTAGTTCAGATTTATAAACATTAAGCGGGGTCTACAGTGTTTTGCCTGATGGCATAATCTCGAATTTGTTTGTGTATAACAATACCCTTTGCCTTTCGAATGCATATAGACACACAAACTATACATTTAAGAAAAAATCAGTTCATAACGGATGATTTATTTTGAAATTGGTGCCAATGATTTGCGAAAGAAGCATTGTTTATTTTTGGCAATAGTGTACATAATTTTTCTTTCAGCTACGAAATATATACGAGTATACATAAGTATATACTTGTAAATATATACTATATACATAGAGTATATGCTTTTTTCAATTTTCACTCTCCTATGCCGTACTTATCATTAGTAGCATCAAAGTACGACAATAATAAAACGAAATCCTAAAAAAGAAAAGCAAAAGTCAAATATTTTACCAGAAGCAGCAACAGAAAAGTTCAAGGCAAATAAAAAGTTTAGCACATACCCGTATATAGTTATATGGTATATATATACATATGTACATATATATCTGCGAAGTTGTATGGGTGTGAGTGCCACGTCAAGGAAAACTATGATAAATAAGCGACACACAAAGAAATTATGCAAATAAATCGAAAACAACATTAGCATTAACGTAAGCACTGCAGCCTCGATAGGGCAATGATATTTTTATTACTTTGTCTCTTTTTTTCCATCTGCCTCGTCTTTTGTCGTCACATTGAAAATTTGTACGAAATGAGAAATTCTATTATCAATCAGAGCAACCCGCAGAGATGCAGTAAAATCCCAAGTAATGACATTATTGTGTTGCTATGTGTATATATGTATGTATAGGTATATACATATGTATGTATTTAAGTCAGGCTTTTATTTCGGTCACAAAAACTGAAAACGAAAAGAGCCTACTGCTTGTAGGAACAGCTGAGTGATGTATTGACTTTAAGATGGGTGACAGAATATGTTTCAGGGAGCAAATAAACAGTTTAAAAGTTCTTTAGTTATGTTTATAAATCTACTTAATTTTCTTAACTTAGACTTTATTGATTTTTTGCCATGTGCTTGGATGCATTAATTTTGTTATTCATCTCTTAGTAGGAGAGCTTTTATGACTAGGAATTAGAGTAATCATTTGATAATCACTTTCATCAATTTAATTATGAAAATCGATGCGTCGATGCTTTACGTTTCCTATATGTACACAATTTTGTTTTATTTCACGTCTGATGAGGGTTTTCTAATCAATGGTCATCCCAAAACAAAAGATAGATTTAGATAGACAGCGTAGATTTTCAATCAGTACAAATGTTATTATGTCGGGAAGCTTAGAAATTCCAAAAAAATTTGTTTTCCCTCAAAAACCCACTTAAGGGGTTACATGGGTTTCACGGTTTCAAAAAACCAAAAGATTTTTTATTGTATTATTTAATTCTATAAAACCTCTGGAATATTGTCCTAAGTTCTCAAGTTGATACCAGTATATGTTTTCGAGATACAGCTTTGAAAAGTTGCGCGCTCGAGGTCGGCTATATGGTTACTTAAAACTTTAAACGCGTTTTTTTCGAAACTGTGTTTTCAAAGTCGGTTGTCAAGATTTCTCGTGAACTACTCAACCGATCTTGATTAAATTTTATAGAGGTGTTTGAGATAAAATTTACTCGTACTTGGACGAAGGATTAATTTTTTCAATTACAATTATTTAAAAAAAAAATGTCGAGCAAATTTGACCGAAATTTTTATTTTGTTGGAAAAAGGTCTGCAAAAATTCCAATTTAAACTTTCTTTTCCTTCGCTTAAGCACCAGTCTATGGTCTTAACTAAAACTAAAATATATATATTTTTTTGATCCTGCCAGGAGGTATGCTGACAACGCCGACGCACCTTTTTTTCGAGGGGTCACCGGAAATGACTTACAATGGCGGAGTTTTAATTTCTTTTTTTTTGAAAATCTCAGAAATTTTTCTTTAAATGTGTATATTTAAGACACAAAAAAGTTTGAATTAAATAAATAATTTTTTATATAAAAAAAAAATTATTGAAAATGAGATCTTTTTGTATCCTTAAGCTAACGATCTTTTTGAAATTTCTGCACAATAGTCCATAGAGTCCTTAAGTTTTTAAAAGCAATACCAAATAAATTTATATATTTATTTTTGATAGTGATTTATCGTTCAAACCATTCACAGTGGTAAAACTGGTAAAAAATCTGTAAAACAAAATTTGATACCATTGAAGAAAACGGCTATATCACTTTAACTATGATTTTGCTTTCATTTGTACAATTTTTGACAAGAGAAAAAGGGCGAACAGAGAAATAGCAAATATTTATTTAAATACACATAACTTTAAAAGTTTTGAGTACAGGAATTCTCAACTTAAATGTTTTTAAATATTAAATTCAAAAGTTATTTTTAGTATACCCATAGCAGGGATTGTTTATATACTAAAATAATGGTTTGAAATTTTAAATTTCAGTAAAAAATAGGTAACTTCAAATGAAATTCACAAAATTTGTAAGATGAACAAAAAACTAAAAGTAAATAATCAGTGCTATACATCTAAGCCCTAACAAAATTAGCACCCACATTGTGAATTTGATTCTTTATTGAGAAAAGTGAAGTCAAGTGTTTCAAAACGCAGGAAGCCAAACAATTTTAAAAAGGCTTAACCAAATCGAATGCTTTCTGAAATTAAATTTGAAAATAAATAAAGAGAGAACTGCAAATTGGAATGTCACGCAGGAAACTTGATTACAAGAAGCCACACATAAGACACCTTGTACCTTGGAATAACTTTCGAACATACAAGGTACAATTCAAAAGTTCCAGGACTTTTTAAACAACGCGGCTTCTAGTGGCGCCATCTGTCTGAAATTGTTATCCCTCAATTGTGTATTCTTCAGTGTTATCGTATAAAATTTATATAACAGCTGACTTGTATAACAGCTGAGATATCGCGCTACATGTGACATTACATTTGTAGTGTCGGTCGGTCAACAACTCCCCGTATTCACCTGATATGGCACCCTGCGATTTTTATTTGTTCGGAAAACTACATTTGGTCATGAAAGGAAACCGCTATGCTGACGTTGATGCCATCCAAAAGGCGACGACCGCCATCCTCAACGCTATACCGACAAATGACCTAAAAAAGTCATTCTATAACCTTCTTGAACGTGCAAAACGTTGTATTTAGGCGGAAGGAGACTATTTTGAAGGCGACCAATAAATTTTTCAAAAAAAAACGAATAATATTCGTTTTTTAATAAAAGTCCTGAAACTTTTGAATTGCACCTTGTACATATGTGCGTTTATCATGCATTTCCTGTATGCAGTTATTTTTAATTCATGTTTTTAGAATTATATGTAAATACTATGTGTGTATTTAAATATGCGCAAACATGTGCAGCCGCCTGAGAAGAGAAACTAATTGGAATTTAGCAGCGACAACTCTCGTATTACTAAGAGCCAGTTCATACACAGATTCTTTTGTAACCAAACAGGTTTATTGTGGTATTGCAAGAGTGGTCGGTTTTAAATGAATATATACCATTCGTTCAGAAATTTGAATTCTGTTATCTATTTTTTGTATGTGATATGCAAATATGTTTGCATAGAATAATAGAAATATTTTGAAAAATTGTAAATAAGGAGAAAATTAAGATACTCAAAATTCAATTTAAATTTTTAATAACATACCGCATAACTGCAGGGAGTTTAGTTCAAATATCATTTTATTTAAAACAAGAATTGTAACTAATTCAAGAATATTTTATAATAAACAGAAAAAAATATGAAATAAAAAAAGTATGGGTTTTTAATGCTTAAAGATTAGGAAATTCCTTTTACAAATTTGGCCTTGAAAATATTAGTAGCGGGCATTCAATACATTCTGGTGGATTAGAGAATTCCCGACTTGAGTATTTCTTTGAAACTATTAACCGGGTATTATTCATATTGTTCTACCACATCCATTGTAATTCCTTGCAAGCAAAATGTGAGACCACCGCCCAACATACAACTTAAATATGGCACACACTCTAAGTGTCACGTAGCCGAACAAACATTTGCGAAAATTTTATGAAAAGGAATGACAGAAAAACTCGATTTGAGTTGCTGGACTCTTTTTGCTCGTGTGAATGCACAGTGCGACTCCAAAAGAGAATTTGCCGATAATTAGGGTCAAAAGAATCCCCATGTAAACGCAGTATAACCAAACAGACGTAAAATACATTTTAAGCATTTAAACATACACAGGCATACGCATATCGTTATATATTGCAAAGTGTTATAGAAATAAACAGAGGGTTTGATTTTTCATAACTTACATATAGCACATATAAGCCTATGTATGTGAGCACACAATTTATCAAGTTAGGGCTTACTCTACAAATTTAAAAACAAAAAGTAAGGAAGGGCTAAGTTCGGATGTAACCGAACATTTTATACTCTGTCAAAGTCAAATGGTATATTCGTTTTAGAAAAAATATTAATACTCACTGACCGACATATTCGGCATAAAACTGGTTAGAATAACGAAAAGCATTATAGTATTATATGGAAGTTGAGGTTAGTATTAACCCGATTTTATAAATTTTTGCTAATACCACATACTACTAACATGCCACAGACTAATAAAATGCTCCCACTGTTTTATTAAGGTAAATCACATACCATCACTAATCATGTGAAGTAAAGTCAGACGAATGTTCGAAAATCCTGATATTAGTTACGCAGGAGCTAGGTAAAATTTTCACCCGATTTGATCCATTTTAGGCACACAGATAGCAGGTTGTGAGTAAAACTCGCTCTCTCATTTTCATTGAGATAACTTACATATTGGCCGATATATGCTAGACAAAGTCACCCGGAAGTTCAAAAATCTTTATAATAGGTATATGAGGGCTTTAGGAAGTATTGATCTGATTCAACCCATTTTTGACAAAAAAAACATACTATTATCGAGAGTTTCATTTATTTATTTTATTATATGAATTTCCATTATATATATACACATTGACCGATATTTTTGGCACTGGGGTCCACATATACAGCACCGATATAATCATTGTTGCTTGATTTGCATACTGGAAAGTGAAAAAATCAGATGAAATTTAAAATGGTGTTATATGGGAAATAGGCGTGGTTGTAATCCGATTTCGCCCATTTTTGCACTATAACATAAGAAATGAAAAGAATGTTATATATTGAATTTGAATGTCTCTGGCGTGTTTAGTTCTTGATTTATCGCGCTTTTTGTACCGTTATACGGGGAGTGGGCGGGATTGTCACCCGATTTCACACTGTAGGTAGAGGTGCTAAAAACATTTTCTTCCAGTGAATTTTGTTATTATAGCTTTAGCGGTTTAGGAGATATGCACATTAAACCTATTATAGGGCGGGACAACGCCCACTTTTAAAAAAAATTTTAACTGCAGATGACCCTCCCTAATGTGATCCTGTGTACCAAATAACAGTCTTGTATCTTATTGTGGAGCTTAGGTTTGGCAATTTTTTTGTTTTTGATTAATGGCGTTTTGTGGGCGTGGCAGTGGTCCGATTACGCCCATCTGCAATACCAACCGTCTTAAGGTACCACGAAACATGTGCACCAAGTTTCATAAAGATATCTCAATTTTTACTCAAGTTACAGCTTGCACAGGCGGACCGACGGACAGTCACCCGGATTTCAACTCGTCTCTTCATCCTGGTCATTTATATTTATATATATAACACTATATTTAACTTGATTATTTTTGGGTGATACAAACAAACGTTAGGTAAACAAAAAATAATAATTCTTTAAATAAACTAATAGAAATATTGATCGAAAAATACTTGAATCTTCAGTGTTATAGGAATGGCCTCACATATCAAATTTGGTTGAAATTAGTTCAACAGTTTCTGAGATATAGGATTTCATCAAAAGGTTGGCGATGCTACACCTAATTTCCAATTTTTACACCTCCTACTATGAAGCTCGTATTTCAACATAACCGTTATATTGGGCGTGGGCGTGGTTATTATCTGAATTTTTCACAGCGTATCAAAAAGTGCTAAAAACACTTCTTCCCAGTAAATTTGGTTGAGTTAGCTTCAGCGTTTTGGGTGATATGTAGATTAAACCATTTAAGGGGCGTGGCTACACCTACTTACAAAAAAAAATTCAGCCAATAGGTGTCTTTTGTTATCTTAATCTAATGCTTGGTTATGACACAGGTTTTCTTTTAATGGCGTTTTGTAAGCGCGGCAGTCGTCCGATTACGCATATCTGCAATACCGACCTCTTTGGGGCCAAGGAGCATGTGTACCAAGCTTCATCAAGATATCTCAATTGATACTCAAGTTATCGCTTGCACAGAAAATCGAATATCGCGGCAGTCGTCCGATTACGCATATCTACAATACCGACCTCTTTGGGGCCAAGGAGAATGTGTACCAAGCTTCATCAAGATATCTCAATTGATACTCAAGTTATCGCTTGCACAGAAAAAATTACAATTATAACAAGTAAGGAAGGGCTAAGTTCGGATGTAACCGAACATTTTCTACTCTCGCAAAGTCAAATGGTATACTCGTTTTAGATTTCTTTGTGAATCTTGCCGCCTTGTTCTATGTTGACCGATATTTTTGATAAAAAAGTCAGCTATAGACACTGGGGTCCACATATTGAGTACCTAGGGGCTTGAACAGTTTTGATTTGATTTTGACAGTTTTTGGCCACAAAGTAGCATACTTTAAACGTATTATTCACGCAAAGTTTTACGCCGATATAATCATTGTTGCTTGATTTGCATACTGGAAAGTGAAAACATCAGATGGAATTTAAAATGCTGTTATGCGCACCATAGCATAGAAATATGATAAGAATATTATGTACTGAATTTGGTTGAAATCGGTTAAGCAGATCCCAAGATATCTGTTTTCACCTAAATGTGGGCGGTGCCACGCCCATTGTCTAATTTCGAACGCGGCTCCTACAAAGTCAGCTCATACGATCCCTGTGTTAAAATTTAATGACTGTTTAGTGCTTGACTTATCGCGCTTTTAGTAGTTTTTAACATTACCGTTATATGGGGAGTGGGCGGAGTTGTCACGCGATTTCACACCGTAGATAGAGGTGCTAAAAACATTTGTTCTCAGTGAATTTTGTTATTATAGCTTTAGTAGTTTAGGAGATATGCTCATTAAACCTACTAGGGACGGAAGCACGCCCACTTTTGAAAAAAAAATTTAACAGCAGATGCCCCTCCCTAATGCGATCCTGTGTGCCAAACCAGCCTTGTATCTTATTGTGGAGCTTAGTTATGAAAATTTATTTGTTTTTGATTAATGGCGTTTTGTGGGCGCAAGAAAAATGTGTACCAAGTTTCATAAAGATATCTTAATTTTTACTCTAGTTACAGCTTGCACAGACGAACGGACGGAAGGACAGTCAGCCACCCGGATTTCAACTCGTCTCTTCATCCTGATCATTTATATATATATAACCCTATATCTAACTCAATTAGTTTAAGGTGATACAAACAACCGTTAGGTGAACATAACTATTATACTCTGTAGCAACATGTTGCAAGAGCATAAAAACATACATTCATACATACAAGAAGCTAATAAAAGCGTTAAAAAATAGCGTAGCACATGGCAACCATATAGCTATAACAGTAAATTTAATTAAAATCAAAATTTATTATACTTAAATTTTATTGAATATTTTGCACTTAGTAGAAGAGATTTCGAAAAATTGACTATCGACCCTAATGTTTTCATATGTTCTAATCAGTTTAAATTGCAAAAACTATAAAAAATAAAAATAATTATATACATACATATGTATGGAAAGTGTGAAAATAAACAAAAGCATTTTACGTCGCAATAATTCTTTGGATTGAATTTTGCGCGGGCGAATTCGGTAGCTCACACATTCCTCTAACTTAATATACAAAATGTGCATCGCATAGGTACGTTATATACATATTTATATATGTATACATATAAATAGATTTATGTCAATGTATATAGAATTGTAGAAATACATAAATACAAGTACATGCATATATATTTTGTGTACAGCCTTGCACTTGAATTTTTAAAACGCAAAAATAGTCTGTGCACAAAACTGCAATCAATATGAAAATGCAAACTGTTAACTGTTTTATAGTTAGTTATGTATTATTGAAAATAATGTATAATTATTTGTTATTTTTTTATTGTTTTTCTATTGAATTGTGTTTTGTAGCCTGCTTGTCTAATCTTATATACTTCAAGAACCGGCTCACAATTTTATTTCCTTTTTCATTGTATGGGTCATAAACATATGTATACAAATACATATGTTGTTATCGTAAAAAAAAATATTTATAAGCCTAAAACACTAGTTTTATATTTTTATACTCTTGCAACATGTTGGTACAGAGTTAGTACAATAGTTTTGTTCACCTAACGGTTGTTTGTATCACCCAAAAAAAATCGAGTTAAATATAGGGTTATGTATATGCAAATGATCAGGATGAAAAGACGAGTGGAACCGGATGTCTGCCTGTCCGTCCGTCTGTTCGCGCAAGCTGTAGCTTATACATGAGTTCCTTGGCAAGAAAGGTTTACACAAATAGTGCTTTGGGTGTGTCATCTTGAATCTAAAAATTGTCAAAATCGGATCATAACTGTTCAAGCCCTCACATACCGAATAAATGGAATGAAAAGTCGTATGACTGCCTTTTTGCCGGTAAATATGTGAGACATATTATTGAAATTCGGGGGAAATGTTTCATTGATTCATTAATACCATATTATATTACCTTAGCTCTCACATACCTAATATACAGATTTACGAACATTTAGTTGGCTTTATACCACTTATATCGGCCAGTGTGGTGTTTCTGTTTTAATGAAATTTGGAGAGCGTGTTTTTCTAATAAAAGTGTATCTTTATGCTTGAAATAGATAAAATCGGGCGAAAACTTGCCTTAGTCCCCATATAACTGATATTCACGATTTTGAAACATCCGGCTGACTTTACTCTATATATTTGTATACGTATTTATGAAATTGCTTGAAAATAAGTTCTCAGGTAACCTGAGTATATATTTCTCTGCCCACAATGATTTTAGCATAATTTTAGCTGACGGGAAGTAAAATATAGTAATAAAACTAAGTGAGTCTATGACCTTCATAGTAAGTTAATACGATACCAAGTTTCATTGAACAATCAAGTTGAATCTTTTCGCTACATTTCTTAATATAAAGTTTTGCCCCCATCTGAAGGGTTTTCCCCGGCTTTAATCATTGAAAGTTGCAAAGGTATAAAATGTTCGGTTATGCCCGAACTTATCCCTTCCTTACTTGTTGTTTTTATATTAGAAAGCAAGTATTTCTACTAAGTTGTATTCGTATTGTAATGTAAAAGTGCAAACGCAATTTAACTGTACAAAGTCAAAAGCAATAATGTTTTATAACGGTGTTTTGTGCATTAAAAATTCTATATATTTTTTACAATCAATTACTAGTTCAGATCTACTATAAGGACAAAATAGAAATTATTGACTGATTCAATTCTGTAAATTCCTAAGTTATTAAAAGCGGTAAGTGCACTGAGATGATTCTTACCATGTTCGAGGCTCTGAATGAAATGATTACTTCATACATAATAAATATTTAATTATAATCCATATTCCTATTTATTGTGCGAAGATACCATGTCTATTTTGCGTTTATATTAAAAATATCTCATAACTAAGTGCAGGTGGAAAAGTTATAAAAGCAAATAGATTTATGAATTCTATCAGAGTGAAAAATTTTAATGCCAACACCTCGCTGACCTGTCAGAATCATAACTGCTAGCAGTTGATAAAATTTAAAAATCGTTTAGAATGCTTTTCAATTTATTTTCAGTGCATACATGTACAAGGTCCGGCACTCGAAGTGTAACCAACTTCCGACCGCCCGCGCAGCTGACGCACGGGCATCAGCTGTTTGTAAGTTAGCTAAATGACAACTTAGAATATTGTTTACAAGCACACAAAAGCATATTGCCGAGAGTGAACGCAAAAAAAAAATAAATCTGTAATGGACTTCAAACGTAATAGTGTGATTACATTATATATAGCTAGAAAATCACAATCAGCGAATGTTCGAGAGCTCAAACACCTAAAAGTGAATAAAGTTTTCGTTTATCGCACCATAACTCGATATAATAATACCTCTAGCATCGCAAAACGCCATGGTGGTGGTCATCAAAAGACTGCAACGTCATGTGAGATGGATAAAAAAGTGAAGGAGCGACTTGAGCGAAATCCCCCACGAAGTGCCTATCAAATGGCCAAAGAACTGAAAATATCTGACCGTAGCATCCGCCGCATACTAAACAAGTAAGGAAGGGCTAAGTTCGGATGTAACCGAACATTTTATACTCTCGCAAAGTCAAATGGTATACTCGTTTGAGATTTCTTTGTGGATTGAATGATATTTTCGGTAGAAGGTCAACTATAGGCACTGGGGTCCACATATTTAGTACTTAGGGGCTTGAACAGTTTTAGTTCGATTTAGACAATTTTTGGTCACAAGGTGGCATATTTTAAACGTATTATTCTCGCAAAGTTTTACCCCGATATAATCATTGTTGCTTGATATGCATAGTGGAAAGTGAAAGAATCAGATAGAATTGAAAATGTGTTATATGGGAAATAGGCGTGGTTGTAGTCCGATTTTCGCACTATAACATAGAAATATTAAAAGAACGTTATGCACTGAATTTGGTTAAAATCGGTTAGGCAGATCCCAAGATATGGGTTTTCACCTAAAAGTGGGCGGTGCCACGCCCACTGACTAATTTTGAACGCGGTTCCTATAAAGTCATCTCATACCATCTCAGAGATAAAATTTAATGGGGAGTGGGCGGGCTTGTCACCCGATTTCACCCATTTTCACACCGTCAATAGAGGTTCTTAAAACATTTTCTTCCAGTGAATTTTGTTATTATAGCATTAGCGGTTTTGGAGATATACACATTAAACCTATTAGGGGCGGGACCACGCCCACTTTAAAAAAAGTTTTACTGCAGATGCCCCTCCCTAATGTGATCCTATGTACCAAATAACAGTCTTGTATCTTATTGCGGAGCTTAGTTATGGCAATTTGTTTGTTTTTGATTAATGGCGTTTTGTGGGCGTGGCAGTGGTACGATTACGCCCATCTGCAATACCAACCGTCTCCCGGTACCAAGAAACATGTCTACAAAGTTTCATAAAGATATCTCAATTTTTACTCAAGTTAGAGCTTGCACGGACAGACGGACGGACGGACATACAGTCACCCGGATTTCAACTTGTCTCTTCATCCTGATTATTTATATATATATATATATATATAGTTATAAACAATTCTTCAATTCTCAAAACGATTGGATTTACTTGACTGAACGTTCAAACAAGAATTTTAGTCATCGATTGGCCACCAGGAGGCAGCACCCGCCACTGGTAATGGATTGGGCCGCTGTAACCGCAGATGAGCGCTCTAATCGTTTTCATCGAGCGTGGTAGACCATGGACGTTCCAACAAGACTCGGCACCATCCCATAAAGCTCGAGTGAACTAAGAATGGCTGAAAAACAACGTTCCGAACTTCATAACGTCCACACAATGGCTCTCGAATTCATCATATGATAATCCGATGAATTGTTTCCGAATTTTGTGTTATTTTCACACATTTTGTACTTTGAACTGATTAAAAGTTATATTCCAAACTGAATGTATGGCCATTTTAATTGTTTACACTTCGAGTGCCGGACCCTGTAATATAAATATATGTAAAATTAATAAGAAAAGTTGAGCTAAGTTTAGATGTAACCGAACATTTCATACTCTTACAACTTTCTAGGACAAAATCCGGGGAAATACGTTTAGGCGTTGGCAAAATTTCATATTCAATAAAGAATGTGGCGAGAGAATTCAACATTTACTATTCGACGAAATCGTGAATGAATTATGATCAAGTTTGATATTTTATTAAGTTATATTATAGGTCACCGAATCAGTTAGTTTTACAACTAGATTTTATTTCCAGTCAGGAAAAATTATATTAAAATCATTCTTAAATTAGATTATCTGACATAAATTTAACCGAAGAGGCTAAATTTAATATATAAAGTTAATGATATTAGGATATGAGATTAAGGCCAAGGTCTAGACCACCGCCCTCTGTTTAAATTTAAAATCGGCTCCTACAAAGCCTTCTCATATCATCTCAGGTGTAAAATTTTATGTTTCTGGTGCATTTAATTATAGATTTTTCGCACTTTTTTTTAATGAAACCATTATATGGGGAGTGGTTACCATCCGCTTTTACCTATTTTTATGCTGGCCCAAGAACTGTCGAAATCATTTGTCCTGTGCAAATTTGGGTGATATATCTTGAATGGTTGGGGGGATATATACATACAACCTATAAGGGGACGGGGCCACGCCCACTTTTCTACAATTTTCCAATCACAAATGCAAATAGTTGTTACGATTCGTTGTACCAAATTACAGTTTTGTATCTAAATTTGCGGCTTAGTTATGGCCATTTATGTGTTTTCGGTTAATGGCGTTTTGTGGGCGTGGCGTGTTCCACGTACACGTGTACAACTTTTTATTAGGATATCTCAATTTTTGCAAATTTTTAGGGGATACAAACAACCGTTGGGTAAACAAAACTATTATACTCTGTAGGAACATGTTGCAAGATTAAAAATCTTATATGTATGTACAAAGGTATGTTTAAGGTTGTGCTGGTAGAATCTAGTGTCTTTGAGATATGCCTAAACTGGATAAAATCGAAAGAAAACTTGCCTGAGCCCTTGTATAGCTGATATCCATGATTTTGAAACCTCGGCTGATATATTAAATTTAGCCTCTCCGGTTAATTTTATATCGCATATATTTTATACGATGATGATCTAAGCAAATATGATTGCAATCTCTTCATGATTTCTTCAAACAATGATTTTACTAAATTCTTTAATTGAAGGTATTTAGCCGGCTTTGATCCATGCAAGCTGCAAGAGTATAAAATGTTCGGTTACACCCGCACTTAGCGCTTGCTTACTTGTTATACCCTGAACAGGGTATATTAAGTTTGCCACGAAGTTTGTAACACCCAGAAGGAAACGTCGGAGACCCTATAAAATAAATATATATATAAATGATCAGCATGATGAGCTGAGTTGATTTAGCTATGTCCGTCCATCCGTCCGTCTGTATATATGCAAACTAGTCCCACAGTTTTTAAGCTACCAATCTGAAATTTTGCACCTGCCCTTTTCTCCCTGAGAAGCTGCTCATTTGTCGGAAAAGCTATACTATAGCATATAGCTGCCATACAAACTGAATAATCGGAAGCAAGTCCTTGTATTGGAAACTATTTTTATTTGACGTAATATCTTCACGAAATTTGGCATGAGTTATTTTCTAAGGTAACAATGTAATTCACGAAGAAATTGTTTTGATCGGATGACTATAGCATATAGCTGCCATACAAACTGAACTATCGCAATCAAGTGATTGTATGAAAAACTCTTTCATTTGACGAGGTATCTTTACGAAATTAGGCATGAGTTATTGTTTGAGGCAACAACGCAATCTCCGAAAAATTTGAACAGATCCGATTACTATAACATATAGCTGCCATATTAACTGAACGATCGGAGTAATGTCCTTGTATGGAAAACTCTTTCATTTGACGAGGTATCTTCACGAAATTTGGCACAGAATTTTATTTAAAGCAATAGTGCAAGCTCCGAAGAAATTGTACAGATCAGATGACTATAACATATTGCTGCTATATTAACTGAACGATCGGAGTAAAGTGCTTGCATGAAAAACTTTTTCATTTGTCGAGGTATCTTGAGGAAATTTGGCATGAGATCGGATCGCTATGTCATGTAGCTATCATATAAACTGAACGATCGGAGTAAAGTGCCTGCATGGAAAACAATTTTATTTTTATTGCCGATTCACGAAATTAGATCTGAATCAAGTTATTGTAAGGAACCTTTGTATCTCTGAAGGGTATTATAGCTTCGGTGCAACCGAAGTTACCGTTTTTTCTTGTTTTTATTTGTTTTTTATTGTATGTGTGAGGCAACGTTTGTAAATTCAATACAGTAATATTTGATAATAAAAGTAAACTAAATGCATGTATTAAAACTTGATTGGGCATCGTTAACCAGAATATAGGGTTTCACCTAAAGGTGGGCGGTGCTACACCTACTGTCTAATTTTGAATGCGGTTCCTATAAAGTCATCTCATACCATCCCAGAGATAAAATTTAATGTCTCTGGCGTGTTTAGTGCTTGATTTGTCGGGCTTTTAGTAGTTTTTAACAGTACCGTTACAGGGGGGTGGGCGAGGTTGTCACCCGATGTGCACACTTTCGATAGAAGTGCTAAAAACATTTGCTCTTAGTGAATTTTAGTTATTATAGCTTTAGTCTTGCACAGATAGACGGGCGGACGGATAGACCGTCACCCGGTTTTCAACTCGTCTCTTCATCCTGATCATTTATATATATATAATCCTATATCTAACTCGATTAGTTTTAGGTTATACAAACAACC
Source organism: Bactrocera oleae (assembly GCF_042242935.1). Classification (NCBI taxonomy): domain Eukaryota; kingdom Metazoa; phylum Arthropoda; class Insecta; order Diptera; family Tephritidae; genus Bactrocera; species Bactrocera oleae. The sequence continues at coordinate 29,583,315 of NC_091537.1, read as the reverse complement.
GTTAGGTGAACAAAACTATTATACTCTGTAGCAACAGGTTGCGAGAGTATAACAATAGTAGATTAAATGAAATTAACACTATATTAGAAGCCGGCAAGGGGCCTTTGGTGAACGATTTTGAATGTCTGTCAATGAAAAATTAGCCGAAGCGAAGAAATAAATTTGTCTGAGAGAAGATACCAAATATTTATGTAAATCATTTTGCAATTTTGTAGGATTTCCAAATTTCTGCATTTATATGATATCCTAAATAAATTAAATCGATTTTATTATTTGTAAAGAGTACTTGAATCAATTTCTTATTTTCTTGCTGTAACTGTAAAAATATTTACAAACAAATTTTATTTTTGTTGTATCAAAGTTATTGAAAATATAGCAAAAGACGAAAACTAGAAATAAAAACAATCGGAACTTTCTAACACCTTTTGAACGTGCCTCGCTGAATTTTCGATTTACAGCTAGGGAAGACAAGCTTCGAATGGTGGAACAATATATTTGATATAAACCATTATATAGATAAAAACCAATGTATCTAAACCATGTTTAATACCACTGAAAATTTATACTTACACCCAGATAATGAGCAAATGTCTTCTCTTCAGTCAATACCCTTTCCTGCAGGGTGTGCAAACTATGTCCTCCGCAAGCAAATGCCACCAATACAAGAGGTGTCCCAGACACAAACTCATACAAAATTGTAGGCATCAAGCCTTATAAATGGCTGTGTAGCTATGTAACTGCTCGAATAAAAATAGGTAAAGCGTTTCATTTATCTAGATTGCGGTAAAGCACGCAAATACTTGTGACTGACGGAAACAAATAAACCAAAACGTGTGTATGTATGTAGGCATGTATGAGCAACAAGTAAGTACAAACAACGCAGAATATATTGAATTCTTTCTAAATCTTCTAAAGCACTTCATTTGTATTTCACATTTTGCTGATAACCTGGGAGTGCACAAACGAACATATAAACACATACTTAATTCTAATTATTAATCAGCCGTTAAGTTGAGGCGCCAAAAAGTCTTTGTCGCAAATCCCCAAACATAAAATTTATTGCCTAATTGTTATCATTGTTGATTTGGCAGTCAGTCCAGCTGGAAGCCAAATGGCAATAGCACCATTCTGCAGAAAACACATTTATTCAAAATAATTCTTCAAATCAGCAACGTCTGTTTAGTAAGCCTTTGTCATGCGATTTATTGAGCAATTAAGTTGAGTGAAAATAATTAGCAAAATGACAAATCAATAAATAAGAATTAATCAAATCAATTTCCCTTACACAATTTAACGGCGAAACAGATTGATTGGCTGGTTTAGAGTAATTAACTGTATGTGGACCACTATAATTTTTAAATAAAGTTCGGAAGATAAGAATTATTTTAGAGTAAATATCTAAAAAAAAAAATGTATAAAAACATCTGTACCAAATAATTTTTTTTTATTGCTTTTCTTATATCAAAATAGTCACAGAGCTATGTTGCTGGGTTAAAACATTCGGCAGGTTAAAATCTGGGTCAACAGCGGACGGGAAATTTGCGTTTGGATTCAATAGGTTATATAATTATGCTTATACATATAATAACTTTAGTTCATAAAATGTATTAGTTCTCAGGTATGACTCATAATAATGTCTAATCGTTTCAAGAATATTTTTGCTGAAATGTTCAAATAAGTCATTATTTAAAATTCAATTTAAATTGCCCAGATAACAATAACTTTTCAATTTCTTTCTTAGTATACAAATACATATGTTTAAATGGAAGCTAATTTTATTACTTATAAATTTCTGTATTAATTCATAATTTCATAAGTAGTTATGAGTTATAGAAAGTTTTAGAACGTACCACAAAATGTATACAAGGAAGTGGAAAATATATTTATTAATAATAATAAGCCATGTTTCGAACTGCAATTTTAGAAAATAAGCCTAATAAAATGTAGCTAGCATAAAATTATTCTGTAGTGACTATACAATAAAAAGACGGTCGAATCAACACTATCTATGTTCTGAAATCACGTGATAGTTCTATTTTGAAAAACAAATTCCTACGGTACGAAACACGTTTTAGCCTAAAAACTCTAAGAATGTACCATTCGAATGTGGAGGAACAATTCGTAGACAGATGGTTCAGAAAAAAGCTTATAGCTATGGAGATAAAGTTGCATAAATAGGAAGTTTCCCAAATACAGAAATCAAACTACGAAAGAAACTTGAAGCAATGATTCATTGACATAAGTATCAAATTGCTGAAGACGAAATTTCACTCAAATGGGACATGATATGGGATAACGATTCGAAGCACACAAGCAAAATAGAAATTTTACATTAAGTATTGGAACAAAAATATCTTTTATGTTAGCAATCTTAGAATTTTCTCTTAATATGTACAACCATTTTACTGTATGAAGTATATTTTTACCCGATTTACTTTATTTAGTGACCATGTGTATAAATTTAATTTAAATTTGTGTATATTCAAACCTTCATTAACGGTTCCTAAATCGAAAGTTGAAACAATTACGTTTTGATGCAAATGTGTATGTAAATAAGAAAATTAAGCTTAATTAACTTTCATCTGAAATATATACAATATGTGTTCCAAAGTAAACAGGACTTTTAAAAAAAAGACAGAACAAATGGTTTTATCGGCAAAAACAATTAATTTTATTCAAAATAGTCTCCTTCTACTTTAATACAGCTTTTTGCACGGTCCAAAAGCATGTCGAACGAGTGTTTTAAAAAATTTCGAAAACATATAATTTTTTTATTTTATAATAAAAGAGTGTATATATTTTTTTAAATTTTCTGATTTTTTTTTTTTAATGATAAAAAAAAGCATGACATCGTTGAATGTCGAACCACCCCTGTCACACGATTTCGTCCCAGCCAATGTGTCAAGGACAGGTTAAACTTTAAAATATGAAAAATTAATTTTAAAAATTTTACATTAGAATACCCCATAAATACAACAAATACCAATCATATATTATGTAAATATATATCATATTTTTTGTGATAGACTAAAATGTATATGCATATGTACATACATACATATGTACCATATATGTATGTACACATAATAATTGATGTACTTTTTTTGCAGGCCAACAGTCCTTTAGTCCAAATTTGACAGACCTTTGCCGGAAAACCATAAATACGCGCTCGTTTCTATCATGCAGACCTAACTGTCGTGAGAAACTCTATAAATTAAACCCGTATCTAATTCTATGACCCCTACTGTAAGTAAGCAAGTCGTTAGATAGTCTCTAAATAAAATCAAAAAAGGTCAAACAAGCAAGTGACTTAAGCAAAGTCATGAAAATAATGATGTGTTGAATTCAAATTATCAAATTACAGTACCTAAGAAAGTAGCTTGCGAAATGTAACGTCTTTAAAATGCAAACATGCAATTTCACACAGGTAGTTACATACAATGGATGTAGGTATGTATATATTTTATTTTTATTTCTTTATTTTATATACATACATATGTAAGCAGTTGTACCCTGCTGCGAAGGAAGGAAGGAAGAGCTCTAAAGGTCAAATAACAAACTTTGCAAATGAAGCGATATTCTTAGCTGTCTACTTGTCTGCTCACCTACTTTTTTCTTACAACTGGGTCTGGCTTCGCAGCCAACAGCAGATACGTAACAGAAAGATGGAAATGTAAGGTACACCCTTATTTTAGTAGATAAAATATAAAGATAGCCTGGTTGAAGAAAAGATAATAACTAACTCAGTTTAGAGTTTTGTACCTTTTATCGAGAAAAATTGAAAGTAAATAGCATTTGAATAGCGATGTGAGCGTGTGATATGAAGAAAATGGCTTATGACTTAAAGAAAATGAGGATTATTTTTAAAAATTAGCAATTGTTGGAAAAGCAAACAGATCTTTCTTCAAGTAAGATGGTGGTAAGGTTAAAGATTCGCATATTAAATACTGTTATATGCGGAATATTGCTTATATAACTTATACAAATATGTATATACATATATGGTACATATGTGTATGTTGGCTTTTTGGATGATGAATTGATAGAATTTGAGGGACAGATAGATTATAGCGATAATTGGACATTCTAGCAGGATAACGCGCCGGAGAGTTTTTTAACTCGAGAAATATTCCGTTATTGGACCAACGAGCAATAACCAGAGATCTAAAACCCACCGAGGACCCCTGGGGAATACTTTCCGCAAGAGTTTTCAAAAATGACAGAACATTTCAGATCCCCAAGCAGTTAAAAGAGACAAGAGTGAAATAATATTAGCCCAATTACACTAAAATCCTTGGTAAACTCATTGCCATTTCATCTACAACAAACAATAATTCCAAGAGAAAAACATATAAAATATTAAAATTACAACTTCTTATATTAAAATAACAAAAAATGCACATAAAATTATTTACTACTGAATGAATTTTCGCTTTAATTTTTTTCAGTGCACGTGAGTCTTCATTCATTTTTAATTTTGGTTGTAACATTACTGCTAATATGAACAAAAAAATATAAATTTGCATACGTCAAATAAGGGTCCTACAAATGTGTATATGCCTCTAAATAGCTTATGTATTATTTTCATACGCTAAGCATATAGATTCCACAATAAGCTCTTTCACAGCAGGAATAAAGTCCCAGTTATCTTTACCCACCCAGGAGCACTTTTGTGAATTTTCTAATTAAAAATTTTTTATTTACAAATTCAGATTTTGGAAAAATATTTTTTAATTTAAAAATTGGAGTAACAAATAAACAACAACACTTTCAAGTCAATATCAGGAATGAGAAGGAAAAGAGTAATGATTTTCACATTTTTTAAAACTTTTAACTAAGTAATTAAACGTAAATGGAACAAAGAGTGTTAAGCTATGTTGAAATTTTATTAAAAGTAAGCTTTCTTTTTACAAAGAAAACTTAAATAGTAGAATACGAAATAACTACATATATTCGTAGGACCGAAATAATTAAAAAATAAAAAAATGTGCGTGTCGAAAACATATTTTTGTTTTTAATTTTTAATTATAAACTTGATTAACTTTTTTATTTTCAATCATGTTTCAAATATGTACATAAGTTTCTTTCTTTCAGAACAGAACATATTAGAGCAGGAGCAGAGCATCTTCTAAAGAAAATATTATTTTTTTTATAATTTTTAAATAATAATACCGTTATTGAAATGCCAAAATTTCTATGCGCAAAACTCAAAAGGCACTTATCCTATAAAATAATATAAAGCAATAAGAAATTAATGTAAACTACCAACACAAGTTACATGGCAGTAAATGGTAATATCCTCATCGAAAATCTGACAGTAATACTATATATGTATATACATATGTATGTAGCTTTTGGATAAAACAAGATTGCACGTTAATAGCCAGCGGAAATTATAGTAACTTGTGCGATTTGTATGTTAGTGAAGTGTGTATATTTTCTTAGGCAAAAGGCAAAATGTTTGGCTTCGATTATGTCCAATACAAGTATTTGCAACGGATACGTCAATCGCGTCGGTAATAGTTTATTGAGCATTTCCGCGTACAAAACGTAGCCAAGGAAATAAAATATTAGTAAATAATTCTACACCACGTACATGTGTGCATTTAGGCATGCCCCTTAACTACCGCTGCATACACGCTATACATATGTATGTATGTATGTCCATGTGAGACCAATGCGTGCACATTTTTTGAGTGAATGGCAGTCTAACAACTTCCTCATCTTCTCCCTTCCGCGTTAATTCTTTGCTGCTGCTGTAACAAGTTTTTGTATTAGCCACATACCAGCAACAACCAGTCGTCAACCTATTTAATATATGCCGCATCAAATGCGACCTGATCGCCAGCATTGTGCACTGTGAGGCGACTCATTAGCGATGGCGGAGTCACAAATGCAACAGTGGAATTCAGCTTAAGTAAATTGGGTCATTCGATCGTTAGAGCTAGAGTGAGAACATATGCAACCAACACAAGGGGAGCAGAAAATAAACATACATATACATATATCTGTATACATAAATATAAATAGGAATAGACTAATTTTTTTGCCTCCATTGATGAAAATACACAAACACAGCTCAGATACAAACATACGCTCTTATGGTTTGTGCGTCTCCATGCGGGGCTTCTCAGCGCACATAATTCCATAATTTTCATACGCTAAGCATACAGATTTATATACAGATGCGCATAACTGTATGGTGCAGCTACGCTAATAAACAGCGAAATGCACTAAAAATCGTTTTGTCTTAACACCAATATTTCTATAAGCTGGTAAAACTTTTTGCTTGATTTCAAATTTAAAATGGTTTGTCAAAATTTATTCAAAAAGTCCCGTTAGATTACAAACCTCAGGTCTTTTTCCTTAGTAAGCTTAAATTGCAGTTGGTCACGTAATTAGCAATGCAGCGTTTTAATACTTTTTCATCCACATTTACAAATATTACAATAAATTTGTAAAGTATAGCGCATATTTAGCTTGGTATAAAACGAGCAGACACAAATCTTGTGACGAAAGTACGAGAGTCATTATTATTAATATGCGCAACGATGGGAAGTCCTATTTTTAGATCGCTAAAGATCTCTAAAAGAATAGTCAACGCTGTTCAGTATTTTAAAACCCACAAAAACACACTAAAAGTGCCACACAAGAAAAGACCTCGTATAACTAGAGATGACGAGCGAATCGTAAGCGAATCAAAAAAAAATACCCCAAAAAACAGCAAATGAAATTCGAGTATATATTTTTTGGAAAAATGATAGGTTGAAACTATCAAAAGATGTTTAAGAGAAAAAGGACTCTTTGGGAGGATTTCCCGGAAGAAGAAACTGCTGTCAGAGCGAACTCGTAAAAGTTTGAATTCGCTGAGAAATGTCGTCATTGGACCCTAAAGGGTTGGAAAAGAGTCCTATTTTCGAATGAAACGAAAATAAATAGTTTGACCCCCAATACACTCGTCCCACGCTGAAGCATGGCGGTGGTAATATAATGATAATGAAGCTATAACAAAAATTGAGGGTCATATGGATCAGCGTCAGTAAATTGCTATACTAAGAGACGATGGATGGACGAAAATATTATTTTTTTTATTAGACTGGCCTTCGTGCACACCATTGAGAATCTCTGGGAACTAAAGGTAAAGATGGAATGGGAAGCAATTTCCAAAAACACTTGTGAGAAGCTACTTGAATAAATGCCTCCCAGATGTGAAGCAGTTATTCAAAATAATGGCTTTTCCCCAAAATATTATCTTTTCAATTGAAAAAATTAACTAAATACCAAGCGTTGATAATTATATGACTAAGCGGTTTTGGTAGAACCTTTTCCAAATAGTGAAAAACGTAATGCAGTATAAAATTAAATTAACAATCTACATATTATTTAAAAAGCTGTGAAATGGCGGTTAATTATCCTCAAAATTTTTAAATTACCTATTCTTGTCAACTTTTCGACTTATGAATGTTAACATGATTCAAACAGCAGCGTTGCTAATTAGGTGACTGCAGCTGTATGTAGATATGTATATTTTACAATTCTGGAGTATTGCATTACATGTGCATTATCCAGTTTATTTATGGTGGTGTGCGTGTTTGTCTTCTCATATGCACGTGCTACACTTGCCTGAAAATATGTACATAGGTATATACAAATATGTATGTGCGAACACTTCTGTGGCAAAACCGAAATCTACAATTTCATTTAATGAATAAAAGCTGACATTAAACTAGAATCAACCTATTTGCATTTTTATTGATCTTAATTAACCGATTTACTGAAGTGTTTTAGGTGTTCCATATGTGTGTACATCCATGTATAAAAATATACATAAGTATGGATGTACATACATGTGACCTAAATATTAATTAAGAGTAACTAAATAATGTTTTCAATTGGTGTACTTTTTATGAAAAGGTTTCCTTGCACTTAAAATTACTCGAAGTGCTGTAATTTTGCAGTTTGTTAATTTTCCCGTTTCTAGACAGTCGGGTCTACGTAACCGGAACGGATCCGAAATTTTAATAACTCCCAACTAGACAGAAATTCTCCTAATTATTTGAGAAATGTTTTCTGCTGATAGAACAAGAACAACAATTATAATTTTTTGTACACAAATACCGGTTAATATCCAACGTATATGTTGCAGTTTGTGTTTTAACGACCTAAAGGAATTCTCTTAGCAGTTTCAGCGAAAGTTGCTGTGATACAAACATTTCACCTTATTTAAATCCGAGTAGGTGAGGTTTTATGGGAACGACTGTTACTGGAATGTATTTCTCCAATCTAATATATGCTATGTTCATGTTATAACCCTACTTTTGAAACTTTAGTTAATGAGGGCTAAGGGAAGTAATGACACCATTCAACCCATTTTTAATACATAGACATACTATTATCAGGAAAGGATTCTCTTTGAATTTCAATTAATTCAAGAGTGGGAGGGGTTATCATTCGAATGCATTTCGTTGTACCAAATCAGAGTTTTTTTTCTTAATTTGCGGCTTAATTATGGCAATTTATAGGTTTTCGATTATTTTTAATTTTGTAGGCGTAGTAATAGTCCGATTAGGCCTATCTACTATACCGGACTTTTTTTGGTGCCAAGAAGTTTCATCAAGATATCTGAATTTTTACTCAAGTTACTGCTTCCACGTAAACATATATTTATTGACAAATTTAGGTATACAAAAGTGGTGTCGACTAATAATTAATATAAGAGTTTAGACATTGTCTAATCTACTTAATTATAAGAATGATTATTATGATATAAGCTTAATTATGACAATAAATAAATAGAGGCCAAAATTAAGGAATAAAATATATTTGTATTGTAGAAAAAAATAATAATAATATAATAAATGCTTACACTATAGTTATGAAACAAGTTCAATTATGTGTTGATAAATTGAATTACAGCAATTGGAATTATAATTTTGCGTTAGTTTATGAAGTCTGTCAGACGGTAGCTCTATATTAGACAGAAGGTGCAGATTCATAGTTAGATTGAATATATTACTAGTTTGTACACACACATATAAAAGTATTGTAGGTGTACATAAATACATACATATAAACATCTGCATATATGATGCGCAATTTGTTCATACTAACCTGGTAAATTTCACTTTTTAAACAACGAATACAAATAAAGATTATGAATTCGTTTCTACTTATGCAAATAAGTATATTCATACATACAAGTAGTTGTTTATGCATGTATATGGGCGTGTTGCCATTTTGCATACAGTCATGGCCATGACTTTGAACTAAAAAGTAATGGTTTAGAAATCAGTAAAACTAAAAACTATTCTGATGAACAAGTATGTATGAAAGCAACATACATTAGATATGAGCAAGCATACATAAACAGTGTCGGATAAAACTAAAGTACGAAGTTCACCTTATACACATTTAGTTAAAAACAAAATGTAAACGTTTTGCCAAAGTTTTAATTTTTCTATGAATACAATAGGATTATATGTTTAAAACACAAATTTATCAAGCTGAACCTCTTTTTACTACAAATAAGATTTTGACATACAAAAATTTCGCATAATATGTATATTTGCTAAGACAAAACTAAAGCACTAAACTATATTTATTTACTTATTGACCTTAATTTCAACAAGTCCCGTTAAAATTCCAACTGTAGTTAGAAACCGTTATTTGAAGAGTGTGCGTATTTTTAATACAATTAGATTAATCAATTGTGATCAACTCATGGTGTCAAGGATGACATGATGCGAGACTCTCTCATTTTCGCTGATTTTTCTGTTATTCTCTTTCCCTGATTATTAAAATCAGGGAATTTCGAACAGCTGATGTTAAAAAAGGCGGGATGCCAGAAATAAACCCGCTAAAAATAGCTAACAAAAGCAGTGCGAAAAGAAATTTCAAGGAACGACACAAATACCTATTATACTTTTGAATAACGTGCAACTAAATTTTATTTGTTAATTTAATTTAAAACGTTCATTATAAAACCATGATCTTTTTTTATGACTTGTATTGTTTCTTTGTTATAATTTTTTTATTTATATGCTATTTTTTATGTTATGTGATTTTTTAAAAATTTTATGATGTAAATACAAGTATATAGGGATGTATATGCGTTATATAAGCCTACTCGGGGACGGAGCACCTAAAAATAATATCGAAATGCAAAATACCCCCAAGTTTTTTTTATAATACCCAATCCATTTTCGTTCGACAGTGGCATGATTGGCAAATGTTATAAAAAATGTGGGTTTTGACAGCTCTCTCTCAATTCAAAGAGTCTCGCATCATTTCATCCTTGATGGTGTTGTTTTGTAATAATAAAAAAATATTTGTGAAATGGCGCGTAATAAGTCTCAAAAATTATAAGTCGTTTTCTTTCTTCGGGCTCCCTAACCACAATTTATGTAGCAGGTTAAACTCCTACTTATCCAGAATAGACCCAGACATACCAAACACATGTCCTGCGTGCAATGAGTCTCCGAATTGACACTAACCACCTCTTTGCATGCCCAACGAACACCACTCATCTAACACCCTTTTCCCTATGTTCCGACCCCGTCGAAACAGCTCGTTTCCTGGGCCTCCCGTTAGATGACCTCGACGACAACCAATCTAGAATTTATCACCCAAACGGGGATAAGGTAACCGTTACAACAACAACCACTAGCCTGCAGGACATGGCCATAGTGCGCTTCATAAAAAAGATCCCATTATATCAACTAAATCAATCCAGAGTGAATTGGGCTTGAATATTTCGTGCAGATCCATCCAGCGACGATCTGTAGAAAATAACTTTATAACCTGCAGAAGTGCCAAAAAGCCATAAATTTCGCACAAAACTTGAAAAGCGTGGCTTGAATTTGCAAAAGCTCATGCTAACTGGAGTATTACAAAATGGAGGAGTGTACTTTTTATACTCTCGCAACCTGTTGCTACAGAGTATAATAGTTTTGTTCACCTAACGGTTGTTTGTATCACCTAAAACTAATCGAGTTAGATATAGGGTTATATATATATAAATGATCAGGATGAAGAGACGAGTTGAAATCCGGGTGACTGTCTGTCCGTCCGTCCGTCCGTCCGTCCGTGCAAGCTCTAACTTGAGTAAAAAATGAGATATCTTTATGAAACTTGGTAGACATGTTTCTTGGTACCGTGAGACGGTTGGTATTGCAGATGGGCGTAATCGGACTACTGCCACGCCCACAAAACGCCATTAATCAAAAACAAATAACTTGCCATAACTAAGCTCCGCAATAAGATACAAGACTGTTATTTGGTACACAGGATCACATTAGAAAGGGGCATCTGCAGTTAAAACTTTTTTTTTTAAAGTGGGCGTGGTCCCGCCTCTAATAGGTTTAATGTGCATATCTCCTAAACTGCTAATGCTATATTAACAAAATTCACTAGAAGCAAATGTTTTTAGCACTTCTATTGACGGTGTGAAAATAGTTGAAATCGGGTGGCAACTCCGCCCACTCCCCATATAACGGTACTGTTAAAAACTACTAAAAGCGCGATAAATCAAGCACTAAACACGCCAGAGACATTAAATTTTATCTCTGAGATGGTATAAATTGGCTTTATAGGAACCGCGTTCAAAATTAGTCAGTGGGTGTGGCACAGTCCGCTTTTAGGTGAAAACCCATATCTTGAGATCTGCTCAACCGATTTCAACCAAATTCAGTGCATAACGTTCTTTTCATGTTTCTATGTCATAGTGCGAAAATGGGCGAAATCGGACTACAACCACGCCTATTGCCCATATAACACCATTTTAAATTCCATCTGATTCTTTCACTTTCCACTATGCAAATCAGGCAACAATGACTGTATCGGGATAAAACTGTGCGTGAATAATGCGATTAAAGTATGCCACCTTGTGGCCAAAAATTATCTAAATCGAACCAAAACTGTTTAAGCCCCTAAGTACTAAATATGTGGACCCCATTGCCTATAGTTGACCTTCTACCGAAAATATCAGTCAATCCACAAAGAAATCTCAAACGAGTATACTATTTGACTTTGCGAGAGTATAAAATGTTCGGTTACATCCGAACTTAGCCCTTCCTTACTTGTTTCTGATAAGTTCAAGTACAATATTAAAAGAACTGATGGATTAAAGCTGGTACGATGACCAAAAGGTCAACGTTTAAATCCGCATTATTTACAAGATACTGTGAAACATGGGGGAGGTAATGTAATGGTTTGGGGATATTTCTCAGATCATGGAGTAGGCCCGATCCATCAAACTTATGTCATCAAAAGGATCGTTTTATGTACAAAAACATCCTTCGAAACGTTATGCTTCTTTATGATGACGAGGTAATACCTTTAAAATGGAATTACCAACACGATAACTATCCGAAACAATGTGTAAAGGATTGGTTTATTTCCAATAAAATAGAAGTTTTGAAATAGACCGCGCAATCACCTGATCTCAATCCCATAGAGAATCTATGGGAAATTGTAGATCGTAAACTTCAGCGGGAAAATTGTAAAAACAAGGACTCTCTCTTTACCCAAGTCCAACGGGCATGGAAAAACATTTCTCAAGACATCTTAAATTAATAATTGAATCTATACCACGAAGATGTGAAGCCGTTATAAAAAACAATAGATATGCCACCAAATATTAACAACAAATACTATTGTAATGTGCTTTAGTTTTTTCGTATATATTTTATGTATATTGTTAACCTTTAGGTCATATTAAAGTGTAAAATGAATTAATATGTTACGTTTTTTTTTAATACATCAATAAAAATCTATATTTTTTTAGTGAAATAAAATAGAAAATATTAATTTAATAACAGTAAATAAATTTTATGCAGTTAAATGGTAGGTATTGTAAATTCCGTGCTTTAGTTTTGTCCGACACTGTATATGTATGTACATATGTATTCGTGTATATGAATACCTATGTATTTAATTACAAATGACATCTATCTACACTTTATATCTAGTGCGAATAGGATACAGCTTTGATCGTGATCGCAGTTGCTATTTTTCAGCAAGTTTGTCGATGAAGTTACAGTCTAGCTAAAAGTTGATTCTTTTAAATACTTTGTATTAAATTTTGTCCAAAGGCTTGTTAAACACATATTATTTTGGAACGTGATCCTGCTCTAAAAAAAAAATTTTAAGAAATCGGACAATATCTTTTTTTTCTCTTTTAAACCTGATAACCAAATTCATAGAAATCACAAATAATGAATCATCGATAAAGAAACCACTGATAAAACATGAAAAAGTTGAACCAATCTCAATTTAACTGATATATTTATTATCACTGATATCAAAGCTTTATGCATAAAATTGTTTGAAACAACTATGACTTTATAACCGGTATTTCAAAAAATTTCTAAAATTTATTGATTTTTCAGCGAAGAAAAAATTAAATCCGGTTGTTGTATGTGCCACTTATTGGTGATTTAAATATTATTGGAAGTACTCGGGACAACTAACAATGATTTTAAACTACAGTCGGTAAATAATTTTGGTATCTAAACATGTATAAAATATCTCATTTGCTTAAGAATAGTTTAAATGTTCACTTACAGCACTCCTGAACATCTGGTACAAACAAACGATCCAATTGTCATGTTAACGTACGTGGGACCCTTCTGGCCACAATCAAAACATTGCCTATTGCCACCACCGTTGATCACCAATTCTCTTAATACCTGCAGATACTTGTCATCCTGTTTCTTGCGAACCACAGCTGCCATATCCGCAATTTGTAATGAATGTGACTGCTTAGAGGTACTAAGTTGAGAATGAATTATGTTGTTTTGTTGTTGCTTTTCCCTGAGAATTTGTTGTAATATGTATGGTTCCGCAGTTGTCGTTTTGATCCCCTTGGTTGTAGCTGTTGGAAATTCAGCTTCACTGTCAGATGACGCAAACCGCTCTGTATCCGATGGTGGATTAGAGACAGACGTCCCTTGGGGATCCGTAATTTCGGAATGTAATGAAGAGTTGTAAACAAAAACGAATTGAATTTTGTTGCCTTGTTTTGTTTTTTCCTTAAGTATTGGAAAAGGCGACACAGTTCTTTAAAAAAATTTATAAATTTTTTAAAATCAGTTAATTTCACACGGTAGATTTTCCTATATAATTTTGATATTATTCTGCCCAGAATATAAGCTCCAAATCCCGGTGATTAAGAGGACATAATATGTGTATATTTGGGAGTACAAAATCACAGCACTACACTTTTACGTACTCGTCGCAACCAACCAAACTTATTTATGCAACTGCCACTGTCACTGACACTTTTTACAATGAATCCGCAACAACCATAGCAATTCATCGACAAGTAGTTAGGACCGTTATATATTTGTGTGCATATATATACTTGAATTTTTCTAACTATTTACACACTGCACTTTGCAAACAAATAAAACACCTTTTTATATATTAGTATTATAATCATTTAAATTTTTGCTTTGTTTTATATTGAACTGACGGGCTTTCGATATTAAAACGCATATTACGCGACTCTTGAGGAAAAGTTATTTAGTAAACATCAGCTAACAACAGATAATAAGAAGGACCGTAATATAAATTCCACAACAATACATCAATAAACCACGAAATATAATAAATCTACTACCTCTGTTCTTTTTGCTCAACTGAAAAATAACTTTTGGTCTAGTTAACGTCAAGAGAAAACTTTCAAGTCCAGTGTTGTCTAATGCATATTGAATACTACTTTTGTATGGTATGGATAGTTTAGCCTGCCCATCCCTAAAGCGGAGATACCGCTGTTTCCTGCACAAAGTAAATATGTATATCTTAAAATGTTTTTGGCAGCATTGTCATAGAATTTTGCAAATGGTTTCATGAATAAAGATAATTTCTTAAGTTAAATTAAAAAACAAATTACTGCAAAAGTGAAAAAATGCCAATACAACACTTTTGAATGCGTTCGTAGATCTTTGTAACGTTATTCTGTGTTTAGGTTTAGAGCACAAATGTTATGTGTGAAATTAACAACGCTTACATATGTTTATATTTTATAAATGATTATATTATTAACAAAATAAGAACACAGAAAGGTAGGCTGTTTTGTACATCTACCTCTATGTATATTGATGAAATGATAGCCTTTTGGTTACAGATCGTACTCAAACTGGCATATTTGACAGAAGCGCTTTTTGTGCATCTGTGGCGGCAGAGATACCCAACTCTCATGTCTGAGATAATGGGATGCCCAACTCTTTCCAGTATGAGAGCGCCTCAAAATACCCATCATTTATTAAGATTAAATGTTATTATACATGTATCCGTTAAACATATGCAGAAACCTGTTATACTCTCTTTTTGTGATTTTTTAATATATTAAACAATTGATTTTTGAACTTTCAATACGTAATCAAAAGAATAAGTGTATTGCTCTCAATTAATAAATGTTTTTAAAAATTTTCAATTGAAAATCAATACTACTAAGCCTGACATAGTTTTTCTGCATTCCTTTTCACCAAATTTTCGTAAATATTTGTGCGGTTCGACTGCGCAACACTTAGAGCGTGTTGCATTTCATTTGTATGTTGAGATGTTGGTCACACATTTTGCTTGCAATGAATTACCATGAATATGGTAGAACAATATGCATAATACCTAATACCTACCCGCTTAATAGTTTCAAAGAAATACTTAAGACGGGAATTCCCTAATCCACCAGAATGTATTGAATATCCGCTACTAATATTTTCAAGGCTAAATTTATAACAGGAATTTCCTAATCTTTAAGTATTAAAAATTCATAATTTCTTAACTCCATAATCTATATCTTAATTTTCTCCTTATTTATAATTTTTCAAAATATTTCGATTATTCTATACCATTCAAAGAATTTGAAAGTGAAAAGGAATGCTGACAAGGGTAGCAGCGAGCTATTACGAACAAGAACACAAAGCGTGCCACCCGAACGCCAGTGGCACGGTCCCTTCGTCTTTCCTCGTCGTCCCCTCACCCACAATAAACCGGTTTGGGATACAAAAGAGTCTGTGTGTAAAAGCGATCTTAGTGATCTTCAACTGTTCTGTTCTGTTTACATATTTTTCTATAGAACTTTGACAGTTGTTTGAGTTCAGTAAGTTTTGACGTTTAGCAATTGCGCTCTCGTTTCCAGTGAGAGACGAGTTGGGCATCTCTTTATCTCTGTCTCATGTCATTGAAAGTTCATCCTTATTGGAAGTAAGAGCCGACATTTGTTGACTTTGAGTTGAGTACAGGGCTTATACAATGGTGCAGTGCTTTGATGTAATACAATGAAAATTAAAGAAAACGTGAAATTGAAAAGCATGTGATGAAATCTTTTGTGACGTCATGCCTCGTAGTATTAATTTATAATGATACAAGATAAAAGATATTTATTAATTGAGAGCTAATGCGTTTAATTCACTTTATTAAGTATTAAAAATTTAAAAATCAGTAGTTTTAATATATGTATCACAAAAAAAGATTTAAATTGTTTCTCCATGTGATAAACGGATATATAAATATTAAAATTTTTAATCTTAATAAATTTTAAAGCCCAATATTTATTTTTTAAACTGATCTGGCTACAATGGAAAATGTTATAAAAGATGCAAATTTTGTGGCATCCCTTTATCCCTGCTGGCGGTGTTATTATATATTTACTGCTTTTCCTCACCACCTCTGAGGTTGCAATATAGGCGCGTTACCGATCTTTTTTGGGTGTTCGGTTCCCCACATGGATAATATGATCCGAAACTCTTTGAATCAAGAGAGCGCTGTAAAAGTCCACATTTTTTATAACATTTGACAGTGGTGCCGCTGTGGAAAGAAATAAGTTAGGGAATTTTTATTACATTTTTTGGGAATTTGTAATTTCCACACCACCGCTGAGGTATACAAAAGGCGAGTTACCGAAGTTAGTTTTGGGTGCTCGGTTCCCCCGTAGGCCTATATCACCCATATAGGTACAAAATAAAATTACAATAATTTCCAAAATTCACAAATAATATAAAAATATAGAAAATTTATCATATAAGATAAAATTTAAAATTTTATAAACAAAATATCACATTCACATATAATAAAGCTGTGGACAGCAAATATTTAAAATAAATAAATAAATATAACTAATGCCTAATATTTACATATTTACATATATAGAAAATATCCTACACCCAGTTTTCAGTAATAATTAATTATTTAAAACTATAAGGACCGAAAAGAAAATAAGAGCTTTGAAAATAACTCAACTTTATATATTTACATATATGAGAAAAAAATTCAAAAAATAAAGTTTTCACACATATGCTTCCGTAGGGATTTGAAGATATTTTACCACCTACTCAATTTTATTTTATATATAAACACTTATACAAATATTTTTAATTAACAATACCACATTAACTATTGCTGCTTCAGCATTAAACTTTCTGACGAAAAATAATGAACTGGTTTTGTCAGTTAATTTTAACGGGATTTTATCTGGCAGTTCATTGTTTTGGTTGTCATCTGTTCAGTAGCTCATGAACTCGTGGTTTTTCTTGGCAGCACTGAAAGTTCATGAGCTCTCTCGAAAGGCAAAGAGAGGAGTTTCGGATCATTTTATCTATGGTTCCCCAGGAGGCCTATATTCACCCATATAATATATACACTTCTAAAACAATCTACTTTTCATAACAATTATTCAGGTACATGAATCAGGTTCATGAATATTAATTACATTAACAATAAAAGTTGAAATATTCAACTTGATTTGAACAAAAACGAAAATAAATATATAAAAATCAGGTACAATTCAATTGTATTCATGAACAAATATAAGTGAAAACAATCTACTTGTAATAATTTTAGCAAAAACAAAAATATATATAAAAAATTAGGTGCAATTCAGTAACAATAACAATAATCAAAACAAACTACTAAGTAATAAATAATATTTACAAAATATTCAAAATCACCCACAGCGAAATACTAAATAAAAAAAAACCCTATCAAAGGATTTGTGGTGGAGAGAAGGGTCCTATACTTGGTACACGAAAATACTTAGAAAACAAAAAAATATGTAATAAGCGTACAAACCTAATCACAAAAATTCTCATTTCAAAATCATAGATCCAGGTAACTATGGTGGTTAATGCGGTCTTCGGATAAACATTTTGACAAATATAAAAGAATTCAGACTGACAGACATATATGTAAATTCCGGCACATATAGGCAGACAAACGGACGTGATTATTTATGTGTAACACACAAGAACTTAATGTTTTTGAAATCACTTTGTTTCACTTTTTTGTTAAAAGCATTTACTAAGAAATATGTTCTAATTCTAATGAATAGACATTTTATAGTATCGGAATTACAATTTTCACAACAATAGTATGGTTCTACGTCCACCATTTTTTCAAATAATAATTGGGAAAAGCCGATCCTGTGACAAGTTGAATCAAAATGTTGTGTATAAATATCTTCGATTTTTGACAGAAAATCTATAAACTCAGAGGGTGGTTTTACTATATGGCAATTACTATATTGCTTTTCTGAAGTGAAGAAAAATTCTTCTTCAGTAATACCACCATCAAATATTGGCAAAGGCATTAAACAATTATGTTGTTTAAAATATTTATAATACAAGTATCCGCAGAAATATACAGAAGCATTTTTATGCAGAAAGCTGCTTTCGTCTAAATCCACATTTACCTCGATTTGTATATTTTGAAATGAGGTATAATTGGTAGGTCTTGGTAAACCTTGAAATGTTTGCCAAGAGGTGTTTTGAACCAAAGCGTCGTTACAGGCGCTTTGGAGGGAGCTATTACAAAATGACTCACACTGGTCAACTGGCAAGAGTTCGCAATTCCCTTTGTCTACATTTCAATTCATAGAATTTACAAACCGTTACACAATAATATATTTGATAAAATTGGAAACATTTAATAATATTTCAATACAATAAATATTAATTTAAATAATAATATGTAAATTTAATCTTTAGGAATTAAAACAACTAAAAAATATTTGAATATGGAATAAAAACATTCTTAAAGTTATAAATTTTAGAACATAACACGGCAGCACACTATAGCAGATTTCTGTCATTTGGACGTTTTAGTAGTAGAATATTGTTTGGCAACCCGTACAAAGTGTGACTTTAGTAGCAGAATATTGGTTGGCAACCCGTACCAAGTGTGATTTTAGTAGTAGAATTTTCGAGGCAACCCGTACCAAGTGGGATATTTTTGCATGTGTATTAGTGAAAATCTTAGGATTTGTTACTTGTAGATTTATACAATGGGTTCATAATAGAAGTGTTTTTGCGGAATCATAGCAAAACTCATTCTTGGCAAAACTAATACGAAATGGATGAAGCTAAATGGGCAATCACGGAGCAACTTGGTTTCCAGGCACAATTTAACTGTAAAGTGAAGGAACATTTAACGAAATTTGTTGTCCATCATTTCACAAACAAATGTGTGATTCTAATTACACAGTACGGGGGTCTACCAAATTTATACATGGTTCAATTTGATGCGAACGATGGCCATGACGAACGCATGTCAGCTTTGGTAAGGCAGAAGTTATCAATGCAAAATATTTTATAACTTTTTCTCAATTAGAATATATCCGAGCTACACACGTCGGTGCCAGTGACCATAAAATGCTTATTAGGTGTTGACAAAATGGAGATACGCGCCGGTATACAGTTTTTAATCAACAGAACTAAACTAAGCCAATGTAAAACTGATATTGTAATTACGCTTGGACTAAGGGAAACTAACGGAGATGTCCTTAAAGAAATAGCAGACATTCTCCATAGAAAAGCGTTGTAGAATTTCTAAATATAATCATAAAATAATTTTGTGGTAATAAAATAGTTTTTAAACACAAAATACTATGTTATATATATAATAATTATATTTATAAAAACAAAAAATATATTAATATCAATGACGTTTTATTCTTAATTCTCATAGAGAACAAATAACACGCGGTCAAATTGATGATTACAAATATTTATTGAGCGAAGCATAGTAAACAAAACTCAAAACAGATTGACCATATCATCATATTATCTTACAAAATTATTGAAATATACTAAATATTGTACTTTGAAATCTACATCAAAGCTTATAACTAATGTTTTGCGTTTTATGATTTGTTCTTTCAACATAAAATGTTCGAATTTCTTCTTATAATAATTGCTCATATATTAGAGAATAGTTAAACTATATTTTAGATTTTTCTTAAATCCAACACAAAAACGCTGCCATCCGAAGCGCTGGCACCCACTTTAGTGCCCTTGGAATTCCAACAGACCTCAAAAATACCACCTGTGCCTTTGTAACTGTGTACTAACTGTCCAGACTGAGTACTCCAAATATGTACACATTTATCAAAACTTCCCGACGCTAAATATTTACCGTCTGGACTAAATGCTACCGAATAAACAGGCTCTGTATGTTTCGTAAGAGTATGAATGCATGTGCCACGCTCAACATCCCATAGACGTACAGTGGAGTCAAATGACGCGGAAGCAAGTATTAGATTCGTGTTAGGATTTTGTGTTCCGGGTCCAGTGGGAGACCATTTGATTGTATAGATTTCCTTAGAATGTGCTTGTAAATCATGACAACATTTGTCTTGCTTCATACTCCAAATTTTCAGTGTCATATCGTCCGAGCAGGAAGCAAGCAATTGACCTTGTGGGCACCATTTTATGGCGTTCACCTCATTAGTATGACCTTTAAATGTTTTAATGGGCATATCTGAGCCAAGGCGACACACATGGATACGTTGATCAGTACTGCATGAGGCGAATGATACGTTTGTTTGCCAATCGACATCCAGTGCAGGTGCATTGTGGAAAGAAAATTGTTGGTTACATTGTCCGGTTGAAGCATCCCAGATTATAGTGGTCTTGTCAACACCTGCCGATAGTATATAATTACCCCGTTTATTCCATTTTAATGCAAATATTGGACCCTTATGTTGACCCAGAGTTGATGCCAAGCGACCATCGGTTTTCCATATGCGTGCGTAGCCATCATAACTCCCTGTAGCTAGCAAGGTACCATCGCACTAAAACAAATATGTTTTTAAATGTGTACATTTCTTTTGGTAAACAATATAATCTTTAAAGCATTTACGTGTACTTACATTCCAATCTAACGATGTAACGTCTTTGTTGCTCGGAACTTCGGCGCCTCCCTTTTGAATGCAATGGCGTAAAACTAATTGATTAGGGCTACTGGTTGCATCAGACATATCCCATATGCGTGCAGTGCTATCACCAGAACCACTTGCTAGAAGGTCTCTACTAGGGTTCCAAGCACATATGAATACTTCGCTCTCATGTCCACGGAGAACTGTTGCCTTAGAGGCAGGTATCTCAATACCTTGATCGATATCCATTGGCTCTGTTCCTGTTGTTGAAGCAGTATTACCCAATTGTATTTGGGCCAAAATATCAGAGTTGCCTGCAGCATTGTTATTATTAGCAGTGCTGCCGGTAGAGGTAGTTGTGGTACAGGCACCTGAAATATTTGTTCCAGTTGCTGAACCAGTTACTACTGCATTTGTGGTTGTTGTTGGTTCATTGACATTAGCGTTAGTGCCTGCGTTAATGCCGTTATTGACATTTGTATTTGTTGTAAGATCATTTGTGGCTAAAGAGGTGCCAGATGTTGCTTCCGAGGGGTTGACCTTTTTATTTCCCGTTGAAGGTGTGTCACTAGTTGTTCCAGCAGTAGAATTAGCAGTTCCAACGGATGGTGCACCAGATGTTGCGCTATTTGCAGCTGAATTAGTATTGCCATCAGTTTCATTAGAATCAGCAGATGCAGGAGCTCCTCCCGCCTGTTGTTCATTGTTTGTCGTAGCTCCAGGAGTACTGCCCTCGGATTTTACTTCCGATTTTACGACACCACCTGTGGTTGTTGACGATGCAGCTGCGCTATTGCTGTCTGCACTAGCTTTGCCAGGCTCCGATTTTACTGATGTTGGTTTTGGTGGCTTTACTTCGGGCATAACGGCATCAATTAAACTTAATCCTTCAACTGAACGACCAGCTTCACCATCCTCCCCAACGCTCCATTCAACTTCTGTATACATTAAACCTTTTTGAAGAATGGTGAGAAGAGCAGCTGGTGGTACCAAAGCGCCATTTATGTTGCTTTGTGAAATGTGAGACTCCACACCAAACACAAAAGCCGAATGTACAAAACCTATTACATTTTTATATGTTTAAAATTTTTATAATATTAAGTGGGTAATATAACATATTTTACCGGATTCTTGCAGGTATCTATAAACCAAAAAGTTTACCTCGTCGCTGGAAAAACTCATTTTGTGGATATACTTTACTATGTTCCGGCTACACTTTTTTCAATGTCCTTTTACTAATATATTTCCTCAAAACTTTTTCTCCCGTTTATTATACTTAATTATCGTCTCAATTTTGGAGATATTTATTTAGGCTTATGCATAATTTGAGACATACATAAAATAAATTAATTCTGTGGATTTAACACTTAAATAATTTTTGACGTGTTATTAAGATTTTATGTTACGTAGTTAAGTTAGCTGTGAATACGTTAATTATTGATGTCACATAATGGCAATCTCAAAAATATAGCGTATTACACGTAACACTAATAAACAAATCAGGATATATTTAGTATTATCTGACTTGTGATGATTTTTCTAATTTTACATATAATTAATTTATAAATTTTTACATGCAACATACAAAAGTTGGGCATCATTTAGGCGCCGGTCTATTGTGACTTGTCCTCCTTTGTCAAGAGTTGCTAATATTCGTTGAATGGCAGCACTGCTGAGGAAAAGCGAAAATCAGAGAAAACTGTGCAAAAAGTCAACGTAAGGAAAAATCAATAAAAATTTTCATTTTCACTAGTGGTGTATTGTATTTTATGCAGAAATTTTGTTAAATAAATTACCTGAATCCTTAATGGAATTTAAAGTGAATTAAATAATCAATTATACACGAATATATAAGCTATAAGAAAAGTGGTTTTGCTACGCCCATTTTGACCGAATAGGCCAGAGTCACAGAAAGAAATTGAAATTATTGTTAAATAAGCCGTCGTGTCAAAGTCGCGATCGGTGTCGCCTACTTCGATGCTGTAATCTATAAATCTTAATTCAAGACGTATTTGTTAACATTGCGGTCACCAGTTTGAAATAATAAATCAAAAGTAAGGCGTACAAATAAATTGAAAGTGCACGTTTGTTAAAGATTGTTTTATTACAACTATTTCGCCTTCGTCATCGCTTAATGCAGTTAGGGGCGTGCAGCTAAAAGGCGATAGGGTCGTATTAGTAAAGCGATATAATAGCACTTGCTATATAAAAGAAAAATATTTATGCCATTAGCCGAAAAATTAAACTACTAGAATAACGAAATGAGAAAACTTCTATCAGTTATTGAAATGTGCTATGTTCAAAAGCCGGTTAATTATTTGTGACTGAATTTGAAAGAAAAATGATTCAACTTGCATTCTTTATGCTTGTAGTGTATACCGATATAAGTATATCTGATAGTAAGGTATATTAAACTGTGCCAACTTCACATTGCATTTATTGTTTATTTTGAGATTTTTATGAACGTTGCATTTAAAAATAACGATTGCTAAATGTATTAACTACATAAATTTTTTTTTTTATAATTATACAAACTACAAAAAACAATAAGCACATATTGTATATCACAAATATATTTGCAAATGTATATTTGTAACTAACATTTAATTACTTAACACACGTCCAGATGTAAAATTTAATTTTTTTAAAAGACTCAAGTATCGAAAATTTTTCTATTCCTTAGAAATTTTATTTCTAATAAAATATTTCCCAATGATACGATTTTATAAATGATTGTTTTATGACTAACATAATCATTTAGGTATATAATCATTTGTCGTCGTAAGTGTTATTGAACGAGGATTGACGGAAACATTAAGTAAACATACATTATATATGCACAGGGAATATATGTACATATGTATATACAAGTTTAAATAAAGCGAAGTTGAAACGTTTTATATATTTTTGGCAAAGAATCGCATATAGTATTTTTTACTTTATTTATTTATCAATTATATATGTGTTGGTGATTATAGGGTCAATAAGCGACTTAGTCGTCTCCTTGTGTAAATATGTATATATAAACTATATACATTTATGTACATATATACAAGAAAAAATATTTTAATTATTGAATTAAGTTATAATAGAAGCACCACATAAGGTTTAATTATCTTTGTTATTGTTCTTTTATATCTCTAAAAAGGCCGATTTCAACGCACAGCAAATCACTGCTTTTGTTAATCAGCCAGTCGCTAGTACCGGGCGCAACTAAATTCAAACTACAGCAACTCGGCAGGCATCTTATCTGCCTTGCTGCTGCCTCTGCGTTTATTAGCGAGCACATCGAAACCAATACTCTAAGGCGGATTACGAAAGTTTCGCCATTTGTGTATTAACACATAATATTCAACTGCATAAATAAACGCCGGCGATATACATAGTAGTATTATTTTGAAAAGATTCGTTCGGGTTTACTACAACATTTAAAGTTAAATCATAGCAGCAGGCTCGGCAGCATCAACCAGATTCTCGGAATATTGTTGTTCAACACAAAAGTAAAGGTTTCTTATCGAAGTAGTTTTGCAGTAAATCAGCGAAAATTAATAAATTAACCACTATGGCACCTGTGCGGGGGGACGGCATGAGAGGTTTGGCGGTTTTTATATCGGATATAAGAAATTGTAAGTATTCCAAAAGCGTTGAAACTTTCCAACACAATCGGACATTTCTTTTTCTGATAAGTATTTATGTACATGTACTCACAAACATACATACATGTGCACACAAAGAAATTTATTTAATTTAAATGGTATTTGTATCGCAGGGGCGTAAAAGCACTTCTAAATTGTAGAATGAAGCGTTGCAAGAATTGCTGGTCAGCGACATTTTCCGCTTTAATTTTTATTTCACTGATTTACAGTAACATTTGTGGTTCTCTATAGGCGTATTTTTGGTGTCGTAAACGATCGGAGAAATTATATCGTAATATGTCACACAGCAATTTCCCGTAGGTAAACAATTGTTCCTATGCTTTATTATGTGTTTGCTGGCGCAAATTTTGAGCAGTAAGTGGTTGGTACTGCTTGGCGCCAAGTTTTTAAGAATTGATTGGCATATCACGATGCAGAGGACGCATTTTAATTGAGTGATAGCAATTGAACAATTTAATGTTTGTCACATTTATAACGAATATACATACACGTAACTAATAATATACACATTCTTCGTATGAACCGTACACATTTATTTTAATGAATGCTTCAATTTGTGTCACATACAAAAATTACTTTACTTTATTATTAAAAGTCGTAGAAATCGTAAAAAATAGTACTTACAAAATACTAACAAATTTTTAGTACAATTTTTTATGGAAATCCTCACATTCGCATTCGTAATATAAATGAAAGTACGTTATTTTATAATTAGTTGTGAAAATTTTAAATGAAATTTATAAGTAATTTCTCTGCTACAATTAGAAGTAAAAGTATTATACATTTCTCTTTTGAAGGCTCACAATCTCCTTTTAGAAATTAATGTGTTAAATTCATAAATCCACACATAAATTATTAATAATATATATATGTATATATATTGAATAGGTAAAAGTAAAGAGGCCGAAGTGAAGCGCATCAATAAGGAGCTCGCCAATATACGTAGCAAATTCAAAGGGGATAAGACGCTTGATGGCTATCAAAAGAAGAAGTATGTGTGTAAGCTATTGTTTATTTTTCTACTGGGACATGACATCGACTTTGGCCACATGGAGGCGGTCAATTTACTCTCTTCAAACAAATATTCCGAAAAGCAAATTGTATGTATTATGAACTATATATAATTTACAATGAAATATCTTCATATAATATATTTTTAGGGCTACCTATTCATTTCGGTCTTAGTGAACACCAATAGCGATTTAATACGCTTGATCATACAGTCGATCAAAAATGACTTGCAATCCCGTAATCCTGTTCATGTGAACTTGGCACTGCAGTGTATTGCTAATATTGGTAGTCGGGATATGGCTGAATCTTTCTCGAATGAGATACCAAAGTTATTGGTATCAGGGTGAGTAGCTTCTTCTCTTGTAAACTTTGGCTGTGTCATTTTGTATTTTTATTCACTACAGTGACACAATGGATGTTGTAAAACAATCGGCGGCGCTTTGTCTTCTACGTTTATTCCGTTCCAGTCCAGATATAATACCAGGTGGTGAGTGGACTTCCCGTATCATTCACTTGCTCAATGATCAACATATGGGCGTCGTGACAGCGGCCACTTCCTTGATTGATGCTCTTGTTAAGCGCAATCCAGATGAGTATAAAGGTTGCGTAAATCTAGCCGTTTCGCGCCTCTCACGCATCGTTACAGCCAGTTATACGGATTTACAAGATTACACATATTATTTTGTGCCAGCGCCATGGTTGTCGGTGAAGTTATTGCGCTTGCTACAAAACTACAATCCGGTAACTGAAGAGCCTGGTGTGCGAGCACGTTTGAATGAAACACTGGAGACTATCTTGAATAAGGCGCAAGAACCACCGAAGAGTAAAAAAGTTCAACATTCGAATGCCAAGAATGCAGTGTTGTTCGAGGCTATTAACTTAATTATTCATAGTGACAGTGAGCCGAATTTGTTGGTTCGAGCCTGCAATCAATTGGGACAATTTTTGAGTAATCGCGAGACAAATTTGCGTTATTTGGCATTGGAGTCAATGTGCCATTTGGCCACGTCAGAGTTTTCCCACGAAGAAGTAAAGAAACATCAGGAGGTTGTCATTTTATCTATGAAGGTAAGTCTACAAGAGCTCAGTTGTATAGTCTTACAGATGTTTATGGCTATTTTTCACATTCATCTATAGATGGAAAAAGATGTTTCGGTGCGCCAAATGGCCGTGGATTTGTTGTATGCCATGTGCGATCGTGGCAATGCTGAGGAAATTGTACAAGAAATGCTCAATTACTTGGAGACAGCTGACTATTCCATACGCGAAGAAATGGTGCTTAAAGTGGCGATATTGGCTGAGAAATACGCTACTGATTACACTTGGTATGTAAATGACAATAAACAAAAAATAATGCATGGCAATACCTTATATCCTTAACTTGAAAAGATACATTTTAAACTGAAATATCTCATTTGGATAGGTATGTGGATGTCATTCTCAATCTTATACGTATTGCTGGCGATTACGTCTCTGAGGAGGTGTGGTATCGTGTCATACAGATTGTAATTAATCGGGAAGAAGTTCAAGGCTATGCAGCCAAAACCGTTTTCGAAGCTCTGCAGGCGCCAGCTTGTCATGAAAATATGGTTAAAGTAGGTGGATATATTCTAGGCGAATTTGGCAATCTGATCGCTGGTGACTCACGCTCCGCTCCGCTCGTTCAATTCAAATTGTTGCACTCGAAATATCATCTTTGCTCACCTATGACACGCGCATTATTGCTATCTACCTACATTAAATTTATAAATCTATTCCCTGAGATACGCACCAACATCCAGGAAGTGTTTCGTCAACATAGTAATTTACGCTCTGCGGATGCCGAGTTGCAACAGCGTGCAAGCGAATACTTACAATTGAGTATTGTGGCATCGACTGATGTTTTGGCGACTGTGCTAGAAGAGATGCCATCATTCCCCGAGCGAGAAAGTTCGATTTTGGCCGTTTTGAAGAAGAAGAAACCTGGCCGTGTGCCCGAAAATGAGATACGCGAGTCAAAGAGTCCAGCACCAAATGCGTTGGCGCAGAATAACGTAATCGTAAATCACAAGTACGTATAACATAATGGATTTCGTTTGTTCAAGGCTTAACATAATATTTCAAAAATTATATCAAATGACAGAGTAAATAGCAATGCCAATGCAGACTTGTTAGGTTTGAGCACACCACCAGCTGGTTTAAATAACACTGGAGGCAGTGGAACTTTAATCGATGTATTGGGCGATATCTATGGCAATAACAATGCGGCGACTTACAACACCAAGAAGTTCCTTTTCAAGAATAATGGTGTGCTTTTTGAAAACGAAATGCTGCAAATCGGTGTCAAGAGTGAATTTCGACAAAATCTTGGGCGTTTAGGCTTATTTTATGGCAATAAGACACAAATACCTTTGACGGTAAGTATATTGTTTATTTTTAATTTTCTCTTAATTAATATCATTTGTTATGTAGAATTTTATGCCAGTACTCCAATGGATCGCAGAGGATGCATTGAAGCTTAATGTACAAGTAAAACCTGTTGACCCTACACTGGAAGCTGGCGCACAAATTCAGCAACTACTCACCGCTGAATGCATTGAGGACTACGCGGATGCACCCACAATTGAGGTGAATTTCCGCTATAATAATGTGCCACAGAAATTCAGCATAAAGTTGCCACTGACGTTAAATAAATTTTTTGAGCCCACGGAAATGAATGGCGAGTCATTTTTCGCACGATGGAAAAATTTAGGCGGGTAAGTTGAGCACATGTGTTACTTTTCCAAAGAGTATACGACTCTATATTTTTATTATCGTATCATACAGGGAACAACAAAGAGCACAAAAGGTCTTCAAGGCACAGCAGCCATTGGATCTCCCGGCTGCGCGCAATAAGCTTATGGGATTCGGTATGCAACTATTGGACAATGTGGACCCTAATCCCGATAATATGGTGTGTGCGGGCATTATACACACACAAACGCAACAGGTGGGCTGTCTGTTGAGACTGGAACCGAATAAACAAGCGCAGGTTTTTGATTTATAAATTTCTATGGATTTGAATTATTCTTAACCTAAATTTCGAATTAATTGCAGATGTTTCGACTCACTATACGCGCTAGCAAAGAAACAGTTACCCGCGAAATATGTGATCTACTTTCAGATCAATTTTAAACAAAACTAAATATGAACGACCTTCTATGCGTAGGTTAAAAAGTAAATATTCAATAAAAAAAACAATCTAAACTGATTAAGACTCTACTTTAGCGCTTGCATAGGCTGCGGTTATTAAGCAAAGAACAGACAGAGATACAAAAATGTGTAACGAAAATTATAAGAAATAACTACTATCTATTATTTAGCACAATTCACAAATCTAAAGGCAACCCTTTTTATCAATATATACATACGTAAAAAGAGTATAGAAAGAAAATTTCAAATGTGTGAACAATTGTATAGCTTTTGCAAAATATTAGCATAACAAATTGTGAACAGTTTTTGTTTACAAATTTAGTTTTCCATGTGTGTGAGTGTGAAAGTGTTACGAAAACTCCGGATCGTTAAAATTGCGTTTAAATTACTAGATCCACAACTGAATGATTGACAGTTTAATGTTTGTTTACCATTCATTCTAACCACACCATTTCAAACCACAATTTCACATTTCAAACAAAATAATAGTAATCGCAATGTTTGTTCGTTAAGAATTAAAATAGAAACATGAAATGTAATACTGAAAATTCATGGAAATCGATCAGATATAAAACGATGCAAGCATATTATTTTAAGTTGAATCCTAAAATTGTTGAACAAAGCAACCTATGCGAATAAATATGTAATTAATTAATTTTACATAAAAATTTGTTTGCTTAAAAATATGTTTGAAGGAAAACAATAATAATCAGTAGAAAACGAAATGTATAAAGGAAACAAGAAAAATAGCAATACTTTAAAAAAAAAACAAAGAATAATAGAAATACAACTTTATCTCTAATACAAGAAGGGGCGTAAGCGTGTTGCTCGTCGCTATATGATATGCCGAGAAGTATTCAATGAAATTGAAAGTTAGAAAGCGTGTATTCCTCTATAAATCGACTTGGCTTTCATTAGAAAGGAGTAAAGAATATACTGTATATACCTTTAAAATATATGAGTTCATAATACTTAATATGAATAGTTAAAAAGGAGGTTTTGTTGTAATATATAAATATCAGACAAAACTTTTGTTATCGTTATATCATTATAAACTTCAGTAACTACTATTTAATACTATACTATCGCAAGTATATGCATGCATTGATGTAAAGGAATTTAAATGAATTTAAATAATCTCATACTAGATAAATAATCTCACAGGCATGTTAAAAACCATGGATTTGCAGAACAAAATAATATTAAAATATATTTGTTTGTTGGTGTTTGTGTTGTGCGATTAAGCGATTTTTGTATAATGCATATTAACTGATATGTTTTCTCTTTTGCCTAATATTGTTATGAACTAACATAGCAGTACCGTATTTTTTATGGTTTAATAAACAGTTGACTTAGATGTAGTTGATATATCCTTTATCGTTAGGTGTCAGAGCTTTAATTTATCAATATTTGCAACAAAACGAAAAAAATCATATAATATGTTTGAAATTTCGATTAAAATTACTAAAAAGCATTCCAAAAAAAAAAAGAATTAATTAATTAAAATTTCGATAACTGATTTTTTAATAAAACATAATAGTAAAGATGTTTGAAAAAATATGATTACTTAATCGCATAACCCACATATTTTGTACAAACTCATGAACTCAAAACACCTAGTGGCAAAATATACAAGGCAGGCATAACGTGCCGCTAACAATTTATCGTTATTACAATATATTTATGTATATTATTATTGTATTTTTTTCATGCATTTAATGTATTGTAGTATAAATGTTCACAATCCAAATCTGTGCAACCTAACGAAAGAAATGTTCTCCTGCTTTTTGTACTCATTACGTTTTCATAATGATAAATAGTTGTAAGTTTACGAACAATTAAATGTTAATATGTTTTGTATTATTATATGTTTTTATGCATAATATATATAATCAACAATTTGGATTATGAACTATTTGATATTGCCGTTAAATGCAAATTACATAATATAGCGTATTCCCAAGTAGTGCTATTTATCGTATTGCTATAATAGTGTCATAGTATTAATACAGTTATAAACTTGTTTTTTACTCGAAACACTTTTATATATTACATTTTTTTGATCACAGCACTCTGACAGATCGCCTTAATGTAATATTTATATTTGCAGTTCGATCAGTTGTTTCTGTTTATCACTTTTTTCTGATTTGGGCAAAGGCGAACGTTGCAAATACAATGACTTACAATTAAATAATGTAGTAATTAATCGCTCACACGTTCCGCTTTAAAGCTGTGTAATTTTAATAGTAGTTGAATAGTATCAACTACGAAAAACAGCACTACTTGTGAACTTCATAATAGTATTAAATGTAGTATTTGTCAAATCGTCTATATTTAATGAAGCTAGTTAAGCTACGACGTTAAAAGCATTATGCTACCAGGAAAACGAATAACCAAATTCAATAAAGTATATAAACCTTATGTGAAAAATCTGCAGCCCACGAGTTATATTTACATATATATATATAGTTCTAAATGCCGCCAATAATCATACTAATACTTAATAATTTTTCACTCTACAATCACATAACACTCTGAGCTTCAGTCAACCAACCAACTACGCCACCTTTTTTTCGGGTTGGGAAATATCAATAACTATACCCATAATTTTTTTTCTTCTGTACTATATTACTACATAAACACATAGCTATATTATGACTAGCAATTACTCAGTTTATAGTGTAATGGGAGCTTCAAAGTTAAATTTTAATTTAATTGTAGCAGCAGCATGTTATGTACAGTTAAACACACCTAAAACACCTACCACAATAATATATTTGTATGTATAGAGAATTTATATTTGTATTTATATTACAAATATAGATACACATATTATTAAGTTTTTGAATATCTGATTTGTATTAAATAAATATTAATTACATGCAAAATAATACAATAGTAATAAATAAAAATTGTTGGTAAAAAATTTGCGTATAATTTGGCAAAAAATTGAATGTTGAACTACAAGTGGAACTTCACAGCTATAAATAAAAACATATTCGAAACAGTTTATGAATTATCGTAATAAAATAATTCTATATTATTGTATATTTAAACACATATATTTAATAAAAATACAAACCAGAAATATACATAAAAGAAAAGTGTGTGTATTGAAATTTTTTGAATATTTTAGCGGCACAAATAAGTTAAGTAATGCTAAGTGACTATCTTAACGGCCAATATGTTTTTTTGTCGCTTCTTATTATTTTAGTTCAAACAGGAAATTAGTATAATAACTAATATTATTTTTAATTCTACAAACGATATTTTATAAAAACACAAGCAATTTTATTATATAAATTTAAGAAATTACTTTCTTTATTATAACACTTTTTTGTTTACACACATTTTTATGCATATTCATTAAACATTAGATAGTCATCAACTTAAATCTCGCATTTATGTTCACCGAACTTAGCTCGGTTACTAAATATTTGAAAGAGAATGGTATTTCAATGTATCCCACAGCAGCGCCATCACCGCACAAGCGGCATGTGTCCGGCATCGATTGTAATTTACCAGTCTCTGTGCGCTTAATAATCTTCTTCAGCGGTGCTAATATACTGCCACATTTGCTGCACACTAATGTATGCGTCTTATCGGAGTTGTGGAAAAGCCGATCTTGCAGCAGAAAGGCGGCGCCATGTGATATTAAAGCATCGCGTTCCATCTCACCGAAACGTACACCACCACCACGTTTACGACCCTTTATGGGCTGTTGTGTTATGGCATCGACGGGACCAGTTGAACGCACCTGCCACTTGTCGAACACCATGTGACGCAGCCGCTGATAATGTACCACGCCAAAGAATATGTCTGCCGTCATTTCACGGCCATCTACGCCGGAGTAAAGGCGTTCAGTGCCGTAGTAATTATAACCACCGGCCTCTAGTAAGCGTCCAAAATAATCGATTGCGGTGTGTTTCTCCGAAAAGCGGAATGGTGTTGCATCGTGTACGAGACCATGTAAGGCAGCACTTTTGCCCGCCATTGTTTCGATCATCATAGCTATTGTCATACGCGAAGGGAAACCGTGAGGATTGAAAACAATGTCTGGTATAAGTCCGGTTTCACTGAATGGCAAATCCTCGGCCGGATAACGTTGTGAACAGATGCCTTTTTGTCCAGCACGTGAAGCGAATTTGTCTCCTATTGTGGGTGGACGTGGTATGCGTAGAGTTACGCATACCATACGGCGTACGTTCGCCTTAAAGCTGCCGCAATAGCGTACGCTATCCACAACGCAATCTTCCTTTTCGTCTAATTTTACAACTTTATATGTGGAGGTGTCAGCGTCAAAGTAACTATATTTAGTAAAAAAAAAAAAACAAAAATAAAAAAATTTTACAAAAGTATATATATCGCATGTTTCATTGTATTTACCAGTAGAAAGGGCAACCATGCCAAAGTTTTGTGCCAGCATGTGGCAAACCGTCATTGTCCAATATCTTATTCAACTCTGGCAAATGTGGACTACGCACAAAATAACTTGCACCATCCAATTCGATGAATTTCGATTTATATATGCTACCATATGCGAAGCCACGCTCATGTGCAGACTTGTTTATTATCATGGCATCCTCCATATCGTAGCCGGTGTATGAAATAACTGCCACTATAGCGTTGGTGCCCATGGCAAAGTCATCGAGTTGAACATTGTCGTGATGCACTGGTCGGAAGAGCGGTGTTGTGGGCGTTTGCAAGCGGTACAACTTGTTAGCTGCCTGCTTGGGCCAGTTAAGACATGGCGTGCCCATAGTTTGCTTACCCATCTGACACTGATACATGTTTCTGCGAATTTATTTAAATAAATAATATTTTTTTTTGACATTTTATTTCAAAACATACCTTGGCGATTGATTGTAGTCCGGCATTGGTATTAGATTTGCCAAGTTGCTAAGAAATTCGGTCTTTGACAATTCCATATGTGTTGTGAAGCCAGGATAAAACTCTTTCAAATCAATGGCAATATCCATGTACACTTGCTCCAGCGAGCCAATGTATTCAATTTTTCCAAGCGCTAAATTCTTCACTGGACGCATTAGGCGTGCTGGTCCAACAAAAAGAAATAAACCTGGAAACTGGCCCTTAGCTTTATAAGGTATGTAGGCAATTTCCATCATTTCAGGTAGGTGTCCTTCAATCTTTAGCAAACGCAGTTTATTTACTATTTTGTCTGCATCTGCTTGGCGAATGTGCCCTAACAGTCTGCCTTCCAGAAAGACAGCAAATAACTTGGCATTTGAATCGTAGACTTCCGAATCTAACGGTATCATGCCCATTTCTATTAGGTATTTGGGTATAGCCTATAAAAGATATAAAAAAGTTTGGTAAAAATTTTTATTTTCAGTATAATTTACAAACCTTAACTAGCTCTTTTTTCGGTATGCACGATATGCGACAAGATACAGTCAAGTGATTAAGCAAACCACAAGGTGCACCATCAGGCGTATGGACGGGACAAATGTAGCCCCAAGCATCCGGTAACAATTGACGTGCTTCGGTTGTACGCATTGTGGTAAAGTATGAACCACGATGTACTGCACGAAAATGTGACATGTAACGAATGCGATTTATATTTTCTGCCATCACAACCAAACCAGAATTCTGCATCAGACCCAATCCAGAACGCGAAGGCGCATTACCGGTAGCGAGGAAGGATTCCATGGCGTGCGAAACCCCGCCTGCAGTTCGTAAACAATTTATAAGCAGAGTTGGGGTTATGAGCGCGTCTGGGGCTTCTAAACGTCGAAGTAAATACTTTTTCGCATATTGTAGCCATAGTTCAATACGATCAGCTAAAAATTTCTGATACAAGTGACCTAAAATGTGAAAAAACTTAAATATTTCCAGGTAATTTAGAAAAAAATACAAAATACTTACCAGAAAGTAGAACCTCTTGCATCATAACCGAATCTACATTTTCGATTTTATAGTTTCCTTGTGCACATTGAAACAATTTTTGCACCATAAATACTAACATATCGAACTTTTCTCTATGTGTTTTCAAGTGTATGAGTATTCTTTCATTTAGAATGAAGTCAGTAATATTTGCATCGGTTTTCCATTCGGGCACTTCAGGGAATTTTGAACGGAAAATCTTTCCCAAATAAGATTTACAATCCTTATGCGTATGCAATCCCTCACCGTGCACATCTCTAAGCATTGTCTGTACACATGATACATAATACTGATCTTTTTCATAACCACGTACTAGGTGGCAGTAAATCTGTTCATCAGTAAAGTCCATCAAACAGCGTAATATAAGACATATCGGTATATATGACATCATTTTCATTTGGGAAAACATAAGTTTTGCAGTTCCGTTGTTGAGAAAGTGTAATACATTGTTATATGAGGTCTCATCTTCTCGCACTGTGCGCACCATTATGCCAATTTCACTAAAATTTGCACCGCGATCTTTCCATGAGGAGCGTTTCACTGCGATTGGGTAATTGCGTCTACTCATCAGCAACATACGTATAATACGTTCATTGCCTTTAATGATAAATATTCCTCCCCATTCAGTATCGTGTTCGCCATGTTTTACCATTTCCTCCGGCTTGAGTGAACCGATATTGCACGCACTAGACTTAAGCATTATGGGTACCTCACCGAGATCAACATCTATTGGTGCCTTCTCCAAACCGCTAACTGTCCATCCCACACGCACAGTGCAAATACCCATGTATGAGGTATGTAATTGTCTTGACTCTGTAGGGTATGTCAAACGATTCTTCACATCTATTACAGCCATAGGTACTTGTGGACGAGCAATTTGTATGCTTTCTATACGGAGTTCTATTTGTTCGCCAGCTGGTGTTTTAAAGCTAACTGGGGTCATATACTTTGCACAATTCGTCAAGCCATCGGTTAACATTTCATTGAAGGAATTCAAATGTGGTGCTCCCAAATTTTCTAAATGCTAATCGAAATTGGGAGAAATGTTACAAGTTTCATACAAAGAATTAAAAGTAACTTACCTCATTGAGTTTATCTGGGAATTTTTTAAAGTCGGGACGACTATTTGTAAATGTCGGATATAATTTCATTATAAAGCGTTTTATTTAAGTGTTCAATTCCAAAAATCACATTTAAAATTAAAAACAAACGTGAAATGAACGAAATGTTATCAAAATGTCAAAATAGTCGCTCGCTCGCACGTGTTGTGGCAGCGAAATATGCATAATTTCCCTGGATGCAACACAATCATTTGTTTTTTTGAACAACAGGTATAAAATGATTCGATTTTCTTAATTCAAGATATCGTATTTATAATAATTTTGAATAATACTAAAAAGTTATATCATTTCTATTAACGACAGTTTTCGAATAATGGGAACTATGACGTTCTTATTGTTTTATTGATAGAAATTACTAAACGAATAATTTAGAATGCTGCAGAGTTAAAGTCTTTAAACAAATACAATTTCTGGCATTATGTAAAATATTACCAGGATTTTGCTATAGAAAGATATAACATTTGTGGTTATTCTTGAGTTCGAACCACTTCACGTTTTTATCTATTAAGCTAAATAACAGTGTTTAATACTAGACCGGTATGGTTATCTGTAAAAAACTTCAATTAGCGTCCAGACTTAAGACAAGGTCGAGCCCAAAAATTGTTCACTAAATAGCTTAAACACAATACGGACCGTCGGACGAATTTTCGCAGAGTGTTGCCGCCGTGTAAAACACAATACGGACGATTTTCGTCGCAGCTAGTGTATATTCCGCGCTCAAATATATCACAATAAATGACAAAACCAAATATAAACAATCTTAATACTTTGACGCCGCTGTCGGCGATAAAAATTAGAAATAGCTCTATCTCAAAAATCGTCATGGCGGTCGAAATTCGCCGCCGTTGCGTATTGTGTTCATCTTCATATACAATCGTGTGTTCTAATCACCGACGGCGTCGCTGCGTACGACGAGTTTTCGTCGTCGCCCATACTGTGTTTAAGCTTAAAAGTCGTCATACACGACAAACATGTGCTAGAGCTGCAAAATCTACCGATAGTCGGACCACTCGATAGTTTCGATAGTTTAAAAAGATACTATTTACTTATGTTTCGTTGGTTTAAATTAAGAGACCTTGGCTGTATACAATTCATGTTTATTAAATAATCATTAAATTTATTTATAAAACAAAACATGAACTATAACGGAAAATACAAGAACATTACTAAAGTTGCACATACAATTTTTCATGTTACCATATAAACTGCTACACTACTACATTTTTTATACATTTACAAATGTAATATAAGAACAAGAAATTTATACTTAACATACGTTTCAGTTGAATACTGTAATACTCAATTCACTTGTTGTTGTTTAAAAATAATAGTTTGATGACTTTTTTAGCTTTTAGTGCCGTTATCCTATCTAATATTAGCAATTCATCATGGCCAAACATTTTCTCCGACCTTGTAGAAGTAATTTATTAGAAAGTGAGCAGCTAGATTTTGCTTGTGATTAACATGGCAGTGAATAAATTTTTCAGTAAGATAATGCCCCAATCCACGTGGCAAAGGAGACAAAGGAGTTCTTTAACTTCCGACAGACTCAATTACTTCAGTGGCCTGCATGAGTACATACATATAAGGTTGTCAAACTTTCCGCTTTTTTGCTCTTCATTCAATGCTTTATAAAAAGTGTTACAGTGATCGGATTTAGTTAAAATATGCGCCGTTTTGTTCGATGATCTGTTTCCATCTAGACGGCAACTTCATAATACCTTCCTCGTAGAAGCCCCCTCCTTATTTGCGAAGAATTCGGACAGCCACTTTTCACAAGCCTCTTTTGAGTTCAACTTCACACCACCAAGAGCATTCGCAATGGACAGGAACAGCTGGTAATCACTTGGCGCTACGTCCGAGCTCCCGTAGCTTCTGACGAGTCATCAACGAAGTGTGTGGTCTGGCGTTGTCCTGGTGGAACACTACACCCTTCCTGTTGGCCAATTCTGGACGCTTCTGGTCGATCGCCTGCTTCAAGCGGTCCAGTTGTTCGCAGTAGATGGTAGAATTAAGCGTCTGGCCATATGGGAGCAGCTCATAGTGGATGATTCCCTTCCAATCCCACCAAACACACAGCAAAACCATCCTGGCCGTCAATCCCGGCTTAGCCACTGTTTGGGACGATTCACCGGCCTTCGACCACGACCGTTTTCGCTTGATATTGTCGTATGTGATCCATTTTTCGTCGCCAGTCATCATCCGCTTCAAGAATGGGACGAGTTAGTTCCGTTTCAGCAGCATATCGCAGGCGTTGATTCGGTCCAGAAGGTTTTTTTGCGTCAAATTATGCGGCACCCAAACATCAAACTTTTTTTTGTATCCAGCCTTCTGCAGATGGTTCAAAATGGTTTGGTGACTAACTCCCATCTCCTGGGCGATGTCACGAGATGTTATATGCCGGTCTAACTCGATGTATTCCATGATTTGATCGGTATTTGTCGTCACAGGTCTTCCGCCGGCTGGCTTATCCATGGTGTCGTTTTCACCGGCTCTGAATCGTCGAAACCATTCCTCCGCGGTTCGAAGTGATAGAGTACCATCCCCCAAAACACCATTAATCTCACGGAACGTTTCTCTAGCGGATTTGCCTTTAACGAAGGAAAACTTTAAAATAGCGCGAATTTCGGCGTTAGTGAACTCCATGTTTACACGTCTATAACTGTTGAACGCAATATCCAAACTAATCATGCATAGCGTTGTTTTGTAGGTTATGTCAAGACCTTTCAAATTATGTATAGTGTTGCCAGATACGAGCTCTGTAGCGCTTTGTACATAGCCGCGAAATTCAAAAGACAAAAAAGCGGAAGGGAGATATTTGACAACCTTATATATTGTGAAATTCGGTCACAACAGAATGTTCACATAATATATTTCAATTTCCTAATTTTATTCTCCAAATTCAGGTGTAATAAATAAAATAGAGATTACTTGACACGGTTCTTTATACATATTAAAATATGGAGAACCGTGGCGTTAAAAATGCGGAATTGCGGCCGCATATAAGAATAAGTAAGATTATGTGCAGCCGGCTTTTCAATACAATAGAAATTCTTACCTAATTGTAAATATTTCCGGAACATTCCTTCTAACACATCCAACAGCTAAATAAAGCGTAAAAAAT
Source organism: Bactrocera oleae (assembly GCF_042242935.1). Taxonomy (NCBI): domain Eukaryota; kingdom Metazoa; phylum Arthropoda; class Insecta; order Diptera; family Tephritidae; genus Bactrocera; species Bactrocera oleae. The sequence goes on along the minus strand of NC_091537.1, from coordinate 29,544,177 downwards.
AATTTGAAACCCGCCCACGCAACCAAGCCAAGAATGAAAAGATTATTTTAAGGCTACCAATTGGACTACATATTTTTTATTACCAGACTATATCATAATGTAGCTAAACTAAATAAAATTTTATGAAAATTGTTAGTAAGTCAAAGTAAGTTAAGGCCCAATCCATTGATAGTCAAAATAAACTATTGATAGTGAAACGAAAATAAAACTATCGATAGTCCCATCGATTGTTTTGCAGGTCTAGTATGTGCGCAAGTGAGATTTACTCGTGTTTGGGCTTGTGTGCACACATTTGCTCATTGTTGGTATAATGTGATGTATAAATACAGTGGAGTGCATAAAAATGCTATTATAATAAATTTATGTAAGAATTATAGATAGATAGATTAGTTGTGAGGTATGCACCGCGACCTATGGTCAATTGTGCCCTCCCCTAAGTCATATCGACTCATCTAGCCCCAGCATGTTGATAAACTCCAATATTCTGCTGGGTGCTAGTGAAGCGATATAATCCCTGTTTGGAAACATGGACCCTAGGGCCTTGATTCTGCGGCTGCAGACTGTTGTACAGTTCATTAACAGATGTTCTGGGGTTTCCGGCTCCATGTCACAGAACCGGCAGTTTGCAGAAGAGATTAAGCCCATGTTGAATAGGTGCTTATTGAGCCTGCAATGGCCAGTGTAAAACGCGACAAGCAGCCGTTATTTGTTCCTCGGGAGATTGATTACGACTTTAAACCGCCGTTTGCGGTCATAACCCCGCCTTAGCAACTTAGCATGGCGCATGCCTTGAAGTTGTTGCTATTGCCTCTCACTGCCTGCTGTTTCCTCCCTACGGATCAGCTCTTTAATGGTATGTGTGACCAACCGCTATGCATGGTACAGGTCCTACCATTTTTGTGTAGGCTGCAGAACGGCCCAACTCGTCAGCCAGTTCGTTCCCGGCTATACCCCTGTGGCCAGGCACCCAAATAAGGTGCACACGGTTGTGGTCTGATAAGCTGTTCAGCCGTTCTATACACTCCTGAACTAGAAGCGATCTGACCTCATAGGCAGAGATCGCTTTTAGTGCCGCCTGACTATCGCTGAGTATAGCAATACTTTTATTGCGATAGTTGCGTTGGAGGTTTATCTCTACACACCGACTTATAGCATAGACCTCGGCTTGGAAAATGCTCGGAAAACTTCTCATGCGAATGGAGAGTTTGGTGCTTGGCCCAGCGACCCCTGCACCAATCCCTTCCGCCGTTTACAAGTCGTCGGTGTACCACTTGATAGTGCTTTCCCTTAGCAGCAGGTCCATTGATGAATCATTCCATTCTGCCCTGCTGCCAAGGGTAACTTTTTACTTCTTAGTGAAGCTTAATACTTTGGTAATGCTGTCCCTTGGGAGAAGGGCCAGTGGCATTTCCTCACTTAGCGCCTTCATCTGCTGGGACGAGATTACCTTCCCTCTGCTGCCATTTGGAGCAGAGTCTGTTTGGCTGTCTGTTTGATTACCATATGTAGCGGTGTAAGTTCTAGCATTACTACCAGTGCGGCAGTCGGACACGTACGCATTCCGCCCGGTGCGCAGATGAAGGCAAGCCTTTGCAGCTTCGACAGTTTAAGTCCTATCGAAGTCTGCGATGTTTAAGAAATATCAAAATATCCCTGACAGCGGATTCCATTGCTAGTTAGCAGCTCAAGGAGATCGTCCACAACTAGGCTCCAAAGTAGGGGTAGTACGTAGTACGGCTGGGATCCATGTGCGTACTGGTGCTGCCACACTCCTTTTCTTCAGTGCTTTTGACACGCTTTCGTGAGACGTATTGTCAAAAGCACCTTCGATATCAAGGAAGGTGCATAACATCACCTCGCCCCCATCTAACGAACTCTGGATCTCCGAGGTTAGCTGACACAGAGCAGTATTTGTTGATCTGCCTGCTCTGTCTCTTCGATCGTATTTCGTGGTCTATGATCTTTTCCATACTCTTGAGCAGGAAGGGAGTAACACTGATTGGCCTGAAGGATTTCGCCAATGAGTAGTCTTTCCTTCCTACTTTGGGTATGAAGATTACCTTTGCAGTGCGCCATGGTTCTGGGATATATGCCAGCGCTAGGCTATCCCTCATCAGCCGAACAAGCTGGGGCAGTAGTACCTGCTCCCCCTGTTGCAGAAACGCTGGAAGGATGCCATCCGCACCCGGAGACTTATATTTTTCAAAGGAGGCCAAAGCCCACTTGATGGAGTCTGCAGTGAAGAGCTGTTTTGCGACTATACAGTCTAAGCGTGATGGTATAGGTCCCATCCGTCTTTTAATTGCTGGTACTGTGTCCGTCTTGCCTCTAGCCAGAGCCTTGCTGCCTCTGGCGTTGAGGAGACGCTTTCACACAGCTTCTTGAAGCTCTTCTGCTTCCTAATCTCCTTATTGTAAGCAGTTAAGCTGCACCTATAATCGTCCCAGCTTCCGGTGCGCTTAGCCTTGTTAAATAGCTTGCGTACCGCTTTTCTTAATTTTGAGAGTCTACTAGACCACCAGGAGCAGTTGCGACTCTTGGTGGTTGTCTTTAGGGGACAGCTGCTGTGATATGCCTCTATAATGGATTCGCTTAGAGCAGACAATCTGCTTTCCTATCCAGAAGCTGTAGCACTTCTATCTAGTGCTAGCATCACTCACCCCAGTTGGGAGATGCCGAAAATGTCTTGCGACTTAAGCCTCTGCACCACGGCAAGGTGCCTGCCATTCGCAGAGGTATAAAAAGTAACAGTGATTTATCAGCTCCAGATTAATCGAATGAATATCCGAGTATTTTTTCAAAAAGCGAATGAATTGCATTGTATTTCCTGTCCTGATTAATTGAACCATTAATCGCTTAATTACTAATTTAATCAAATCTTCTTCATATCAAAACTCGGGCTACATCTCGCTTCAATATTGACCAATCCGGCATCACTGCTCGTGAACAAAAGAACCTTGCCAATTCTTAGAATGCCATCACTGATTTCAATGTAAAGGCACATCACTGTTTTTGTTAATATATCACAAAATCACAAAAATGGATTTAAAAAGTTTTTCCATATGATTACATATATATATGTGTATAATAATATTTAATCTTTATATATAAATGTTGGGTATTTTAATTTAAATGCCCAAAAATTATTATTTTGTTCGATCTGACTACAATGGAAAATGTTATAAAAAACGCTAATTTTGAGGCGCTCTCACAATGAAAAGAGTTGGGCATCCCATTACCCCTGCGCATCACTATCTTTGCTAATTCGGAAATTTAAACGCACCTGTTCAAAATGGCAAATCTTTGGAAAATTAATTTTACCTATGAGCCCTTTATAGCAAAAAGCGGAGGCACAATAACGATACATTTCTTCAAGAGGAGCTAAATTTTTATTTTAATTGCCAAGTTCTAGATCTGAAACGAACCACTGCCGAGGCATGGGAAGAAATGAAGATTGTTTATGATAAACTTTATCTACTTTCCTACAAACAGTCGCACTTGATTGGTACATCCGTACCCACAGTACGTATATTTTCTAAAGCTGGGCAATAGCTCAGGAAAACCGAAGCAGATGAACAACCAAAAAGCTTTTAAAACTAGTGTAACGGGTGATCCAAGTAGAGGTACTTTTTTCAATAGCCTTTTTTTGGCAGATTACGCGTGACTCGTGTCATGCTATCATGTTATGTTTGTTCAGTATTGTTTACGCTTTAACAACGTTTATAAATCGTTCAACTTCATTACGAAAATTCACGTTCTGTAAATAATGTTTTTTGCGAGCTTCGCTTAACTTATGGTCAACATAATCGGCCTACTGAGCGTACTATTTATAGCACCATCACCCATCTTGAAACCCAGCATTCATTATTGAATAATATTTGACCGAATAGACCACGTCCAGCTCGCAGTGAAGAAAACATAACGGCCATAGCTGAGAGTGTACACGAAGACCGTGGAGAGTCGATTCGGCGACGTTCGAAGCAACCGTAGTCTGTAGGCTGATAAGCCACGCATAGACCTGTTTTGGTCCTTAGCGATACTATATGTAGTGCCGTAAATTAGTCTATGGGAAGTAGTCATCATTTTGGATGCCAGCGCTTGACGCGAATTGCAACAGCTGCCCTTGGGTGCCCCAAATAATTGAAGCGTTGTCTTGCCAATATGGGACAAGTATACAAGGTTCTCCTGGTGTCTTGCTTTTGACAAATCCTGCAGGCTTCTTGATCTGTCAGCCCCTTTTTGCAGGTATACGCTGCCACCAGACTGTGACCAGTGAGCTTTCCAACCATAGTCCTACAGTATCTACCAGTAGGAACTTTGTGAATTTCTGATCTATCGATCACTGCTGTTTACCAATGTTGGTCATGCTTTTCGATGACAGCCATACGGAACTTAGTACTTATATACAATAATATTAGGAGCTTCGTCTAAAGAGATTTCGTAGTATCACTTTGTAAAACACAGAATTACCATAGGAACGTCGAACTCGATCAACGGTAAAACATTCAGAGTGGCTAATCAGATTTGGCTTCTGCAGCGAATAGGTATTACTCGATATCGAATATATTATATACTAGAATAGTAAATTTGTTAAATACAAAAAAAATATTCGTACATACTTGTACATATATGCAAATGCACAATCATGCTTACTAATTTATGTTATTATTTTTCTCCGAGACGTCTATTATTGCACGTGCTGGTACCTACTTTTTGGTGCGCAATTTTCTTTGTTGCAGACAAAGGAACTGTAAGCCAAACGCCAGCAGGTTAATATGTATTATATAGTATATACAAGTATGTATGTACATTGTTGTACATATAGAAAATTTTAATGCATCAATATAGAATGCATACGTATTCATATGAATTCCAAAGCAAAATCAAAGTGCACTGAACTCAACAAAGTTTATCTACGACAAATTGTGGGGATAAACTTTTATAGTTTTTGAATAATGCACAATCCAAAATATACCTACACATGTACATACATATGTGTGTGTATATGCAATTCTAAACGAAAACAAATAATTGTCGAGTGTAAAATGCTTTGAAAGCTATCGCATTCAATTTGACCCGGAATATCTAGTAAAGCTTTTTCTTAGTCCAAGAGTTCATTTCGAGTTAAGAGGTTACGGTAGTCTAGGGTCCTAGGTCGTTTAATCTTGACAATTTATTTTAGTAGCAAGGAAAAAAGAAACAAAATTATTTTTGGCTTTATTATTATAATATGTTGCGTGTTTTTATATAGAAATCTTCACTACTTTCCTAAATCAAATAAAAAATAGAATTTTAATCTACATCTCTATAGCAAAATAGGTAGATACCCAGTTTTACATAAATTTTTCGTAATATGGTGGACGTTTAAAAAGGTTCCATCTTTGCCCGAGAAAATGTGTAGACATTTGCTTTTAATAAAGTTGCAGTAATAAGGAAAATATGATACGCATTTCGCTAGTTAAATCCTAGGTAGTTTGATAGATGCTGTACAGTTAAAATTTCGTTTGGATATTTGTGATATTCTCCAAGTACTAACATACTATAATCGCCGGAAGTGAAAAATGTATGGTAGTTTGCAGGAAACCGCGTTTGAAGTTTTACTTGATAGAATTGACTGTCCCTAACGCATTTCACAAATTGAATAATGTTTCTTGCACAAGCCAAAAAATTAAAATTTTTGAAAAATCTTAGACTGGCTTTACTTATTAATACTAGCATTTCATCAATAAACGAATATTCAATTGATAGAGGCTTCGACTCTGAATTAATTTTCTTCGCTCATAATGACATTTCTGGCCCCGTATTTCAGTATTTCAAGCAGGAAAAACTGATAGAGCAAAATCGGGTGAACAAATTATCTGAGTGATACGAGTAGTATTAACTTGGTGACCTCTACTCGTTGTTTTATTAATGTACAAAAATTCAGTTACTATCGCAAGGGTCGACATTCTAAACATTGAAATCATTAAACAAATTGCGTTGCATCGATTTTTTCGAGATAGTGAAGGCTTCGAATACCTCTTTAAAGCTAAGCATTTTTCGACCAAATTTTTTTCACTTGTAATTATCAACAGATGTGGATGGATATAAGCTTTCCACGATTCCACGAGAGTTGCATTCTGATAGAAAAAAATTCTTTTTGTTTGCCTTTGATTTACCTTTGAACCTTAGTATGGTATACCGGCATGTATAATGTGAAAGATATTTTAGAGATCTATTATCATTTGCAAACCCTAAAAAAAATTGTCACCCACCGATTAAAATAAAATCGTAAAATATATATATAAATGATCAGGTGCAAACTGTAACTTGAGTAAAAATCGAGATATCGTAATGAAACTTTGTACATGAGTTCCTTAGCAAAAGAGAAAGGGGGAGTTCGTAAATGGGCATAATCGGAACACTGCCACGCAACCAAAACAAAATTATTCGAAAACCTATAAAATGTCATAACTACTTGCAAAATTAAGGCATAAAACTGTTATTTGGTACAGGGCATTGTAGTAGCAAGGAGCACCTGGGCTAAAATGTAGAAAAAATAATAAAGCTAATAAAGCCCAAATTTCCACAGGGAAATTTTTTTCAACGCTTTTTACGATAGTGTTAAAATAGTTGAAATCGAATTAAAACCCCGCACTCTCCTCATATAATGGTTCTGTTAAAAACCCCCTAAAAGCGCAATAATTCAATAAATAAGAGACATTAAATTTTACACTCAAAATGGTACGAGAGGGCTTTATAGGAGACAGGGTCAAAATAACACGATGGGCGTGTCACCGTCCACATTTAGATGAAAACCCATCTCTCAGGACCTACTCTACCAATTTCAACCAAATTCGGTACATAACATTTCCTGACGAGCCTATTCCACATTGTGAAAATAGGCGCAAACGGACTACAACCACGGCTACTTCCCATATGGTAGAATATTAAATTCCATCTGAAGTGAAATCCCTTTCCAGTATACAAATCAATCAATAATGAATGCATCGGAATAAAACTTTGCCCGAATAGTGGGCTTAAAGTAGGTCACCTTATGAACAAAAATCGTTAAAATCGCACTACAACAGCTTAAGCCTCCAGATACCGAATGCGTAGAACCCATTTCCTACAGCGAACATTTTATCGAAATAACGGTATGCTTGTATGTCAAAAATGGTTTGAATCCGATGAAGTCTTTTTTTAGACGCCATTACATATTACAAAAATTTTCGAACTTCCGGTTTTCTTTATACCGCATACATCGGCCAATATGTGAGTTATGTTAATGAAAACAAGAGAGCGAGTAACATCAATGTATCTTTGTGCCTAAAAATCGGGTGAAAACTTGCCCTAGTTCCCCATATAACTAATATAAAATTTTCGAACTTTCGGTTGGGCTTATACCATTTATATTGGTCAATACGTAAGATATCTTTGCAAAATTAGCTGAACGTATAATATTGGATGTACTATAGTTTAATGCCGAAACTATGTGAAATTAGTCTACGAACTACTGCAACTTTCATATACTACATATATTGATTTACATTATTTTATTAAACCTTATGCCGAATATGTCGGTCAGTGTGTGAATTATTTATTTAAAAATTGCTTGAAAATATATTCTCGATGTATAACTGAGTAATGCTAAAGGCTTACACGACAAGCCCAGATGTTCTTTTGCCCCCAACATCCTGTGTAGTGATTTCCGACTTTCCAGCTGACTTTAAACCGATTAGATTATTCAACATGTGTTATATTTTAATCAAATTAAGTAAACAAGTTTTTATAAAAATTATATGGTTTAGCGTTGAATATGAATGGAGTTAGTCTAGACCTTGGTCTAAACGTTATATGATAATATATTTAATTTAGCCCTTTCATTTCAGTTAATATCAAATATGGATGTATATTTGAATAAAAATAGGTTGAAATTGAAAAAAATGTTCCTTATAAAATGTAGCTTTTGTTTATAAAAAAAAGTAAAAAAAAAATCACCGTATATCTCATTGGAAAGCTGAGAAAAAATCGTAAACATTAGGCTAGTTAATTATTTTTATAACGCAATACCTTTCATTTAATGCACAAATGTTTAAAGATACTTTTCTCGAGCTGAAATTTTAAAAATGCATACCTCCAAAATTGTTCATATTGACTGGAAATAAAAAAATACTTGTCCAATATTTCGCTTCAAAGAACACAAAAAAAAATGTTTTGTACGAAAAAAATGTTTGAATGCAAATTTTGGATGGAATATATATGGTGTTGAATTCCGAGTGACTATCTGTCTGTCTGTCCGTCTGTCCGTCCGTGCAAGCGATAACTTAAATAAAAATTAAAATATCTTAAATAAACTTGGTACACGTGGGCGTGAGCTTAATCGGACCACTGCACTAAAAAAATTCGCTATTAATCGAAAATCTATACAACGCCATAACTAAGCACTAAATGAAGATATAAAGCTGGAGCACCTGTGGGCTAAAAATGTCGAAAAATTGGACGTGGTCCGCCTTAATGTACATATCTCCTAACTCACTAACGCTACAATAACCAAATTCACTTAGGACAAGTCCTATAAGAACCCCTACCGACAGTGTGAAAACGGATGAAATCAGCCGTCCCCACATGTAACGGTTTTTTTAATAACTACTAAAAGCGCGATAAATCAATAACTAAACGCGATAGAGACATTAAATTTTACATCCAGGATGATACAATGGAGCTTTATAGGAACCGGGGTCAAAATTGGGGGATAGGCGTGCCTCCACCCACATTTAAGTGAAATCACATATCTCCAGACCTACCTCATCAATTTAAACCAAATTCGGTACAAAAAATTATTTTAACATTCCAATGTAACAGTACGAAAATGGACAAAATCGGACAGTAACCACGCCTAGTTCCCATATAACACAGCTTTAAATTCCAATCTGATTTTTTTTACTTTCCAGTATACAAATCAAGTACCAATAATATATCAGAATACAAATTTGCACGCATATTTCCTTTAAGGTATGCCATCTCAGGTCTACAAATTGTCAAAATTGGACCATATGTATTCAAGCCGCCAGATACCGGATATGTGAACCCCAGAGCCTATGGCTGGCTTTTCGCCGAAAATATTAGTCAATCTGTGAGATATTTATGTTATTAAAATTCAAGGAAAATATTTCTTCTATCATAATATACTTTTATGTCAAAAATGGGTTAAATCGGGTAAATATTGTACTTCCATATAGATTGGAGTCTTATCCGCAGAAGCATTTTATTAGTATGTGGCATGTTAGTAGTATGTGATATTGGCATAAATAGGTACAATAGGTTCAATACTAGATCTAACTCCCATATAGTATATAAAGATTTTCGTCTTTCTAACAAGCCTTATGCCGAATATGTCCTTCAGTGTCTGAGTTATATATTTAAAAAAATGCGTGAAAATAAGTTTTCAAGTATATCTGAGCAATGCCCAAATTAATGCATTTCTCTGCCCTAATTATATTCTCCATACAGTGATTTTCGTCTTTCTATCCATAATGAAATTAAACGGATAAGTTTTCTGAAAAATTATATGGTTTAGCGCTGAAATAGAATGGAATTGGTCTAGACCTCGGTCTATACCTCATATCCCTAAGATAATGAATTCCGATCCTCTGATTGACGATTCCCACATCAAATCAATATATCGGGTTTTCCAATAGGGATGATATGATTTCTAAGTGTCGTTTGGCGATTTTTAATATGTAACGATTTGTAATTTTTATACTCTTGCAACATGTTGTTACAGTGTATAATAGTTTTGTTCACCTAACGGTTGTTTGTATCACCTAAACCTAATCGAATTAGATATAGGGTTATGAATGTATATTTAAATAATCAGATTTCTACAAGAAAAGATTACAAATTTCTTTGAAAAAGAATTCAAAATGTTCATAAAAAGTATAAAATAAAAATTTGAAGTGGAATTAAGTAGTCTAGTTGAAATCCGGGTGACTGTCCGTCCGTCTATGCAAGCTGTAACTTGAGTAAAAATTTAGATATCTTTACGAAACTTGGTACACATGTTTCTTGGTACCGTAAGACGGTTGGTATTGCAGATGGGCATAATCGGACCACGCCCACAAAACGCCATTAATTAAAAACAAATAAATTGCCATAACTAAGCTCCACAACAAGATACAAGACTATTATTTGGTATACAGGATAACATTTAAGAGGGACATCTGCAGCTTAAATTTGTTATAAAAATTGGGCGAAGTCCCGCCCCTAATCGATTTAAAAGTGTGACAACCTCGCTCACTCCCCATATAACGGTACTGTTAAAAATACTAAAAGCGCGATAAATCAAGCATTAAACACGCCAGTGACATTAAGTTTTTCCTCTGGGGTGGTATGAGTTGACTTTATACGAACCGACTTCAAAATCTGACAGTGGGCGTGGCACCTTCCACTTTTAGGTGAAAACCCATATCTTGCGATCTGCTTAACCAATTTCAACCAAATTCGGTACATAACATTCTTCTTATATTTCTATGTTATAGTGCGAAAATAGGTGAAATCGGATTACAACCATGCCTACTGCCCACATAACACAATTTTAGATTCTATCTGATTCTTTTACTTTCCTCTATGAAAATCAAGCTACAATGATTGTAAAACTTTGGTAAAACTTTCGGGGTAAAGCTTTGAGTGAATAATGCGTTTAAAATATGCCACCTTGTGACCAAAAATTGTCTAAATCGAACCAAAACTGTTCAAGCCCCTAGGTACTAAATATGAGCAAACCCAGTGCAGTTGACTTTTTACCGAAAATATCGGTCAAAGTGTAAGATATATAATTGAAATACATATAATAAAATAAATAAATGAAACTGCAAGTTGCGAGAGTATAAAATGTTCGGTTGCACCCGAACTTAGAACTTCCTTACTGGTTTTTTTGTATTCAGCAATTTTTATAATTTCATCATGTAAAGATATACGCAAAAATAACGTTTACAAATTATTAAATTTTATTATCAAAATAATCGCTCTCCAATTGCAACTTTTCGTGCGCTTTTGCCATTTTATGGTCGTATTAATCGTCCACCTGTGCTCGCTATTCGTTGAATTGTTGAAAATTTCGAGCGTACATTTTCTTCAATAAGACAAAAGACCGCTCGAAGTAACGGAGATATAAGTGTTGCTGAAGACCGCAATTTGTTGATTTCAAAACGTTCTCAAGAATTGGGACTGCCTCAAACCACAACCAGGATTTGGGCTTGCATTCGTATAAAATTGTTCTCACTCAAGAATTGAAACCATTCGACTACCGTAAACGTCGTGAATTTGCTGATTTTGCCAATTTTTCCTTGGAATAACTTGAAAAGGATAACGATAACGATGTTCGATCTTCTCCGATGAAGCTCACTTTCACCTAAGTGGTGCGGTAAAAAAAAATGTCGAACAACCATTATCTTCACCTAAATTAACAGTTTGGTGTGATTTTTAGTCTGGTGAAATCAATCGCTGGTGACACCGTTACTGTCAATGGAGAGGCGGTATAGATCGATAGTAACCAACTTTTTATGTCCGCAATTGGAAGAAGTTGGTTTTGACAACATCAGTTCTAACAAAATGGGGCTACATGCCAAACAGCATGTGCAACAATCGAATTATTGCAAGAAAATTTTTGAAGAAGTACGGACCAATGATTCCTCCAGCCCATAAAGCGCACCAACCTGTCAGTTTTTCTGGATGTAACGGTGTTTTGACATACACTTGAGGATTAGCTTCACTCCAAATGCGGCAGTTTTGTTTGTTGACGTAGCCATTCAACCAGAAGTGCGCTTCATCGCATCATATAATAAAATGAACGTAGTGCGCGATACGTATTCCGCACAGAACCATTATTTTCGAAATAAAACTGCAAAATTTGCAAGCGTTGTTCAGGCGTGAGTCTATTCATGATGAATTGCCAAACCAAACTGAGAAAAAGTCACTTGACAGCTGTTAAATCGGTCGCATCTTGAACAGTAATGCCAACTTAAAGTTCTATACCTCGAAAAAAACACTTGTTACTTATATGACATTCTTTTGGAGGCAGTCGGTTTGAAATTTCTTTTCCTTTTTTTTGCCATATCCAAAAGACAAAGCGTTCTATAAGCTCGTAAGACAGATTAATAAGAATAGTCATTTTCGATGTAACTCATACTTTAATTTGAATAAACAGAAATAGTAACAATGGTGATTATAATATAAAAAGTAAGGAAGATTATACTATATACTGTCACAATTTGAAGGAATCAAAACATAGACTTCAAACTTAGTTATTAGACGAAATTTTGAATTGTTTGATATTTTATTAGCCTAAATTATGGTTTAGAACCGATTTTACCAATTTTCAGCATCAAACTACAGTGTATCTAATGACCAAGATTATGTCCTTTGTTAAGGAATCTTACATTTTGAGAGATATGTATGGCATGAAATCAACTAGGTAATGACATACAATATTTTTAGTATATGATAAGATCTCTCCATAATTTTGAACTTAATTATGAATGAATGAATATTATGAATGAATTAGATATGATAATATCCCCATAATGGAGCAATTTCATATGAGAGTTACAACATGTCAATGGTACAATTTGTTCACAGTTGCCTAAGATCTTTATGAACAAATAAAAAGGAACACAGAAAATGGGTAGTTTAATTGGTTTCATCCTTAATTATAAGTCCAAGAGTTTGAAAATTGTAGAAAATAATATCCGAAAATGCCGGTATCAATCAGATTGATATCCAGATTTTATCGGTACCAACATATACTCGAATATACGGATATTGACTATCTTAGCTAACATTTTACGCTTATCATAATGTGATTTTATTCCAAATAAGGATACTACAAAATAATGTACTACTATCTGTAGTCGCAGTCTTAATTTAAAATTTCCGAAAAATTAAATTATATGTGGGATATATCTAATATGAGGTTTCTCTTTCTTGCTTACTTATATGCCATACGCTTGCCAATGATGAGATCTGGCCACGATTGGTTTAATGCTTCATATTCACAAACATTTTTTTTGGATAACCTTTTTCAAATTCAAGCACTTTTTTTATACATTCCCGATCCAAAATGGTGCAAGTGTCCTTGCAATCGTCAATAATTTCAGTTTCATCAATGGTATCCCATTGAGATAAACTGATTATCCAATGATTGTCTGTCAATAAACTGTATACAGATTCTGATTGTCCGTGCATTGCTTGTGCATCGAATAAATGAAACTATCCGCTTTTGTTCTGTAAAGATACGTTAAACGTGGAAATATACACAATATAGAACTGTAACCATATCATATAGGTGAAAGTATGATAAATGGAGCTATCGCATAATATGAGAAAATTTTTAAAATGATCACATTATGTTTGTGGGTCAGTCTTCAAACTTACAATATGAGAGGTTTTATCATAGCTTTGAATTTCAAACACAAATCGCACAAAGAAGTATTAGGCAAATGGCAAGAACCTGAAAATATATGAGAACATTTACTTTAAAAAAATTCACTTAAGAGTTGAAAATTTTAAAACATATCAATAAAAAGAGTTTATACAATTTTTTTAAATCAAATCTCTTTTAGAACCGATAATAAGATCGATAGAAATTGTGTTTCGTATTAAAAGTCCGTCGGTATCGCTGTATGTCGAGCACAACAATAGCAAACGTTGGCTTTCTTTAGATTGCTTTCTGCTATACTCGAATGAAAAATGTTCAGAATTTTCGATGTTTGTAATTTTCCGAAAGCTTGCTGTTATTATTACAATAAATATATTTGTAAAGTAGTTGCTATCTATTTTTTAGTTCAATTAATAAAGCGAGTGCAATATTAGAATATTGATGTGTGGTTTGGAGATATTTTTGATGAGTATGAATATTTCAAAAAAGGGGAGGTAGAAAACAGCTATATCATAAGGAAACTCTCTATACATCTCGAAATATCACCCCAACCAACATTATATTTATATATACATATATCTGTATTTATATTTTGGTGTAAGTTTTTTCCCAAGATGATTTGTTTTTTACAAACGCTACCTTAAATTTCAGTTTTTACCCTAAAAAAGAGGATCCAACGTAAACAAGCTGCTTATTATCAATTTAACCCGTGCCTAAATAATTTTTCTTTTTCCATACATTCTACATGAGATTTTTTTTATTTTTTGCAATAAATTTTTTATATCCAAAACAAATAAGCCTACAACTTTAAAATATCAATCTTCTAATACAAAACTTCCCGTTCTACAAAAAAGGTATTGATAATTTTTTTCATAAAAACATTTATTTAAAAGTTATGCACAGTTAAATTTAAGCACTCTAATCATACAGTACACCATGTCGTAACCCAGAATGTATAAGTCACTTGTGTGAATGCTCAGTACATTTCATGTATAATTTTAATTGCATATAACTTTTAAAGGAATGGTTTTATGGAAAATGTCAGTAAGATCTTTTTCGTAGAGCGAAAAATTTTGTATTAAAATATCAATTTATTATTGATTAAGACAAAATATCAAAAAATTCCATGTTATACACATGGGTAAAGAGATATAATTTATGCATGGATTAAATTGAAAATAAAGAGCTTGTTTATATTGGATCCTTGTTTTTAGGGCAAAAACTGATTTTCCACGGGTGTCTGCAAAAAACTATTAATTTGGGAAATATCCGACAATCTAATATATTGTAGTAGCTCACGCCCATATTTAATACAATTTTTAACACGAGGTGGCCCAGGTATAGAATGAATAAAGGTGGACTCTTTCGCCTGCCTTCGGTATGAGTACGACCCTCGCCCCTCTACAAAGGTGATTAGGTAAGGTATCAGCACAGTTGATACATTCTGCATCATGGCTGTAAAAATACCGTCCATACTAGGCGATTTAAATGGTTGGAAGCCGCTTATTGCCCAAAGTATTTTTTCCTTAGTTATAATATCTGTAGAGGTGTACTTTACGCTATCTTTTACAGGTTGGAGATCTGTAGTGTCTGTGCATTCTGTAAAATGTATGTTGATCAGGTCTACCAGTGGTTCCTGGGAACTCTACTTGAAATCTCACATATATATAGTCAGAAAACGCGGATGTACGAAGCACCTCCCAATCTTCTCAGTGATTATTTTGCTAGTGTTATATCAAGAACGTTCTTCAAGGTAGGGCCAATATATGTTGGTTCCTCCCTTAGCTATAGCTATATTATTTGTCATTATAAAGTTTAGTAAAGACTCAACCCTTTCGTTGGTATCCCCGCCACCCCATACTGTGTGCGCATTGGCGTCTGCGCCTATCACCAGGGGGTCCTTTGCTTTATCTGCCACGTTAACCAACATCCGGAGTTCTACCGTTGGCGGTTCACCATCATGAGACGTGTAACAAAATGCAAGGAGTAGCGTCGCATCCTTGCCATCCTTTACGACTACTACAGTCAGGTCAACTGTATGACTGCATACTTTTCTTTACCAGTATGGGTGCTCTTAACTTGTTTATTGCTCACGGGAAGTATGTATAGTATGGTTGACTTTAGTCCAGATACCATATTTCCCGAGGCTATCCATTGCTCATAAACAAAAGATATGTTGTAGGTGATCCTCTCTAAATTGAGGAGGATTTCGGCAGAGGCTACCTCTCTTTTGAGCAGATTTAGTTGAAGAGTTCAGGTTAAGTTCGGAGTTCTTCGTACACGCTATTTACGTCCCATGCCATCTTCCCCAACCGTTCGTATAGAATATCCCCGGCCGACTTTTTTATTTGGACGATTTAGTTTTGGCTGCTATCTTCCTTGTTGGAGCGTTCAGCACCCTACAATCTTCCGTCAACAAATCCGAAATTTGTCCTCTGAGTAGCCACAGTGCATCCTCCGGTTTTACCTTGCGTGGTATAAGGACGCTCGCCTTCGGAATGGACGGAATGCAACTGCGGTTGCTACAGGCCTTTAAGCTTCGAAACTGCTTCCTTTACCCATAGCAATGAGGGGTCGTCCTTACACTTTAGGATCTTGACTGCATTGAGCCAGCCCGCACCATCGAAAGTTGGCATAGGCGTGCGTTTTCATCTAGTCTTGCGAATAGCGCATTCAGAAGCTTCATCTCTACCTCTTTCCACTTCTTCTCCGTAATTTGTCCAACCAAGTTGCTTTGGCACTCATTGACACGATTAAGTGTCTCTTGGCTATCTCAATTGCCATCGCTGCCACCCTGGACATAGAAGGTTATTTTCGATCGAGTCCTCCATATTGTGTTCAGGGAACCTCTACCCTTAGCATATTTTACCTACTGCAAGGTACCTCATTAGCAATGACAGAAGTAGATATACCCTCCACCAATGTCATATGCAAAGCAAGTTACCAGGAAGAGGTGAAAGTATTCCGCCCACTGCCTTGGCTAGACGCCGCCTACTCGCACCACCAAGGCCTGCTCTAAAAAACTAGTCAAGATGTCAAGCCGTGATGGTGTTAGCAGCGACGTCCATTATCCGGTCAGCATTCGCGAGGAGGATATAGCTACCAATCGAGATATAAAATATCATATCTTTTTGGGTGGAACAAACAGAACACACTAAAATTTACTAAAATCAGTTCAGTTGTTTAGTAGTTTACCCCGGACAAAACGTATTATGTATTTTTTATATATAATATTATATATACATATATACATATAGTGGATATAGTCGTCGGTATTTTAAAATTCGCATTGAAAGAAACCTACCGGAATGGCTATTACATAACATATATTTATAACATATTATATTACGTTACGTTACGTTATTTTCTTCTGAAAGAGTGTTTTTACTTTTCGTTTGTATAATTTCTTTATTGATTAACGTCCACCGCTTTTGAATATAAAAACTTGTATTTGTTCAATATTAATTTCGAGTAATGATTAGGTTATAAATTTCAATTCGATCAGATTTGCAGGAAACGGAGTATATCTTCACTAATAATAGTTAATTTTAAATACTTTTGACTTTTTGGATTAAATTTGTTTTTACTTTCCACATATAATTTGTACATAGAGCTAGATTTCAATAAAAAAATTTATTTTGATTTCGATTTCGAAAAACTTGATCGAATCGATATATAGATCAATTGGTTGTCAAAGCTTCAAGTCTACTTAAAAAGAGAGTTAAGCCGTGGACGCACTTGAAGATTTGGCACAACTCTTATTTCTTACCCTTACAAAAATATATACATATGAATACATACATATTTCATCAACATAATGCTTAATATGGTTCACAGGAGGACAGGAGGTCTGAAATCTTATTTGAGGAATGGTATAAATTCCCCCACTGTTTAGAATGGAGGAAAAAGTCAGCTTATAACGATAAGAGCAGTACACTATGAAAGATAACATTGTTTGTTGAGCTTATACTATATCGCCGAGTAATAATCTTGCATTAAATTTATTCGGATAAATATAAAATGTCAAACCAACTAACTTTTAGGAATATGAGTACTGTACTATCGCTCTAAGCACATGTTTTGTAGATAAGGGCGTTATAAAGATTTCTCTTAAAGGAGGCCTTCAGAGTCTATCCAAAACATATGAGTTCTTAAAAAAATGCAGCCACTTAACGGCTACTTAGACGAGTGGTCAAAAGTGCAAAACTCTAATCGTCAATTTTAGAAGACAAAAAACTCTATTTGGCATTAGTTTTTAACATAAAGACATACAGGTCAATCTAACAGCTCTGCAAATAAATCGATCTAAAGTCATGTTGACCAAAATATGTAAGCCACTTTGGGTGTGCGCTTTTCCTTTAGAGTTTCAGAGCGTCTTTTTTTGGTAATTACATAATATCTAGTGATGCCAAGAAGGGATAAAATCGGGCTAATAATGAAATTTCAACCGTTCGATTGTTGTAGAGCATTCAGTTTCCTATAAAAAAAGAAAAACATACAAAACTGTAAGACGAAGGACCTTTCTGTTATGATTAAGAGCCCTTACGTGGAGAGACTTTCGTAGAGGTGTCTAAGGACATATTTTTCAGGGTACCAAGCGAGAAAAAATATTCGTTTTTTTTACCCAACCTAACGTATATATAACTTTATATTTATTTCGATTAGTTTTAGGTGTTACAAGTAATCATTAGGTGAAACTCCTACGTTTTATAGCAAAATGGTGCGAGAGTATAAAATATGTCAAGTATGGTTTAATTTGGCCTAATTTATTTGGGTGGAAATACTTACATCTTCTAAGAAAATGCTGCTATATTGAACGGCATTAGTTTTGTTAAGGACTCTTAGTCAGAAAAATTTCTTTTAAACATCCGGTATACTAGATATTATAATTTTAAATAGTCATGTATCTTTAGTTAGTGTGGTCGGGTTTTTAAGAATTTTTAGTACACTTTCCATCATCATACAGTAAAGTGTTGGAAAAAGATGGCATCATGTAAATTTCTATATACAAGGTGCTTTCCAAAGTAAACAGAACTTTAAAAAAAATACAGAACAAATGGTTTTATCGGCAAAATCAATTAATTTTATTCAAAATAGTCTCCTTCTGCTTTAATACAGCTTTTTGCACGGTCCAAAAGCATGTCGAACGAGTGTTTTAGCTCGTTGCCCGGTATGGCCGCAAGCCTTTTGAATGGCCTCCACGTCTGCATAACGCTTTCCTTTCATCGGCAAATGCATTTTTCCGAAAAGGTAGAAGTCGCACGGTGCCATATCAGGTGAATACGGGGAGTGGTTGATTGTTAAAATCTGATTTTTGGTCAAATAATCGGCCACAAGCGTCGATCGATGAGACGGCGCATTATCGTGCAACAAACGCCAACTTCCAGCTTCGTGATATTCGGGCCGAACACGTCGAATACGGCGCACCAAACGCTTCAAAACTCCAAGGCAGATTACCGTATTAACGTTTTGGCCGGGGGGAACAAATTCTTTGTGGACCATACATACATACATACAGATGGCGCCACTAGAGTTTATTTTGTTACTTTTTTACTGTTTACTTTGGAACGCACCTTGTAAATATGGTTTGTATAGCTCATGTTAGCTTTTGACATTTTTCGCATTTTTGTTGTTGCAGGGCAAATATCCTTAAGTAAATCTAACATTATATATGTACGCAAATATGGATGAATTCTGTATACGGTTGTATAACAAATTCTTCGGCTATCAATTATATTGTTAAAAGTTCTACTATTTTTATCTATCATCTATTCTGAATGTACAATATATGAGACATGATAACAAATATTATACTATATGAAATAAGTATTTAAAGCAATACTCATTACTTTTAGAAAAGCTGCCTGTAAATTAACAAAAATTTTGGGCGTATCAGAATTCATGCAATATTTTTATTAATATATAATTGCATACATTAAAAAAATGAATAAATCAAAAAAAAAACTTTTACTTCGGCGACACCGAGCTATAATTTCTTGTAAACTTGTCAGGATTATTGGCAATGGTGTAATCTCTAAGGAAATTGTTCAGATCGAATTACTATAGCATATATTTGCCATAAAAACTGACAGATCAAAATTCAGTGCAACCGGTTTTTTCAGGTTTTTTTTAGTTAAAGCAATAAAACTTCATAGTAATTTATGGTGCTTACATAATTTTCTTCTTACACTTTGCGTTCAGAAACTAAATTCATTGAGTCAATATTTCTTTAAAGACTAAATTAAAAAGTGCAGTGCGAAATACTTAGAACGTAAATTTGGGAACATGCTTTTCTAATAATTCTAGGAGTACTTACGCTGACAATATGAGCGAAATCAGTAAGAGTGAAGTTATTAACATTGTCCATAATTTTATTCTCCTGCATGGTTCTGATTCATAATTGCATTTTTTGCAGTACCATATTAAGAGAAGAATCCTAAAAATAAAAGCAGATTTTTTTTATATACAACCTATAAAATAAACTTGGGGTAGAGTTCCAAAAGGAAATTTTTACAATAAAAGTAGGTATATCGCTTCATAAAGTTCAAACATTTATAATTCTTATACTATCGCAAACAGTTTGTTTGATGTAACAATTGTTTGTATCACCAAAAATCGCGATATAAATGAAGTTATAAATATATAAATGATCAGGATGACGGGACGAGTTAAAATCCGACTGACTGTCTGTCTGTCCGTCCGTGTAAGCCGTACCTTGAGTAAAAATGAAAATATCTTGATGAAACTTGGTACACATAGTCTTTGTCATACAAGGGAGCCTGGTATTGCAGATGGGCGGAATCGGAAATTTCCACGCCCACAAAACGCCATTAATCGAAAACCTATAAAGTGCGATGTTTAGCCGCTAAATTAAGATATAAAACGGTAATTAAGTACAAGAGACTGTAGTAGCCAGGGACACCTGTGGGCAAACAATTCGGGTAGGCGTGGCTTATGGTTAAATATACATATCTTCCAAGCCGCTAGAGATAATTTAACCAAACTTACTACGAAAAAGTTTCTATAGCATTTTTTCATACACCGTGAACATAGTAAAGTCAGATAATAACCACGCCCATTTTCCAAATAACGGTTATGTATTGCGATAACTCAGTCAATAAATTCGGCAGAAGCATTAAATTTCACATATTAGAAGGTACGAATGCATACCGCAGCCCACCTTTAGGTAAAGTCCCCATTTCTCAGGAGCTATTTGACAAATTTCAACAAAATTTGGGGTGTAAAGTTACCCAAACATTCCTATCATACCCTGTGAAAGTGGGTGAAATTGGAGGACAACCACGCCTACTTCCTACATAACAAACTTTTAAATATCATATGATTATTTCACTTACAGTAAATAAATTAAACATCAATGAAGTTATCAGAATAAAACTTTGCACAAGTAGAGGCCTCGAGGTATTTCACCAAATATGTGGACCCCAGTACATATGGCATAAGGCAGTGGCCAGAGTGCACCGCACCGCAGCTCTCAGATTTGTATCAGCTTACCGATCAGTCTCAGGTGATGAAATATTAGTTATAAATGTAATGCTCTAATTGACCTTCTGACATACGAAAGGAAAAAGCTGTGGGAGCTAAAGAAAACGTCTGAATATAGCAAGAGCGCAATAGAGTAAATAAAGAAATATACGATATCAGCATGGGAACGAAGATGGGAGAATGAGAGTCACGGCAGATGGACGGCCAGAATTATAAGAGCCCTAAACATATGGCCAAGTCATAAATTCGGAGAAGTCGACTTCTACATAACACAGCTGCTATCCGGTCACGGATACTTCAAAAAGTATCTCCACAGAATGGGAAAGGTCGAAGAGCCGTCATGCCTTTACAATGACGCGACAGCAGACGACGCTGAACACACATTTTTTAAATGTGTGCTATGACAAAGGGAACGCATCGCTATAGAAGACCTGGTCAGTCCAATAAACGTAGACAACTTAATCAGTGTCATGGTAGAGAGCGAAGATAACTGGGGGATTATCCAGAAATTCGCAGAAGTTTTGGTACGCAGCAAAAAGCGGGACCTGAACGCAGGTGCCAGATGTAAATCTCTCAATGAGAAAAATGGAACGCCACCTTGAAGTAATGCAAACACAGTTCCAGGGTGGGTGACGGTCAGGGCCCCATCTAAGAGGGGGCAAGCCGGGCATTTGCTCAGAGCGACAAAAAATGCGAGGCGAAAAAATTTACTTATTCCTATCTTTCGACCTTTTGTTCAATATTTTTGAGGTATCGATACTTTTAACAAAATTTTAGTCACATCATTAGATTTGGGTCGTAGGAGACTACCCTTCAATATAGACAATGCCCTAGAGACCAATTTTCGTCATATTCGTGAATAATATAGCGGTTAATAAGTGATACAGAATTAAAATGTTTAATCTATTTATGTGAAATATATGCTAAGTCTACAAGTTGGTTCTATTCTTAAATTTAAAAGTGACGTGATTTTTGTGCGGTAATACGTAATATTGAACACACCTTGCTAAAAAGTGTGCTTACTTTTTGTTCCTTAAAGTAAATAGTAAAATAGTTTTAGTGCAGATTTCACCATTTCCGGATAGCCTATTCGTCAATTAAATTTTCAGTCTTTGACAGTTGTTGTATGATTTTGACAGTTATTATTTGCCAACTAGGCTATTCAGGACTGTAACAGGTGATGAATTTAATTAATTTGATATTGACCGCAAGGTATGTTAAAAATGTTTTAAGTGGTAAGTAAATTTATTTCATATTTTTATATTTTACCGTACAGAATGGATGACGGTAGATCATGCTTGTCGGGAATATAAAAACCGAAGACTTGAAAAAGACGCAGAGCGACAAAAGCAAGCAGGGGCATTAGAGTCCTTTTTAAAGAAAGGTGAGCTAAACAAACCATCACGTATACCGGAAACCGGCGCTATTGCTGAGATTCCCCTTAAACCTGAAGAAGAACATACGTCCGATCCCAATATAATCTGTGAACTTGGTGCTTCTACTTCTGGGACAAGCGCTATTACAGGTGAAGCTGCTATT
Source organism: Bactrocera oleae (assembly GCF_042242935.1). Classification (NCBI taxonomy): domain Eukaryota; kingdom Metazoa; phylum Arthropoda; class Insecta; order Diptera; family Tephritidae; genus Bactrocera; species Bactrocera oleae. The sequence continues at coordinate 29,521,718 of NC_091537.1, read as the reverse complement.
GTAGGTGAAGGTGCTATTGCAACTCCAAATGAAAAAAACATATTATGGAAGCTATCATTACATCGAAATATTATTCTATTATTTTAGATTGTACTCCACACGCTAGTAAAACTGAGCAGATGAACATGATAATTAGGTACATTTCTAATATTCAATTTCAAGACCTTTCAAGAACGTCAGAGATTTTAATAAATGAAAGTTTTTTAGGATTTACACCAATCGAGAAATCTACAGGTCTGGCATTAACAGAAATTATCGTGAAACAATTATCAGCACTTGGATTGTCTTTAGGAAACATAAGAGGATAAGGGTACGATAATGGATCTAATAGGAAAGGTATTGAAAGTGGCGTCCAAACCAGGATTAAAAACATCAATCCACGGGCATTTTACGTTTCTTGCAGTAGTCATTCTTTAACTTAGTAGTAAACGACATGGCAAAGGCCTCACTGGAAGCTACAATTTTTTTTTTAATGCTGTGCAAAAAATAAATTTTGTTTTTCCACTTTAACATTAAGGTGGTCAATTCTTTTGAATAATGTGACACTTAGTGACACGAGATGGGAAAGTCGAATTGGAGCAATAAAACCACTAAGACATCAAATAGGACAAGTTTATGATGCATTGTTTAGTGGCTACCGAAACACAGATATGGATACCTCCACACGAGACGAAGCTTCGGGTTTGTTGAACCAAATTAAACAGTTTAAATTTTTATGTTCTACTTGTACAAGTATTATAATTTGGTACGAAACTTTGAATCGCGTAAACCCTGTTAGTAAATTAATGCAAAGTAAAGATTTTTACATAGTTTCATTATTTTATTAAATTACTTAAAAATACAAAAGATTTCTTTGAAAACTCACGTTCAGATGAGTATTTTACTCCAGTTCTTGAAGACGCTAAAGCCTTAGCTTCTGAAATTGATTGCGAGGTGTTAGACTTTGAAAATGTGGCTAGACCTCGTGCACGATCCAAGAAAAAGCATTTTACTTATGAGTGTGTTTACGAACCAATCATTGAGCCTCGTCAAAAATACATACAATGGATACAGCCATAAACTCTTTAGAATTAAGATTTTCCCAGGTTTCTGAGCACAGTAAACATTTTCCTTTTATGTATAACATATATGCCTTAAGAATACTCCCAAAAGATGATTGATTGATTGTTAGAACATTGTAAGAATCTCGAGGGCGACTAAAATGCATTTGTGAGGAGTTGTCAGTCCTTTGTATGTTTTTAAATAGTAATTTATAGGAGATAAAGACGTTTTAAAATTTGTAACAGATTTAAGATTTGGTCCAAATATCAGTATTGCGCTCAGGATCCTTTTAACTTTACCAGTAACCGTCGCAAGTGGTGAAAGAAGCTTTTCTAAATTAAAAATATTAAAAAATTATCTGCGATCTACCATGACACAGAATAGATTATCTGGATTGGCTATGATTTCAATAGAACACAAGATTTGCGACAGTATAAATTTATCAGATGTTATAAAAGAAAAAACTGTTTAATTTTTGGTTTCATTATTTTAAAAAATAACTGATTTGGTTTGTATTAACATAATTGTATTTGTTTATCAGTATTAAATTTTAAAACAAATCTTTTGTTGTGTATTTTTTATACGTACCGTATGAACCTTAACTTAAATTATATGGACCGATTGACCTTAACAAACAATTAAACAGCTTGGCCCTAATCTTTTTAACTTCTGAAACGATTTTGATATAAAATGTTTATTGTTCCTTTAGTTTGAGGGCAACATTAGTAATACATAGGCAACATTAGCCCGAAACAGGGAAAAATAGCACAAGGGAAAAGAGGCCCATGCGCAGCAGTGAATTGCAATAGGTTGATGATGATAATAAAGTTGAAAGGTACATAACTATGTCAATAAAAAAATGGTATAATTTCTGTGAAATTCCTTATAAAGACATACATTGTATACTTACTCACATAAAAATACTCATCAACTTTCATATAGGTGCTTCTTCAGAAGGTCCAATAGACTGACGTGAATATTATAGGTAGGTATAACCCCAACAATATCACGTATTTTATGTAGGTACTTGTATACTTAGCATCCTTCAACAAAACTAGCTCATGACTTATATAGCTTTGTGTATGTAAAGGGCGGCAAAAATGATCTTCCCCCGGAGCGGCTAAATAGCTAGATCGGTTGACGGTTCCCTAGCGAGGTGATATGCAAGTAACACATACCGTTGCTGTGACGACAGCACTGATGATGTGGAAGGCATTTTCCACCCCCTCAGCCGCAAAAAAAAAACAGTTCGGGTGTAAAATGTTATACTCAAAGACGGCAAAGTACTTTTAGGTGTATAAGGTTTGTTAGAACAACGAAAATGTTATTATATGTAGTATATGGAAGTTTGTGTAATTTGTGCACAAGATAATTAAATTGCTCATATATTATATATATAAAATATGTAGGTCCAAAACAGGTCAAACTGATTTAGTTTGTGTGTTTGAAGCTTCTAATTATTTTTGATTACTGATCTTTAAACGTAAGAACTGGTGTTACCGGCCCAAAGTTATCTAAAAATAATAGCGTAATTTTTTTAAAAATAGGGTTAGGTATATATATATATAATATATAGTTTAAAGTATCCGAATCCATCGTCCTGTGAAAATGCTTTATTATTTAAATATATTTACTAATTATTTTTTAAAAGTGTGCCCACGTGAAGTTAATTGAAACTTAATTATATATTATATAAAATTATATATTATATACTAAAAATTAATTGCTGGGAGGAAAACAATTCCGAAAAAATTATATAAAATATTCTTTCAATATATGAAAATAAAAATATTTTTTTCGTCGTTATATATTCCTTCATTAACTTTTGATTTTAATTACAAAGTAAATTGTTTGGTGCAAAGTGCAGAATGCTCAATATTCATACTTTTTCAATGAAATTCTTTCCGTTGGAAATGAAACTGTATTTCCATTATATTTTTAATAATTGCTAATATAAATATATTTTTTTGGTTCCAAATGGTTGTTATTTGCTTGGATGGCAACAGAAAGACAATGATAAATAAATTCTTTGCCTTGACAATTTACTTATATAAAAAATAGAACTCAAAGGCTGAACCTTCAAGACAGATAAATAAAATGGTTGTTCATAGAGCGAACACTAAAGAAGAGAAGAGAGAAGAGAACCACCAACAATTGTCAAATAAGTTCAAGAGACTTCGCATGACCCTGATAAAAAGCTGTTTAAGTTTCTGGTTGAAGCACTACAATTTCTTTACTGGCATAGACACCGCTTACGCGGTCGCTATTTGGCGCTAATTGGAGATACTAAGTGCAGCCAGGTCCTTCAACACTTAATCTCTCCAGCGGGGTGAAGGTCTTCCTCTGTTTCCACCGGCGGGTACTGAATTGAATACTTTCAAAGCTAGAGTGTCCTCCTCCATCTGGGTAACATGGCCTAGCCAGCGTAGCCACTGTCTCTTGATTCGTTGAACTATGTGAATGTCGCCGTATATCGTTCTATCGACTGCTGTATTCGCCGTAAAAAACTTTCTCTCGAACACTTATAACGACGATTCATCAGATGTTGTCATTGTCCATGATTCGGCACCATATAGCAGGAGGGGAATGATGAGGGATTTATAGAGTTTGGTATTTGTTCGTCGAGAGAGAACTAAAAATTTTCAATTGCTTGCTAAGTTCAAAGTAGCACTTGTTGGCAACAGTGATTTTGCGATGGATTTCAAGGCTTATATTGGTGTTGGTGTTAATACTGGATCCAAGATAGACGAAATTATCTACGACTTCAAAGTTATAACTGTCAGTAATGTAATAGATTGAAACAGTCAAACTATAGGGAGTCTCCTTTTCTGAAACAGGTCTTGGTATCGAAAAGCTCAGAGATCATAACGGAGCGTTTGGTGTGGCTCTACGTCAGTTTACAGATCCGTATTAGTTTTGCGGGGATACCAAATTCAGACATAGCGGCATAAAGGCAGCTCCTTTTCGTGTTGTCGAAGGCGGCTTTAAAATCGACGAAGATGTGGTGTGTATCGATCTTCTTTTCACGGGTCTTTTCCAAGATTTGGCGAGTGATGAATATCTGGTCCATAGTCTAATTTCCAGGTCTAAAGCTACACTGATAAGGTCCAATCAGTTTGTTGACAGTTGGCTTCAGTCTTTTGCACACTACGCTCGAATGGACCTTATATGCGATTTTAAGGAGTCTTATCCCAGTATAATTGGCACAGATTGTGTGGTCCTCCTTTTTGTGGATTGGGCAGAGCACACTTAGGTTCCAATCCAACCATATCCTGCCAAGAAGCTGATGAACGCACCTTGTCAGTTCTTTGTAATTGCTATTCCAATCTCTTCATAGTCGGGCAATAGAACATCTATTCCATCCTTATCGATTGGAGAATCGGGTTCCCCATCTTCTGATGCTACACTTTCACCGCCGATCAGCAGGCTGGAGAAGTGTTCCCTCCATAAATTCGGTATGCTCTGGACATCAGCCACTATATCACCCCTTTGGGTCATGCAATAGTATTCTCCGGTTTTGAAAATCTTCCGTTAGGCGCCGCATCTTTTCATAGAATTTTCGAGCGTTACCCCTGTCGGCCAGCTTCTCAAGCTCTTCATACTCACGCACCCCGGCCTCTTTCTGTTTTGTCTGCATATGCGTCTCGCTTTCCTCTTCAACTCTTGGTATCTATTCCACCCCGCTTGTGTTGTAGTCGATCACAACATTGCGTGTTAGGCAGTCTGCTTTCTCTGCACTGCGACACGACAGTCCTAATCGTACCAGCTGTTCTTTCGATCTTTCCAAAAATAGTTTCGATTGCGGCTAGCCGTAAGGAGCTCGAAATGCCGACCCACAGTTTCCTTATACCGAGTTGCTGATGAGTGCTCTCAGAGAGCAGGAGTGCAAATCGAGTAGAAAACCGTTTAGCTGTCGGTTGTGATTGTAGCTTCTCGACGTGGCTCAAGTGACTTCGGAAGACAAACATTTTTTGATGCCGGAAATTTTTGAATTTGGAAATTCAATTTAGAATTTACTGTTAAATCAGAGTCCGTCGAACCGTCAGAGAGCCAGTGTGCGTGTGTTATTATTGAATGAAGTATTGAGTAATTGCGATAGAATGCGATTTATTGAAATATGCATAAAACAAGCTAATCTCCTTTGCATAATGATGCACAGCGCGCCAGTTAGACGTTTGGTGGATATTTATTTTTGCCATTTATTCGGTACGAAGAATGTAACACAACTTATTGAGGCATTACGAGAACAATATAAATTCTGAAATAAATAAAGGTAATTTGAATTAATCCATCGCTTCTTCTGGTGGCGAAACTGGACATTGAGCACGTAGTTTGTTCTTGATTTGAACCAGGACTGTATCGTGTCATATTTTAGATCAAGGAAAAAACTCTTTAGGAGCAGTTTAATGAAAAATTTCTCTTTGGAATCTCAAAATAGTTAATTATTGATTGCTAAGGCTTCTTAATTCAAATCGATGAGGTGTCACCGCAATTTTACCATACATACTGCGCTATCTTACACACTAATTCTTAATGAAATGTAAGTGTTTTTTTTTTATTTAATGTGAAGAACAATCTATAAAATTAAGTTTTGAATATAACATCATTCAAATGGCTTCCACGACTCTTTTGCAGGATAAACCCAATTTTCGAGTACTTTTTCCACTAAATCAAGTCGTATATCATAAATAGCACGTTTAATATTGACTTCTAAAGCTTGAAAAGAGTCTGGTTTATTGCTAAAGACTTGCAATAACTTCAACTAACCCCACAAGAAGTAATCTAATGGTGTTAAATCACAACTTCTTGGAGGCCTTTCAATGTCACAATTTCTTGAAGTTATCGAACCTTCAAACTTTTCTTACAATAATTCGGTTGTTGCACTGTTGTGTGCCACGTAACATAGACCCATTTTGTTGGAACCAGATGTTGTCAAGAACAACTTCTTCCAATTGCGGACATAAAAAGTTGGTTACTGTCTATTTAGGTGAATGTGGTTGTTCATGAATAATTTGTGGATTTTTTTCGCACCAGAATCGACAGTTTAGTTTATTTACCGCATCACGCACCATAACCATACCAACTATAAAATGGCGAAACCGCACGATAAATTGAAATTGGTGAACGATTATTTCGATAACAAAATTAAATAATTTGTAAACGTTGTTCTTGCGTATATTTTCTATGATGAAATTGTAAACATTACTGAATACAAAGAAAAAAAATTCAGATCATGACACATTAAAAATGGCCTAAACGACACTTAGAAATCATATCATTCCTATTGGAAAACTCGATACTAACCTATGTTTTGCAAAACTAATTTTGGTACAATTGAAACCATAAATTGAAATATCCCGTTCAGATAGTAACGCTTTACACCAAAAACAGTCGCTTTTAATTTAATAGGACTGTTTGAGCTGGTGTTTATTTCAAAACCTTCATAGATTGTCAATATCGATAGATACGGTCTTGACGGTAACTGTCTTCAACAATATATAAAATTGTTTGGGATGTAGAGCGGACATGTCTTTTTAAAATGCAGAATTTTATTGTTGGTTTTAATGTTAAGACAAAAGTACGCCTCCATCTTACAGTGTGTAATCAACTTGTTTGATTACTTTTTATAACGCTTTTTTTAACTTCACGTGTATGTTTGTAACTTTTTTTATGTGCAAGCAATAATTGAGTATAAATTGAGAGACATATCTTGATAACACTTGCTACATATGATCCTTGGCTCCCAAGAGAAGTCGGTATTGCCGATGGGCGTAATCGGACTACTGTCACGCCCACAAAATGCTATTCTACCTATCTCAACTATAAAGTATATACAATAAACCCTCCTATAACACGCTACTCTCAGAACGCGGTTTGCATATAACGGGGAGCTGAAAATGCGACAGCCTTCCTACAACGCGGTTTTCTCAGAACGCGGTTTCCATATAACGCGGAGCTGAAAATGCGACCTATATCCTTATCTAATAGCGACATCGGTTTTAGTCTTTTCAGAGTTCTTTCACAGTGCACACGCTTTGTTGGTGACCAAGTCTTTCTAAAATTTTAATTAAATTTTTCTGCACCGTCCGTTCGTTCAGCTTTTTGCTGTTTAATTTGTGGTTTATAATTGGACAACATTACACAATACTGTAAGTAATATTGTTCATTTGTTCTAATATAATAATAATTAAGTAATTATTAACCCTAGATTTGCATCATGTCAAACACGAAAGAAACAAGGAAAGGGTTAAAAAAAAAGTTTATATCTCTTGAAGATAAAATCGAAATTCTAAATTGATTAGAAGGCGGGGAAAAATTAACGTCGGTTTCAAAATCAACCAAGTTGAATGAATCTACAATTCGAACCCTAAAGAAAACTGAAGACAATATAAGAAAAACTGTGGCAGATGGCTGTCCGTTAGGTGCGAAACGTGTTACTCGCACACGAAATTCTAATCTGGTTAAAACGGAAAAGGCGTTAATGATCTGGTTGGAAGACTGTATAGCCAAAAATATTCCTATCAGTGGAAATCTTATCAAGCAGAAAGCACTTAAAATCTATGAACATTTAACGAATACTGGGCATTCTTCTGCAGAGCTAGAAAATCATTCGTTTGTCGCGAATAAAGGGTGGTTTGAAAAACTAAAAATAAAAGGTACTCATTACACAATATTAAGTTTCAAGGAGAACAGGCCTCAGTAGGTGCTGAGGCTGCCGAGAATTATAAGCTGGAATTAGCCAGAATTATCAATAAAGCAGGCTATTCACCTCATCAGATTTTTTACCAGCTAGAACCTTCATTTTGAAAAATCAAAGGCGCTCTCAGGGGCTTAAACCTTCAAAAGAACGTGTCACCCTTCATATGTGCAGCAATCTTTCAGGGAGCCTGATGATAAAACCTATGATAATAAGTCGTACTTCAACTTTCCGTGTTATGAAAAACATTAATAAGACCGAATTGCCTGTCTTCTGGCGATCTAATAAGTAAGCTTGGATGACCCAAGATTTATTTAAGGATTGGTTTTATAATTGTTTTATCCCGGCAGTGGAAACCCATACGATGGAAAAAAATTTGTATTTCAAAGTTTTATTGGTTGTTGATAACGCTGGTTGCCACAACATACAACTGGATCATCCATATGTAAAAATTGCCTTCTTTCCTCCTAACTGCGCGACATCAATACAACCTTTGGACTAAGGAGTCATTCTGACTTTAAAAATGTATTACACACGCTAAGTTTTCCAAACCATTTTCGACAGATTAGAAAGTGGTGGAAATAAAACTCTTATTCAAGTTTGGATGGAATTTTATATTTTAGATTATATTAAAACCGTGTCATCGGCTTGCGCCGAAATTAAACCATCAACGCTTAATGCGTGTTGAAAACCCCTTTTACCTGAAATGGTTCAAGCAATACAAGATGATTCTAAATAAAATTTCTCTCCCAGTTACAGAAATAGTAAATATTGCTTCTCGTTTAGGCGATGAAGAATTTACAACAAACCATCAGGATGTAAGAGAACTCGCACTCGGGGAAGAAACTTTAGATGAGGATGAACTGATGGATTTAATTGATGCACCCACCTCAAATCCATTGGTAAACGAAAATAAGGAAAACGAATGGGGGAAAAATGTCGATTTACAATATGTGAAAAAGGCCTAAATTTGGCTAAAGAATTAGAGCTCCATTTCATTGAAACTGGTCATTCAACAGTGCGTAGCGCAAAGTTTAAAAGGGAGTTAAGAAATTGCTTAGCTCCCTATAGAGAGGTTTTAGTGGAGTTAAAAAAAGCTACAATCGAAAACCAATGTGTAGTTGAGCCAAGTGAGGAAATCAGTTTGACGAGTTAGGTAACTTACCATTTTGTTTGAAAATGTTTAAAAAGTTGGCTTGGCTCCGCCCTCTAATAGATTTAATGTGCATATCTCCTAAAACACTAAAGCTTTAATAACCAAATTCACTCAGGAAAAATCTTTTTAGCACCCCTACAGACAGTATGCAAATTGGTGAAATCGGGTGATAACTTCGCCCACCATGGTATAACGGTTTGATTATAACTACTGAAAGTGTGATAACTTATTAAATATACAAGTCAGAGAATTTAAATTTTACACATTGGCGGTACAATTTAGATCTATCGGAGCCAATACGAAAATTGGACAATAGGCGTGGTTTCGTCCACCTTTAGGTGAAAACGCATGTCCCGGGATCTACTAAACCGATTTCAACTAAATTTGACAGATCACATTATCCTGATAAGCTTATGTCACATTGCGAAATCGGAGTACAACTACACCTAATTTCCATAAAGTAAGTAGTAATTTCAGTATACAAATCAAACACTAACGAATATATAGACATAAAAACATTGCCTCAAGGCCGCTTACAAGAACTTGATTCCGAACGTTCGATTAATATGGCAGCTATATGCTATAGTCATCCGATCTATACAATTTCTTCGGAGATTAGATTAATGCCTTAAATAATAATGCATGCCAAATTTCGTGAAGATATTAAAGAGTTTTTCATACAAACACTTTACTCCGATCGTTCAGTTAATATGGCAGCTATATGCTATAGTGGTCCGATATCGACCGTTCCGACAAATGAGCAGCTTCTTTGTTAGAAAAGGACAGGCGCAAAATTTCAGATCGATAGCTTAAAAACTCAGGGACTAGTTTGTATATATACAGACAGACGGACATGGCTAAATCAACTCAGCTCATCATGCTGTAAAGAAAGTGTTTCGCGCGAGTTACGTACTCACTAAACTTCCACTGTAAAGATTATTATATGATAGACACACATATGCGCATTTTACATAATATTATATATTTAATGTATAACCTATCCATACAGTTAGAAAGAAGCGTGATTTTTGTCGTTAATTAGTTTTAAGATCAACTCGAACGAATAAAGTAATTTTCTGTTGTTTTTCATATATCTCACGCTTCGCTCAACTTATGGTCAACATAATCGGCCTATTGAGCGTACTATTCGCAAAACTATCACCCATATTAAGACCCAGCATTCATTATTGGATAATATTCGACCAAATTGACCACGTCCAGCACGCAGTAAAGAAAATATAGCGGTTGTTGCTAAGAGTGTACACGAAGACCGTGGAGAGTCGATTCGGCGTCGTTCGCAGCAACTCGGACTGACGTATGGAACGACTTTGCGAATTTTACGTCGAGATCTTAAATTGAAACAAAATACAGCTTGTGCAAGAACTGAAGCCGCTTCCCAAGCAACATCGCTTCGCTCTATGGGCTCTTAAAAAGTTCCAAGAAGATCCGACGTTTTCGAGCCAAATTTTGTTCAGCCATGGGGCCCATTTCTGGCTCAATGGGTATGTAAACATGCAAAATTGCCGCTTTTGGAACGAAGAGAAACCTGAAGAAAATCAAGAGCTGTCATTTCATCCAGAAAAAAGAACTGTTTGGAATGATTTGTGGGCCGGTGGAATCATCGGTCCATATTTCTTCGAAAATGATACCGGTGAGAACGTAACCGTCAATTAAATGCCTGGAATTGAAGCTTGTGATCTCGGCGACATTTGGTTTTAACAAGACGGCGACACTTTCCACACATCGCATCAATTAATGGGTTTATTGAGAGAATACTTCGGTGAGCAGATAATTTCATGTTTTGGGCCGGTCGATTGGCCACCAAATCGTGTGATATCACACCGTTAGATTTCTTCCTATAAGGATATGTAAAGTCTAAAGTCTATGCAGATAATTCCGCTTCAATTCATGCCTTGGAGCAAAACATCAGGCGTATCATTCGCCAGTTACCAGTCGAAATGCTCGAACGAGTCGTAGAAAATTCGACTCTATGGATGGGCTATTTGAGGCGTAGCCGCGACCATAATTTGAAAGAGACATTCTTCAAAAAATAAATGCCAAAGAATGTTCTTTCGAATGATAATAAACATTCCTCATTAAATATGAATTTTCTGTGTTTTGTTCTTTAAAAAAGTAGGGAATCTCGAAATGGATCATCCTCCATAAAGTTTTGCCAACGTCCAAAGGTATTAATCGGCTTTGTTCTTTTGCAAATTGCAAGAGTATAGTATGTTCGGTTATATAAGAAGGAAGGGCTTGCTTTTGTTTTTGCAGCTACCTATAGATTTTGTAAATGAACATAAATGTACTAAAATACTAAATGCATATTTAAAGGAAAATGCATTGTAAAGAACAAGCATGTTTACTATAATAAAATTGTTTCAGTAAATTTACACATACAAACCTTAATGTGTGTATTGTGAAAATAAGTGAACCGTGAGGGGCTGGTTAAGTTGGATCAATGCACATACATATATGTATAATATATTTATAGATTATAGATACCTTAAATTTAATATAATTAACTCAAAACATATTTTATTGCTATTAATGTGAGTATGTGAGTAGGCCAAAAATGTACTCTTGTATTCTATTTATTTATTAATATTTATGAAGATGGAACTTTAAAACTTATGTAGGGTCACCATAACAAATTGTAAATGCTCGGAACTACGAAGATGACTAAGAAATCAAGTCTTTTGTAGACGATAAGGCTGAAATTTTATAAGATGCTCATAATGTGATAGTAGTTATAATGACAATATTTAATAATAAGACGTTCTTACGACAATCAGCCTTAGGCTATAGGATCAGCCTCAGATATATATGTATATGGTTAAGGACTTTTACCTCGGTAGAATCCTAAAAAAATTATTTGGAGAAAATCTTATATTGCTAAAAAAGTGACAACAGTCCCTTTAAGAGGTCATGAGCATAGAAATATCAATGATTACATAGTTGCGTCTGCAAAGTATCGAATACATGCGTCATCTCTATTGATTCGGACTCATCTTTTCAAAAAATATTCCATAAGGAACTAAGTTAAAAGAGAATAATTTGAACTATCTCTAATGTATTTAAGATGCCATGCTCATCCTTACTTGATTATATTTACCCTCACACTTAAAATACAACTGGACAGATCGTGCTATGACCCACAAGAAAGTTATATTTTAACTAACTTAGAGAAGAGACATACTGAGAGAATAATAATTTAATTACTAATTTTATGTACAAAATCTATACAAGACGTAAGAAGAAATGGAGATTTATTGATGCATTTTGGGAAACGGTTTTCTTAGAACGCTAAAATGGCTTTTATTGCATAAAACGCCATTAAATACAAAAACATGAATTCCAGTAACTCAAACGTTAAGTAAGTTCCAAAATAGTTATCTAACTCATTTGTGGTTTAAATTTTTTTGAGTTCAGCCCTGCTCTCTAATAAGTATAATGCGCATATCTCACAAACTACTGTAGCTTTTTCAACGAAAGCTCGTGGGTACATTGCCATGAATTCTTCTTTGCCGGAAAATTATTCGCTGGCGTTTTTGTTACAACACTAAAAACATCTGAGATTAATTAAAATGTTCACCTTCTCTGTTTTCAAGAAGAACAAATTTTAAAAACAAAGCCAACAGCAACAGCAACAATAACCAAAACAAAAACACAAAGTGCCGAAAGTTTCACGTGAAAATGAAAAGGAATAGAAAATGTAAAAAGAAAAAAACTAAATAAAATAAATAAAATCATATGAATTTGCTCGCCAAGACCGTGCATACTCGCTGTGAAAAGCATGAATTTTTCTTTTTGTTACTCGTAAATTTTTTAAAAATAGCACGCGCTGTCAGTTTTTCAAGAGAACTGTTGCCGATAAGTTGCACTTAATACAAGTTTTCTTTCACATGCTTTCATAATAACTGGAAATTTTAGAGAAAGAACTGAGTTAAATAATTAACTGTAAAGTTCTAATGGTGTGAAAAACCTATGGAAATAATTGTGAAATATTCGAAAATAATTTGGAATGCAGAAATTATGAAATAAAGCAGAATATGTGTTATTAAGTGTTATACATATATGTAAATACATATGTATATAAACTTTTGTGATAAGATATATTTAATGTGTTCTTGAATTATAAATATATTATGTATGGAATGTACAAAGAAATAAGAAAAGTTGAACTGTGAAAATTTGCTCTACATACGTACATATATGCCTCAAAGTACATATATTGGTTAGTGTTGATGTTTTAAAGTGATTTACGAATTCAATCAGTCAGTGTAAATCCTGATCTTCCTAAAAAACGGATTTATATATATATATATCTATATAGAATATATGTATATAAATACAAATTATAAAAATTAAAACGCAGTTGAGGATACAAGGAAGGATAGGACGCAACGGTAAAGTTCGCAATTTCTCGAAACATAAATAGTTGTATGGTAACCCATTACCGAAGCCAAACACACGGGCCACTCAGTCGGTCTTTTGTCTTGAAAGACGAAAATTCTTGTCTTGGTCGTCGAACTGGCACAACGTTTTGCAGTAGGAAGACGTCCACACAAACAAACGGTACATTTTAAACGCCGGTCGCAACCGCATACCCCAAAGAGTTACATATTCAATCACACATACGCAATAATAATAGAGCCTTCACCCACCAAAGATAGAATACTTGCGACGAGCGCATAAGATCTCCCTCGTACGAGATGGATGAACAAAGAGAAGAGCCCACACAACAACAACAGGAATATGGGGGCATTACAACATTCGTCAATCAATCTTCAATAACGGCGGCACAAGCGCAGCCCCACGACGAAGACGCTTGGTGGTGGGAAGTGGAGAATGGTGATTTGATTTTAGACCTCGTGCCAAATATTAACTCGGCGTCGAATAGTGAAAGTGAAAATACCAACAACAATAACAACAACAGCAATGAATTGTCATCAGATTTTATCTCATCTTTGAAGAGCGGCGAAATTGTTAACGTGACATTGTTGGCGAACAATACAAGTACCAGTGATGGTAGTGCTGATAATGCGATTGCCGAAAGTATTGTTGTGGCTACAAGCCTTAACAAGCAGTTGGCCGAGAAAACACAGTCTGACATTGTAAAGGTAGAAAATAACGACGCAACTTATCGTTTACCCGACTCACATAACCCAGTCGCACTCAGCCAAGCAGCCGCACGTGAGCAAACTCTTGAAGAATTCAAGGAGGAATTGCGCATTAAGCGGTTAGCTCGTCAAACGGCTGTGCAAGATTTACGCGATGAGATTGCCACATTGCGTCGACAATTGGCTGAGGAGCAGGAGTTAACACGTCGTTTACGACGGAATAATGCCGTCGAGCTGTCCAGCACTGATGTGGAAGTGTTGACGGCCGATGAAGAGGGTGCTATTGGTGGTGCCACTAGTGCTGAACCCGACTCTGATGATGAGGATCCACAAAGTCGAGGACGTCATGCCAATATTGAGTTAGCTAACGCACAGCTGGCACTCCAAATGGCTAATGCGGAGAATCTGTCACTGCGCACGGAAATGGGTGTTGTACAAAAACAAGTCGGCACATTGAAGGAAGTTATTGCCTGTTGCAAGCAGATGCTCAATGTAAAAGAGGAACAGTGTGTACAGGTGAGTATGCAATTTGCGCAATAAAATTTGTTGTATGTTTTACGAACTCGGCGACTAATTCTATTCAACGCAGCTCGGGCTCTATATTTTTTCAGTTATACCTTATTGCCTATTAAATCTTGGAACAAATTGTATGCTGAACTCCTCTCTTTTCCCCGTCGAGTTTTGTTAGAAGAATTAGAATATGTGGAGTCAGTTTCTTTTTTTCTTTGTCCGGATAACGATTCGCAGCGTTAAACCGATGTTGTGGATATTGCCATATTTTAGATTTTTCAAACCCAGATAATTTATCTCTGTTCAGAGGAAGAGAAAGAATGATATATTTTTAGTAACTAGATGGGGGAAGTTATTTGTTTGCCTAGTTTCGTCGCGCCGTGATGAGAGTTGACAACATTGCAAGATGTTTGGCAGAGCTCCTTCTATAAGTTTTAAGCTGTTTAAGTTGATGGCTTTTATGAACAAATTTTAATTGTAGAAATGAAGAAAAATCGCGCATAGAATTTAGGGCGATAAGGATTGGTATTGTATGTATATTAATTTTCCAGATTTACAGTAGAGATCATTCGCCATAAAGTATTCACAGTTGTATCAACATTTTTTTTGGACAGAGGTTGAGTTAACGTTTACCTTTTGCACTTAGCAAATAATTTAAGTGATTTCTAAACATTGTAGTCGAATCACGAAAAAATTTTATTTTCAAAAATTGGATATTTGTATATTCAAATCATGAAACCATCCCTTTTCATTGTTTTGAATGGTGCTGCATGTAGGTTCTGATGACAATACTAGCGTAGAATTGAATAACAATAATCGCTTTTTAGTTGTTTCTTATGTCTTGTGGTGATTCCCAATCAGAAAAAGAGATTTGAACTTTAAGGATTACCTAATATTATTTCATTTTGTTGCGACTTGCTCATACTCAATTTACCAAGTAAGTTTAACAATATTTATTTTTTTGAATGTGGGTGGTAAATCATCTTCGGTATTATCTTAAATTGTTAATTCTTCTTTTTTACAGGATCAGCTAAAGAATGCCAAAATAACAGCCACTAAGATGCATCTAAGGTCCCTAAGTGATCGATGCTTTTTCTGTGGAGCTTTGTATATTGGAACTAAATTTAAATAACTTTCGAGCGTCCTACATACATATACATATATAAATTTAAGTCAATGTGTCTGTGAAAGACAATTTGCAAAATCGATGGAACTGTTTGTTGATTAAAATATTGATCTCAATAAATTGGAAAGTTTTATGTTTTAAAAATCCATTTTTAAAACTATTGTTATACCATTTTACCCATATTTCTTCCTTGAAAATCGTTTTACATAACAATATGTATATATATAATATATATTTTGTATGCTTATTGGTATTTCAAACATTTTTTTAATAAAATATTTTTTTTTAAATGTACATTTCAAGTGCATAGATGACGTTGATGATTGTCATTTTTTGTGGATAATTTTTCGATAAGTATATATGAATTTACTATTGCCATCACTTAAGGAATATAAAAAATATTTTTTTATTTAAAAAAAGTTCTTCTATAGCAGACTTGGATTTGCTAATTTTTGAATCGAGTAAACAACTTGTATAAATACATTAAGCAGATTAGTATGTATAATGAAGTAGTAAGTGATTATTCCACATAAAGAGTACAAGTATCTACAATATATACTCTATTGTACTAAATTCGACTAAATAACTATGTTGTTGCCTTTACATACATTTTGTTTTATTAAAACGCTTTATTATTCGGAGAGGTGCCGAATAGGAAATTGTTAACAATAGAGTAAAGTCAACAAGTAATTGCTTCCTAAGATAATATCACTTATACCCCGTGTAACACATGTAATTTTGTAATTTATTGTGCGCGTTTTAAAAATAATAAAATATCTTAATACAAGTATTACTCACCAAACGCTTGATAGTTTACTCATCATCTGCGCAAAATAAATGTTTTTCTTATAAATTGCTTGGGACTTGTACAATGACCTTGTCATTGAATTACAAAGTGGCATACATGCGCGTTTTGTCCCAAAACATCTGCGGCATTACGTTCGCACGCTTTCATTTTCAAAAATAAATAATTGCGTTAACGCTACGTCATCTTGTTTCAAATATTCGAAATTATTTTCTGTCTAAAAACACGCTTCAGCCAGTACAAATCAGCTACGTTAGCTACTTCGTTCTGATTCCTTTGGGTATGATTATTTTACCTCAAATATTATTAAATATATTAATTTTTCTAACAACAAATTAAGAAAATTTGGGACAGTTCTTATAAGTATGATGAAAGCATTTATAGTAACATTTCCCTTCTATCAGTTTTGATATTGAAAATCAGTTCATGGATTCTCTAATGAACCGTCTTCGATTCGCCTCTTCTTTGGCGACTGAATTTAAGCTCTACTTTTCTGTTAAATAATTTTCCCGTGAATGGATTAAAAAATTAAATTACAATATACAAGTATACATATATAATTAAGTTCTAGAGAGTACCATATACCTCATTAAAGTGATATAACTGTTCTGACGTTCTGTATCTCCTTGATTAAGAGAGTCTGTGTGATTTATATCATTTGTTGTTCCATTCGCCAATTCAAAATTATTATATCAAAATACGATAATAAGAAGCCTACAGCGACATTTAATGCAACATTTTTGTAAATGATCAACAGATATCATCAGTACTTCATTCTAGTGAAAATATAAGATTTGGAGTAAAATTTAGCAAATCATTTCCAAAAAAAAAATAATTTTAAAATTTATAACATATAATACAAGAGTTAATTGAAATTATTTTTGTTTCCATTTTCAGCTTAAATCTAAATTAGACGAAATTGAAACGGCATTCGGAGAACGTGAATTGAAAATCATGTCGAGCAATTTGAGACAAGAATACGAACGGCAATTGGGCAATATACGACAACTGCGTCAGTTGTACGAGGAACGGCAGCGTATCGCATTGGCAGAGCAAGAGAATTTGCAGAGATTAATTTCGATAAAAAGAGATGAGTTGGCTGCGGAACAGCAAAAGTAAGTTTAAAAGAAAAACATAAAATAATGATACGCATACATTAAAACTTGTGTCTTTAAAAAGGAAAAATTAAATAATGAAATCTTGCACTGAATTTTATTTACATATAATATTTTCCTATAATTAGGTATATACAGTTAATGCGACACTTTGTATATACCTACATACACAGAATATATTTTGAATGATGACGCTTGTTTTATATTCTAATATGAATACTTATATCATGTTAATTGAAATATATGAGTATAAATTGTAACTGATTTATAGTTTATACATACTTTATACTCAGTTGATTTTTATCACAATATATTTGTATTTCTATGGTCCATCAAATTTTAAACGCAAAATATCGGTTTTAAATTTATGAGTGTGCATTTTTTTATGAAACTTGTGTGTTTTTATATGCCATTTCTTAAGTTTGAATATTGGCTACTGGAATGCTTAGTACTTTAATAATTACCTGAAGGTGTAAATGGTGAGCCAGTAGTTCCTTGTTTCTTTAATCATTCTTAACAGAAAGTCTGTTGAAAAAAATTTATATATTTCAAAGAAAATTGTTTTGGCCTAAGAACGATAGGGACAAGTTTTCAGCATGCAACGTGATAAACGAAAGGAACTGTCAATCTTTCATTGTAATTGTAAACAAGCATCCCGCATTTTGATTATTACGTCACTTATGTATTTTTTTGTCAAAGCCCTTTAAAAAATGACGATCCTAAATTGTCAAAAACTAAATTTCTTTCAACCTTGGTTTGTCCTTAGAGCAGACAAAATGGCAACAAATTTGTACGAAAATAATCCTTTCCGGTAAACTACTGCATTTGCTTCCGCCTGACGAATTCTTAGAGAGAGAGAGCGATGGTTTGATGCAAAGCTTTGAAATTTAGTATTACCAAAAAAATTACATTGAAAATAAAATTGTATGTAAACGTATTAAGCGGCCCATCACCAAGATATTCGTGAGAAAGCCTTTGGATAATATAAAGAGGCGCTCCACAAATGAGAAAAGCTCAACCAAAATTTATTAGTGCCACTTATAGTTAGTTTTGAACATCATTAAAATTTGCTGGTAATTATTCAAATCAGTGAAAACTTCAAAAATTACAATTTTGCAATCATACTTTCAGAGAACACATTTATTTGTCTTTGAAAAATATTTAGTTGAATGTCTAATGTAATAGTTCCCGTAATAGTAATTTTAGGTAACTTCTTAGCTTCCTATTTTGAGTTCTTTGTTTAATATTATTATAAGTTAATTTTTTCACTTAAAGTTACTCCACTACGTTTATATAATTCCAACAGTAAAGAAAATACTTTAGTTTCACAATAATATTGAACAAATTATCCAAAAATGTACATATACATAGTGATTCCTCTAAATAGTTATATTATACCCTGAACAGGGTATATTAAGTTTGCCACGAAGTTTGTAACACGCAGAAGGAAACGGCGGAGACCATATCTATAAACTTCATTATACCCCTCTCGTAGAAGACTGCGTCCCTATTGCCAAAAAACTCGGCGAGCCAATTTTCACAGGCCTCTCTTGAGGCCAACTTCTCACCATTAAGCGCGTTCGCCATGGACAGGAAAAGATGGTAATCACTTGGTGCCAGGTCCGGATTATAAGGTGGGTGCATTAGAACCTCCCATCCGAGCTCCAGGAGCTTCTGGCGAGCCACCAAAGACGTGTGTGGCCTGGCGTTGTCCTGATGGAACACAATTCGGTCTCTGTTGATCAAAGATGGCCTCTTCTGGATGAGGGCTGCCTTCAAGCGGTCCAGTTGTTGGCAGTAGAGGGCCGAATTGAGCGTTTGGCCATAGGGGTTGCAGCTCGCAGTAGATGATTCCTTGCCCAACCCACCAAACACACAGCAAAACCTTCCTGGCCGTCAATCAAGTCTTGGCCACCATCTGTCATAAGTGACCCATTTTTCATCGCCAGTCACAATCCGCTTCAGAAACGGGTCGATTTTGATACGATTCTGCAGCGATTTGCAGATGGAAATTCGGTCCATCATGTTTTTTGCGTTAGTTCGTGTGACACCCTAACATCGAGCTCCTTTTTGAATCCAAGGTTATGCAAATGGTTCCAAACGGTTTTCTGGCTTATCTTTAGTTCCTCAACAATTAAATAAGTGCTCACGTGGCGGTCTGTTTCCACTTTTTCCATGATGTGGTTTTCCACGCGTGGTGCATCTTTGACATCGAAATTACCGGAACGGAATTTAGCAAATCACTTTTGTGCTACACGTTCGTTTACAGTATCGGGCCCATAAACTAAATTAATGTTTTCAGCCGCTTTGGCTGCTTTTTCGCTTTGATCGAGGAAAAATTGTAAAATATAGCGAATTTTCTCTTTGTTGGTGTCCATCTTTGACGAGCGCTCACAACGAACTGAGTAAATCAATCGAAAAACTGTCAAAGACAAACTTTTAGCGCGAATAAACACGTTTAGTCGTATGACATGATGCGACACGTAACACTAATACTATGGACAATAACGCCATCTCTTAGATAAAAACCGAACGAACTTTTTACTTGACCTAATATAAATAATCACCGTGACGAGCTGAGTTGATTTAGCCATGTCCGTCTGTATATACGCGAACTAGTCCCTCAGTTTTTGAGATATCGATCTGAAATTTTGAACAAGTCTTTTTCTTACCAAGAAGCTGCTCATTTGTCAGAACGGCCGATATCGGACCACTATAGCATATAGCTGCCATACAAACTGAAAAATCGGAATGAAGTGTTTGTCTGTATATATTTTTGAGATATCGATCTGAAATTTTACACCAATGCGGAATGGCCGATGTCGGACCACTATAGCATATAGCTGCCATACATACTGAACAATCGGAAGCAAGTGTTTGTATCGGAAACTTGTTATACCCTGAACAGGGTATATTAAGTTTCCCACGAAGTTTGTAACACCCAGAAGGAAGCGTCGGAGACCCTATAGCATATATACATAAATGATCAGCTTGATGAAATGAGTTGATTTAGCCATGTCCGTCTGTCGGTCCGTCTGTCTGTATATATACAAACTAGTCCCTCAGTTTTTAAGCTATCGTATTTTACACCAATCCTTCTCTCACTAAGAAGCTGCTCATTAGTCGGAGCGGCCAATATCGGATCACTATAGCATATATCTGCCATACAAACTGAACAATCGGAATAAAGTGTTTGTATGGAAAACTCTTTCATTTGATGAGGTATTATGAAATTAAGTTATTAAAGGTAACCATGTAATCTCCGAAGAAATTGTATATATCAGATGACTATAGCATATAGCTGCCATATTAGCTGAATAAAGTGGGAATAAAGTGCTTGTATGGAAAAATCTTTCATTTGACGAGGTATCTTCGTGAAATTAGATCGGAATCAAGTTCTTGTAAGGAACCTTTGTATTTGTGAAGGGTATTATAGCTTCGGTGCAACCGAAGATAACGTTGTTTCTTGTTTTATTTAAGAAAAACATGTATTTAAAAATTTTGCGCTGAAATCACATGGAACTCCATCATCATCATCTGATGAAAAATAATTTTCTATGATTCTTCTTCTCTTTATAGTACTATTAGCTATTTTAATTATAAACAATTAATAAGTTAATTCTTTTTTGTTACCTGTGTCACTATCTGAGGTTATTCCAGTGTAACCTTTGTCATACATATTAAAGATTATACGTAAAACTTAAGAAGCTACTTAAATTATAATTAATAAACACAAATATTATTGCACTGTTAAAGAATACTAGAAATTTCATATTATATTACCGAAGAAACACAAATTTATAATTTTTTCACTTTATACGTTTTACTGCTTCGTAGTAAATTTTATTGCTGTGCTGTGCAATAATACCTTTTTCGTAATTTTGTAACATAAGACATTCATATTAAAATTATTTCTTGCAGCTTCAAAATAAAGAATTTTGCACTTCGTTAACTAGCTTATTTCAAGTGCCCCGAATCATAGCGATTATAATGATACTAAATTTATATTGTTTATAAAAAAAAGATCATCCTATATGATGATTATTGTATCATTAACTAAATTTTTTTCTAAAAATGGATTTAAACAACTTTCAAAATAAACGGCTCAGATGTATATACCATATATGTCACTTAATTAAAACGTGGCGGTATACTCAAATGAGATGTCTATGTTTTGATTTATATAAAAATTAATAAAATATGCAATACAACAAATCTTTTCATAAGAGTTTAAGCTGAAACTAATTTGTACAATTTTTTGTAATTAATAATATTTGTTGTTTTTTTGTTTTTGCGAGATAGGCACGTTTTCGCAATTGCAAAATAACTAACAATAAGCCACTAACAAAACAAACCACAAGCCCTTGAATAAAATCCACATTTTGTGTTGAAAATATGTAGTTAATTTTAATTGATGTCGACAGCAGCGTGTTCACGAAAAATGTATGGGTGTGTGCATGTATTTCTGTAAATAAGCTTATACATAGGAATAAACCAGTAGGAAAATGTAGGATAGCTCAGATAATTTCATAGAAAAATTTAAATTTAGAAAAATTAAATTATTGAAGATTGGTACGGTTTATGCAGACAAGTTAAATAACATATGGAAATACTAAAATATAATATGGTGTAGGAATAAAAACTAACTGCTTGAAGGGAAAATAAAAGGTCTATTTCTCGTCGAAGCGCATTAAAAACGGTACCATACTTTTCGTTGCTACAATTTTTTATATACGAGTATGCAAGTAAACCTCTATAACATGTTTTTGGAACTGAAACTGACAAGCTTGGTTTATCTGTCTTCATATTAGGGTATCCTATAAATCAGATGAAATAAAATATTCGAACAAAAATCTATCCAATTAGGGGAGCTGAGGCCGAAACATTTCTAAAACCATATTCTGACAAGAAATTTATTTAGCAGATCACGCGGTACACCAACAGGCTCGCATCTACTTTTTGAACATTTTTTTAATAAAAATCTTTAACATGCGAGAAATAACCTAAAACGTTTATGACAAACTTAATACAAGTAATATTTAATTGACAACAATAAAATTTCATTCACATCTGTGACATTTAATACGAACTTGGTTGCAAAGCTTAATTTTTTGCTTTTAGATTGTAAATTAGTCTCCAAAAATATCATAATATGACACACAAAAATAAAATAACAACCATCTTGAGTGTTTGATTGACATTGAACACAGCGCATAAGAAAAGAACTGATTCAATGCGTTAACAATATTTAGTCGCATAGGTATTGTATATAAGTGTTATTCCTTGAAGTTAAAATATAGCATTAGCTTTTTTAAAGTGTACATACTTGTATATCGTTAGAAAGTATAGAAGTTTATATTGCCGCTTATAAAACTATGAGATTTATGATAACTGACTGCAATAATGACATAATTATGACATGACTGTGATAATAATACCAAATCCATTCATTTTCGGAAAACAGAAATCAACAAAATTGAAAATGGGGTTCACAACTTCATAGGTAAGAAGCCAACTCCAATCTCGTATATGTAAGACTCTCGACTATACACTTTTCTTGTGACAGCTGATATAGCTAATTTATGGTACTTACTTGTATTATGAACTTAATAAATACTCGTTTCGGTGAGAATGGTTTACTATATACTTCTTTGGAGTTCGGAACTATAAAAAGGGAGGCGTCACTGGGCACTTCGAACTTATACATTTTCCTGATGAATGCCCTAACTTATAATAAGGGTGCTTAGATTCATGCTTAATTAGCCGAGCTGATCTTTTTGTCTCATAAAATTACTTATATATCAAATATACTAGAAATATTAATATTTATATAACCTAAATTATGTTCTCATATTTTATATGGGCAATAAAAAAATTAAATTATTCCAGTTAAGCTTAAAAAAGTAAAAAATGCATTGATTTAGGTAAAAATTGAAATAGTTCTAATAAAAACATTTCGATTTCGAAAAAAATACTTAAACTTTTTTAAATCTGGTTAAACGGTATGTAAATTGACTATCTCCATAACGGTTAAACTAGAGAGCGCTGCTCTAGGACGAATAGCAGCAAACAAATTTAATTACTTTAAGTTCTTCAATTTTTTTGATTTTCGAAATTCATAACTACAATAGGAGTATTTGATCATCCTAGTAAATGTATCGCATACTCATACACACCAACAAGAACAGTGATATTTTGTATACAACCCTACAAGAACAGTGAAGTGAGTGAATAGCTGAAAAAATTTTGTCAGCGCGCAGAACAAAGTTTCTATCATTTTCTTAAGAGTCTTTTGCAAAAACTGATATAAACAAACGCATGTGTGTGAGTTTTCATCTCTCTTTAACACATGGGTATTCGGAATTGATTTACTATATATCTTTACTGCTAACTCTCATGTCTTTTTCTGAGTCATCGCTGACCATAAATCCATCATAGCTGAACATTTTAAGTTATGACTAAAACGGATAAAAATATAATTAAATAATAAATTATGAAACGAAAATTTCAATTAATTTCATGCTTGCTCCTTTCAAAAGCTCAGGTGTACGTATTTCTCCAGTTCATATATATGTTGGAATTTAAAAATGCCTAAATAAAAATGAAATTTAACTAAAAATATAATTTTATTTGAAACTTAATAATAGTTTACGTATATTATATTTGAAAACTCCTTCTTTATTTATTTATTTTTAATAAAACAAAAATTGTTATTGCACAGAAGCACGCAATACTTTTGGTTTATCGCACGAAATAACAGCTACATAAGTATTTCACAACTTCTCGAAACTTCTATGGAAACTGTATGCTGTCTCCTTTCGACGTACTTATACAGAATTTGCTTTTGGGAAAATCGTAAACATTGACAGTAATTTTACTGTTCATTTGACTGTCAGTAGGGCAGTTTCTTGTAGGGAATAGTGTATGCGCCTATATATACATACATACATATATGAGCACGTGCTCTTACCAAATGTTGTTGTTACCTCAAAAGGGAGAAGAAAAACTTTTGTTCTTTCATTTTTGCTTTCGTATGTGAGAAAATTATGAAATGAAAACAGAAACAAAAGCAAAAATCTAAATACAACAGACTAACATAAACAAACCCAAAAATTACAAATTTTTTATTAGTTCCATGTGGCAAAGCGAAAAATGTACTCGCAAATAGAAAAATAAAAAATGTGCATATTGTATTTGCTGTGCAAAAACTTGACTGGCAGACTAGCTGACTTACATATGCTGTATAGAGCTATTATTTTTCGCTGTGTTTAAACTTTCAGAGCGAACATTGGGACGATTCTAATTAATAACACGACATTTGTTAAAAAAATGTTTTTATGAACTTTTAATTTACAGCAATATTAAGTCCAGGTATCTAAATGTGGGTGTTAGATTTAATTGATCAGTCAATATAATTCAAACTTTTATTGCCTGTGTTTTTATTTTGTTCCAATATTTCGAATATGCGTTGGAAAGCTACTGTCCTTGTGCCTCTTTTTCAGTATATGTAAGCGCAAGCAACAACAACAACAACCTGAATATGTCGCACTTTGTGCGTGAAAAAAAGTTTTTTGTTTGAATGCTTTGTGTTTGGTAAGATCAAAAGAGCGTGTTGTGTTATGGACAAGCGATTGCCGAAAAACGCCCAGAATTTGCATTAGACACGAGGAAATAATTTTCCATTATGACAACGCTCGGCTTCATGTTGTAAGACCGGTTAAAAACTATTTGGAAAACAGCGGCTGGGAAGGTTCGTCTCACCCGCTTACTAGCCCAGACCATGCATGCCCCTTCTGACCATTATTTGATTTTGTCCATGCAGAACACCCTCATTGGAATACGGTTCTCATCAGAACAGAGTATCAAGTGCTTTTGGGATGGAGTCCCTAATCGTTATAGTAAGCCAAATACCTTGAATAACACTTTAGTGCATTTTTTTTAATAAACGTTTAAATTTTGAAAAAAGCCACACGAATATAGTTATAGACTAATATATAATAATTATTAATTTTATCAGATCTGTATAAAAACTCAGGCGAATGACTCCCTTTTTATATATATTTTTAAATACAAAAATTAAAATATTCACCTCAATTGCATTCACCATAATGTTCCACTGTTCCCTACGCCTTCACGGCACTTAGTTGTCACACGTCAATAGGCAAAGTTTGGTGATTCCCAAATTACAAGCACAGTACGGCAACACTAGTTCCAGCGTAGGGAGCACAGCGTAGGCAAAGTTTTTGTTTCGCAAATTTCTGCTCACAACATAAAAGTGCGAATGTTGCTCAACTTTATTCGTCAACATATGCGCTCATATGTTCCTTCCCCATATTAAATATGCATGTGCACAAATTTAAAAGAATATGCTTCTATTCGTATTTCAGTTTGCTCGACTGCGTAGCCTACTAGGAAATTTTCTGTGTGCTTTAGCCTTGCGGTAACAGGCAATGTTTTGTACTTTCCTTTTACTTTTTGTTGTTGTTTGCTATTTGGTTTATAAACATACTGGTGTGTGAACTCGTATGTGAACGCATTGGTGATTTAATATGCTTGTGGCGCATTTCTACTCGCTGCTATTTGCTTGACATTATTATACAAACATAACAAAAATCAAGTAGGGAAAGGCTAAGTTCAAACATTTTATTCTCTTCCAATTTGCAAGGATCAAAGCAGGGAAAATGCCTTCAGCCGTTAGGACACCTTTTATTAAAAAATGTTGCAATCAAACTTAGTATTTTATTAAGTTATATTTTAGGTCATAGACTCACTTAGCTTTATTACTATATTTTACTTCCCATCAGCCAAAATTGTATGTATTAAAATCATCTTCAAATTAGATATACATATGGGATATAAACTCAACTGAAGAATCTAAATTGAATATAATGAGTTGATGTGAAAACGTTAACCAGCTGATTGCAACTCGTGATTTTAGGGATGTAAGGTTTGAACCAAAGTCAAGACCAATTTCATTCATATTCTCAGAGTTTTTAAGAAAACATGTTCACTAAATTGTATTAAAGTATTGCACAGACAGAGAAAGGGTTGGGTTGATCGAGTTAATAATTGTTGATTTTTGATCATATTTTCAAGCATTTTTATAAGTATATAACTCTCACACTGAACGACATGTTCGGCATAAGGTTTGTTAGAATTAATATATGTGTGTAGTATTTGGAAGTTGGGGTAATTCCTGGACTAAATTCAAATATTTTCGGCATTAAACTATACCTAAAATTAAATGTTGAATTATAGTATAACCAATATTAATCAGTTAATTTTGATAAGATGTTACATATTGACTGATATATTATATATGTCATAAGGCCAACCGGAAGTTTGAAAATCTTATGTGAGGTATATGTATATATTTTTCGGCAATACAAAATTCAATTTTCAGAATAAAATGCTTCCTGAATTTCATTAAAATACCGGATGTTTGAAAATTCTGTGCTTAGTTATATGGGGGCTAGGACAAGTTTTCACCCGATTTTACTTATATTAGGCACAAAGACACACTGTTATTAGAAAAAGGACCGACTTTTATTTTGTTTTCCAAATTTAAGTGCTCTCACATATCGGTTCTACATATTTGTTGTTTTTATTCAAATACAAAGTTCTTTCGAGCTACAGGTTTGCGAATAAACCACTGATTCAGACCATGGGAGTGGGAAACATCTAGAAAATTTTTTTTTTTACTCCAAAAATATATATTTCTTGTGTACACAAATCAGTTAAAATATGTTACTTTTATAAAATTTGTATACATTTTCAATTCTGCAATTCAGCTCTCAGTGAATATACAAATGTTTCCAGTGGAATGAATTTTCCAGCAAATGCATTTAATTTAAAAACTTTCTTAAAAAGTCCATTAACGGTTCGGAGATGGATTAAAACCTGTAGGTCGCTCCATTTGGGGAACAGTTTCAAGGCGCATACTCCTAAATAGAGGAGAAGCTTAATCAAAGTAGTGTAAGCGAGAAGGTGTAAGCACCAATTATAAATATATTTTTAATTTCCATGTCTTTTAAAACCGTTGTAAATCAATTTGTAATCACACTTTCATAAATTATTTTTACATAAAAACATATATATGTATATATATTTGTCTGAATGTTTTCTATATTTTGTAATTTTCTATTTTTATATATATATATTATATATTATAAATACATTTCTGTTTTATAGTGAAATTTTCTATGAGAATAACTTAACTTCACAATTTTAAACATATTTTGAATATAGTTACATACATATATCATACAGTTGCTCAATATTCATAGTAAATACTTACTGCAGAAGCTACTGTATATTATGCCTTTTGATATTTATTAATTCGCTGTCAAAAAATGATAATATTTACATTGAAAAATCAGGTTTGTTCCAACATCAGACAGTATATTATATTACAATATACGTTCTCTGACATCAGCGATTGATTTTATATATTATATGTCAGATCGCCTGGCAACAACTATTGTATCTGGAAATTAATATCATCAACATCTCCATTTGTGGCCGTTATGATCCAAGTTATTAATTTTTATTTCCAAGAAATACTCTCAATTAATATCTTTTTGTCGTGAACAGAAGTGCAGAAATTGTCTGGCAGTTTTATGCATTGCGTATTCGGAATATTCTAATTTGTGCTGGTGAATCAATTTGCAATTGTACGTTCATATTTATGGTCAATCGTTTCAACACTTCACCAAAACAACGATTGTTTTAATTTTCATTAATCTCATTGGCTTAACAAAAAATGACCGATCTGTCGGAAACTACCAGACAGTAGTAATTTCACCGTTTAAATCTTGCATTGTTCTGTGCAATGCTTCGAGAATATTTGTGAACTATTATGCACCAATCTCAAATTACGATTGAACTTTTTCTCAAAACTGCAGCTATTTCGCTATTTTTTATGCTACATATTGCGCTTTGAACATATGCTTATGATTTGAAATATATTTTTTTAATTTAAATTTATATGACATAATAGACAAAAGTATCCTATGCCCGTCCGCTAGATCTAAGCTACCTCCCCACCTATTTTCAGGCAAATCGCTTTACCCGTTCTTGAGTTATAAATATTGTAATTAGCACGACTTTCTCTTATATATGTATATAGATTTATGTTTATAATTATTATACTCTTAAAACATGTTACTACAGCTTATAATAGTTTTGTTCATCTAACGGCTGTTTGTATCACCTAACACTAATTGAGATTGATATAGGGTTATAGTATACTTGTATATATAAATTCTGAGGATGACGAGACGAGTTGACTACCGGATGACTGTTTGTCCATACGTACGTCTGTATGTGCAAGCTGTAACTTAAAAAAAATTAAGATAACTTGATGAAACTTTGTACACATGTTCCTGGGCAAAAAAGTAAGTTCATAGATGGACGCAATCAGACCACTGCCACGCCCACAAAATGCCATTATTTGAAAATGTATAAAATGCTATAACTAAGCCGTAAATTAAGATATAGAACTCAAATTTGGCACAACAATTCTAATTAAAGAGGGGTACGTGTCATTTGAAAATATTGAAAAAGTATCTCCCAAATCAATAAAGCTATATCACTTAAATTTGCACAGGATAAATATTTTCAATCCTTCAATCCGGATGATGAAACTCAGGGAGCATATTTTGTATTGTCAAAAATAGATAAAATCGGGTCAATACTTTCCCTATCTCTCATTTACCTAACATAACATTTTCAAACTTCCGGATGGCCTTATGCCATATATATCAGACAATATGTAAGATATCTTAGCAAATTAACTGACTAATATGAGATATATTATAATTCAACGTATCATATTGGTATTTTACTATAATAATTTAATGCGGAAAATAGGTGAACTTTATCTACGAATAACCCCAACTCCCAGATACTATATACGGATATTAATTTTCGGTATTCTAACAAGCCTTATGGCAAACATGTCGTTCAGTGTGTGAGTTATGTATTTATAAAATTGCTTGAAAATATGATCTCATGTATACTTCAGCAATGCCAAAATTAATCGACCTGTCGTAATATAGACTGTATAATAATTTCCGACTTTGCACCTGACAAAATATGTGGTATTGTAATGCAATTTAGTAAACAAGTTTTCTTAAAATTGTGTGAGATTAGGAATGAAATTAGTCTTGACTTTGGTCCAAATCTTATATCCCTAAAATCATGAATCGCAATCATCTGGTTAACGTTTTCACATCAACTCATTATATTAAATTTAGATTCTTCAGTAAAAGCGTGATGCAAGGTGGTTTGCCTTTCAGAGGACACGACGAGAAATTTAGTTCATTTCACAATGGAAATTATTTGATGTCCTTAGAACATTACATGTTATGGGAATTCCGGCTCAGGACATACGAGTTATTTGTCTTCAACAACATGCGAAGAATTCATTCGGTTTTAAAAACCATTGTAATGGAAATATTAGAAGCGAATTTCTCTGATCATCGACTCGACGACGAATATATCTCACGTAGACCAGCTCACTTATGTAATCAGATATGTTTTACCAAAATGCTCACCTGTAGAACGTTTCCTCAAGCTCATTTTAAACACAGGCCATAAATCTCAACAAATGACAAATGTTGTTACCTCAACTTTAACTGAATTCGGAATCAACAGGGCAATCCTATGACAACGCAGCTAACATTTCAGGCATATATTATATAACGGCCTACAAGCTAAAATAAAGGAATTATCTTCCCTTGCCAAATTTATTCCCTTTTCAGCACACTCGCTTAATTTTGGCTTGTTCGTTCTTTTCTCTACTCCAAGAGTTCTATAATTTCTTTGCAGCGTCTACTCAGAGTTGGGAATTACTTTAAGCCCATTTCACTGTCAAAAGTCTATTAACGACTCGTTGGTCAGCTCGTGCAGACGCATGCAAAAGTTTACGTGAATCGTGGAATGATATTCATTAGTTAGTCTCTATCGAAAATGACACATACAGAAGAGAGCCATTATATTCGAAGCAAGAAGTTTGTTTGAAATTGGCCATCCTATTAACGTCACAAGTAAACAACTTCAGAGTGTGGAAATTGACTTTACCATTGTTACCGAGCTGTATAAGGTACTAATACATTTTATTGTCGAAACACGAGATAAATTTGATCATTTGGAAAAGGAAGCCAAAGAACTGTCCTTTGTACAGTAATGTGAACGAGATTATCGACGCATTCGAAAGCGTAAACTACTAGCTGGCGAAACTAACACAGGTGAAGAAATGCAACAAAAAAAACGGTCGCGAATAATAATTGATACTTTGTCAGAAGAACTCAAAAAACGACGGGATGCAAGTTACTTCACAATAAATTTAATTTTATTACTAACTAAGCGCAACTAAAGCCTAGGAAAAGGCCAAAAGATTGCAAATGGTTTATTATACTGATTTAGAAGACAATTTTTCAGAAGAATATCTGCATTTTCGTACTCACTGCAGTGAAAAAAAATGCAGATCGAAACAATCCTACAAGTATTAGTTTGTTGAAATGGTTATGAACTGAAGGTATTCAAACCATTTACCTAAACGTTGATATTGCTCTTCGTATGTGTGTGTATACTCCCGCCAGTAACTGTTCTGGAGAACAATCGTGTTCTTGTTTATGACGAGTTAAAAATTATTTACGCATAATACGATAATGACAAAGCAAAAATTGAACGATCTTGCTTTGCTTAACATAGAAGCAGATTTTTTAAGGAAATTGGATTGCGAAGATAGTGTAAGATAGTGAAGCACTCATCATATATTGTATAAGATTTAACTTGTAGTTATACTACTTAAATAATTAAAACCAAAATCCATTTTAAATATTTAAATTAAATGTGCAATTATCCTTGAAACCTTAGAAAGTAATATAAACTAACAGCTATTATAGTTAAATAAATTTTGGAATCGACTTTGACAAAAGTTTGCAATAATAATAAAATAAAATAAATTAATTTTATAGTCTACAAGTCAATATGATCAGTATTGAGAAAGGGGCGGCTGGTACTTTCTACATGATCTGGGGCCTAGGGGGGCTAAGGCTGTTAATACGCCACTGCATACAATAGCATAAATATAGCCATTAAAATCGTGGTGAAATGTTTTATCTATATAATGTTTTAGACTATATAACGGGTGTTCCAAGTAAAGAGAAGTACTTTTTTTTAGCCTTTTTTGACAGATGACGCATGAGTCGTGTCAAGCTGTTATGTTATTTGTGTTTAGTATTGTTTGGAATTTCATCACGGAAAGATTTACGCTTAAACAACGTTTAACAATTGTTCAACTTTATTACGAAGCCTCACGTTCGGTAAAGAATGTGTTTCGCGCGCTTCGCAAAATCGGCCTACTGAGCATACTGCTCGCAACACCAACACCCATCTTGAGACCCAGCATTCATTATTGGATAATATTCGACCGAAGAGACCGTGTCCAGCACGCAGTGAAGAAAATATAGCGGCTATAGCTGAGAGTGTATGTAAAGTCTAAAGTCTATGCGGATAGTCCCGCTTCGATTTAGGCCTTGAAGTCATCGAAAATTGGACTCAATGGATGGACCATTTGAGACGTAGCCGCGGTCAACATTTAAAAGAGATAGTCCTCAAAAAATAAATGCCAAAGAATGTTCTTTTGAACAGTAATAAACATTTCCAATTAAATTTGAATTTTCTGTGTTACTTTCTTTAAAAAAGTAGGGAGCCTCGATATGAATCACCTGATAATCTGTGTGCACACATAATCTGTCATTTACACTTCCCTTTTCAATTGTCGTTTAAGTAAAATGTTTACATTTGGCAAATTTTTCCCATTTAATTGCAAGAAAAATGCAAACATTCACAAATTCCTCCTTACACATTTCAACTTGTCAAAAAATTCCATGAGCTTATATGATTTGAGCAAAATTTCTGAAGAAACTTGTTTTTTTTTCTCTCTATTTGCAGAACGAAAAACTTCGAAGAGCATAATCAAACATTGATGAAGGAAATTGAAAGCGCAAATATAGAATTGGCAACATTGCGCGAAGAATGCAATGAACATAAATTCGAGAAGAAAGCACTCAAAGAGGAAATGGGTACAGTCAATACGGTGCGTAGAAGAATTTCTCGTATATATGTGTGTGCGTGTTTAGCTGCTTGCGTATATAACTATGCGCGAATATGGTAAACGCTCGTAAGCGGATTTCAAGTCAATTGTAAACTTGGAAATTGTTTTCTTTGTGTCTTCACTCACACAATTACAATGTGCATCAGCATGTGGGTGTGTTTAAATACCATATATGTATGTATGGATGTACGCAAACAAATGGTATGTGAGTGTGCTCATGTTTTCATTCATCAAAAAGTTTTGGTAAACCGGAATGACAGGAAGCGTTGATATATTCCTGCATTTCCAGCAAAATATTTCCAAGTGTCGAAATTTCACTTGAAAGTCATTGAGTTGATTGAATTTGCTTAAAATCATATTTGGATAGAGGGTGCGTAAGTGTTTGTAACAATTAAAATTTATTAGGTGTTTATTTTTATTTCTTTGAATATTTGGTAAAAATTAAGAAAGTAAGTAATTCTAGAAAATAATCGTCAATACCAAAATTTAGCTCTCTTGCTGTTATGTTAAAAAAAAAAATAGTTTAGAACGGAATTTTTTTTTAAGATAAAAAAAATAGTTTAGAACGGAATTTTTTTTAACATATGTTACATCAATAAATTTGCCCCGAATTGCTTAAAAAATGCTTGCCCCTTCAGTGATGACTTTTGTTTGTGTTTCGCTAGCAAGCTATTACTTAGGTTTTGTGGAATATTTCCGATCGTGATATCACACTTAGAGAATTACAGTTACATCTTTCATGGTGCAGAAACTTCCGTTTTTGAAATATTAATCTGGAATTTTGCTCATGTCCTAGTCTCTCCAAGAAGCTGCTCGTCTGTATAACGGAACCACCGTTCTCCCATAAAATATCTTTTTTCTTTATAAGTACCTTAAATCCACTTGAAGGTTGATACATCAAATAAAGTGGCTAGAATGAACTTGTAAAACATTTTCCGTTCAATGCAAACTGTTGACCAGTTATGTTTTCAGATTTAGTTATACATATAGTTGCTATTAAATAAGGAACCTGGGTATTATAGCTTCATTTCAATTTTTTGTCAGTGGGTATTGATTTTCGATTAAAAATGGGCATTCAGAGTTAAAGATAGAAATTTAATGAGTGAAGTGAAAATCATATCGGCAGGTGGCATTTTTTGATCAGATTCAGAAGCCATCTTCTGAATGTAATCATTTACCAAGCAACGCTTTAGTCACCTTTCTCTGGGATAAATATCTCTCAAAGCTTAAAATAATTTTGGTTTAGATATTCTACATTAAACTTACATCGAAGTAAATGTAAGTCGGTTCCACTTTTAACATAGTAATTTAATTTTTTGAAAATTTTATTCCAAATACAAGTGATACAATGTAATTTCTTACTTTGTTTGGGTTAAAAACTGGTGTCTCCACTCATTTTCTAATATCACAAGGAATTTTATACTCATTTACCGCTTTTAAACTCATTTTAAGTTTCGTTTCAAATAAACGGTGCCAACCTGTATTTCGTAGCAATCTATTGGAAATGATGAAGAGAAAATATTTTTCCTTAATTACAAAAGGCCTGCACACATTCCCACAGCCAGCTTGATAACAGGAGCATCGTACACATTACTCGATTAAAATCGCACACATACGCTGGCGCTTGTCTTAAGCTGC
The DNA here is from genome assembly GCF_042242935.1 of Bactrocera oleae. NCBI lineage: Eukaryota > Metazoa > Arthropoda > Insecta > Diptera > Tephritidae > Bactrocera > Bactrocera oleae. Next base: position 29,487,383 of record NC_091537.1, on the reverse strand, counting down.
TTGTATTTGCTGTTGCAACCAATTAATCACACTTTTCTACATTTGCAGCTCTTTAGCCAGATGGTAATGGGCTTCAATGGCAAGAATAACTTGGATATTGATCGATTGACGACGATGTTGGAGGAGAACCGCGGCTTGCTCAACGACATGGCAACCAAGGAAGCAAATTGCACCGATGGTGCAACGTTGCCGAAATTATTATTCGAATTAGTCGAAGAGGCGGGAATGACTGGCAAATCCGTTGAGGGCAGTCGTAGCCCAATGCCTACGTCAATTATTAACAGCAGCGCTGATGAGGAAGAAAACAAACTGCATAGAGATACACCCGACCGTGGTGCACGTCATAGTTTCGAAAGTGAAGAACTGCCGTCTGCTGTCACCGCGGAACTGGACGCTGCAGCGGCAGCCGATCACAACAATACCAACTGCAAGACTGAAAATGTTACTACTACTGTTGCCACAGCCACTGCCATTGCAGGCGCTAGCTGCGGTAGAAAACATCATCGTAAAATTGCCGGCAACCGGATGAAATTACCACCAGCCACTGCCTCAACAGACAGCACTGTAACGGCAACTGCTGCATTGAAAACCCATGAACCAGAAATTATGAGTAAAGTTGCAACGACACAAGAAATTATTGGTAACTTGCCGAAAGTTTGGAAAGTGCTAATGGAGCTCTTAAGTCACCACAAAATAGAGCGGGTGCAATTTGAGGAGCATGGCGCCAGCGAGGATTGCTACAAATCCGTTGAGACTGCCAATGGACTAAAGGCGGAACTGAGCGTCAGCAAGACATACATTAAGTTAAAGGTGAGTGTAATGCGCGTGTCACACTTTGGCTGTGTACGAAACGTCTTGTGTTAGACTGTGCGTTTATGAGTTTGGGCACGACGCGTCAATCAAGCTTGTTAGCAGCCACTTCCGCTTAGTAAATGTTGTGGCGCAACGGTGTAGAGTGGCCGTTGCACTTAACGACGTGTTGCGCTTAACTTTGAACATTTTTCACTTAAACTGTTTTATGGACCCCCTTCAAAGCTGCACTTTTCAGGTTGATTATTTTTGTCAGACTTGAGTAAATTCAAATGCTCTCTTTTCATTACTCGTAAAGACTTTCGTCCATTTCGCGCATGCTGCGACAGCACAGAAATGAATTAACGATAACATGCGGTTGAATACTAAAAAGGCACTTTATAAAATTTGATGAAATTGTTAAGTAGAACTTTCGTACTTTTAATAGATCACTTCAAATGTAGCAAAAAGCAGGTCATAAATTTAATGAAATGACATGTGAAAATAAACCGTGAGTTAATCAAACACGCAGAGAGGGAGTTTTTTTAACGTGAGCACGATAGTAAGAAATAATTGGGGTATTCACAAGGTGTCATATGTGTCCTATCGTCATATTGTCTTATATTTTATGACTGTCATATCAACACTGTTGCTGTTTTCCATACAAAATTGAAATACGACAAATACAACAGGGCTAGGTATGTTTTTTGAGAGTGCTTTTCTATCAGCTGTATCTGTTTACTTTTTTTATTGTTGACGTTTAAGTGTCTAAAATTAATAAATTAAATAAATTTCATCAATTTCAGTTATATTAAGTTGAAGAAAAGTAAATATAAAAATATTTTGTTGTTTCTGTGGTTGGAAATGATTTTATTGCAGTGTAAACAAAAACGCCGCGGTTTCAACATAAAGCAAGTTTTCACAAAAAGAAGCTTTGATATTATTTTTGTCACTTTCTCATGGCATTTTTGTATTCTTAATTTTTCACTACCAGCGGGTGAAGTGTAGAAATTTTACACAATATGACAAACAACGATAAAGGGGTGCTCACAAGCGTCATATTTTGAGACTATTGAAATACGACATAAGACATAATATAAAGCTTGTGAATTGCCCAAATATATCATACATATGTACTTAGAACACGGTTGGATTTAGATATTCAAAGTAAATTTATATTTCTTAGTAGCTACCTAAACAAAGTTTCAAGGTCGAAATAAAAGTCTGTTTGAGGAAAAAGAATTTAGCCTATTTGGATAATTTGGAATCGGGTTTCGGCAATAATGTCATGGAATTATCTGTTCGAGAATTATCGTCTTGTTAGCAGTTTCAAGCAATACCATTATAGTAAGGTGAGCGTGGACAGTCCCCGATTTTCCACAGCAGTATGAGATGATCAAATGGAATATTTTTATTAAGTTAGGCTAAGATTGTTTTTGTAGTTTAGTATAAAAATAAAATATTTAAAGGAAGGATATAAGATTATATTAACCAAAATCGGAATATTTATCATATTAGTACTGGTACCGAATTTTCGTACTGATATGAGCCAACTATCTTATATTAGGTATACAGAATTTTGCACTAAACCAAAATTTCTTCGAAAAACAAAATTATTCTCTTTTCATTTATAATTATTTACTGATATATGTAGGGGCTAATAATAGTAAGGTTCCCGTTTCGGCCAATTGAGGTGCTACATACATACTACGTGTAGCTTCGATGTTAACATTTATTTTGATACCTTCGTTAGTTTTAGAGTTACCTACTGTTTAAATGAGCTAAGCCTCAGTAATTAAACACACCACCCTCCGGTAAAAACTGGCGCCCTCTAATGCAACATACCACACCTGAGAACACTCACAGGTTCTCACCATATACGAAGCATCACACCACACTCAACATTTGAGAACACTGTACATGATGACACACCAACTTAACAAAAAAGACGCCACATCATTATACTCTCGCAACCTGTTGCTACAGAGTATAATAGTTTTGTTCACCTAACGGTTGTTTGTATCACCTAAAACTAATCGAGTTAGATATTCGCTAAAACACAATTCGTTTCGCCAACGGGCTTGAGCGCCACATCATTTTCATTCGTATTATTGTACAATTCGACAGCTAATTCGATCGACATCGTTTCGCCGGCCCGACTCTCAACGATCCTGCGCAATTGTACTTCAAACTCTTTTATTTTATAATTAATTATTTATAATATAAAAAAATATTACCATTTATATTATTTATAATAACGGATGTCAATAATAAACTTTTAGATACGTATACGAAACACATCGCCTTTTATCTAAATAATTCACGCGATTTTAAGTGTTAATATCTCGGTGGTATAACCACTAAATTGGGCACCCAATTAATCACTTACTGTTAAGCAAAATAAGCTCCAGGGATTCAAAACGGTGTTTTACGGGAAGTAGGCGTGTCTGTAGTCTGATTACTCTGATAAGTTGAGTTGAAATATATAAAGAAATATATAGAGTTATTTACCTTGATATTTAAATGTCCAACCTTTTAATAACGATTTTTTTATACTTTTTGTTTGCCAACGATAGGATCTGATATTGGAGAAAAAATCCTTAGTCAAAGAAACAAATCGCCTGAAAACCTTAAACTGCCATCTTGAATATCGATTGAACGAGCAAGAGAAGCGTTTAAGTGCCGTTAGTTTGGAGTTGACAAAAACTTGGCATTTAGTTGGCAAAATGCAGCGTCAACATCGTCAGCTGCACACACAAGAACAAATATTGCGGTATCAATTACAGCAAAAGCGGCGCTTACTCACGGAACTGAAAGACGAGTTGGAGTACTGTCGGCGCAAATGGGCGGCCGCACGTGCCAAAAACGATGAGAGTCAAGAGCAGTGGAATGATTTACGACGCGAATTTGCATTGCGAAAACTAGAGCATGCCAGCAATTCAGCCGAAAGCGGCTACAGTGACTCAGGTCAGGCTTCGGATGAGGATATGGTAGTAGCAGCGCCTACAAATTTAACCTCTGACGTGGAGACGACAACTTCAAATAGTGCAGGTGGAGGTGGTGGCTGTGCTGGTGGGGTTGGAGGAGTGGCTGCAGCATGTAGGCGTAAACGTTTGAAAGAAATGTTCGAGCACTCGCGCAAGATAAAGCGCATGCAAAGCACTTCGCCCGGGCGTGCCGGTGATGGTACCGCTGAGATAGTATTACGCTGGAATAGTGCGCCACCAACATGTGGTTGGCGTGACAGCAGTGAGGCCAATCATGGCGTGGTCGACGTATACTGCGATGCAGATAACAACACTAGTGGAGGTGATGGTGAGTTTATCGGTGCAGTCGATTTGACAGGTGTAACCGCAACCAGTCGTGGCGCTATACCAAAGAATATCGTTGCACACAATAGACACCACAGCAGAAGGGATGCAATGGAAGGGGAGGCGGCAACTGATGTTGTTGATGTTGCGGATGGCGCACAAGGAGAACGCGCCGAACGTATACAAAGGCTGGAGGAGCAGTGTAAAACGTTGATTGAGCGAGTACTTAAGACATCTGATAATCGCGAGCGGTTAGAGGTGCAGCTGCTGAGTTTTCAGGATGAGATTGCACCGGTGCAATATGTGGTGCCACTGAATGATTTCTTTAAAAAGAAACGTATTGAACGCATGACTCGTGCCAGTTCTGTGCCTATTACTGGTACTCTTACACCGAGAGAAGAAGAATATACGCGTAAGCGCTCAGAACGATTAGGGCGTTTGGAGGAAGAGAGCCGCCAGCTGTTGTCACGTATCAAACGCACATCCGATCGTGGCCATTATCTGCGTTGTTCCTTGGATCGTTTGCGACGTGGACCCAGTCGGGAGGGAAGTTTCGAAAGTAATACGGAGGAAGAATCTAGCAAAACTGAAGAAAAATTATTGTTTCCTAAGCTCAAAATTTTACAAGAAGACAAACAAATCGACGATATGTTACCTCAGGTTCCAGACACGAATGAAATGGAAGCGCCCGAATCACGGATAAATCTGAACCCCTTGACAGAGAACGAAGAAGCTTACACGGCACGACGTTCGGTGCGTCTACAGCGTTTGGAGAATGAGAGCAAAGAACTATTAAAGATACTTTCGCGCAACAATGAACGTGGACAACAATTAGGCAATAAGTTGGACGCATTGCATGAACATCACTCCGATGTGCCTACGAAGGTGGTGGAAGTAGCAACAGTAAATACTTCATTACCACCTGCCACTCCGAAGGTTAGTATTGAACAACGTTTAGGAAATATCGAGCAAATATCGTCCAATCGTATGGAACGTCTTCGCATACTCGAGGAAGAGGGCAAAGAGTTGCTAAATCAATTAGCTGGCACATCGGCGCGTGGTACAGAGATGATTAATCGCATAACTGCGCGTGCGCAAAATCGCCAGACAACTGCAATGGAAACGGCTGATAACGAAATACCGGCTACCACCACAGATAAGGTGGCCGATCCCGAAGATGAGTCCGCGGCAGGCTTGGAGACAACAGCGGTAGCCTCAGTCTTGCCTACACTCAATAATGTCGCATGTTCTAGTATTGTGTCGGAGGAGTTGACGGATCACGTTACGGTTACTACAATACCTAGCCAAATTGCTGGGAAACAAGGCGCTATTCCGAAGCAACCGCGTACGAAACCTGCAAGCATGGTGTTGAATGCTGAAATACGCGCCAAGGCCGCGAACAACAAAGAGCAGAAACAAAAACAAAACAATCAGGCAGATGGTGAGAGTTTGGAGGATATGGTAAGGCGTCTGCAGAAAACCCCATATCCGGAAAACCAAAACGTCGATAAACTAGAAAAAAAAGAATACGATGTGAGCGACAAAGAAAAAATGGGAACTGAAAAAGTAAATCCAAACCAACGTGGTACCAAGGATTAAATGTTTAGAATTAAGTAAATAATCATAAATTTTGATCTTTATGAACTTTTACTCTATACAACTTGTACTTAATATTTGTAATGAAAGACCCCCTCTTCGTGTTCAAATAAATTTATATATTCATCTTAATTGAGCGATTAATTTGTATGCATCTAAATATATCAATGTATTTTTTGAGCGGTTAATTTAATACTCATCAATTTAGGTAGATGGTTAGGTGGAGTGCCTGTCTTTCGACACACCTAGGCCTTTAGAAGGTCCATTGTGATACCACCGGGACCAGAGTCCCCCACTCTATTGGCTCCTCTCTGAACCATCTTCATCAGTAACCACCTTATCCGTGTACGAGACGTCGTCAAGAAACTTTTGACCAATGGCTGCGATTCTTTTCCTATAGAAAGCCTTACAATAGCATAAAAGATGTTTAGTGTTCTCCTCCTCTTTTACCTCTTGACAGCTTCTACAATTGTCGTTATATGGCGTTCCAAGTCTACTGGCCTGTCTGCAGTCTGTACTGTGGCCTGTTAGTACACCTACTAGAGTTCTTATATCATTCCGATTGAATTTTAACAGTCGGCGTGTGCGGCTAATATTCCATTCATGCCTTCTTGTCGACTTCGCCTCTTTCCCACTCTTCTCTGGAAATATTGGGGATGGGATTTAGATTCAGCTGTGTAGGATTTTGAAAATATGTGGTTATGGGAAGAAACTGGAACTTCTTAATTATCATAGAATGCCCCTTATTACTAGCGAATAGTAGGGAAGATTCCCTCAGTCTAAGAGGTGACCTCGCTGCCATTTGCTTACAGAAGAAGTCTGTTGACAGTTAATGTAAAATTACGTTTAGCGCCTGGCTTGGCGTTGTTCTGAGAGCTCCACTGATGTACATACTGGCTGCTCTTTGTATGCTTTCCGTACGTCTTTCAGGTTCAGTCCACAATATACGTCCCATCGATTAATATTGTTTGCATAATGCATGCTAGAGAAAGTATTTGGGAACTTGCCTCTAACCGAAACTGCCACATCGTCAGCGTAGGCCACAACATGTACCCCCTTCTTTTTCAGATCCACCAATATTTTGTTCATTGTTAAGATCCAGAGAAGTGGGGATAACAAATCTTTAAGCACGCTCAGTATGGCCTTCCGCTGGCTACGAGGGTGTATTCTTATATCATCAGAGACTTTTCAGTCTATGCTATCACTGAGCTTAATGCCGTTTCTGTGGATTTTCCCTTAGAATATGCATACTGCAAAAGTGCAGTTTTCATGGGTTTAGTTTGCTATTTGTGTGTGTGTTTATTAGCTTCTCCAACGTTTTTAAGAGAATTGAAAAAAGACTTTAGTTTAATTGGAGCAATGCTCCTTAAAGCATGATTGTTAACCGGTATATTATTTGAAGCTGCCTATCGCCTAGTAAACATTACAATCTGACACTATGTCTGCAGGAGGGGGCTCTGCTTAGACTTCACTACCCAGTGTATGTTTCATTATGTGGTTTTCAGAATTGTCTAGGAAGTGGAGGTAGTATCCATTAGCAGGCCTAGAGACTCTTCACTGGATACCATCCATCTGTGGTCTGGCTTCTGAAGGTATCCAATGTTATGTTTCGACTCTGTCATTACTTTTCTAAGTTGAGACGCTTTTGTCGTATTATCGATGTCCTTACAAAAATATTTCCATTAATTTCTTTTTGCCTTCTTTACCTTCTTTTTTATGACCTTAAGAGGTTATAATTGTTATCCCACTCTTCTTCTCTTTGGGATAATTTGGCTAAGTTGAATTGCTTCCTGCAACCTTTATGCAAGCTCTTAAGAAAGGGAGACCACCAGAGGGGTGTAATTCTTCCAACACTGCGTGTTATTGGACAAGCCACCGCTAGTGCTTGTCGACAAGAATCTGTGAACTGTTTAACGAGGATGTCTAGGTCCTCTTTGTTCTCTGGTTGAAATGGCAGAATCATGGGAATATGCTTTTTTAGCTCCTGCAGGTGCATCTGCCTGTTCGTTTTCCTTTGATTCCTGATTTTTTCTACCCTATTTGCATTCTCTTCTATTATGCACTCAATTAAGTGGTGATCTGGAAAGGAGAGTTCCTCAAGTACTCTCCAATGGGTCATTTTATTTATATTAATTATTTTTAGTCGATTTCTAGTTATAAATGTTGGCCTACTGCCTCTGTTGCATAACAACAGTTGTGTTCCTAGAAAATAATTAAACAGCAACTCACTCTATTCGTTGATGTCAGTGCTGCCCCATAGTGTGTGGTGTGTATTGGAGTAGCACTCAAATAAAATCGAGCACTTGGATGCTTCGCTGTCTTGCATCAGCTCTTTAACCAGCTGTGATGATACTTCTTATTCGTCATTTGGGATGTATCATGATACCAACGGATATTTACTTGCTTCCATCTCCCAGCTTGGGTGATGTCTTCATTACTATAGCTGTGTAATAAGAAGACATTAAGCTTTTTACTAGCCTTACCAACGCAGCTTGCCATGAATATTTTAATTATGACCCGGTGTTCTGAGTCCGCAAATAGCCCCTGTGGTTATCTAGGGCTAGAGAAGCTAGTTTGCTCTGGTGGATATTAATTTGGAGAAGACACATTAATTACTGTTTTCTCTGCGTCTTCTTGAGAGTCGCTGAAAAGCTGACTATCATTGTATAGTTTAGAGAGTCAGTCTGCAAGCTCAGACCCCGAAGTACACTCACCTTGTTCAGTATTCTCCACGTCACTTGAGGACTCCATTGGATCTATCTCGACTTGACACTCCGTTTCTGATGCCAAGTTGTCTCCTGCATTGGCGTCTGACTTGTAGGCTATGTCCATCGCCTTTGTGAATTAGTAGTTTATTGATGAGATTCGGAATACAGGCTCTGATGAGCTGTATTATCTGGTCCGGCTGCGATGGTGTAGCAGGAATCCATATCTTTGTCCTCGGGTGGGATGGGATATCCTTTTTGTCCACCGCTACTAGCCTGGCTCCGGGGTAGACCTCCCCTTAGCTATTGCGGTCTTTTATAGCTAGACCGATCTCTCGTCGCCATCATCTTTATTTGGCCCTGGTACCATCCGGCATCCATACATGACGGGGACGCACCTGGATTGCTTAATAGCACCTCCAACACCGTATTCGTCAGTGCGGGTTGTACCCATTTCCATTGGGCTCCGGAGATTTTTCTTTCGGGATCTTCCTCATCCAGCACACCAATGATAATGCGGTTCCGGGCCACATCAGCAAATGATTTTGCGGGCTTCACACCTTTAGTCTTCGGTCTTTTGGCTGACCGCTCAGCCTCTTCAGCTGACCTTTGTCTCTTAGCTTCCACTGCTGGTGTTTCTAGCTTAAAGTTAGGCAAGACAGCTTTCGCGGAATCAATGGACTCCAGGAGCTCCTTCGCAAGCTCCTCATTGGTTGGCGGTCGCTTGCAGCTGCACCCTCTTTAGCAGATAAGCAACGCGTCACTTCTCTGCATACTTTGCCTTCGCTGGGTCTTCTATCTTTAAAACAGGCCATTCTCTGGCTGACGCACTACTAGCTGCACCTCTTTTGGCATCTCCCTTCTTTCCGGCTTAGTAGCCAAGCCTTGACTACAGGGTTTGGTATGGGCTACCACCTGTGTTGTTGCTTTCTTGAGCCAGCTTTAGCTTCTGCTCCTTTACTTGTGCTTGCCTTTGCTCCAGCACCAAGCTTAACTCCTGTCCTCGCCCCGGTTCGTTCAACCGCGTTTAGCGCAGCACAGCAAGAAATTCCTAATCACCACTAAAATTTTCGTTCTGCTATTCTATTAATATCTTGTTACTGTGTAATTCTCAATTACTTTAAACAAGTTGTAATATAACAGACTGCTTGAGTACTGAACAAAGCATACACCGTAGTGAGGCTTAGCCATTGCACTTCGACTGGGTTGACCTTTGCGAATATTCCTAATGCGAATAACTCGTGGGTGTAATTTTTGGTAATCGGGAATGGCGTTCGTGCCAATTCGACTTATAAATATAAAGGTTTTCCTTTTCATTGTATTCAGTAATGTTTACAATCTTATCATAGAAAGATATACGCAAGAACAACGTTTATAAATTGTTCAAATTTGTTATCAAACAATCGTTCTCCAATTGCAACTTTTCGTGCGCCAATATATAGTCGTCATGGTTATGGTGAGTGGTGCGGCCAATAACATAAATATCGATTCTGGTGCGAAGAAAATCTATAAATTATTCATAAAGAAACATTATATTCGGTACTTCTTTCGAAATAAAGCTTGTGACACCGTTACTGTCAATGGAGAGCGGTATAGATCGATGATAACCTACTTTTTGTGGCTGCAATTGCAAGAAGTTGATCTTGAAAATATTTCCAAACAGTTCCAACACGTTGGGGTTATGTTACGTGCCACACAGCACGTGCAACAACCGAATAATTGAGAAAAGTTTGGAGATTCGATAATTTCAAGAAATTATGAAATTGAATGGCCTCCAAGAAGTAGTGATTTAACACCATTAGGCTACATGGGGGATTATTTGAAGTCCTTGGTCTTTTACAATAAGCCAGCCTCTCTTCAAATTTTAAAAGTCAATATTGAACGTGCTGTAAAATTTTTGTGGTTTTGGAAGAAGTTGGCGGATATGTTAAACTAAAGAAATTAGAGCAGTAATATATAATATCAAAGTAAACAATATTTCAAACGAAACCTAAAAGTATTAAATAACAAACGCAAGATCCATATTCATACACCTTCAATTGAAACATATGGCATTGACATAAATTAAAATTGGTATTTAGTGGGATATTCTTTTTTGTAGGCAACAGCACGACTTTACTGCAGCAGGCTTGCAGTTGTCACAGTCGCTAAATTAAAATCATTTCTTATTTTGAATGCGACAATGGGCAGCTGTGCCGCTAATATGTGAAATGTAGACTTATTCACAGTCCTAGCAAATCTAATAACGCAATAATCAAGGTTGGGGAGGTATACCTAGAGCGAGGCTGGTAAAGGTGGACAGGAATGATATCCCATCCCGACCAAGGTAACGGGTATGGATCCCGGCTACACCATCGCAGCCGGATCATTTAATGCAGCTCATCAGAACGAAAGCTAGTATGTGCATCAGTGGAGCTCTCAGAACAACAACAGACTTGTTTTGTAAGCAACTAGTGAAGTCAGCTCTTATGCTAATGGATTCCTCCCTATTAGTCGCCAGTAACAAGGGTCATTTTATAATACTTAGTAGGTTCATGTTTCTACCCAATACCAAGGATTTTCGAAATCCTATGGAATTGAATTTAAATTATCCCAATTTTGTGGGAATATGAGGTGGATAAGGGTGCAAGGATAAGCATCTAAAGAAAGCCTTCTCATTCTGTCAAAGAGTGTGTTTAAACAAGAAAGTATGTATAATAATACATTTAGCCAGGCGGCTTTGAAATCGTCTTTGGGGTTTCGTCAAAGTTAGTGAAAAAACGCCTTGATATCTAAGTGGATCTAATATCCTATTTTTCGATTAACCTGCAGTGGGTTCCAGGACATAGTGATATCCCAGGTAACTGTCAAGCTGATAAACTAGCCAAAACAGTGTAGTGTTTACAATCAGACTGCGGAAAAGAGAGAACTTATATATCTCTGGCTACTTGCAGATATTTAATCGACAAACATGTTATAAATATAGCTGAACCTCGGTGGAATCAATACCTGAACAACAAATAGGCAAGCCTGGTTTGAATGGTATATGATCACATCCCGATTATTAAAATTGAAAAGGAATGATATAAGAACTCTAGTATGAGTGCCAAAGGTCACTGTCTAATTGGCAGACTTGCCATTACACTAGGAACGCCATATAATGACTATTGTAGAAAATGGAAGGTAGAAGAAGAGGATACTATAAAACATCTTCTATCCAATTGCAAAACTTTATATATAATAATAATAGTAACCCAACGATTACCCTCCTCCCGCCCCTCGACGCGGGGGGCGCAATCCGCATACATGCGGAATTAGCCAAGTCAGAAAAGGCAAGAGAGTTTTTTAAGTGTTGAGATCTAAAACTGCTCAGCTACAGAAACAAAAATTTTAACAGCTAAGACATTCAAAATTTTAACTAAGAATATTATGCCAAGCATTTCCCTACGACTAGAAAGTGCAGGTAGATTAATAAGTTTTAAACGACTAGTGTATGGAGGTAGACTTACCCTAGAATCCCATCGGAAATGCACTAAGGCGAAAAGTAAAAATTGTTTTTGAACAGACTCTAACTTGTCAGAATGGATTTGGTAGCTAGGGTTCTATACAACAGAGTCATATTCCAATATAAGTCTAACCAAAGTTGTATAAAGTGTTTTAGTAATATACGGATCTCTAAGTTCTTTAGACTAACGTTTAACCAAACTGAGGACTGCTTTTGCTTTCCAGACCATGGTATCAATATGAAGACTAAAATTAAGCTTAGGGTCCATATTAACTCCCAAATCAACATGACTTGCTCTAGAATATGATGTTGTATTACGTAAGAAGAGTGATGCACAGATCTACGGGAAAAGCACATCATTTTACATTTATTGAGATTCAATGGCAAATCATTTCTATCACACCATACAACCATATTGTTTGAGTCTGTTTGCAACAGACACCTTTGCTCAGTTGAAGTGTATGATTTAAAAAGCTTTACGTCGTCAGCGTATAATAAAATTTTTGAAAATTCTATTACTGAAGAGATATCGTTAATAAACAACAAGAACAGAATCGGGCCAAGACGATCTTGCGGAACACCTGAAGAAACATTAATTGTATCTGAAGGTGTATCCTCAAATATCACTCGTTGTGTTCTATTATAAAGATAGGAAGATACCTATTGAAGGAATCTGGGCTGAAAGCCCAGCAGATCAAGTTTATGTATGAGAATCGAAAGATTTACTTCATCGAAAGCTTTGCTAAAGTCTGTGTATATAACATCCGTATGCTTATGTTCCTTAAAACACAATGATACATGGTTTACAAATTCGAGCAAGTTTGTTATAGTCGAATTCCTTTTACGAAATCCATACTGAGATGAGGAAATTAACGGAGAAATCGAAAAGGTTTTTTATCTCTATAGTTTAAACCTCTATAGTTTTCAATGTTGGATCTAAATCCACTTTTATGCAAGGGAATTATAAATGACTGTTTCCATATTGAAGGAAATATACCGTGTTTAAGAGAGGAATTAAATATCCTTGTCAAAGGTAAGTAAATATATTTGGCACTATTTTTTAGGAAGCATGAGGGAATCATGTCTGGGCCGTAACTAAAAGATGATTTTAACTTATTTAAATTAAGTAGGACGTCTTTTTCAGAAATAATTGGAGCGTTAATTAAAGTACTCGAACACAGCACGTGCTGATAAGAAAAAGTTTTGGAAGAATTATTACAGTAGTTTGACTTGAAAAATTCTGAAAACATATTGGATATAATATCATTGTCACTTGATATGATAGATTTGTATTTAATCGCGGACATAAATTTGGAATTCCTGCGTTTGGAGTTGACGAAATCATAAAACGATTTTGGATTACTTACAATATTCTTTTTTACTTTATTTAAGTAATTATTATAACATTTTTTGTTTAGGTCAAAATATTGTCGACGCAATAGAGAATATTTAGAGTAGTCAACAAGTGAACTGGTTTTTTTAAAATGGTTAAAGGCTCGAAGGTTTATTAATAATTACTATTGGAACATACTTTTCAAATAATTTCGTAATAATGTTATTAAAATGAGAGACACTCAATTAAATGTCACCATTATAAGTAGGCCATGTTATTGTAAAAAGTTCTGTATTTAACTTTTTAAAATTAGCTTTTGCAAAGTTAAACCGAGTACAGAAGCACGAAGTTTGATGATTATTATCCCAAAGCAGGATGATATGAGTTCTCTGGTAGAACAAGAGGATTACTCTGAATAACGGAACACTTTGAAGAGGTATCAACGTATACTAAATCTAAGCATTTACCAAATTTATTCGGAATCAAATTAATTTGGTTCAGACCCAACTCGGACATTTTTTCGAAAAACTCATAAAAACATGACCGATTGTAAATCGGCACGATATAGTCATCGAAAGGTTTCCACGAAGCTCACGGTAAATTGAAATCACCTAATACAATTATTGAATCTGCATTATTTGCCATCGAGGTAGCACTATTTATTAAAGAAGCATGCTGCAGGCATACAGATAAGTCCAAATGGGGTGGTATATAAGATAGGGTTAAATAAATAAAGCAACTATTAACGTAGTCCCTGAAACAAGAACATTTTCAGATGGGATAGAGGAATGCACGGCATATAGAACACCTCCTCCGATTCTGTTCAGTCGATCACATCTAAAAATTTGAACTTCGCTGTTTAAAATCTCATTATCAAAAATGTGAGGTTTTAACCAAGTTTCTGTAAATCCAATTATATGGAAATTAAAATTGGAACTGTTCAAATACAAGTCGGTTAATTTTGTATTAAGACCTCTAACATTTTGATAACAAATGCTTAGCGAATTTCTACCAATCAGTTTTTTTATATCGGTGGTTGCTTTTGGTAATTTAACAATGTTTTCCTCAGTTTGACTTCTAAGTTTAGGTTTAAATTCGCGTACAAAAGCCACAGGTGGTCAGAATGAACTATCTAAGATCTTTTTGAATGTTTCAAGAGATACGGCTATTTTAAACGATGATATACTTCTATCATAATTGAAGTTAAATTTGCGGATATTGATATCATCGATTTTTAAACGTGACGAAATGTAAGATTTAATGTCCTCCCCCAAGGTATCTTTGGCAAGTCTCGAAATAAATATAGACTTTTTAGGTAGAATAACTATCAAATTATTACATGATGCTACTAAGTTAATAGGGGGAGCCTCTGGAATTGTGGGACACTTATTATTATTAGATAGAGCTTTTGGGGAATTGAGCTCTTTGGAAGTTGACGGCTTATCACCTTGAGGGCAAGGAGAAGAGATATTTATTAGGTCATTGGGAGGAGACGTTCTTTTCTGTACAGAAGAACTAAGAGTTACTTCATCGAAAGGACGTTTACGCTTAGGAGCAGGTTTAGAGGATTCGTGAGAATCATTCAGGCACTTAAAAGATTTGAACAATTTTTCATAGTGCCTAAATTTTTCAGTGAGGGTTACAAGATCACGACCGATTTCGTTAAAGCCATTGCGTGTCTCCCTATAAACTTTAAATAGATCGATTTCAATAGATCTACAATTTAAACAGGACGAACGCAATCCCTTACAGTCGAGAATAGAATCTAAGATTCTACCTGTCAGTCCAGCACATTTAATATGGGCAAGCCCATCACAAAGCCAGCATGAAACGTAGCGATCTGACTCGCCTTTAATGTTACAATTGGGGAAGTTACAAGACATAATAAACCACAAGAATGAAGATCAAATAAAAGAGTAAGTAGAACAAAATTTAATAGATAAATAATAAATTAGTGTGTTAATAAAATAATAATAATAATAAATTCAATTAAGAACAAACGCAAAAATAATATCAATTTTTTTATCAAAGTTTAAAACCAAGACAGTTTGAAAAAGCAATATAACGAGCAGTTTTAGAAGCACTGGAACAAATAAAAAGCTACACGCAACACAGCTGTGAATAAAGAAGTAGTGAGTTCGCAGAAACTCGGACTGACGTATGGCACGACTTGAAGCATTCTACGACACGGTCTATTCGGTCGAATATTATCTAATAATGAATGCTGGGTCTCAAGATGTTGTTGTTGTTGTTATAACGATTATCTAATCCCCGTTTGGGTGATAAATTCTAGATTCGTTGTCGTCGAGGTCATCTAACGGAAGGCCCAGGAAACGAGCTGTTTCGACGGGGTCGGACCATAGGGAAAGGGGTGTTAGATGAGTGGGGTTTGTAGGGCATGCAAAGAGGTGGTTAGTGTCATGCGGAGACTCATTGCATGCAGGACATGTGTTTAGTATGTCGGGGTCTATTCTGGATAGGTAGGAGTTTAACCTGCTACAGTATCCAGAACGAAGTTGCGCGAGGGTCACTCTAGATTCGCGAGGCAACTCGAGCTCTGTGTCTGCAATGGGTGGTGGTTTGACTCGTATTACGCCATTCACTGAAAGGGAGTCGGTGAAGGTGTTAATGGCTCCACTGTGAATGGCGGTCAGTGCTTGTCTGAAGTTAGTTGCGTCCGAAGTCTGGTCGACGTGCTGTCTGATGTCGTCGACGTAGTCAAGGAAGGACCTCTTGATGTTCCTAGGAGGCTGCTCCGCTGCAAGCAGGCGTCTGCAGGGGTGGTTTCTGCGAAAACATCCCAGCAGAAACTGCTTGGAGAGGAGCTCATTATGTTCCTTAACCGGAAGCATACGGGCCTCACTGTGTAGGTGTTCGATTGGGGACATCAAGAGGCACCCCGTGATAGTCCGGAGTGCAGTGTTCTGACAAGTCTGGAGCTTCTTATTCTGCGTGTCACTACATCCAGGCGACCATATTGCGGCTGCATAATTGAGGACCGGCCGGCCGATTGCCTTGTATGTTGCCAACAACGTTTCTTTGTCCTTTCCCCATGAGCTGCCGGCAAGCGACTTGAGGATTTTGTTGCGGCTCTGTACTTTGGCAGTTATCGCGGTCGTGTGAGGAGTGAAAGAGCACAGACTGTCCAAAGTGACGCCTAAAATTTTAGGGTTATTTACTGTCGGAATTTTTGTGCCATCGACTGAAATGTTCAGGTCCAGTCTGTACTCCTTCGTCCAATTGGTGAAGATGGTCGCTGTGGATTTAGTGGGGGAGAGTGTTAAGTTCCTTGCAGAAAAGAAGCGAGAAAGATCGGAGAGGTAGCCGTTTACTTTTGAACACATGCCATCGATTCCATTGCCCGACGTCAATATCGTACAGTCATCTGCGTACGAGGTCATTGAAATTCCCGCTGGTGGCTGGGGGAGTTTCGAAATGTAGAAATTAAACAGTAGCGGGGAGAGGACACCGCCCTGCGGAACCCCCTGTTTAATTTTTCTGAGTTTGGAGTTTTGACCTCGAAATAGTACGGATGAGTGTCGACCGCTCAGGTAGTTCATGGTCCACCGCTTCAACCCTGGAGGGAGCGTTGATTGTTCCAGGTCCTCAAGTAGCGTTGCGTGATTGACTGTGTCAAAAGCTTTTGACAAGTCCAACGCTACGAGGATCGTCCTCTCGCAGGGTGGCTTCTGGTTCAGGCCATGAACTATCTGGGCGTTTATGACGCTAAGTGCTGTGGTGGTACTGTGCACTTTACGGAAACCATGCTGATGGTCTGCTAGGCTCAGGTGGTGGGTGAATGACGGGAGTAACAAGGCCTCAAGTGTCTTCACTACTGGGGAAAGGAGAGTTATCGGGCGATAAGACTCCCCTTTGTTGGCGGGTTTCCCAGGTTTCAGTAGTGGGACCACTCTTCCGACTTTCCACACATCGGGTATTTGAAGAGTGGATATCGACAGGTTGAGGACCTTGGTGAGGTAGTTTACTCCCGTTGGGCCTAGATGTTTTAACATCAGCATGTTTATTCCGTCAGGGCCGATGTATTTGGATGATTTCGCCTTTTTGATGACATTCTGAACCTCCTCATCGGTGGAAGTAAGTGGTGCGCAGTCTTTTGGCATTTTGCGCAACCGTCGGGTAACACATCGTTTGGCCTTGTCGGTCGAAGGGTGCAGTATAAACTGCCGGCTAAAGTAGCTCGCGCACTTCTTCGGGTCCGAGGAGGCATGGTCATCGAATTGGATTTCAACCCGATCGTCATGTTTCCTCGGATTTGACAGGGCCTTGACAGTAGTCCAAAGCTTACTCACACCGGTGGAGAGGTTGCAGGACTTCAGGTGCTCTATCCATTTTGTCAGCTTATGATGGTTTACCATTTGCCGAATCTCCAAATTGAGATCCCTTATTCGGGGATCACAGGGATCGGCATGGCGTAAGGTGTCGCGCTCATTTGCTAATACAGCTGCTTCGGCTGGGAAATTAGGGCGGAGTTCCGCTATTCTTCCAGCCGGTATGAAGCGAGCTGTAGCAGCAGCGATCACCTTGCGGAATTGACGCTCGCCAACGATGACGTCCGTAGGAATGGATAGTGCGTTGAAGGTGCTCTCAGTAAATTCTGTGAAGCCGACCCAGTTAGCTTTGTTAAAGTTAACATAGGTGCGGTTATCCACAGAAATAAAGTCAGGAGGTTTCTCGATCGAGATAATTATGGGCAGATGGTCTGATGCAAGAGTTAGCATAGGTCGCCAGGTTATACTATTTATCAGACCACCGCTAGCGATGGTAATATCTGGCGAGCTATTACAGGTGCCCATAATTCTGGTGGGGGCTTCGTCATTCATTGTGCAGAATGTCGAATCGTCTATCTGTTCCGCCAGCTCCATCCCCCTACGATCGTTTGACAGGCAGGAATGCCAAAGATCGTGATGCGCGTTAAAGTCGCCTAGCACCAGACGGTTTTCACCACGAAGTAGCGCATCTATATTCGGGTGATATCCTGTTGGGCAACATGTAACTGGGGGGATGTATATATTAAATATTTCGAGCTCGACATCGCCTGACCGGACAGCTATTCCCTGACATTCTACGGTAGTGTCCCTGCGGTCGATGTCAACATCGATTAGACGATATTGCACGGTGTTGTGCAATATGAAGGCTAGGCCTCCACCATTATCTCGCTCGCGATCCTTACGTAAAACGTTGAAACCTGCACAACTCAGAAGATCTGAGCGGCTGTTTAACTTGGTTTCTTGGACCGCAGCTATCGTTACGCGCTCCCGGCTCATAAATGCAACTATCTCCTCGATCTTGCTCTGGAGTCCGTTGCAGTTGAATTGTAAGAGTCGCGTTTGTCGCGGGTGTCCAGTCGTGATCCTAGGGGTGAGTGGGGTGCGTGTAGGTGGTGGTTGTTGCAGCTGTGCTATCCGCATGGGCGGTTGTCGCACTATGGTGTTGGTTGGCGACGCCACTGTTTGTGATTGCGGGGGCAGACTCCCACAGCATGGGGCAACATACAACGCACTCCACTCTCGTGTGGTGCGCAGGCCAGAACACGACAGAAAGTGACACCAGCCAGTACAAGAATTGCACTTGACTGATGTGACATTCCGGCGTATTATGGTCTGACACACGGAACAGACTGTGCGAGGAACCAGGAGTTGCTGTGTGGTTCTCGCACGGGGATTGGAGCTGGATGAAGGTGGGGGGGGGGGAGGTTGGTCAGATTGGGAGTTGTGCTGTCTTTGTGAGCTCCTAAGGACCGTGGAGGTCCTATTTTGGCCACTCGACTGGAGTGGCAGCGCAGTGCGCGAACATGGTGTAGGTTGCACGGCCGTTGAGGCAAATGTCGCATTATTGCGTTGACAGCATGGGGCCACGTAACTCGTGGTCCACTCCCTGTGTGTCTTAAGGCCCGAGCAGGTCTTAAGATGGCTCCATCCATTGCATGTATTGCACCTAACCGAGGTGGAATTTGGATGGAGCCTTTTTGCGCATACGCAGCAGTAGAATACCTCGGGGCCCGGGTTGGACTCGATGCCAGCACGGGTCAGGAGGATACGGAGCAACCCTGCTGCTAGGCGTTGCTCCAGTGACGACAAACTTAATCTAAAACTTACCGATCCAAACAGGGTTAGATCGTCGAAATAACAGCCCTTGGCCGGATAAAATCCGGGTCAATTCCGGTATCGCAGAACCGGCTGTTGTGGGAATTGGGCTGGGTCTCAAGATGGGTAATAGTGGTGCGAATAGTATGCTTAGTAGGTTGATCATAAGTTCAGCGAAGCGCGCGAAACACATTTTTTACAGAACGTGAATTTTCGTAATAAATTTGAATAATTCTTAAACGTTGTTCAGGCGTAATCTGTCAAAAGAAGGCTATTGAAAAATATTATTTTAATCCCGATATATTAATTGGTGCTTTATATGTATATTGGAATGTGAAAGAGTCAGATGGAATTTAAAATTGTGTTATATAGGAAGTAGGTATGGTTGTAGTATTTCCTCCATTTTCGCACTGTAATATGGGAATGATTTGGAAGTATTATGTACCGTATTTGATTGAAATCAGTTGAGCAGGTCCCGAGATATGAGGTTGGACCTAAAAATGGGCGGCGACATCCTGATCAATTATGTATACATATATTATGTTATATAATGGAGATAGATACACTCCATTAGTTTTAGGTGATACAAACAACCGTTAGGCGAACAAAACTATTATACTCTGTAGCAACATGTTACAAGAGTATAAAAATAGACTATATAATTCCACTTCAAAAATTTATTTTATACATTTTATGAACATTTTAAATTTTTTTTCAAGAATTTTCTAATCTTTTCTGGGAGAAGTTGTGCCTCATTTTTCTTTTTGTTGCAACATCTACTAGGTTTACAAGTTTCAAAATATCGCCAACGGAACTTTTACTTTTCCGCGTATTTATTGCAAGTGTTAAACGTTTGACGTCTTTCAAGGAAAATTGTTTGATTTGATTTCGTTGAGTCATTTTCTGAACTTGACAAAAGATAAGATAAAAAACTTTAGTTTATTTTTAATATTCGAATAGTATACTTGTCCATAGGCTGATCCGTGCAGTTTGTTGGTAAAAACATGACACATAACATATATCCTTATCAAGATCTACTAATAAATGTGGAGAGCAGGCCGCATTGTCTAGCAGTAGAAGTACCTTGCTAAGGTATTATTTTCTTTCACTTGTTTGATAAAGGATTTTTCAAACCAGTTTTTGAACAAAAGCTCTGTCTTCCAAGCCTTTTTGGTGTTAGCGTATTCTAACGGTAGCTGTACTTTCTTAAACGTTCTTGGGTCTTAGCTTTTCTGATCACCAGTAATTTAAGCTTACGCTCTCAGTTACATTGCAGCAAACCTGAGGAGTAACCATTTCTTTACCAATTTTGCGACCAGGTGCGGATTTTTCAGTAAGCAACGCAAGCGTTTTTTCTGGCATCTTCCTCACAAAGAGTGCAGTATCATCTGCATTATAAACTTGAGAATATGTAAGGCTTATTTCTGCAATTTTTGTGTGTAGTTTTTCAAAAAACGGTTGCGTAGAAACTGGATCGTGCGATAGTTTCTCGCCAGATAGTTCCAGAAGTTTTATTCCGTATCGTGAAAGAAAATTCTTAAGCCAACCTTTGATAGGCATAAATTCAGCATTTGGTACATAAATTTTAGCAGAGAGTAGCTTAGCCTTTTGTTTCAAGATCTGGGATATAATTGATGAATTGCTTGGCGTTTTGTTATAAACCAAATGTATAATACATTCGTTTTTCCATCAGTTGATATTCAGCAAATCGCATAGCTTTGCATTTACCAATCCTCTTTCCCTTCTAGCATTGCAAATACAAATAAATTGAACGAACTTATTTAAAATGTCCTAATAGTCTTACTTATCGAGCTTTAACCCATTCAACTTTATGTCAGAAATTGTAGATTTGCCAACATTGTACTTTTTTAAAACTTGACGAAGTAATTTTTCTCTATTTAATTTATTCAGGACTTCTTTTTTCGGGTCAATTGTTAGTAATGTGTGCTTTATCTTTGTGCTCCTTAGATCTGAGGTACTGATAAGATTGCCTCTACTTTGTTTGATTTGTTTTTCCGTACCATGAGACTGCTGGTAGTATAACATAAACTATATGGGAACGTTTAAGTAACTGATTTTTGTGTGTATGTAAGCTGCACTTTCGGCTAGCTAAAATTACCGTAGTTAGCATGCAACACACGATAAATAATTTTGTAGATAAACTCTTCGTTGTATCCCACCCCCACAAATTTTTTTCCCCACAATATAGGTATTAAAACCCGTCTCACTGGAGCGGCAAATTAAAATTATAACATCTTATGAGATTGTCATACTTTTTACATGCAGCTAATTAGCGGGGCCTGTGGATGCTACTTGTTTGCAAATTTTCTTTCTCTTTATGTGGGATTACGAACTGGGTTATTCATAGTGCGTTCTTTAATAATGCTTTGACCACTGCAGGACGGCACAATGGATTTTAGTCTGTATGAATGGATTCATGGTATGATTGTTGATATTGGTGATACTGATTGAGTTAATATTCCGGGATTGGACAATGAATTTAAATTTAGCTGTTTTATTCGGATCTGACAATGTTGTTAGTATTTTGGGAGATTTTGACTACAATTTATGAAATTTTTGAAGTTGTTAATTTTTAGCTAATCTCTTTGAACTAAGTAGATGAGTCGAGGGAACCTCGTTGATTTACATGCACTTTTTAATTTAGCGAGCATTCTCATGGCGTTCCCTTATAAAAGAACTATGCTAATGTCTCTCACATATCAACAGAAAACTCTTTAAAGCGAGCACATGCTAATACCAAAAATGTAGACAACATAATTGGATTATTCTGCGTTTGATATAAATTCTACACATTTTCAAAAGTATATTTGCGGGCATTTATTGAAAATTTGTTGTTGTTACTCATAGAAATTAAAACTCTACTTAATTTCGTTTTTCCAGGAATCTCAAAAAAAATTTGTTCCTCGGGAGATTGATTCTGGTCCTACCATGTTTGTAGAGGCTGCAGAGCGGGCCAATTCGTCAGCAAGTTTATTTCCTGCTATACCGGTGTGACCAGGCACCCAGTTAAGTGCTGCCTGACTATCGCTGAGTATGGCGATGCTCTTATTGCAGTAGTCGCGTTGGATGTTTATTTCTACACACCGACTTATAGCATATACCTCCGCCTGGAATATGTTAGGAAAACTTCCCATGGGAATGGAGAGCTTGGTGCGTGGTCCTGCGACCCCTGCGCCAATCCCCTCCTCCGTTTTCGAGCCGTCGGTGTACCACTTGATGGTACTGTTCCTTAGTAGTAGGTCCAGTGTGGAATCGTTCCATTCTGCCTTACTGCCAAGGGTAACCCTGAACTTCCTAGTGAAGCTTATTGTTTTGGTAATGCTGTCCCTTGGAAGAAGGGCCAGTGGCATAGCGTCACTTAGGGCCTTCATCTGCTGGGACGAGATTACCTTCCCTTTGCCAAACCCTTCTGCTGAATTTGAAGCAAGGTCTGTTTGGCCGTCTGCTCGATCACTATATGTAACGGTGTTAGCTCCAGCATTACTTCCAGTGCTGCAGTCGGACACGTACACATCGCGCCCGACGCGCAGATACAGGCAAGTCGTTGCAGCCTCGAAGTCCTACCGAGGTCTGCGATGCTTTGGAACCCCAGGCCACCGCTCCATATCTTATGATCGGTCTCACAATCATGGTGTACAACCATCTGATAATCCTGAGGTTGCAGCCCCATGATTTCCCGGCAAGTCGATTGCACACCATGAGCGCTTTCGTAGCTTTGGCTACGGTTAGGTCCACATGCTGCTTCCACCCTAGAGTGGAGTCCAGCGTGAGGCCCAGGTACTTTACCGTGCTGGCCATCTCCAGTTCCGTTCGGTATGATTGTAGTTTTGGAGGGGTTGATGTTTAGGCCAACCCCACTACACCATTCCTTTGCCAGCCTTAATCCCCTTTATACAATATCGCAGAGAGTGTCTGCGAATTTACCCCTAGCTAATATAACAATATCGTCCGCATATCCCTGACAGCGGATTCCGTTGCTAGTTAGCAGCTCGTTCACAACTAGGCTCCAGAGTAGGGGGGATAGCACTCCACCCTGTGGACAGCCTCTTGTTGTGCCAAGACGAATCTTAGTGTCGCCTACTGTGGTTTCGGCAATCCTGGTGCACAGTACTGCTTCAATCCATCTGCGCACCGGCATCGCCACACCCTTTTTCTCATGTGCTTTTGACACGCTCTCGTGTGACGTATTGTCAAAAGCACCTTCGATGTCAAGGAAGGCGCATAACAGCACCTCACCCCCGTCTAACGAACTTCGGATCTCTGAGGTCAGCTGATACAGAGCAGTATTAGTTGATCTGCCTGCCCTGTAAGCATGCTGCGTCGCGTGTAGCGGTGCAGCCTTCAGCACCTTCGATCTTATTTCGTGGTCTATGATCTTTTCCATGCTTTTCAGTAGGAAGGAAGTTAGACTTATTGGTCTGAACGAGTTTGCCAACGAATAGTCTTTCCTTCCTACCTTGGGTATGAAGATCACCTTTGCAATGCGCCAAGGTTTTGGGATATACGCCAGCGCCAGGCTATTCCTCATCAGCCGAACAAGGTGGGGTAGTAGGACCTGCCCCCCCTGTTGCATAAAAGCTGGAAGGATACCATCCGCACCCGGAGACGTATACTTTTCGAAGGAGGCCACAGCCCACTTAATGGAGTCCGCAGTAAAGAGCTGTTTTGCGGCTGTCCAATCTAAGTGAGTTGGCTTTCGTTCGACCCTGGGTCGAATTAAGTCTTCTCGAATTGTTTCCGGGAAATGCGCACATAGAAGGGCCGTGGCTCTTTCCTCCGCGCTGGACGTATATATCCCATCCGATCTTTTAATTGCTAGAACTGTGTCGGTCTTGCGACTAGCCAGAGCCTTATGCAGCCTTGCAGCCTCTGGCGTTGAGGAGACGCTTTTACAGAACTTTCTGAAGCTCTTCTGCTTTGCTGACCTGATCTCCTTGTTGTAAGCAGTTAGGCTGCACCTATAGTTTTCCCAGTCTCCGGTACGTTTAGCCCTGTTGAATAGCTTGCGTACCGTTTTTCTTAGGTCTGAGAGCCTACTTGACCACCAGGGACAACTGCAGTTCTTGGTGGTCGTCTTTAGGGGGCAGTTACTTTGTATGCTTCTATAATGGACTGATTTAGCGCAGACAATCTGCTCTCCAGTCCAGAAGCAGTGGCACTGCTGTCCAGCTGCCCCCTCCTATTGAGATTTATTTCAAGCGTATCCCTAAAGGTGGCCTAGTCCGGGGATACGCCTGGGAGGGAGTTGCCTAACCTCTACCTCTAGTGCGAATCTTATGATGCGGTGATCCGACATGGAGGATTCCGATGACACTCTCCATTGCCCGATCAGTCCTGTCATGAGTTCGTTACCAAGAGTGCTGTTAAGCACCTCCCTTCTTACACTAGTTATAAAGGTGGGTTCGCACTCCACGTTTACAATGCTTAAATTCCTACTTACTATAAATTCAAGTAAAGACTCACCCCGTGTATTGCAGTCCGTGCAGCCCCATTCAGTGTAATGGGCGTTGGCGTCGCATCCCATGACGAGGGGCAGGTTCTTCCTCCTGCAGTAATCCACTAGGCTCCCGACGGCCTCTGGGGGTGCTGTCGGCGTGTCTCCCGGAAAGTAGGCCGCTGCCAGGCGAAGTCCGCTCTTTCGTTACATTTTACCTGCACAGCGTCCAGGTCTTGTGTTAGGAACTCTGAAATACAAAAGTAATCAATATCGTTCCTAATTACTATACAGGTTTTGGGTCTCTCACTTGAGAGATCCCAGATTACCTTGTTATTCACCATTTTGAGGCCCCTGACCTCTTCTTTGTAGATCCATGGCTCCTGGATCAGTAGAATGCCCAGACCATCCGGGTTAGGTTCACCTGGGCAATTTCAATTTGTGTCCCTGAGTCCCTCGAGAAGCTCTTGCGTGGAGGGTAGCGCCCCCCCTTGTTCGCCAGCCTTCTCCGTAGGGACCTTCACCGTGGTTTCAGCAGTTGCCGCCTGCTCCGCCATGCTGGTGCCGGGATGAGTCGCAACATCATCTACCAGCATCTTCTCCACCGCTTCATTTTCGGTGGCCGTCTTCGGCTTAAATGGCCTAAGGACCACCGAACTGAATTGGGGGGGGGGGTTTGGGTCGGCTTAGGCTGCCTCCGGTCCCCTGTGTGTTGCTGCCTTTCTGCCGCTTGGTGTTTGGCGGCTCCTGTGGCGTTAGCTGTCCACTCTTGCGCTTCGCGGCTTGGGTGGTCGAAGGCGCTGCCCTTTCGCAACCCCGCCTTGCGGCCTCAGTTGCGTTTACCGGGCGTTGGCTTCGATTTCCGCTGCTCTTTTTGCTGCTAGATGCGGTATTGCCACTCTTCCGCTTCTCCGAGGCAGGGGAGGCATTGTTTCCTCTTACCCTGTTACGCGCCAACTTTTCGGCTTCCTCCGGAGTCTTCCCCTCCTGGAGGTGCCTGAGGTACCATTTGAGACTTACACCGCTCATGCCTCTCCTCCTGGGATCGTCCTGTCCGCCTGGATTCCCACTTGTTGGTAGAGGGGGTAGTCTGCCTCCCCTCTTCCGCTTTCGTTTCCGAGTCGCTCGAGTCCGAGCAGGTGATCCTGCTCGGGGGAGCCTCTTTGGGGTTCGCTTTTTCCGCGCCGGCCGCAGTCAATTTCACCTGCTGAGCGCCGCTGCACGAGTGCATATCGTCGTCATCCCTTGCATGCTCCTCGAACAGCGCCCGCTCTTCTGGCGAAAGGGCGTCCAGGAAGCTAAACTTTTGTTTATCCCCTGAAACTCCCTTACCTGCACCGGCGCTGGTTTTGTTGGCCTTGTCCATGTCCGTTTGCTGTTGTTGTTGCCTTTTTGTGTCCGTTGTTGTTGTTTTTTGTTTAATTGTTTCCATCTTGTTCTTACGACCGTAGGCTCGACATGGCGAGCCGTCCGGTCAACGTTTTATAAAGGGAACGCAAAAGTCCACCGCGCCAGAGCCCCATGACGCGGTAAGGCCACCGTTACTTCCCAATGCGGCCCGGTAATGGGAAGGCTCCGTTAGAATACAGGCGAATTTACCTCCTGGCTGCAAATCATCCAATGGGCACGGGAGTCGCATAACACCCTGGATTAGGAGGTGGCAGCTCTTGGTTGTCGCCCGCATGCGGCTTCTGACAACCCGCGTGAGAGGTGCTAGGCAGCACTTCTCACATTGGTTGGGAGATGCCTTGCGACCTAAGCCCCAGCATCACGGCAAGGCGCCTGCCATTCGTAGAGGCTAAGGATGACATGATACGAAACTGTTTGATTGAGATAGAGTTGTCAAAACCCTCATTTTTTATAACATTTGCCAATCATGTCACTGTCGATAGGAAATAAAGTAGGTATTTTAAAAATTATCGATATTATGATATTTTTAGGTCCTACATCACGCATATCCAGTCTTAAATATGTATATTAATATTACAAAATTTTTAGAAATCATTTAACATAATAAAAGAATATTTAAATAAAAAAACTATAACAAAGAAACAAAACAACTCATAATAAAATGTTATGATTTTATGATTAACGTTTTAAATGCAAATATTTCGCATTTATAACAAAGAACAGAAAAAATCTTTAGTTGCACGTTATTCAAAAGTATTTGTGTCGTTCCGCGAAATTTCGTTTTGTCAGCTACTTATTGCGGGTTTATTTCTGGCATCCCTTCATAATCAGAGAAAGAGAATGAGTGAAAATTTAGGGAAAATGGAAGATCTCGCATCATGTCATCCTTGGCATTCACGGTTGCCAATGGACTTTTTTTTCTGGACCAAAAGTTGACCAAATTGAGTAAAAATGGACCAAACCTAATTCGAACCAGAAGAGCGGAAGTTGGAAGGAGAAAGGGGGTGTTGTTCGGTGTGTAGTGTGAGAAAAAACATAAAATATATTTTTCCACAAACAAAAGAAATATACGTTCAGGTTATTAATTCCTTACAATCTTTTTATGATACATTTTTTAATTTTTTATTTTACTTGAAACCATTCACATTTATAATTTAGTAAATCTTTCAGGTACACGAGTATAGGTACACCTTATATATATTACATTTAGTAACACTTGGTATGGTATACACATATGTACAAAACGAAACAAATATTAAACAGTCTTCAGGCTTAAGTGCTAAATAGGTATATTATCAGTAAACATACAATACTAAAAGTATAATATATTGTAGTATGAATATAATTTAAGCATGCATATCAAAACCAAAATAGGATCAAGTATTTTAATTTAAAAGATCTTAAGAGCATTTTAAAATATCATATTAATAATATTTACAAGTGGATTATTGTAGCTAATTATAAGATATGAAATGCTTAATTTCTATTTTATTAATTCTTCTGGCGAAAACTGCATCAATAGTAGCCCCCCTTTTGTCGTTGGATTATTCCTACCATTACTCATTTCTAAGAGAATTTATATTTGAGGAATTGTAGTAATGGCGAAGCTCCTGGCAATGAAAAATTTACAATAAAATCACCTGCAAGAATTATCGGCTGTTTACAATATTTTACGTGTTCGCCCTCATTGAAGCATTTGGCGATAGATAAATAGCTATTCGAATGATTTTCTCGCCATTGTTATCGTTGGGTTTGATTTTGCACTCTGCTGCACATAAGTCCCCTATCTGTCCTTTTCATTACGATAGATGACAACACCTAAATTTCGAATTTCATTACGTTGAAATCTCACAACAAATTCAAAATTTGGTACTTGTACATGAGGTTCTTCATCGCTCATAAACGTTTCTGATAACATCAAAATATTCGTGTTTTGGAAGACTCGTTCGGTAAAGTCATTGGCTTGTGCAAGTTAATTATAATGCACGACTTCTTCTGTTAGCCGTCTAATTTATTCTGCCTGTTGCTTTTTGTTATTCTGCTCATCAAGCTCAGCTTCATTGTTAATGAGTGAACCGATTTCCAAAAGTCCGCATTACGGTTGACGCCAGTGGGAGAGGTAAAAATCGGTTAGTGACTCAATGTTCACTACAGTGTTGAACTTGTAGAGAGGTTACTAGTAACCGTATTTGATAACTTTTTGAAGTGAAACTTCTTTTCGCTCGTTTGGCTGTAATGCCAGTATCGAATGAAACGAAAAAGTGAAAAGGGAGGGGAAAACGCGACAGATTCATAGTAATGTTAATTTTCTCATTATTCTCTCTACATTGCCAAAGTGGGCGGGCTCACGCAATAGACTTGACGGACACAGTAGCCCAACGAACGAATATTCTATTATTGTCGGAAACATGGATAATCAATGAAGAAGCTGTGGATGTGCCGAACTTCGATTGTGTCTTCCATTTCAAACGTCCCAAAGTAAGAGCTATTGGGGTAGCTGTCTACCATAACTCTACTGACAGTATAAATATTGTCATGAATTTACAACAAATTAACTGGTTGTCTGTGAATGCTGCTGCAGTTGGAGATATTGGTGCATATGTAATGATTCTTCTCTACATCACTCCGAACCAGAAAATTAACGATATAATAAAATTCATACATAGGGCACTATTGGCATATACTCCCTCTAGTGCAGCAGAATTAGGAGAATATTTGCACACTATGCCAATGATTTTAAGCAGTGATTTTAATGTCAATTTTGCCTTGGAAGAAGCTTGACCACTTGTACAATTTTTAGATAGTAAATTTAATTTAAAAATTAATAATAATCCCAAAGACTCAACAACCAAATTAGGCAGGATAATAGATGCAATTTTCTCAAGATATTTAAATAATTTACAATCACAAGTTTTCATTTCATATTTTTCATACCACAAACCAATTGTATCTTT
The DNA here is from genome assembly GCF_042242935.1 of Bactrocera oleae. Taxonomy (NCBI): domain Eukaryota; kingdom Metazoa; phylum Arthropoda; class Insecta; order Diptera; family Tephritidae; genus Bactrocera; species Bactrocera oleae. The sequence goes on along the minus strand of NC_091537.1, from coordinate 29,458,242 downwards.
TCTTAAACATGAAAGTATGGAAGTGAATGAATAAATGTTTTATAAATGGAGGCGAAAACATCAGCTATCTTTTTTCATTAACTTAACACCCAGCCAAAATTCCAGAATAATGAATAGTGGCTTCTGGTATCGGGGAAATATTTCTATCTCATAAAACTTGCTGAGCATTTTCATTTCAAGTGCCCATTGAGATCCATGAAGTTACATTTCTATCGCTTAGCTTTCTTGGCTGTTTGGTTTTTTTCACCTCTCCCAATGAAATTGGTTTAAAATTATTGTTATCCTTGTGGAACATAAAAATATGTGGTCCGCGAATGTCCGTGACAGTCAGAATCTGTCAAATATTAACACATACACGTTCTTATGGACACATTTATTTAGACAGCACACAAAGACGACGGCACGACGCGACAGGGAAATTTTCTTGCCCGGCAAATGTCATCTTGAAGCCAGCTTCTTGAACATTGTGAAGCCGGCAGCGACATATCAAACAGCTGATGTACACAATTTCTTTGTTGCCGTACTACAACCTTTCACCTCGATGTAATTTAAATATTTTGCTCAAAGTGAAATTTTTTGTGCAAAAAATAAGTAAATCGATTAATTGCTTTCAAATTATTAATTGTTATTACATTATCAGTGCTATTTTATGCTTCTGTTGGTAAAATAACATTAGATTTGCTAGGACTTTGAATAAGTCTACATTTCACATATTAGCGGTAATAGCTGCCCATTGTCGTATTCAAAATAAGAAATGGTTTTAATTTAGCGACTGCGACAACTGCAAGCCTGCGGCCGTAAAGTCGTACTGTTGCCTACAAAAAAAGGATATCCCACTAAATACTAATTTTAATTTATGTCATTGCCATATGTTTTAATTGAAGGTGTATGAATATGGATTTTACGTTTGTTATTTAATACTTTTAGATTTCTTTTGAAATATTTTTTATTTTTATACTATAGGTATATTACTGCTCTAATTTCTTTAATTTAACATATCCGCCAACTTCTTCCAAAACCACAGAAACATTCAATATTGACTTTTAAAACTTGAAGAGAGTCTAGCTTATTGTAAAAGGCCAAGGACTTCAAATAATCCCACAAGAACTAGTCTAATGGTGTTAAATCACAACTTCTTGCAGACCATTCAATGTCACAATTTCTTCAAATTATCGAATCTCCAATAATTCGGTTGTTGCACGTGCTGTCGGACAAGTAACATAGCCCCATTTTATTGGAACCAAATGTTGTTAAGGCAAACTGCTTCCAATTGCGCATATAAAAAGTTGGTTATTATCAATTTATACCGTTCTCCATTGACTTAACGGTGTCACCAACTTCATTTCGTAAGAAGATTTTATTAAGAGCTCATATAAGGTAAGCTTTATTTATAAATTATGAACAGCATCTTAATTAAGAGAACACTTTAATAATTCTATATCCTTCTATCTAATATTTTTATGTATGTATGTATGTATTAAATAAAAGGCTCTTTGAAGATTATACAACCCTGGCAAAATTTATGTATTCTATAGTTTCAAACACACATGTATTTTCTTTAAGCTATCTACAACTTGTGTTAAATACCTTTTATTTTGATTTATGCATTTGTATATATGTATGTACATAACTTATTATGTGTGGAGCTTTGAAGCATAGAGCGGTGCTTAATTTTTATCCCAATAAAAGTCAACACAAATCCTTATGATGATAAAGATATTCCTCCGATGATTTAACATAAATTCGTATTAAATTTGCGCTGCTTCATGCCCAAAACTCAATCACTAATAAAAAGTGTGGTGAAAGTTTTTGGGCAATGCGTTGATTTTCCCTATTTTGTGTGGAATTTTCAGCGAAATTATAGCAATATGCTCTCCTCGTTGCCTGAAAATTTTGTTTGAGTTTTGGCTTGGTGCAGGTTGCGGTATACTCTAGGTCGAATTTAAAGAGAACGCGGTGAGGTAAACTTCGCCGTATGGTGTCCTAACCCAGCTTAACACAATTCAGAAATGATGGTGAATATGGTACGTGGAGGAAAGTACAGAACATTTTGCGGCACCATCATATTTACATAATTTTCGTTCGTTGAGTAGAGCTGAAAATTTCGTAAAACTTTTGATTTTACCCGCCTGCATGCTTGCCATTTGTTGTTGCTAACAGTTGTTATCTTTTATCTACTGACATTGTTACTGCAGCTGCTTGATCTTTTTATCAACAAAATGAAAACGTTACGAAAAATTGCATCTGCATATAATTTATACTTTTCATATGCTTCGCTGAGGCGCACAGTCAAATTACGTAACGATCTTCAACACATGCACACATATAATATATACATACATAGATACTATATATATTATACTATTTATGTTGCATAAATAAACGCTATTACCGTTAGTTACACAAACTTCCTTGTAACATATACATACATATGTATATTGATACGGTGATAGAATATGGTTACATACTTATATGCTTAGAGATATTATCTGCTTCCATCAATATTAAGTTTAATAAATTCTTTTGTATACCTTTGGAATGGCGAAAAATCGATAACGGTTCTCCAACATTTCTATATCAGTTATAGAATAGAAATAGAACTTTGCTTTCATCTTGATCACCTCGTTGAAGTAAAATCTTTTCCAGTCAGTCACTTTTTGAGTAAGGAAAAGATAGTTGGTACAGGCCCAATGTGGCACGGATGGTGGATGTGGAACAGATTATGGTGTATCACAACCTTTTTCATGTTTCCTTTTTGATCGATGTTCAAACTTGTGTTATGCATTGTAAAAATTTGACAATGCTATAATCTTCTGATATTATTAACTCGTTTAATTTCAGTTTACCCTAACCTCACAAAATTTAAGCATTTGTATCTTTTGTTCTTAAACGTGGAGTATTCTGGAACAGATTTTTTATCAATCCATTGCTTTGCCTCAACGGCGTCTTCCCAACAAGGCTCTGTATGACAAACTCTAGCTCATTAATTCACAAGTAAACAGTCCACAAAAAGTGTCACTGCTTAAGGATAATCAATTAATGGACTTTTATTGAACATAATTTGAATACTCGGTCATATTTTGGGTTTATGTGGATGGTGCAGAAACCCAGACTGTAACGAAAAAAAGACGAAATAAATGCCATGTAGACATAATAATGGGTTGGAAAAAATAACAACTAAGGAAGGGCTAAGTTCGAATGTAACCGAACATTTTATACTCTCGCAAAGTCAAATGGTATACTCGTTTTAGATTTCTTTGTGGATCTTGCCGCCTTGTTCTATGTTGACCGATATTTTCGGTAAATAGTCAACTATAGACACTGGGGTCCACATATTCAGTACCTAGGGGCTTGAACAGTTTTGGATAAATTTAGATAATTTTTGGTCACAAGGTGGCATACTTTAAGCGTATTATTCACGCAAAGTTTTACGCCGATATAATCATTGTTGCTTGATTTGCATTATGGAAAGTGAAAAAATCAGATGGAATTTGAAATGATGTTATATGGGAAATAGGCTGTGGTTGTAATCCGATTTCACCCATTTTCGTACTATAACATAGAAATATGAGAAGAATATTATGTACTTATACTATCCCAGAGATAAAATTTAATGTCTCTGGCTTGTTTAGTGCTTGATTTACCGCGCTTTTAGTAGTTTTTAATAGTACCGTTACATGGGGAGTGGGCGGGGTTGTCACCCGATTTCACCTATTTTCACATCGTCGATAGCAATGCTAAAAACATTTGTTCCCAGTATATTTTGTTATTATAGCTAAAGTGGATTAGGAGATATGCACATTAAACTTATTAGGAGGCGGAATCACGCCCACTTAAAAAAAATTTCAACTGCAGATGCCCCTTCCTAATGTGATCCTGTACACCAAATAACAGTTTTGTATCTTGTCGTGGAGCTTAGTTATGGCAATTTATTTGTTTTTGATTAATGGCGTTGTATGGGCGTGGCAGTAGTCCGATTACGCCCATCTGCAATACCAACCGTCTTACGGTACCAAAAAACATGTGTACCTGGATTTCAACTCGTCTCTTCATCCTGATCATTTATATATACATATATAACCCTATATCTAACTCGATTATTTTTAGGTGATACAAACCACCGTTAGGTGAACAAAACTATTATACTCTCTAGCAACAAGTTGCGAGAGTGTAAAAAAAACATATTTGCTGTGTAGTTGAAAGAATTATTATGATAGACATTTGGCTACAAAATCATTAACTCTCATCCCGTGAATGATGTTCTGAGTGTCCAAAACGCTCCCAATGCAAATGAAGAGCGGGTGTTGGCTTGCCAAACCAAAAATAACTTTAAAAGGATTCTAGATACTGCAGCAGATAAGCACCCTTTTACTCAGATTTGATACCGATCGATTAAAGCATATCCATAACATTACCTCCAATGTCACCTAAAATTTAATGATCTAACATCGCTTTCTCTAATGTGCACCACCATCGCAGCTGTCCGTTTTCTGGATTACCGTTATAATAAATCGCGAAAAACTTCTAAGTACTGACCACTAAAAAAATTTAAACATTACGTCAAGTTCAGGGAAGGTATATCCCATAGATCTTTGTCAATTACCATTCCAGTAAATCAAGGTGCAATAGTGTTAAAAATGTATATTTATTGGACATGCTCCTACGATCTATCGTTAAAAACATAGTGAGTGTATATTTTTTATAACATACAAGCATTCTTAAAAGTAAATTTAAACATTTTTCAGTTTCTCTGTTTTCCATTTATAATCACGTTCATTGCCTTATTCATAATTTGAATAAAATTTTTGACATGTAAGACGAATCCAGTAGAGCCCAGGCCCTCTAATTAATTAAGTTTCTTTATGTGATAGGTAACGCGAGGATTTTCATCATTCTCTAGTGTATCGATTACACGTCTTGGTAATGTTATCGGCGGCAGTAGTATTGATTCTGCAGAGTCATCATCCCTACTCCTTCCTCCGTGTCTGTAGGTATAAAGAGTATGGTGTAAGTATTATATACTATATACTTTGTACTCGTATTTATAATATGTTTTAAATTCATGAGGTCTCAAAAAAGCTTTTGCAGCTCAAAATCTTACATAAGTGTTAAATAACTTAATTTAATAATAATTTAATTATATATGGTATGTATTTAAACGATTTGCCAAGATAGAATTAAATACTTTAATTTGGATTTAGTTTTTGACACTATATATCAGAAATGCTAGAATTTGAACATATCATTATATGCAGATCTAAACGAATGAAACTAATTTCGGATATACGAATATAATGTTAGGGACCTCATAAAAGTTACAAAGAATTTTATACATAGGGCTGCTCATAAAAAAGTTAGGAATAAAAAATTTTCGTAGATTCGGATATCGCAATAAGAGAATTTAGACCATAGATCCAAAACTACGAGATTTTATTTGTATAAACTATAAATGTGAATATCTGGATATTTGAAAGGACGATTAACAAAATACCGGATCTTCTTAAATCTGAATATCCGCACAAAAGTACATAAACTGAATATCCATCTAATCGTGATTTTATTCAAGTTAGCAGATAAACCATATGGATGTGAATATGTACCTAGTTCTGCAATAAGTTCTGTTACACGTTCAGCCGTTGTAAAAATGAAACTAAAACAATTGTTTTTTAAATGTTAATTTTATTTAATAATGCATATATTAAATGAACGATGTAGAAAATTTTATTAGGAATAGTCACCTTTTGTTTTTACCCAAGTTTTAACCGGTTCGACCGATCAGACTCTCTAATTTCTGTTTTCCAACTCTGATCGCAAACCGTTGTCCAATCGATTAAAATATGGACTTCCAGACCGTTAATCATCTGCAGCTATGAAACCAGGAATATTGCTAGAGGAGAATCTTTCTGGAAGGAAGTATTACTTCACTGTTTTATCACGCTATACCCCTTTGTCCCAGTTTTAACCTTATAACAGTAGATGGATGGTGTTCATGTTGAAATTTTGGAATAATATTTTTTTGCATAGATGACAGTGAATAATTTTTCATCAGTAAAAATAATACTTTCGTGGTCGTAATTTGCTTCAAGCTTTCGGAAAATGACCAGCTGATCGATAGAAGGCTTTCATGTGGAGATCACCTTGAATAAGTCTTGACATTGTTTTGGTCAATACACCTATTTCCTTTCATATAATAATTATAAAAACAAGTAAGGAAGAGCAAAGTTTGGGTGTCGCCGATTAAAAGAGCCAGAACCATTAAATTTCTCTGCCAGGATGGCGGGGAAGGGCTTTATGGGAGCCGTTGTAAAAATTGTACGATGGGCGTGTCACCGCCCACTTTTCAGTGAAATTCTATATCTCAGGAACTAATAAACCATTTTTAAACAAATTTGTTAGCCAATCATTTCTATTAGTCACTGTTAAAATTGGCGAAATCGATTGACAACCACGTTATTTCCCATATAGCACTTTTAAGTTATCGACAATTAAAATTCAGGGAAATGTTCTTGTGATAATATATCCTTGTGCCAAAAATGGGTAAAATCTTAGCCCAAATACCTAATGTAAATATTTTCGAACATCCGGTTGACTTTACACTGCATCTATCGGTCAATAAGTTAAAAATCTGAATGAAATTGCGAAACAATCTCTTTCTAATAATAGTGTATCTTCTTGCCTGTAATTGTAAATAATACATGCAATACTGTCTACTTTTGATTAATATATAATATTTACGAAAATCTAGTATATCACCTAACCTTGCGAAAGTATAAAATGTTCGGTTATACCCGAATTTAGAACTTTTTTACTTGTTTTTTCTTAAATACGATGCCACCTAACTACCTATAGAACCGTGATGGTTCTTGGTTTCGGGACCTGATTGAGGTAACATCTTATATGGAAAGAAAAATTTATAGAGGGTGATCCATTTTGAGGTTCCCTACTTTTATAAAAAAAAAAATAGAATATGCAAATTTAAATGGGAATGTTATTATCATTCGAAATAACATTCTTTGGCATTTATTTTTTGAAAGATCTCTTTCAAATGTTGGCCGCGTTTTCGTCGCAAATGGTCCATCCGTTGAGTGCAATTTTCGGTGACTCAATCGAGCATTTCAACTAGTAACTGACAAATGACACTAATGATGTTTTGTTCCAAGACCTGAAACGAAGAGGGATTATCCGCATAGGCTTTAGAGTTTACATATCCACATGAAAAAGTCTATCACACGATCTTGGTGGCTAATCGACCGGCCCAAACCGTGAAATTATGTGCTCACTGAAGTGTTGTCTCAATAAATCCATTGATTATTGCGATGTGTGAGAAGAGGCGCCGTCTTGTTGAAACCAAATGTCGCCTAGATCACAAGCTTCAATTCCAGGCATCAAATAGTCGGTTATCCTGGCGCGATATTGACGGTCGCCATTGATGGTTACGTTCTCCCCGACATCATTTTTAAAAAAATATGGATCGATGATTCCACCGGTCCACAAACCACACCAAACATTTGTTTTTTTATAGATAAAATGGTAGCATCTGAATCTCTTCAAGTTGTTGTTTATCCCAACTGCGGCAATTTTGCTTGTTTACATACCCATTGAGCCAGAAATGGGCCTCATCGCTGAACGAAATTTGACTCAAAATCGTCGGATCTTCTTAGAACTTTTCAAGAGCCCATAGAGGGAAGCGATGTCGCTTGGGAAGGTCGAGCGGCTTTAGTTCTTGCACAAGCTGTATTTTGTACGCTTTCAATTTATAATCTCGACGTTAAATGCGCCAAGTCGTTTTATACGTCAGTCCGAGTTGCTGCGATCGGCGCCGAAACGATCGTGTACATTCTTAGCTATGGCCGCTATATTTTCTTTACTGCGTGCTGGACGTGGTCTATTCGGTCGAATATTATTTAATAATGAATGCTGGGTCTCAAGATGGGTGATAGTGTTGCGAAAAGTATGCTGATTATGTTCACCATAAGTGGAGCGAAGCACGCGATACACATTCTTTACAGTACGTACTTGGATCACCCAATATAATGGTTGCCGGTGTAGTATCATAGAATAAGTTTATCTAAAGGTGGCCGGTCGGTAGGTAGTGTAAAACAATCTTTCTCCGAAGTAGCTTAAAGTTTTTATAAAACTTTCTATTTATCGTCCACCCTCAACATGCCGTTGATAATGTGAACTTTTCCTATTTGGACTTAACAACAAATTCCATGCTTTTAATAATACGTTTCTTTACGTCTACACATATATGGTATATACCTTTCATCCCGATGATCTCTACATATTACAAGTTTAAATATAAAGCCGGCCAGCAAAAGTAGGGCCAGAAACAAAGTTATTACGAACAGTAAACCACCAATCCAGACACCATTCTACAAAGCAAAAAGAAGCGTTAGAGTTATTGTAGTCATAAAGTAACAGTATTGAGTATTGTAATAAGAGAGTACTGCATGATATAGGCCGTAAGTTATATTATATAATGTGTCTTACCAATATATACGTCTCGCAATTACAAGATTTGTTTTGTTTTGCTTTAATCATGTCCAGTATAGTTGCACATGATCCTAGCGCATTTTTAAGACTGCGTTCAACATTTGTTTTATAATTATTTACGTTAGTAATTATTATTGGTACATCGTGAATGTTGTAGTATACACATTTTTCGTAAGTTGTTTTACACATATCTTTCACTTCGCCATAGATGGACGGAATAGATACTGCAAAGTCTCTACCAACTATGTAGGCTGCTCGGCATTTCCAAAATTCCATTTTGCTGACTGTTGGGTTAAATTTGCTTGCTTTAACTGCCATATTCAAATTGCAATTCGAAAACTTTACACGATCGTGATAATAAGTTTCATTAATTTTTATAATCCTACATGATAATTATATAAATGCAAATGAAGGCGAGTAAGAAAAAGTAAAAATTTACTAACCAATCGTCTGTTAAGAATCTCGAATTATATATGACATGTGCTAAGCGTATAGGTGTCAGCCAGGTTGATGTGATAGACTTAAATTTACAAAAGTGATTTTTTTTCGGCAATTTCTCAACTTCTGGTCGTAACCTCTGGAGGATCGTCATGTTCAGGGGTCGACAAGTGTCTTCGCAGATTTCCTGTATTTTCGCTGTATTTAAATCTATCCACTTGGAAAAGGGGGGAATCAAATTATTTTCCAACAATAATGTATAGAAATTCTGATCGTTGGTGCAATCTGTTAACATTACGTGATTGAAATTTTGTTTCTCAGCCGATCTGTTGTTAAAACAAAAGGGTTGTTAGGTTAAGAAATGCATAAAAATCCTTTGGAAAAAATTAAATAAACGTTAGTTATTAATATAAGAAGACTTAAACTTACTCTTCCATTTTATGACAGAATCCATTATATTCAATAATCCCATAAAAGAAATGGTAAAATGTAACAAACGCCATCAGTATTAAAAGCAGGGTGAGGATTATATAAATACTTGAAAAAATTGTGTATGAATAAATTTTGAAAATTTAGCTGCACGGATAGTTTATTCCAATTTTCATTGCATTTTCTTGCATGTGAACTTACAATAAAAGAGCTTTGATCATAACATTCCCTTTTGTACACAATGAGCACATCACAAGTAAGAAAAACATCACAAGAACCTGTAAGTGCATTGGAAAGATATTACAACCAATTAGAAATAAGCATAGTTGAATTTAGTTCGAGCGATACCGAACCATAGACACACTTGTTCACAGTAGGAATTTATTGTAGGAGAGAGTTAGTATTCATTATTTGGAGAAGTACGTTGGATTTTTAAATGACGAAATTTATATATGACATGCTACGTATACCTCATTTATTATTTAAGTTATCCAAAAGGTAGTAAATGAAGGGACGCAGTTCATATATGTATTCCTTATATGAAATTATCGGACTTCTCGGATTTGATATTTTATGAAATGGTGGCAAGCACCTGACACATTTGATATAAGTATGTTAATTTAAAAATATGATCTTACCCACATTCACTTAAATGTAGCGTTTGACACATACGATATATGTAGTTGTACGAGATGGACAGGCAGACATACGTAGCGTAATAAATTATACCCTTCTCCCAAAACATTTTGATGTATAGGGTCTACCAATAAAAACAACGTGATGTTAAAATGAAATAAAGCAATCAAATTTGGTCAAAATGGGTTCTGTTTATTTGTTATGCAAATAATTTTATGTCATTTATGATTTAAACAATATGTCGGCCAAATAGCTCCGCTTGCTTATTTCCACGCTTTTACGCCAATTTTCGATGGCTGGAATTTTGGCTATAGTGCGCTGCTCTGAGTGTGTTCGAGCTCCTCGAGCGTTGCTGGTTGATTGGAGTAAACCTATGATTTAACATACCCCCAGAGAAAATAATCGAGAGGATCTATTGATGGTAACGGCATTACCTGCCTCATTTCGAAAAAAATAAAGCCCGATGATGTCGCCATACCACAATCCGCACCAAACGGTCAATTTTAGGGAATGCAATTGCGTTTCCTAAAACACACGAGGATTTAACTCATCTCAGTAGCGACAATTTTGTATGTTGACGAAGCCATTAAGTCAGAAATGCGCCTCATCTGAGATGATCTTTCGATTAAATGAATTTGCGTAATTCGTAATATGACGTTAATTTGCGTAATAATCTTGGACAATTTCCAAACGTTGTACCAATGAACACAAACCTGAACACAATAACAAAATTTGACACCAACCCGTAAACAAACATGGCCACCACGAGCTGTCAAAATCACGTCATCCCTATAGGTAGACGCTGTACTTTCTTTGTTCGGTCTATATTAGCTGTCTTCTATTTCTTTGAATTCGTACAAGAGAGTATGCGGACACCGCAATAAAGTGGTATAGCCTTTATCTATATGCTGCCAAGCTCATTTGTCGGAACCGCCGCTATCGGATCACTATAGCATATAGCTGCCATACAAACTAACCTATCAAGCTCAGGTCTTTGTATGGAAAACTTTTTTCGATCGAAACAATTCAACCATAAAAACTGTTAGTCAACGCATTCGCAGAAATCCCCTTAGAAACCAGAAAAATTTGTAAGGAAAATGGGTATATGGATTACAATAATGTCAAAACTTATTCTAGATGATCTCCACATGAAAGCCTACCATCGGCCAACTGGTTACCTACAGACAAGACTCTTGAAGCAAATTAGGCTCAACAGATGTAAGCGGCGGTTTCACGCGGCACGCGGTAACAGCCATTAAAGTATCGCTTTTACAGATGAAGAAACGTGTGCAATAAGCAAAACGTCAAAATTCACGCCAAAACTTCTAAAGACGCAAAACATGTTATTTCAACGGCTGAATGTGGTCACCATTCAGCTCCTGTAATGGATTGGTAGGGAATCTCATGTAAAGGCGTTACACCTCTTCACTTCTATGAAAGCGGGGTTAAAATTGGGACAAAAGTGCACCACCAGAATGTTTTAGAAGGTTACCAACCCTTTTAGCTAAACAATATTCTCTTCGGTGGAGAGCATTGGATCTTCCATAGGATCCACCCAAAGCAAATATCACGTGAAAAGTGGCTTAAAAACTATTTTCCTGGTTTCATAGCTGCAGATGATTGGCCGACGCTAAGTTCAGATTTGAATCCATGGGACAACAGTTTGTGGTCAGAATTGGGGAACATAGCCAAAAAGAAATTTGATGAGAGTTAGAAACTGTGTGTACTACTATTGGTCAATGGCCGAATCGTTTGAGAGCTTGTGTTAAAGCAAAATGTGACCATTTCGAATAAAATTTTGTATAGCGTTCATTTAATATATGCATTATTAAATAAAATTAACTTAATTATAAAATATATTAGAGTTTCGTTGCCTCAACTTCAAATAGTTTTCGGCCTCAACTTGTAACAGAACTTATGGCAGGAGTAAGTACGTAATTATACATTTTACAATAAGTCATTTTTCGCGCAATATAAGGGAGTAGGGTATACTTTCTTTAAACACTTACCACAATCGCCATAATGCACGCGACGTGAGCGAATTTGTATGGAGGCGCGATCAGTGGATCCTCACTCAGCGAATGTGATTTCAACTTTTCTGCAAGATAAACTTGCTGCCCTCTAGCATAAGAAGCTTTTAAATATATAGAAATTAAATTTATTAGTTGAGTTTGATTTTATTATATATTATAAAAGAGTAGGAATATGATCGTTGAATAATTGATTTGTAAGACCAATTATTAAACTCAATGAAGATTCTAATTGCCTTACCGCTGATGGGGGACAGAAAAAGACTTCATTGAGCTGAGAACTTATTCATTCTAATTTTATTTTGTTAAATGCATCGCTTATATACTATTTACAAATCTTACTATCTAATTAAATGTATACATATGTATGAGTGCATTTGGCATGCACACCACATAGGGTTGTTTTTAAGTACAACTCAATACATGTGTGTGTGTGTGTATGTCCGTATGTATGTAGCACATTGTTTATGCTACATGTTATGGGATTGTTTTCAAGTGCACATGTGCACTTCCAATCAATTGCTTAAATATATATCTTAGGTCTACAAGTTATCATATGAGTGTATATTTGTTTATGTGTTTGCTTATGTATGTATGTATGCCTGTTAAATATATTTGAGCATACATATTTAGGATTAGTGGACTGTATATTCTAACATGTTTCTTATCTTAATATGTAAAATAATAAAACTAAATTTATTGCTGCACGCCGTCTTTGTCCTTGTGGTTCTAACGCACATGTTCATTTTCGAACAATCGTTTTGAATCATAAATACTCTCGCACTTATTATAATAGGTTTTTAAAAATATTATCAGGTAAAAATAGATAATTGTACACAGAACCATTACTTTAAATGAAATTCAGTTAAACAATATTCATACAAGTTTCAAACTGAACTTTTATAACCGTTAGAGTTCGAATTATCATGTATATGCTTCATTCGAACCTATGCTTATCTAATTTATAAGGGAGATGCTGTTATCCAAACCGACATTGTGCGATTTTGGTTTATATAATATTTTGAATAGGTTAATTTAATTATATTAAAGAAGGAAAATAGGTAAAATCGGATTACAGCCAAACTTGCTTTACATATGATACCATACCTTTTAACTATAGATATATCAAGCATTAAGGAGGATATAGAAATAAAACTTTCTATGAATATTTTATATATTATTTAATTATATTTTTCTAACACTTATTTACCGAATATGAGTTAACTTTGAATATCATAATGATATTAGTTGAGCAATATTTCTTGACAATAATCTGAGCTGGTATTACAAATAAACAAAATTGGCCCAGTACTTCTCCTTATATTAAATAAATATAATTATGTATTATCATTATTATACTCTCGCCAGTTTTGTTCACATAACGGTTGTTTGTATCACCTAAAATTAATCGAATTAGATATAGGGTTTTATATACATAAATGATCAGGATGAAGAGACGAGTTGAAATCCGAGTGACTGTCTGTCCGTCCGTCTGTGCAAGCTGTAACTTGAGTAAAAATTGAGATATCTTTATGAAACTTGGTACACATGTTTCTTGGTACCGTAGGACGGTTGGTATTGCAGATGGGCGTAATCGGGCCACTTCCACGCCCACAAAACGCCATTAATCAAAAACAAATAAATTGCCATAACTAAGCTCTAATAAGATACAAGACTGTTATTTGGCTATAATAACCAAATTCACTGAGAATAAATGTTTTTTCTATCGACCGTGTGAAAATGGGTGAAATCGGGGGACAGCTCCGCCCACTCCCCATATAACGGTACTGGTAAAAGCTACTAAAAGCGTGATAAATCAAGCACTAAACACGCTAGAGACATTAAATTGTATCACTGGAATGGTATGAGATGACTTTATAGAAACCGACTTCAAAATTAGACAATGGGCGTGGCACCGCCCATTTTAAGGTGAAAACCCATTTCGTGGGATCTGCTAAACCGATTTCAACCAAATTCAATATATAACATTATTTTCATATCTTATGTTATAGTGCGAAAATGGGCGAAAGCGGATTACAGCCACGCCTATTTCCCATATAACACCATTTTAAATTCCAGCTCATTCTTTCACTTTCCATAATGCAAATCAAACAACAATGATTGTATCGGGGTAAAACTTTGCGTGAATAATGCGTTTAAAGTATGCCACCTTGTGACCAAAAGTTGTCTAAATCGAACCAAAACTGTTGAAGCCCCTAGGCACTGAATATGTGGACCCCAGTAGACTTTGTACCGAAAATATCGGTCAATGTGTAAGATATATAATTTTAATTTATATAATAAAATAAATAAATGAAACTCTCGATAATAATATGTCTTTGTGTCAAAAATGGGTTGAATCGCATCAATACTTCCTTTAATATAAAATTTTGCCAACACCTGACGTAATTTTCCGGGCTTTGATCTTTGCAAGTTGCGAGAGTATAAATTGTTCGGTTACACCCGAGCTTAGAACTTCCTTACTTGTTTTAGTTGAGTTTATGCAGAAAATATCGGTGAAAGTGTGAGTTACTTTTATAAATATTCTTGAATATAGAAGTGAGGACGTCTTCGAAAATTTTCAAATTGAAAAAATTATAGTAGGTAGATACCCATTGGAAAATGAAAATATAATAATATAAACAAGAAAAAACGTTAACTTCGGTTGCACCGAATTTAGAATACCCTTCACAAATACGAAAGGTTCCTTAGAAGAACTTGATTCCGATCATGCAGCTTGTATGGCAGCTACATGCTCTAGTGATTCGCTCTGCACAATTTTAAGAAGATATCTATTCAAATGAAGAAGTTTTCCATACTAGAACTGGAAATGGCCATTATCGGACCACTATAGCATTTGATCCCGATTTTTCAGTTTGTATGGCAGCTAAATGCTATAGTGGTCCGATAACGGCCATTTCGACAAATGAGCAGCTACTGGGTGAGAAAAGCTTGCTAAATTTAAGATTGATATCTCAAAAACTGAGAGACTAGTTCGCGTATATACAGGCGGACGGACAGACTGACAGCCATATGTGCAATTGTTATATGTAGCATAATTTTTCATTAAACTAATGTAAATCCTATATTAAACATTCAGTTAATTTTACTAAGATATCTTACATATTGACCGATATATACGGTATACGGAAATTTGAAAATCTTTTATTAGGTTATATAAAATATATAGAAGATTGGCACGATTTTATCTATTCTTGGCATTACTACATATTTGAACTAGGAACAGATGCCCTCAGCGTTTCATTAAAGTACTTCCCATACAGTCAACAATATCCTGATATTAGTTTAATTGGGGCTAGTGCAAGTTTTCACCCGATTTTTTATATTTTAGGCACACAGATGCACCGTTAGGACAAAAACACGCTCAGATATATGGGGTATAAAGTCAGCCGGAAGTTCGAAAATCTTTATATTAGATATAAAGGGGCTAAGGGAAATATTTTCTCGAGTTAACCAATTTATGACATATAGACATATTACTAAGAATAAAGGATTTTTTTCCTAATTTCAATAATATATCTCACACACTGACCTTTATTTTCGGTAGAACCTCAGCCACAGGCTCGGGGGTCCATATTTCCGGTATCTTGGGGTTTGAATAGTTATGGTCCCATTTGGACCATTTTTAAACTTGAGATATCAATATTCATGCAAAGTTGTATACTAATATATTAATTGGTACTAGATTTGTATACTGGAAAGTGAAAATATCAGATGAAATTTAAAGTTTTGTTACGTGGAAGGTAGAAGTGGTTGTATTCCGATTTCACCAATTTTATATGTAACATGGGAATATCAAAATAGTCCTAGGTACAAAATTTGACACCGGCTCTCATAACATCCCGCATGTAAAATTTCATGTCTCTGACGTTTTGAGTTATTGATTTATCGTCCTTTTAGAAGTTTTTACAAAATAGTTATATGGGGACTGGGCGTCGTTATCATACGATTTTATCTATTTTTATACTATCGTAAGAAGGGATGAAAAAATTTGTCTTATGCAAATTTGGGTCAAATAGCTTTATTGGTTTAGAAGATATAAGCATTAAACTTTATAGGGGGCGGGGCTACGCCCGCTTTTGAAAATTTCTCCAACCATAGATGCTCCTACACAAATACCTGCGCCAAATTACAGGTTTATATCTCAATTATGTGCTTAGTGATGGATTTTGATAGGTTTTCATATAATGGCAGATTGTGTGCGTGGCAGTGGTCCGATTATGCCCATCTACAAAACCAAACGTGTCTACTAAGTCTTATCGAGATATCTTAATTTTTATTCAAGTTACAGCTTGCAAAGGCGAGCAGATGGACGGACAGACAGACAGTCACTTCGTCTCGTCATCCTGATCATTTATATATATAACCCTATATCTAATTCGATTATTTTTAGGTGATACCATAGGTGAACAAAATTATTATACTCTGTAGCAACGTGTTACAAGAGTATAAAAATGTTTCGAAAAATTTAACATTCATTGTTCGATTAATCGTGAATGGATTACAATCAAATTTGTATCTTATTTACTTATACAATGAGTCATAGACTCAATTAGTTTTAAACCTATATCTACCTGACTTCCAGTCAGCGATAATTATATTAATTAAGATATATCTGACATAAACTTAACCGAAGAGGGTAAATTTAATATTTATATGGAGTTGATTTTCAGCAAGTCAACCAGACGATCGGAATTTATTACATTAGGGATAAAAAATTTGGACCAAGATCCAAACCAATTCCATCCATATTAGGCGCTAAGCCACATAATTTTTAAAACAGATTTTTCACTTAATTTCTTTAAAAGGTCACATATTTGAAACAATCTAAGCTGTTTAAAGAAAGACGGCAAGTCGAAAATCACTATATAGGGTATATTGATGACAGAAAAGGCCTGGGTTGACTGCACTTACTTTTGACGATGCTCAGGTATACTCGAAAACATATTTTCGAGCAATTTTATAAAAAAATAGCTCATAAACTGACCGACATATACGACGGATGATTTGTTCGAAGAACGAAATTGATTATACCTATGTAGTACTTATATGGACGTTGGTGGAATTCAAATTCCGTTTTCACATACATATGTTCCGCACTAAACATAAAATCTGCAACATTATACAATACATTCAGTTAATTTTCCTAAGACATCTTACATATTGACTTATTTTTTGACATTACCGCTTATCATTAACAAAAAAATAGGTTTATGAGTTTCATTAAGGTATCTGACATACCATCACCTATATATGAGGTATAAAGTCAACCGGATGATTTAAAATCATAATATTAGTTACATAGCGGCTAGAGCAAGTCTTTACCCGAAGTTATCCATTTTAAACACAAAGGAATAGGTTTATTAGAAAAACATGCTCTTTCAAGTTCATAAAGGTAGGTAGGGTAGGTAGAGTGATTGTCTGACGACGCACCTATGTAGGTATATAGGAGGCCCATTGTGATATCACCGGGACTAATATCCCTTCACTCTATTGTCTTCCTTCTTAACCACCCGGTGCTTCCGATAAAGTTCATCAGTACAAAAAATTTTATTTGTGCAACCTCTGAAATGTCGTCAAGAAACCCTCGACCAATAGTTGCGATTCTTTTCCTATAAAGGCCTTGCATCCGCATAGAAGATGTTTTACCGTCTCCTCTTCTTCTACCTCCTGGATACCAGCTCCGGCTTACTAGCATTTAGGTTTAGTTAGCACGATACGGTCCAACGATTTATGTCATTTAATATTTTCTGCATAAGGTTAGCGAGGATATTCGGAAATTTACCTCTAACCGAAACCGCCACATTATCAGGGTAGGCCACATGTCTTCCTTTTTTTTCTAAACCTAACAATAACTTATTTATTGTTAAAATTCAGAGAAGCATTAAAATAAAAATTGCCCTGCTCGTGAGCATCTGTTCAATCAATTTCTGAGATGCTCAAATCTTAAAGCGTACTCAGCATGGCCACAGGCTGGATATTATTGAAAGCGCCGTCTATATCTAAGAAGGCTTCTAGGGTGTATTCTTTAACCTCCAGAGATTTTGTAATCTCGTTTGCCACTGAGCTATATGCTGTCTTTATGGGAACAACCAATTTTCTAGGTTTAATTTGTTTCTTATGTATATTTCTATTAGTCTTTCCAATGTTTTTAAGATGAATAGGGAAAGAATAATTGGTCTAATTAAGGTAACCGATACCGATTTCATTAAGGTGACCGATATATGCGATATAAAGTCAACTTTTTTTGAATTCGAAAATCTTTATATTAGGTATATGCTCCGATTCAAGCCATTTTTGATATACAGGCATACTATTATCAGAAAAGGATCCTTTTAAGTTTCTATAATATATTTTACAGTTTGACCGATATTTTTGATAAATAAGTCGATTTGGACAGTATTTGGTCGCAATGTGGTGTACTTCAAACGCGCTATTCATGCATTCATTGGCTCTTGATTTGTATATTGAAAAGTGAAATAATTAAATGGGAAGTAGTTCTAACATAGGCATGTCAGGATAATGTTATCCATCGTATTTGTTATCGAAATCGATATGCGTTTTCACCTAAATATGAGGTGCCACGCCCATCGTCTAATTTTGACACTGGTTCCTATAAACCCCTCACGTACCATCTCGGGTGAAAAAGTTAATGTTTCTTTATTATCGATATAACGGTTTAGGAGATATGTACATTAAAACTATTAAAATACGTCGCGATGGCCACTTTTTCAAAATTGTTTAAACCGCAGTTGCCACTCCGAAATGCAATTCATTGTATCAGTGCTGTATCTTATTTATAAATTGTGTTTTGTGCAGAAATTCAATTCGCTATCCTGGTCATTATATATATAGGGTGCCCCAAAAATAACGCAAGATTTAAATTTGCCGCCATATATGCAGTAAAATGTTGACAACCCTAAAAAATCAAATCGACAGCTGACAGTTTAGGCTTCGTAAAAATGGAGTGTACACGATAGAACAACGTGTCTCCATTATTGAATTATATTGCAGAAATAGTGAAAGCTTGAACATAATAGTGTTTTAATTCAGAATAGTGTATTAACTTCTTCAACTGAGAAAAGATTAATTGGAAAATTTTGGGAAATAGGATCCATTTTTTATGGGGATATTTTAAATCACAGGTCTATTGAAACTGTACTTCTGCTCAAATATAAACGAGACTGGCTCAATAAAACAAAAACGGTTAATTATTCTTCAATATTTATTTTATCCCCTTCAAAATAGTCACCATTAAAGGCGATACACATATGCCACCTTTTTCCAATCTTCATAACACTTCTGGTAGGCCGCTTTAGGTATGGCTTTCAGTTCCTTCTTCGAATTCTCTTTTATGACTTCAATCGACTGAAAATGCTTTCCACGAAGCGGCAATTTCAGTTTAGGGAAAAGAAAAAAGTCACACGGTGCCATGTCGGGTGAATACGGTGCTTGCGGAACAATAATTACGTTGTTTTTGGTCAAATAATCGCGTACAAGACGAGACGTATGAGCTGGATTTTGGAACAAGTCGAGCAGACACACGTCTCATGCCCAAAACATCGTGAATAATGCTATGAGCGGATCCATTTGATATGTTGAGCTCACTAGCTATCTCTCTTTCAGTCACACGACGATTTTCCAACACAATTTTCTTTACTTTTTCGACGTTTTCTTCGTTTATTGACGTTGCTGGACGACGATCATGGGGCAAGTTCTCCAGCGATGTACGGCCGTCCTTGAACGACTTATACCAATCAAAAATACGTGCACGTGATAAGCAAGACTCCCCATATGCCTTCTGCAACATTTTCATTGGAATAACAAAATTTCAAACAAACTCTTTGCTCAACGTTAATTTCCATAGTAAAATTCGAAAAACACGCTCGAGGTTGACTTGTTTATAGTGCCGTAAAAAAAAACTATGTGACAGATCGCGCTCAAATTTGACATGTAAACATATATCAGTCCTGCCAACCTAAGCAAAAAAAAAGTATGGCCATATGTCATGTCCTTGTCGAGTTATGGATAAAGTCTCGTTTATATTTGAGTATATGTGTTTAGCTTAAGCACTTTGGACGATATGCACATTAAACCATTTAGTGGGCGGAGCCACGCCACAATTTTTAGATCAAAAATGTATTTAGTGCTTAGTTATGGTTCTTTATAGGTTTTCATTTAATGGCATTTTATGGGCATAGCAGTAATGCGATTACACCCAACTGCAACACTAACCTCCCTTGGGTGCCAAGAAATATGTGTAGGTAGTTTCATCAAGATATCTCAATTTTTACTCAGTTATCAGTTGCTAGGATAGACGGATGGACAAACAGTCACCCGGAAGTCAACTCGTCTCGTCTCCTCATCATTTATTTATATATAACCCTAAGTCTAACTCGATTAGTATTATGTGATACAAACAACCGTTAGGTGAACAAATTATTATACTTATACTTTAGCAACATGTTGCAAGAGTATAAAAATTATGCGAAACAATTCAACATTTATTATTCGAGGAAAGGATAAAAGGATAACAATCATATTTTAGGTATATGTGATATAAACTGAATATAATATATGGGGCAAAATTGAGCAAATGAAAATCATTCTATATAGTATGTGAGAGTTGGGGTAATTCGTGAAGCGATTGGGTACATTTTAAGCCTCAACTATAATATAATATATCCAATATCATACGTTCACTTAATTTTGCTAAGTTATCTTATATATTGACCGATATATACGGTATAAAGCCAACCGGAATTTTGAAAGTTTTAAATAATTCTTATCTATATTATTAAATTTATATGGGGGCAAAGAAATATTTTGACTCGTTTTTATCCAGTTTTAGTATTACGACATATCAATACCAGAAATAGAGGCTCTTTGAATTTCATTAAGACAGCTCACAGATTGTCCAATATATAAGGAATAAATTAATAATAAAGAAAAGTAAATCAAGTATATTTGAAAATTCTTATATTAGGTGTATGAGGACTAAGGAAAGTATTTGTGCATTTCCCCCATTTAGGGCAATAAGACACAGTAGTATTAGTAAGAGATTATTTCTGAATTTCATTAAGATTTTTACATATTGATTGATAGATGCGGTATAATGTGAATCGGAAGTTCGGAAATATTTATATTAAATATATGATGTATAAAGAAAGTATTAACCAGACATTAACCATTTTTGGCACAAGTTATACTTTGATTTAACAATTTTTTGACGTAATATGAAATACCTTGAGGGCAGTATTTGTGTAAAGTTTTATTCGGATAACTCATTGATGTTTGGTTTGTATGTTGTAAAATAAAAGAATCAGATGGAGTTTGAATGTTTGTTATATGGAAAATTTGCTTTATTTTCAACAGATTTCACCCAGTTTCACAGTGTCTAAAGGGAATTTTTAGGTTACCTCACCACCCAATTTGGTGGAAGGTGGTTAAGTACTTCCTGAGATATACGGTTTTACCTAACGGTGGGCGGTGCCACCCCCGTTGTCCAATTTTTGCACCTGTTCCTATGAAGCCTTTCATTCCATCCTAGTTGTAAAATTTAATGCTTGTGGCGCATTTATTCAGTGAGCTATCGCACTTTTAGTGTTTTCCTCCATAACTGCTATATGGGGTGGGCGTGGTTATTATCTGGTTTTATCCATTTTTACAGTGTATGATAAAGTGATAAGCAAGTTTGGTTGATTTAGCTTAAGCAGGTTGGAAGATATGTATATTACACCATTGAGAGCCGAGGACTCGCCCACTTTTAACAAATTTTTGGCCCACAGGTGTCCCTGCCTACTGCGATCTGTATACTGTATTAAATAACCGTTTTGTATCTTAATTTGGTGGTTAGTAATGTAGTAATTTAATGGCGTTTTGTGGCCGTGGCAATGGCCAGATTAATTTCATTACAGTTTCTTAATTTTTACTCAAGTTATCGCTTTCACGGGTAGACGGACGGATAGATCGTCACTCGGACTTCAACATGTCATACTGATCATTTATATACCATATATATTACCCCACATCTAACTCGATTATTAGTTTTAGATGAAACAAACAAGCTTAAAATTTATGTGAAAAATTCAAATAACCCATTTTTTCACCTCATTTTGACTTAAAATCAAAAAATATCTGACGTCGATAAAATTATATGGTTAGATATACAGTTGTAAATGGTCAAGATGATGAGGCGAGTTGAAATCCGAGCGACTGTCTGCGGGTCCGTGCAAGCTGTAACTTAAGTAACAATTTAAATGTTGTAATGAAACTTGGTACACGTAATTCTCACCAAAAAAGTTAGTTCGTAGATGGGCGTAATCGGACCACTCCCACGTCAAAAAAAAAGCTATTAATCGAAAACGTATATGGTGCTATAACTAAGCCGTAAACTCAAATGCAGAACTAAAATTTGGCACAACGAATCACCTTAAGGTAGGGGTTTGAAAATCTTAAAAAAGTGGTTGTGATCCCGCTTTCTAATAAGAAGGCGCCGGAGTAAAAAGTGGGCGATGGGTGTGGCACCGCCCACATATAGGAAAAATCTCCGGACCTACCAATTTCATTGAAATTCGCTACATAACATTATCTTGAAACTTTGCACAAATAGTAGTTTTAAGGTATGCCATCTCGAGTCTTAATATTGTCAAAATCGGATCATAACTGTTCAAGCCCCACATGCCATACTGAATATGTGGACCCCTGTGCGTAATAACTTTTTTTTACCGAAAATGACGCTCAACCTATGAGATATGTTATTGAGGTGAAAATAATTTTTTTTGATAATAATATACCCTGTGTCACAAATGGGTTGAACCGGGTCAATACTTTCCTTAGCCCCCATATACCTAATATATAACTGATTTTTGAACTTCATGTTGACTTTATACTACATATATTGGCCAATGTGGCAGTTATTTTAATGAAATTAAGAAAATACACTCTATTTTTCTAATGACAGTGTATCTTTGTGCTTATAATGGATAAAATTTGGCGAAAACCCACGTATAACTGATATTCAGGATGTTGAAGCATCCGGCTGACTTTACTACATCGATATGTTTATATATATATATATATCTACAACTAGTAAGGGAGAACTAAGTTCGGGTGTAACCGAACATTTCATACTCTCGCAACTTGCAAGGATCAAAGCCCGGCAAATGACTTCGGGTGTTGGCAAAATTTTATATTAAAGGAAGTATTGATCCGATTCAACTCATTTGTGACACAAAAACATACAATACTATTAGCAAGAGTTTCATTTATTTATTTTTTTATATGAATGTCAATTATATATCTTACACACTGACTGATATTTTCGGTAAAAAGTCAACTAAAGCCACTGAGGTCTACATATTCAGTACCTATTGCCTCGAACAGTTTTGTTTCGACTAGAAATTTTTTAGTCACAAAGTGGCATACTTTAAATCCATTATTAGTTTTAAAAAAGAAAAAATAATATTTTAAATAAACCAAAATCGTTTTATGATTTCGTCAACTCCAAACGCAGGATTTCCAAATTTCCGTCCGCGATGAAATACAAATCTATCATTTCAAGTGACAATGATATTATATCCAATATGTTTGCAGAATTTTTCAAGTCAAACTACTGTAATAATTCTTCCAAAACTTTTTCTTATCAGCACGTGCTGTGTTCGAGTACTTTAATTAACGCTCCAATTATTTCTGAAGAAGACGTCCTACTTAATTTAAATAAGTTAAAACCATCTTTTAGTTATGGCCCAGACATGATACCCTCATGCTTCCTAAAAAATAGTGCCAAATATATTTACCTTCCTTTGACAAGGATATTTAATTCCTCTCTTAAACACGGTATATTTCCTTCAATATGGAAACAGTCATTTATAATTCCATTGCATAAAAGTGGATTTAGATCCAACATTGAAAACTATAGAGGTATCGAAAAACTATCAGTTATACCTAAACTTTTTGAAGCTATCATCACTGACCATATAACCTTTTCGATTTCTCCGTTAATTTCCTCATCTCAGCATGGATTTCGCAAACGGAATTCGACTATAACAAACTTACTTGAATTTGTAAACCACGTATCATTGGGTTTCAGGGAACATAAACATACGGATGTTATATACACAGACTTTAGCAAAGCTTTCGATAAAGTAAATATCTCGATTCTCATACATAAACTTGATCTGCTGGGCTTTCAGCCAAAATTCCTTCAATGAGTATCTTCCTATCTTTATAATAGAACACAACGAGTGATATTTGAGGATACACTTTCAGATACAATTAATGTTTCTTCAGGTGTTCCGCAAGGTAGTCATCTTGGCCCGATTCTGTTCCTGTTGTTTATTAACGATATCTCTTCAGTAATAGAATTCTCAAAAATTTTATTATACGCTGACGATGTAAAGCTTTTTAAATCATACACTTCAACTGAGGAAAGGTGTCTGTTGCAAACAGACTTAAACAATTTGGTTGCATGGTGTGATATAAATGATTTGCCATTGAATCTCAGTAAATGTAAGACGATGTGCTTTTCCCGTAGATCTGTGCACCCCTCTTCTTATGTAATAAAACACCATATTCTAGAGCAAGTTTTTAACTATGTTGATTTGGGAGTTAATATGGACCCTAACCTTAATTTCAGTCTTCATATTGATACCATGGTCTTGAAAGCAAAAGCTGTCCTCAGTTTTGTTAAACGTTAGTCTAAAGAATTTAGAGATCCGTATATTACAAAACACTTTATACAACTTTGGTTAGACCTATATTGGAATATGGCTCAGTTGTATGGAACCCTAGCTACCAAATCCATTCTGTTAAGTTTGAGTCTGTTCAAAAACAATTTTTACTTTCCGCTTTAAGGCATTTCTGATGGAATTCTAGGTTAAGTCTACCTCTATAGACTAGTCGTTTAAAACTTATAAATCTACCTACACTACTACCAACTTTCTAGTTGTAGGGAAATGCTTGGCATAATATTCTTAGTGAAAATCTTGAATGGAACAGTTTGCAGTTCTTTTCCCTGTCTGAAATTAAATTTAATATCCCGGTTCGCCTTTCGAGGCAGTTTAGACCTTTACTGCTAAAATCCTGCAGATCAAATTTTGAACTAAATGAACCATTCCGCCGTATATGTTATGAATTTAATTCTCATTCCAGCACATTTGACTTATTTGACCCTCTTTTCAAAATTAAAAAGACTTTATTGTTTTCTATTAATAAATGAATATGTAACAATTTATTATATTGTAACTTGGATCTTAGCTGTTGAAATTTTTGTTTCTGTAGCTGAGCAGTTTTAGATCTCAACACTTAAAAAACTCTCTTGCCTTTTCTGACTCGGCTAATTCCGCACGTATGCGGATTGCGCCCCTCGCGTCGGTTGGGCGGGAGGAGGGTAATCGTTGGGTTATTAATTAATTCACGCAAAGTTTTACCCGATACAATCATTGTTGCTTGATTTTCATAGTGGAAAGTAAAAGAATCAGATAAAATCTGAAATTGTGTTTTCTTTCGCACTATAACATAGAAATATAAGACGAATGTTATGTACCAAATTTGTTTGATTTATCGCGCTTTTAGTAGTTTTTAACAGTACCGTTATATGGGAAGTAAGCTGGGTTGTCACCCGATTTCACCCATTTTCACAATCTATCTAACTCGATTAGTTTTAGGTGATACAAACAACCGTTAGGTGAACAAAACTATTATACTCTGTAGCAACAGGTTGCGAGAGTATAAAAATTAATTCAATCAGCCCTTCCATTTTTTTCTCCACAATATTTCCTATATACTGATTTCCGACTTTTCACCTGACTGCAAACCGTTAAGATTGGTCAAAATGTGTGATATTTCAATGAAATTAAGTGGACAAGTTAGTTATAAAATTATATTAATGGTTTGGCGCTAACCAGCGGCGGATTTATCAGCAGGCTGAGTAAGCTGTAGCCTAGGGCGGCAAATTTTGGTCGAAAATTTTTTATTTCGATTTTCGGAATAAAAAAAATTCAATTTTGTACAGAGAAGACAAGTTGTAAAAATTTTACAGAAATTAAAGTCTAACAAAAATTAAAAAATAAATATACAGTACTCCAGACAATATAGTAAATACTTTAACGTCTATTTATAAACAGTTGCTAAACGCTTTATGAAATATCCACAAATCATTATGAACTTTCATTAGCATTGAAATTAAGATACTTTACATATTTTGTTCATTAATAATTACTATAAGTTTTCCTTTATGCACAGAGAAAAAACGATTTACTTGAATTAAATAAAAAATTATCTTTTAATTCCTTTTCTTGATCGAAGTAAACTTTTTTTCCTTGATTCAAGTATTTTTTCTTTGTCTGAGAAACTTTACATTCTTGCTCTAATAAACTTGTGTCTTGGCTCAAGTAAATTTTCTCGTCAATAATATTTTTGCCTCAGCTTAAGAATTTTTGTCGGAAGAAAATAAAATTTTTAATTTTCAAAAATGTTATTGTTTGGGCTTTCAGAAGTTAGCAAATTAATGCTATTTGCTCTTGAAAAGAATTTAACGTCCGTCGGGATCGAACCCACGATTTCTCTGTATGAAGCAGAGTCGCACGCCACTGCGTTAAATCGACAATGCTCAGTGATGTGTTTTTTTCATCTAGATAAATTTAAACTGAGGCTTCACTTACTTACTTTAATCCTTTCACTTTTAGAGTTTGGGGCGGGGGACTACTTAAAGATCAAGAAAGGAATTTTCTTGGTTAAAGGGTAATCTTACTTGCCGGTAGCAAGTAAATTCTTGTTTAAGAATTATAAACTTCATACCAGAAATTAACATTTGATTTAAGAATTTAATTTCAAAAGGATATATATTTGGCACAAGAGATTTTGGTCTTCCAACTCAATCTCAAAAACTTTCTTGAGTCAAGAATTTTTATTTACAGCTAAAAAATTTTTTTTATCTGTGCACCTAAAATTATTAATATTATTGTACTAACACAATTTTATTATCATGTTATATCGATGATTTAATTGACAAATTATTGAATCAAATTTCAAAAAGTTCTTTTTTATTTGTAAAAAATATGGATTAATTTTTGTTTTAATATAAAATCAGTTTGATATGTGGACAATTGCTATTTGACAACGTGAAACGGAACTCTATGAAAAATGAAGTTAGGCAGTTCGGAAATTAGAAAATCGTTACATTTTACCGCTTAACTATTTCATTTGTATTATGTTATCGCGTAGTCGTAGATGGATTATAACGCCAAAACATGATCGTTCAGTAATTAAAAAGTGACAGGCCGAATGATATCACGAGTGCGGCGCAATAGGGTTACGGCGTTAGTTTAAGCGAGATTCCGTTGAATATATTCGATGCGTCGATGTTTTGAGCTCGAGAGCAAGAGAAGCAGATATAGAGCGACAATACATCCATTTATTGCATTTAAGTGAAAAAAAGGAAAGTCACTTCGGATGTTTGTGTCTTACAGTTTTTAATATTCCGTATTGATATTAATATTCCAGAAGCTAATCATTTTAGTTGTTAACTATAATTTTTCAGTGGACTCGTAAATAATTTTATAAAATAACATCACTGGTGGGTACGATACAAATTCAATGTAAGTATATAAAAGAATTTTAATGTTTACGATAGTAAACGTAGCGAAACAGTAAATTTTACTTAATAACCAAAGTGTATACAAAATTCAAAATTTTTGTCTTATAACTATCTGTTCTGCTTTTATTAGGTAAGTATTTAAAGTAAAAAACCTGAACAAAGAATACTGGTAATAAATGATAGTGTAAAAAAACTAAAAAAATACGCTTTAAAGGAATTTGTGCACCACTTCCCATAAAGCTCTTCCCTACCATCTTGTTTATAAAATTTAATGCTTATGGAGCATTTATTTCGTCAGTTATCGCACTTTTAGTATATTTTAAAATAACTGTTATATAGGGAGTGGGCGGGGTTATTTTATGATTTTGCCCATTTTCACAGCGTATGAAAGGGCTAAAAGGGCTTCCTCTCAGAAAATTTGGTTGAGTTAGTTTTAGCGGTTTGGAAGATATACTTGTATATACATTACACCATTTAGTAGGCGGGGTTACGCCCACCTTTTAAATAATGGGAAACTGTTGCCAAATTATTCCATTGTCATCGGTCCTTTACACGTCTGCAAAGTTTCAAGTTGATCTGACTTCTGGAAACCGGTGAAAATTGAGCTCTAAGATTCCATTGCATACATACAACCCAAACTAATAAAAGCATATTAAATTACGTACAGAAAACGATACTTTTAATTGTTTCAGTTCTTGAATCAAAAATTGTCAGAATGAGTGATGGGGGAAAGCGACTTAGTGGGGCCGAGTACAGTAAAAGTGCAGAAATTAAATAAAGAAGTACAGAAGGAAGTCATCCGACAAACAGTATATACTGACAATTTTTAAAAAAATGAAAGTAAAAGCAGTATTTTGAGTGTGGAAACTTCAAACATAAGTCTTAATACAATACAATCTGAAGAAGATGAGACCGAAGCGGAATCATCTGTAAGGCCAAGAATTGAAGATTCGTCTCAGAACCAAACGTCAAGTCAGAACGACGTCGAATTAGTATAAACAATCAAAAGTCTAAATAAAGATCCCACGCTATGGATAATTGACAATAACTTGAGGGAAATGATCGCAAGGTACGGCTTTGATCAAAATAAATCTTGTGACTTCACTAAAAGTGAAAGAATATATGCGGATCAGCGTCGTTTTTTGCCAATATCTTCTAAAGAAAAATGAGAAGTAATGAAGTGAAAGATCGAAATTGGTTAGTATATTCTGAAAGTAACAGATCTGTATATTGTGGTCCGTGTTTGGCATTTGGTCCATTGGAGTGTAGAACCCAATTTGAGAACGGAGGATTCAATGACTAGAAAATTACAGATCATCGAGTAGCTCAGCATGAAAACTCTGCGCGTCATAAATCTAGTATTCTTGGTTTCTTCTAAGATTGATGACCGACTTAATAATTTATTGCAGGTCCAGATTGATGAAGAAATAACTTACTGGAGAAACGTTCTAATGAGAGTTGTTGCTGTCGTGAAGTGATTATGTTCAAGAGGTCTCGCTTTTAAAGGGGAAAATGAAAAATTTGGAGATCCACATAATGAAAATTATTGTATGGATTTGGACCTATTACCGGAATTCTATCCTTTTATGGCTCATCATATTGAACGGTTTGGAAATCAAGGATCGGGGAGTACCAGTTACTTATCAAGGACCACTTGCGATGAATTTATTCTCTTGATAGGTCAGAAAGTTTTAAAGAAGATTGGAGACGAAATAAAAAAAACTAAATATTTTTCCCTAATCATCAATTCAACACCACATATAGCCCACATATATCAATTCACGCTCGTTATTAGATACGTTTTGGATTCTGGTAAACCAAGTGAAAGATTTCTCAAAATTTGGCCGTCAGTAGGACATAAAGTTGAAGAAATCTATTTTGCCGTTACTTTAAAACTAAAAACACTGGGTATAAATACTGAAGACTGTCGCAGACAGTCATATGATAATGCCGCGAACATGTCTGGTGTGTACAATGGCTTGCAACCGAAAACTCGCGACCAAGCACCTTTGGCCTTTTACGTGCCTTGTTCTGCTCATTCTTTAAATCTAGTAGCAACTACAGCTGCTGAATCGACTACTTGTCGCTTTTTCATATTGTTACAGGAAATCTACGTCTTATTTGTAAGCTCCACACAAGCTGGAAAAAATTAATGAATCAAATCGGCAAAAACAAAAGCGTTAAAAGAGTAATTTTGACATGTTGTTCAGCTATCCTCGCATGCAAACGTTTGAAAGAATCTTGGCATGAAGTTCTTACAACTTTGGAATTAATCAAGGATGAATGCACCGAAAAGCTTGTGACACGACAAGAAGCGGCAGGGATATTTTCGAATTTGCAAAAACTGGAAACGGCAGTAATGGTTGCTGTATGAAAGGTTTTTCTTGAGAGAATAAACAAAGTGAATGTTCAAATTCAGACTTCTAATATAAATTTGATCTCTTTACGAATCACTTCGTAAGTTTTTCATAGTTGAACGAGAGAGTTTTAAGTATTTTGAAGATAAGGCAATGGAATTGAGTGTATCAAAACAATATACAAAAGAGATGGGAAAACGACAACCAAAAATAAACAAGAGATTTGATGAAACTCCCGAATATGATATTCGAATGGCTGCAAGTGATCACTTCAGGGTTAACACATTTCCCGTTCTCATAGATAGACTCATATCCGAATTAGCAAAGCAGCAAAAGGCTTACGGATTTAACGAGAAATTTTAATTTCTTACTAAAATGAATGAGTTGTCACCATCAAGTCTGACAGAAAAAGACTTTTGGAAGAAACATATCATAATGATTTAAAAACAGACTTAGTTCAGGAATGGGTACACTTTTAAGCCTACCTGTCCTCTGAAAGAATTTTAAAAAGGATCATTGAAAAGTCTGTCTTCGTTCATGCGACAACAAAATTTAAAAAATATTTATCCAAACTTGAATATGGGATATGGCACTTCGTATTGCTTTATGGACACCAGCAAAAAATTGTTCTGGTTAGAGAAGTTTTTCCTGCTTGAAGAGAGTCAAGAATTATCTACGATCGACTTTAAGTCAAGAAAAGCTAAACACTTTGCTCTTTTATGCATACTTGTAAAGTCAGAACTAATCAACAAGATTTCATTCGACGACATAATCAATGATTTTGCGAATTCAAAGTCCCGCAGAAAGTTATTGTAATGCTTTTATGATTTAACCTCATTTTTAATACTAACAGATAATTAAAAAAGTAGAATTATAATTCTGTTTTTAGATTGTAATTGTAATAAAAAATATTCATCAACGTTCTTGGAGCGTATATTTGTTTTGTAAGCTTTTTTCATATAATGTAAGTATTTATTATATAGTTTCAAGACATACCTTAAATTTTCTTAAAAGAAGTACATGGTTGAAATTTTCTTTGCTTAAAATGATATTTCTTCATAATTATTAAATGTGAAAAAAATCAAGAATTTGATATCGTACCTTAGTTTTTAAGTCATAAAGTGATTATTTTATAGATAGAAAGTATGATGTATGAAAAATTAAACTAAGAAATCGAATTTTAGAGGTAGTAGGGACGGCAAAAATTGAAAAGCCTACAGGCGGCAAATTTGTAAATCCGCCACTGGCGCTAACTATAAATGAAATCGGTCTTGGTTTGAACCTCATATCCTTAATATAATGAATTTCAATTCTTTGGTTGACGTTTTTCATATCAACTCAATATATTAAAGTTAGCTTTTTCCGTTGAGTATATATCATTTGACGATGATTTAGTTTAATACTTTATTGTAATGTTAAATATTATTCATATAAACATTTAGATATCATGATGTGGTTTTATAGCAAACACGAATGATATATTTATTCTCTCATATATGCAATATAAATAATTTTGAGAATATTCCGGTCGGATTGCAGGAAATGTCGATAAAATTACGCGAGATTATATCAAATAACATTTTGTCA
Organism: Bactrocera oleae; assembly: GCF_042242935.1. Lineage (NCBI taxonomy): Eukaryota > Metazoa > Arthropoda > Insecta > Diptera > Tephritidae > Bactrocera > Bactrocera oleae. Next base: position 29,426,650 of record NC_091537.1, on the reverse strand, counting down.
TTCGGTAATAAAAATTAGTGATATCGGGATGTACCTTCCCATATGAAGCATTACTACGATGAGTTTCATAGGTATGTTGATCTTAATATTAGTATTTCGGATACAAACAAATATATTGTTTAAGCTAATAAGAAATAAAATGTGATTGTAATCGACTTACAATTTAAAATCTTTTTCATCACCTCTATTAGATTGTAATCTAATTTCCACCCCTACTATTCCGCAAATTGCGAGAATATGTAATATTCGGCTTCGAATACTAATACCTATATATTTATAAATATATTCTTTCAGAGTTCTTAGGTGAAACACACGACCTAATAGGCGGGGCATTTTGGTAATAGCGTTAAGTATATTTTATCATAATAATATGATGTATACCCATTCAATGCTTTAGTATACATATATACTTACCTAATTTATTAAAGTATTCACTAACTTGATAGCAGACTCGTGACCTTCGTAATTCTGAAGACGCGGAATCTTTATAAAAGTTCATTAAGTCCTTGATTGCTATTATTGAATTATATAGTCCTTCCCACTAATCAGATAGGAATGTTAATTATATGTATATACAAGTTTACTTATAAGTACAATATATGTGAATGTATTAAATACGTGATTATGACTGAGCCTACAATATCCTTAGTGGTCCCAATCGTTGCTTCCTTCATTAGATTAAGGCAATCTCAAAACAAAGGGCCGCTCTGTCAAAAATGTTGTTTAGTACCAAACTACTCGGCGAGATGGACTATAAACTGTCGGTGTTGCTCAATGTCATTTTACACAGTCCTTTGTCAAGAATTAACTTTAGAAACTATCGCAAATCATATATAGTTATAAAGAAACTTACTCAAACTAAATGTATTAGAGAGTAAAAAGCAGATGGGGTGTTTACAACCAAATTAAATTACATTAAATTATATATGACCAGTTAAGATCTGATTCGAGCGGAAATTCTTCGAAAAATATACTAGCTTAAAAAAACAGAAAGGAATTGAAACTATGGAAGGATGACATGTAATAGCCTTACGATGTCGTGTCTTAAATTTTTTTCTTAACTCCCGAAGAGAATTTATGGATTCTACACAAGCACATCAGCCACTCAATTATCGAAGCTATGTTGCTCGCGCAATTAAAATACAATTTAATAAAAAAAGGTTTACCGATGTAAGTACACTAAACTGTAGAAAACACATAAACTTTTTTTTATTAACTTCATATATAAAATAATCATTATTCTTAATAAAATATGTACTTACATCGTCTAATGAGAATATTTCATAATTGTAATGACTTGCATTATTACTTAGAATATACTGCCCTCCTTTTTTAGATACAGCAAGAAAGGCACTAAAATTTCGTGAAAACGATCGAAATACTTTAAGAAAAATATATTATGTTAGTGTATGTATATAAATTGCAGTACACTTACGATCATCATACAATAATGTATTGTCGAAAATTGGTTCGATAAACGTTTCTATAAAATCTTCGAACATTTCTCCGTTGGCGATTGAAAGTTTCCTCGCTTTTGTTGTTTCAGGGTAAAGATCTGTCAAAGATGCTATAAATATACGGATAGATATATCTATTAGAGTACTTGAGACTATCTGCCAAATTAAGCAAGATAACAGCCATAATTTAAAACGAAAAATAACACTTCTTACGAACTTTGTGATGATTTTTGTTTATGTTGGTGTACCCTCTTTAATAATATGCCATATAATAATTTTGTTTCAATCACGTGCATTTTTTTGTGACAGCTACATATTCATTTCCAACCTTATATACGGGCGGTATAAGCACTAAATTAAGATACTACACTGTTAATTGGTAGAGGAGCTCACACTAGCAAAAGACCCCTGTGGGCTAAAAGTGGCGTGGTAAATGGTTTAATGTACATATCTTTCATACCGCTCAATCGAAATCCACCAACTTTGCTGAAAAAAAATTTTATTTTTGGCATTTCTTCATACATTATGAAAATGGGCAAAATCAGATAATACCATGTTCATTCCCCATATAACGGTTGTGTTGAAAACTACAAAAAGTGTGATAACTTACTGAATAAATGCGCCACAACCAAGATGGTATCAATGAATTTATCAAAATAAAGCTTTGCACAAATAGTGTCGTCAAGTTATTTCATCATATGCCCAACAATTGTTGAAATCTGATCATAATTTTACAAAGACCCAAAGACATCAAATATGAGGACCCAAGTGCGTGTAACTGATTTTTTACCGAATATTTCGGTTAATCTGTTAGGTCTATTATTGAAATGCGTAGAGAATATTTTTCTGATGACATCCATACAACTTGTGAGAGTATAAAATGTTAGGTTACACCCGAACTTAACCCTTTCTTACTATAACTACAATTATACGACTGTATAACTATTGCATTCGACTAACTTACATCATATATACGTTTGTTACATCGTAAACATGCAGTTTTTTTCACGCCATTAAATGAACAGCGATATTTAAATTACATAGTGTCGAGCTGCCGATGGCAGTGGGTTTGAATATCTGAAAGAAAAATTTCGAAATTGAGCAAGGCAAAAATTAAAGTGAGAATAATTGTAGGTTCACAAATACGGCAACTGCTAGCGGATAAAACCTGTGAATAAAAACAGAATGATCAGGAAAAACTTGCTTGGATCGTTGTCCAAAATTTTCGAGAAATCATGAATCGGAAAACTTTAGAGACTTAATAAATGGACTTATAATGTCATATAAAAGAGTTGTAATGTGTTTCTAAATTCATTTCCGGCATTTAGATGCTGTGATTGACGAACAAGACGAGAGGCTCCATCAAGACATTTCCTTAATGGAGAAGCGCTATCATCAAGGGAATTAAGATGATGTCTGCACTTTTTATGAAAATATTGGTTTTGATGTCACAAGAAAACCAGATAATTGTTTTTTCATTCACATATTATTGTTAAGTGGCCCTGGTTTTCTTGTGACAAAAAAGTTAAAATTTTGTTAACAAGTGGTAATGTTATCAAACATGAGGATTCGGGTTCAGGTATGGAGAAAAACATAAATGGAGAGCAAGTAAGGAAGGGCTAAGCTCGGGAACATCCGAACATTTCATACTCATGCAACTGGCAAAGATCAAAGCCAACGAAATACTTTTAGATGCATGAGGTTTGCTAGAATAACGAAAGTCTGGGTAATTTGTGGAGCAATTCTACATATTTTTGGCATTAGACTAGAGGATTTCCAATATTTTATATTCAGCCAATTTTACTAAGATATCTTACTTACTTGCTGATATATGCGATATAAAGTCAGCCGGAAGTTCGAAAACCTTTCTATTAGAATATACGGGCTAAGGGAATTATTGCCCGATTCAACCTCTTTTTGACATACAGACATATTTTTATCAGGAAAGGATTCTCTCCGAATTACTATAATATGTCTCATAGATTGACCGATATTTTTAATAAAAAGTTCGCTGTGAGAACTGGAGTACATATATTTGGTACTGGCTTGAACAGTTTTGGTCCGATTATGATAATTTTTAATCATGAACTGGCAAACATATTCAATAATCTTGCAGTCATTGAACAAACAACATCATATGTTTTCATTGTGTTGAAAATGTCAAATTTTGTATTTAATTTTTTGTTTCTATTGAAAGAAAAGAGCTGCAGAGTTGCATCGAATGCTTGCCAACATATGGTGATCATGCTCTATCATAAACAACATGCAAAAGATGGTTTCAACGGTTCAGAGATGATTTTGATGTGAGAAATGAAGAACGTGGAAGACTACCAAAAAGGTTTGAAGACGCCGAACTGCAAGCAATATTGGATGAAGATGAAACTTTGAGTCAAAAGCAAACGGCAGCCATGTTAAATGGTGCACAATATACAATTTCAAACCGTTTGAAGACTTCAAAAGTGTGGGAAATGGGTGCCACATGAATTGAATGAAAGACAAATGGTAAACCAAAAAAACACTTTTGAAATTTCGCCTGTTTTTGTCACTGGCAATGAATAATGGATTTGGTAAGAAGGCAATACTCTGTGTTTGGTGGGATCAGAAGGGTGTATTTCATGAGCTTCTAAAACCTCGTAAAACTCTTAATACTTATCACTACAGACAACAAATTATCAATTTGAACAAGGCAGAAGATACGGCAAAGTAATTTTGTTACACGACAATGCACTTGCACACAAAGCAAAATCGATTCAGGATACAATCAAAGTACTTGGCTGGGAGCTGGTACCACACCCAGACTTGGCACATTCCGACTACCATTTGCTTTCATCGATGGGACACGCATTGGCTGAGCAGCACTCCGATTCCTAGGCAGAAATCGAAAATTGGGTGTCTGATTGATTTGTTTTAAAAACCGAACATTTCTATTGACATGGTATCCACAAATTTCCAGAAAGGCAGTTAAACTGTGTAAAAAGCAATAGTCAATACAGTTTTAATAAATTTTTTTTTTACTTTCCCATTCAAAATTAGTATTTCATTTTCAAAAAAAAAAAAAATGATTTCATACCGGTACACCTGGTATATTAAAACCATTGGATGGCGGGGCCACGCCCATTTCAAAATTATTAGCCTACAGTTGCTCCTTGCTACTGCGAACCCATGTGCTAAATTACAGTTTTACATCTTTATTTAGCGCTTAGTTATGGTACTTCACCACGTTTCATTACGATGTCTTAATTTTTACTCAAGTTAAAGCTTGCACATGCGGACTGACAGACCGACAGACAGTCAACCGGATTTCAACTCGTCTCTACACCATTAACTTATATACATAAGCCTATATAAATATATCTCAATTGGTTTGATACAAACAATCGTTAGGTGGACAGGACTATTATACTCTATAGCAACATGTTGCAAGAGCATAAAAATGGGAATTTTGAACTGTTGCGGCATTAGAAGTATACATATATTTCCAAAACTAAATTAATTATTTGCATCTGACAAGTCGAATTAAGATATAAACAAGGTGTACTTATGGAATTTGGTATAATAAAATTTACACAACAGTCTTCAACTTGCCAGAACTAGCTGGAGAGTAGCGAACAACGAACTGCTATAACTCTAATAGACTATTAGAGACGAGTATAAGGATACAAAAGCTATGTCAAGGATTACCTTACAATTATTAATTATTTTGTTCAAATAGCAACTCACGAGAATTCCTGCATCCATTCATTGAATCATTTCTTAAATTTTCAAAATTGTTGTCAAGAATTTCGATTATACGTTGCATTATCACAGCATCTTCGGTACTTGAATCATTCTTCGGCTTCTTATATAATTTTTTCAGATGATAAAGGTTTGTGAAAGTACTGAAAAGGAAGAGCCTATTGATGATATGAAATATGGAGAAGGTAAGTAATAAGTTATTTCGAGGAAAATTTCAAAATTGTCCAACACTTACGCTAATAATATGAGCGACAACAGAAGCAGTGAAGTTAGCAATAAAGTGCATAATTTTGGGTTTCTACTTAGCTCTGGTTTATATTTGTCTCGGTTGCAATACCACACTAAGAAAACAATCCTGAAAGTAAAGGATAAGCTTTGCAGCATACTAGTTCATTTCATGAAATACCGAAACCATCAAAATATGTTTTAAAAATTTTACTTGTAATCATCGTTTGAATGAACTAATTTTCTATATTCCGGTATCGGAAAGTAAAGTTAAAAAAAGTAAACTATTAGCTAAAACAAAGAAGTAAATAAGCATTATAATAATAAAACTAGTATTATATATAAAATATTGGATAAGAAGCGGTGGTTTGATTTGATTATAAAGCTAACTAATGCTACCTTAATTATTTCTTACAAGTGGATTACTTACGTTAGTAAAAATGTTAAAACACATAAAACAGCCAGTACTATAAGAATGTAGAATGAAGTGAATAAAGCGGTAAAATCTTGTTTCTTTGTTTTCGGACCATACTCATCTCCTTCCATGTATCCTATGAAGTAATACAATATAATATATGTAGATAATGCGCCTTGAACACGTATGGAAGTTCTATTTACAAAGGCAAACTTTTTCTCTCATACATATACGAAATAAAATTGTACTAAATATTTGAATATTGTCAAAACTTCTATATGAAAATGGATTAGAGAAATTTAAAAATTGTTCATATATAATGCAAGTATTATACTCAAGATATTCGCGACAACGTCGCAAGATGTTTAATTTAATATAATGTATTTAACTAATTTTTATTGGCCGATTATGTTGGATGTAAGGTGTTTTTAATGAATATAAAATTATTGTAAATATAATATATAGAACAAGTAAGGAAGAGCTAAGTTCGGGTGCAACCGAATATTTCATACTCTTTCAACTTGCTAGGATCAAAGCCAGGGAAATACCTTCAGGTGCATATATGGTTTGTTAGAACAAAGAAAATCAATATACAAGTATGTAGTATCTGATAGTTTGGGTAATTTCTGATTAAACTTGATATATATTCGGCACTAATCTATAGTATATCCAATATTATACTTCCTGTAAACTTTTCTAAGGTATCTTACTTATTTGCTGAAATATGCGATACAAATTCAGCCAGTTGTTCGAAAATAATTCTATTAGGTATATGGGGGCTAAAGGAATTATTGACCCAATAAAACATATTTTTGACATACAGGCATATTATAATATTATCAGAAAAGGATTATCTTCAAATTTCTATAACATATTTCACAGATTGACCGATATTTTAGATAAAATCCTCGCTGTAGGAACTGGGGTCCACATATTCAATACATGGGGGGTGCAATAGTTTTATTCCGATGTAGGCAATTTTTGGTAATAAGGTCGCCCAACGCAAAGGCACCGAGACATTCATTGGTTGATTTGCATACTGGAGAGTGAAAGAATCAGATGGAATTTAATATTGTGTTATATGGGAAGTAGGCGTGGTTTTAGTTCCATTTCGCCCATTTTCGCACTATAACAGAAATACCTATGAGAAAAGTGTCACGTATCGAATTTGGTTGGAATCGGTTAAGCAGATCCCAATATATGGGTTTTAACCTCAAAGTGGACGATGCCACGCCCACTGTCTAATTTTTAGGGGTTCCTCTCGCGAAATGTTGCTACAGATATAAATGGGTTTGTTCACCTAACGGTTGTTTGTATCACCTAAAACTATTCGAGTTAGCTATAGGGTTATCTATATATAATATAAATGATCAGAATGAAGAGACGAGTTGAAACCCGAAGAACGAGTTGACTGTCTGTCCGTTCGTGCAAGCTGTAACTTGAGTAAAAATAAATGGGCGTAATCGGACCGCTGACACGCCCACAAAACGCCATTAATCAGAAACAAATAAATTGCCATAACTTAGCTCCACAAAAAGATACAAGACTGTTATTTGTTATATGTATATGATCACATTAGGGAGGGGCATCTGTAGTTTAATTTTTTAAATGAGCGTCGTCCCGCCCCCTAATAAATTTAATGTGCATATCTCCTAAACCGCTCAAGCTATAATAACAAAATTCACTGAGAACAAAATTTTTACCTCTATCGACAGTGTGAAAATGGGTGAAACCGGGTGGCAACCCCGCCCACTCCCCATATAACGGTACTGTTAAAAACTCCTAATAGCTTGATAAGTCAAGCACTAAATACGCCAGAGACATTAAAATTTATCTCTGGGATGGTATGAGATGTTTTATAGGAACCGTGTTCAAAATCAGACAGTGGGCGTGGCACTGGCAATTTATATAAAATCAATTATAAGCGTATACAACAAAACACAAGAACGGTTTCTCATAATTTGAGTAAATTTTAGTTTGCAAATTGCTCTTATTAATTTCACAGTGAATGTAAATAACTGAGGCAACTTCTAATTATTAAAATATATAAAGAAATCTCAAACGAGTATACCATTTGACTTTGCGAGAGTAGAAAATGTTCGGTTACATCCGAACTTAGCCTTTTCTTACATGTTTCATAACAAAATTATAAGTCCATCACTTCTACAACCTTTCATTTGTCCAATAGCATGGAGGAACATTTTATAAATGGAAGTTAAAAAGTAAACTACTATTGAAATGAGTTCGACAACGATTGTCGGCACAAATATTTCGCATTCGAATGTCGAAGTATATTATCCAGCTCCGGCTTTTTTCATTCCCACTTTTACGGTCGCTAGTTTTTCAATGAGTATGCTAGTTAAAATTCCGACTGTGCTTGTGTGACTAGCAGACTAACAGAGAAGGCTTAGAATAGCGATGGTTCTGAAAGTAGTCACCTAAAACTTTAAAAATAATATAATCTTACCCTCTGGTAATTTGTTAGTGCCAAAACCATTCAAAAATAATTGTGTCAACCCTTTAAATATCGGCTTCGGTAAACAATTCTGAGTGTCCGAGGGCATAACTCTTGCAATATACGTATTTCAGTTAAAAAATATTGAGGATCCCAAGCAATTTCGCAGTATTCTTGAATTTATTTTAAAATATATAATTTTTAAAACTTCGATAGTTAATATATTTCTATATATATAAACGTTTTGAATTTAGTAATGATAAAGTTTTTATAAATGATTTGTTAGAAGAAAATCCCGCACAAAATATTGTCGTGAAAATTTTATCTGAAAATAATGAAATGCTACTTTTTTCAATGCTCACACATTTCAGATATCATTTTAACATTCAATCAGAGAGCAACATGTGAAACGTAATTGAAAAGAACACTCAAGCTGTGTGTACATACATACTTGCACAAACTGTTTTCTTATACGAGTATAAGCAAGCTGAAGCAAAGCGTTTTTATAAACTGAATTCGAACTTGTCGCTCAAAAATACGTACTTACTGATATAGCTGCAATTGCTTTCACAAGATTTTATAATTTTTGGTAGTCATACCTTAAACACGAACATACCTCCGCGAAATAGAAACCACCAGTTTAGCCAGAATGTATTTTTCGAATAAATAAACAATTTTTAGTATCATTTTTGCCCTAATATGATTATTTAGACGAAAAAATACCAAACCTCTCTCGACAAAGTTATCGCACAACGGTTACGTTTGAAACGACATGGTACATATGGTATATATATAGGTTTCAACAAGTGCACAATCAAGGAAAATTTATTCCTTATCTTTTCTCTAAAATTGTACTATGAATTTCATTTAATACTTTAGCTATCCATTGAAAAGTCAAATGAACGTATGGATCCTTTATCAGTTTATGTTCAACAGATTTGTGGGATGTGAGGTCTAATGAAAGGTTAAAGTCCCATTTTTAAATAATCCATGCTTTACTTTGGTAATATAATAAAAACTTGTTTTGACAACCTCTGTTGTGCTGTTTTAGACTCCGGCCAATTAATTTTTTTGGATGAAAGTACCAAAGCAAATAATTAATGGTATATTTCGTGAACATTATGACATACAGGTTTAATAAAGGTTTTCTGGCCTAAAATTAAGAGAATGACGAAACAAACATAAACAAATTGAGTTGGAATATAATGAGGCTTGATGAAATGTCAACAAACGTTCTTGGTTTCTATTCAACTGAATAACTTTGTTGGAGTGCTCCACTGTAGAGTTTTTGACAAGATAGCAAAGCTTAAAAAGCGCGCCGAGAAGTGTCTAACGAAGCGCCTATGTTAGGTAAGAAATAAAGAGAAATACATATAAATATATTTTTTAGCAATTCTAAACAATAATTTATCAATATAAATATTACAAATTCTAAATATATTTTTCGTTTTCGGCTTGTTGTGCTCTTTTACCAGATTTTTTATTTTCACCTTAAAATATAACAATTATATAAAGAAAAGATGGGCAAATAATGTTGAATAGAATAGTATGGTCAGTGTAACGTAGTAGGTATGTAAATAAGAGCATATGTACTTACGAATCACTTAAATGCTTCCAGATTAATTGATTTTCTTAACTTTGTAGTTAACACGGGGATTTTCCTGTAGAGAGTTTATTACATGCTTTGGTAGTGTTATAGCTGGCAATACTATTGAATGGGCCAATTCATCGCTATCATCGCTTTCTCCATCTCTTCTGGAAAATTAAGTTTGATTAATAAAATTACTAGATATATGATATATTAACGCGAGTTTAAAGATCGGGAAATATTATCATCTTCCTTTATAATATGTGCATATACAGTTTATTATTACCTTGAAATCATACAATCATCTTCGCTACATTTGACGAACAGACACAGTAAGCATGGCAATAGCAGGAGAGCCAAAAGTGTGCCCAATAGGAATAAAATACTGCCAACCCATACACCGTTCTACAAATATGTATTTAAAATTGGAATTATTAAGTGAGATAATTTAAATTAGTTAAAGTTAAGACTATATACTTTGGTATTTTAAAAGAGAAATACCGTTATATGGAAATTTTAATAGGTAGTCTTTTTTAATTCCATGAAGGTTTCTAAGTTTTAGTCATATTTTCTTATATCCCATTTTGTAATACACATCCATGACGTGACTTTTAAGTATTGATATAAACTAGTCTATTGAACGTTTTATACTATTGTTGAAAGTTTTATAATGCCAGTCGCTTAAAATCTATATCCATCTATGGCTAAAATCGCTAAATGATGATTTTCGATTATTTTTTAGTTTTAATTAAATTAAAAAATTTTCGCATATAATTTGAAGAGGTGAAACATAACGTTCTTAATGATCAAAAAAATACCCACAAATTTTCAAATCTGACTACAGAAAACGCGCAATAGACCTAGTTAGTCTGACTTTTAGCATACTAATAAAGGTCAAAATTCGATTGTGAACATTGTCACACAGTTTTATGCGAGAATTCAGTTGCATCTTGATTTTGATATTGCACTAGATAAGCATAAAGTATGAAATTTACTAAAAACACGTAAGGAAGGGCTAAGTTCGGGTGTAACCGAACATTTTATACTCTTGCAACTTGCAAGGATATTAAAAAATGTTGCAAAACAATTCAATATTCATTATTCGAAGAAATTGTAAATGGATTACAATCAAATTTTGTATTTTATTAAGGTATATTTAGGTCACAGACTCACTTCGTTTATGACTATATTTTTCTTCCCGTCAGCTAAAATTGTAAAAACATCTTCAACTGATATATATGGGATCTAAACTCAACTGAAGAAACTAAATTTAATGTAACGAGTTGAGTTAAAATCGTCAACCAGAGGAGCGCAATTCATTATTTTAGAGATATACAAGTCTGTACATAAGTTTTGGACTTATGTCTAGACCAATTTCGTTCATATTCCCACACAATTTTTAAGAAAACTTGTTCATTTAATTTTGTTTAAGTATCTCATATTTGACATTGCTGAGGTATATTTGAGATGATATTTTCAAGCAATTTTATAAATACTAAGGTGCACAGCGGTCGAAATTCGAACAATAGAAAATACAATTTATTAGCAATGTGAATAGTATTTAAATTTTATTGAAGAATTTAAACAAAATATGAATAAAATCTAAAATAAGTTGTAGAAAACAAATTACAAAACAAACAGTTAACTAATCTATTACCACACTCCACGTATAAGATGACAACGAAAATAACAATAGAACAAGTAAGGAAGGGCTAAATTCGGATGTAACCGAACATTTTATACTCTCGCAAAGTCAAATGGTATACTCGTTTGAGATTTCTTTGTGGATTGACTGATATTTTCGGTAGAAGGTCCACTATAGGCACTGGGGTTCACATATTTAGTACTTAGGGGCTTGAACAGTTTTGGTTCGATTTAGACCATTTTTGGTCACAAGGTGGCATACTTTAAACGTATTATTCATGCACAGTTTTACCCTGATATAATCATTGTTGCTTGATATGCATAGTGGAAAGTGAAAGAATCAGATGGAATTGAAAATGGTGTTATATGGGAAATAGGCGTGGTTGTAGTCCGATTTCGCCCATTTTCGCAGCATAGAAATATGAAAAGAACGTTATGCACCGAATTTGGTTGAAATCGGTTAAGCAGATACTAAGATATGGGTTTTCACCTAAAAATGGGCGGTGCCACGCCCACCGACTAATTTTGAACGCGGTTCCTATAAAGTCATCTCATACCATCCCAGAGATAAAATTTAATGTCTGTGGCGTGTTTAGTGCTTGGTTTATCGCGCTTTTAGTATTTTTTAACAGTACCGTTATATGAGGAGTGGGCGGGCTTGTCACCCGATTTCACCCACTTTCACACCGTCAATAGAGGTGCTAAAAGCATTTGTGCCCAGTGAATTTGGTTAACATAGCTTTAGCAGTTTAGGAGATATGCACATTAAACTTACTAGGGGCGGGACCACGCCCACTTTTTAAAAAAAAATTTAACTGCAGATGTCCCTCCCTAATGTGATCCTTTGGACCAAATAACAGTCTTGTATCTTATTGCGGAGCTTAGGTATGACAATTTATTAATGGCGTTTTGTGGGCGTGGCAGTGGTCCGATCGGTACCAAGAAACATGTGTACCAAGTTTCATGAAGATATCTCAAGTTTTACTCAAGTTACAGCTTGCACGGACGGACGGACAGACAGTCACCCGGATTTCAACTCGTCTCTTCATCCTGATCATTTATAAATACATAATCCTATATCTAACTCGATAAGTTTTAGGTTATACAAACAACCGTTACTGAACAAAACTATTATACTCTGTAGCATCAAGTTGCATTTTTATCTGTTTCAATATCAATTTAAAGAGATGAAGTACAGATGGCGCTATTCTATAACGCCAACTCTTACACCGAGAGTGATGAATTTTTAAATCTAAAACCTTACGTAATACAAAATTCACTACCCTCCCTGCTCATGGTAAGAAGTTATAAGATTCATAAACACCCCCCCTCCCTAAACGCCTTACATAATTTATAAATGCTATCTTAGAATATTACCTCAGCGCCATCTACCATTCGAACCTGCAACTCAAATATATTTTTGAATATCTGACACAACTGCAGCACAGTCTGCCGGAATTCTGTGTAAAACGTTTTAACATCAACAACAATTTAAAAAATAAATAAATTCATTGGTAAAACATTATCTAGTTGATCAAATTGGGAATCTAAATCATCCTCGACGCCCCTTGAACTCACACAAAAAATTTTATCAAAATCGGTCCAGCCGTCTAGGAGGAGTTCAGTGACATACACACGCACAGAAGAAGTATATATATAAAGATTATCGTGCTAAATCATTTCTTCTGTTTCTAGTTTTTGCTTAAATCTTCCTTGAATGAACAATCGAATCAAATCGGTCAATTTGAATTTGTTGTCGTATGTGGCCACGTAGGTATCTGCGAAAGGATGCCAAAATAATTAGTATAGGATATTGATGAATTGTTTGAATGAAATACCAATGAAGTCTCGAACTGATGCGCCATTTTGAAATCTTTTCAACAAAAAAGTTATCGGCATAGGAATCCGCAATTTCAGCATAGGAATCCGCAAATACAGCACCTTATCCTGAAGAAATTCAACATTCTGATACAATTGATCGCGTTCATTCCCTAACAGAATTTAGCTTGTATTGCAACACTCAAAGTCCAAACACAATTAAAAATGAAAAACAATCGCAACCACAAATCCGCCGTAAACAATAAACGTTACACAATTGTTCGATATATGTATTTGCCACTTATACAGAACAGCGATTTCTGTAACGCGCCACCGCGCTTGTAGTTGTGTAGTCGCCGAATTTGCGCCAACGCATTTTTACCTGTGATCCAGTTGTGCCGTTCTACATGTTTTCTCCTTTCCAACGGTATACATTTTATTTATATATGTTAACGGTAACACAGTCAAAAAGGGAACATAAACATAAGATATAACTCACACCTGAAAGACATAAGGTTGATAAAAATAACGAAAATAAATATATATAGAATTTGGGAGTTGCGGTAATTCGTAGACTAAATTCACATATTTTTTAAACTGCTTATATAGTATATCCAGTATTATACGTTCAGTTAATTTTGCTAAGATATCTTACACATTGACTGTTATCTTGTACTTGTATATGGTATATGGCATACGGCCAACCAGAAATTTGAAATTCTTATATAAGGTATGTGAGAGATAAGGGTAATATTGACACGATTTTATAAATTTTGGGCAATACAACATACTATTAACATAATAAAATGTTCGCAGAGTTTCATTAAGGTACTTCACTTACCATCACCAAGATACATGGAGTAAAATCAACCGGATGTTTGAATATTCTGTGATTAGTTATATGAGGGCTAGGTCAAGTTTTCACCCGATTTTACTTATTTTTGGCATTGAGGTAACTTACATATTGGCTGATGTGTGCGATATAAAGTTACCCGGAAGTTCGAAACTCTTTATATTAGGTATATGGGGCTAAGGGAAATATTGACCCGATTCAACCCATTTTTAACGCTCAGACATTCATCATTAGGAAAGCATTCTCTCAGAGTTTAATATTATATGTATATCTCACACATTGACTGATATTTTCGTTAAAATGTTAACTGTAGGCACTGGGGTCCACATATTCGGTACCTAGAGGCCTGAACAGTTTTGGTTCGATTTGAACAGTTTTTGGTTAGGGACTTTCTAATTATATTAATTGGTGTTTTATTTGTGCACTGGAATGTAAAAAAATCAGATATAATTTAAAATTGCGTTATATGGGTAGTAGCCGTGGCTGTAATCCGATTTCCTCCGTTTTCGCACTCTAAGATGGCAATATTGTAAGAATGCTATGTAGTAAATTTGGTTGAGATTCACCTAAAAGTGAGCGGTGCCCACCGTCCAAATTTGATACCCGCTCCTATAAAGCCCTCTTGTGCTAACCTGGGTGTATAATTTAGTGTCTCTGACGTTATTGATTTATCACACTCCTCGTAGTTTTTAACAAAATCGGTACATGGGGAGTGGGCGGGATTATCATCCGATTTTACCTATTTTCACACTATCGTAAGGGTTGAAAATATTTGTTGCGTTCAAATTTGGGTGATATAGCTTTATTGGTTTGAGGGAGATACATTAAACTTATTACGGGGCGGGCCACTCCCACTTTTTAAATATTTTCAAACCACGAGTGCCCCTCCTTAATTAGATTCGTAGTGCCGAATTTGTGTTCTGTATTTTAATTAACGGCTTAGTTATAGCATCTTATACGTTTTCGATTAATGCCGTTTTGTTTGCGAGGTAGTGGACCGATAATGCCCATCTACGTACACGTTCTTAGTTTTGTGCCAAGGAACATGTGTACCAAGTTGCAATAAGATATCTTAATTTTTACTCAAGTTACAGCTTGCACGGACGGATAGATATCCGGATTCAACTCGTCTCATCATCCTGATTATTTATATATAACATAATATATATACTCTGTAGAAACATGTTGCAAGAGTATAAATATGTTATGAACCCTTCTCTCCATTTATAAATGTCGCTATATATTTCATGTTCAATACATTTGAATAATTTGTCGGTATGTCCTCTCGAAAGGAAGTAAATTTGAATTAATTGCATTATATAGTTTTGTATTGTGTGTCTGTACTTACCAATATGTACGATTCACAGTTACAGAACTCGTTTTGTTTTGTCCTTGCAGAGCTAAGCATAACATCACAGGGTCCAAGCACTTGCTTAAGCTTGTTTTCAGAATTTGTTTTAAACGCAATTACATCCTCAACGATGTGTGAGATTTCTCTTCCATATGCCTCACAAGAGCGAACAGTAGTTTCACACAACGAATTTGATTCATCGTAGGCAGCTTGTAACGATTTGGAAAATTGTTTACCCGCTTTATAACCAGTAGTGCACCGTGTATAGTCTTCTGGAGGCAGCTTTGAAACTTCTGTCCCTTTTTTTGCCATATCCAAAAGGCAAAGCGTTCTATTTTTACTTTAATTTGATTAAACAGAAATAGTAACAATGGTGATTATAATATAAAAACTAAGTAAGGAAGATTATACTATTGTATATACAGTCACAATTTGGAGGAATCACAACATAGACTTCAGACTTGGCTATTAGACAAAATTTTGAATTGGCTGATATCTTATTAGCCTAAATTATTTAATTGGTTTCATCCTTAATTATAAGTGCAAGAGTTTGAAAATTAGTAGAAAATAATATTCGAAAATGCGGGTATCAATCAGGTTGATATCCAGATTTTATCGGTACCAACATATACTCGAATATACGGATAGTCAATATCTTTGCTAACATCTTACGCTTATCATAATGTGATCTTATTCCAAATAAGGATACTATAAAATAATGTACTACTATCTGTAGTCGCAGTCTTAATTTAAAATTTCCGAAAAATTCAATTATATGTGGGATATATCTAATATGAGGTTTCTCTTTCTTGCTTACTTATTGGCTATACTCTTGTCAATGATGAGATCTAGCCACGATTGGTTTAATGCGTCATATTCACAAAAATTTTTTTTTGGATAATTCTTTTCATATTCAAGCACTTTTTTTATACATTCCCGATCCAAAATGGTGCAAGTGTCCTTGCAATCGTCAATTATTTCAGTTTCATCGATGGTATCCCATTCAGATAAACTGATTATCCAATGATTGTCTGTCAATAAATTGTATACATTCTGATTGTCCGTGCATTGCTTGTGCATCGAATAAATGAAACTATCCGCTTTTATTCTGTAAAGATACGTTAAACGTGTAAATATACATAATATAGAACTGTAACCATAAAGGTGAAAGTATGATAAATGGAGCTATCGCAGTGCGAGATCATGTACCTTGTACTATCTTTACACAATCCATTATAATCAATAACTCCATAGAAGAAATGGAAAAACGTAACGAAAGCCATGAGAATGAAAGCCAATGTAAGAATTATAAAGATACTGAAATCGTCAGGTGGGGAAAACATAATACAAGAAAATTTTAGAAATTATTGAAATATTGTTTGTGGGACTTACAATATGAGAGGTTTGATCATAGTTTTAAATTTTAAACACAAACTGCACAATAGAAGTATTAGAAAAAGGACAAGAACCTGCAAATAGATGAGAACATTTACTTTTAAAAAATTCAGTTAAGAGTTGAAAATTTTAAAACATATCAATAAAAACGCTGCGCAAGGTTTCTTCTAGGCACGATAGTATGATCGATCGATATTAATATCGATAGAAATTGTGTTTCGCAACAAAAGTCCATCGCTATCGCTGTATGTCGAGCACAACAATAGCAAACATTGACTTTTTATGCTCCAGCAACATGTTGCTACAGAGCATAATATTGTAGTTTTGTTTACCTAACGGTTGTTTGTATCTTTAAAACTAATCGAGATAGATATAGGGTTATATATTATACTAGCTATTTCCGCGTCTGTGCTCGCATTGAATCCCTTAAATAAATATTAAAGATTATTAAACATATTGTATGTACACGAATACCATAATGCTATTATCAACTTGGTGGTGGTGGTATTTTTTTGATTTACGTTTTTGATGCATTTTTGTTTTCTTACATTTTAAAATTTTTCGACAAACAATCATATCTGCCAAACTTTTTTTTTTCAAAAATTAAAATTTTAAAATTTATTTTTCAAACAGATATGATCTTCCAAAATAATTTTTTTAACCATCCGTAAAAATTTTATATATATTTTAATAAAAAGTATCCTATGTTGATTCTGATACCTCCAAGAGTATGTGTTCCTAGTTTCATGATGATCGGTTAAGTAGTTTTTGCGTGAAAGCGTAACAAACAAACGGACTTTCGCATTTATAATATTAGTATAGATATTATTATTATATATATATATATGTATTATAAGTAGGGATTTATAAATGAGCAGGATGACGAGACAAGTTTAAATCTGAGTGACTGACTAAAATACAAAACCGTAATTTGGTACACACAATCGCGATGATGAGAGGGCACCTGTAGTTTGAAACTTTTTTCAAAGTGGGCGTGGCTCCTCCCCCTAATAGGTTTAATGTATATACATACACTTCAAACCATTCAAGCTATATCTGTCAAATTTGCACAGGACATATTATTTTGACACCTCTTGCGACAGCATGAAAATAGGTGAAATCGGATGACAAATACAACCACTCCCTATTTAACGGTTTGGTTACTACTACTACTGAAACTGCGGTAATAACGAAATGCGTCAGAAACATAAAATTTTGTGCCTTAGATGATATAAAAAGGCTTTATAGGAGCAGGGGTCAAAATTGGACAATGGGCATGATACAGCCCACATTTAGTTGAAACCACATATCACCGAACCTACTCCATCCATTTCAACCAAATTATGTGTATAAAATTACTTTGACATTCCCATGTTACAGTGTGAAAATGGGCGAAATTAGACAGTAATTACGCTTACTTCCCATATAACATAACTTTAAATTCCATCTGATTTTTTTCATTTTCAAGTATACAAATGAAGCACTAATTAATAAATCGGGATAAAATTAGCACGAATATTTCTTGTGATGTATGTCCCCATAGGTTTAAAAATTTTCAAAAGTAAAAGTTTTCGGAATTTTCGATGTTTGTAATTTTCCGAAAGCTTGCTGTTAAAGATATTTTTGATAGTGGTTTAAAATTTTTAATTCAATTAAGCGAGTGCAATATTAAAAAATTGATGTGTGTTTTTTAGACATTTTTAAGAGCATCAATATTTTAAAGAACGGGAGGTAGAAATACGCCCACTTTTTAATTTTATTTATGCTTAATACATTTGTGTGCGTACTAATAATCCAACCTCAATATTTTTTTACAGCTATATCTTAAGGAAATTCTCTATACCACTGCTAAATCATCCAACGTACATTCTATTTATATATACATACATATGTATTCATACTTCGGTGTCCGTTTCGGCCCAAGATGATTTTTTTTTACAAATGCACCCTTAAATTTCAGTCTTTGCCCTAAAAAACAGGATCCATCGTAAAGAAGCTCCTTATTTTCAATTTTAACCCGTGCCTAAATCATTTTACTTTTTCCGTACATTTAACATGACATTTTTTATCCTCTCGCAACATGTTGCTACAGAGTATAATAGTTTTGTTCACCTAACGGTTGTTTGTATCACCTAAAACTAATCGAGTTAGATATAGGGTTATGTATATATAAATGATCAGGATGAAGAGACTAGTTGAAATCCGGGTGACTGTCTGTCCGTCCGTCCGTCCGTCCGTCCGTGCAAGCTGTAACTTGAGTAAAAATTGAGATATCTTTATGAAACTTGGTGCACATGTTTCTTGGTACAGTAAGACGGTTGGTATTGCAGATGGGCGTAATCGGACCACTGCCACGCCTACAAAACGCCATTAATCAAAAACAAATAAATTGTCATAACTAAGCTCCGCAATAAGATACAAGACTGTTATTTGGTACACGAGATCACATTAGGGAGGGGCATCTGCAGTTAAAAGTTTTTTTTTAAAGGGCGTGGTCTCGCCCCTAATAGGTTTAATGTGCATATCTCCTAAACTACTAAAGCTATTATAACAAAATTCACTGGAAGCAAATGTATTAGCACCTCTACCTACTGTGAAAATGGGTGAAATCGAGTGACAACCCCGCCCACTCCCCATGTAACGGTACTGTTAAAAACTACTAAAAGCGCAACAGTGGGAGCATTTTATTAGTCTGTGGCATGTTAGTAGTATGTGGTATTGGAAAAAATTAATAAAATCGGGTTAATACTGCCCTCAAATTCCATATACTACTTATAATGCTTTTCGTTATTCTAACCAGTTTTATGCCGAACATGTCGGTCAGTGAGTATTACTTTTTTTTTTATATATATAAAATTGCTTCAAAATATGTTCTCGAGTATAGCTGAGCAATGTCGAAATTAATATATTTCTCTATCCCCAATATATATATGATTTCCGTCTTTCCACCTGACTTTACACCGTTCCGGTTGATCAACGTGATATTTTAACGAAATTAAGTGGGAAAGATTTCTTAAAAATTATGTGGTTTGACGCTGAATTAGAATGAAATTAGTATATACTAAGTATAAACCTCACACCTTCATATAATGAATTCCGATTCTCTGGTTGACGTTTGCCACCTAAGCTTATAATATAAAATTTAGCCACTTTGGTGGAGTTAATATCACATTCATACTTATGTATATCTCACTTCAAGCAATAAAACTGAGACTAAGTGAGTTTGGCTTTTAATATAAGTCAAGAAGATACCAAATTTGATTGTAATTTAATCACGATATCATTTAATAATGGATGTTTAATTCAACCTGTAATACTGATTTCCGCTCCTCTGGTTCAGTTTATATCACATATACCATGTTTGAGTTAAATAGCTTCTTTTTATAAAAGTTAACATTTCGGAGAAAAAAATAGTATTGACACAAAATAAATATATGATCAATAACATAAGTTAATAATATACCAAATAATAATCGAGTAATGAATGTTGAATTCTTTCGCAAAATTTTTATACTTTCGCAACATGTTGCAACAGAGTATAGTTTTGTTCACCAAAGAGTTGTTTGCATCACCTAAAGTGATAGATATAGATTTCTATATAGATATATTTCTTCGATTATTTGGTGATAATCAGTGGTTAGGTATATTTTCTCAGCCATCATGTTGAACTTATTATAAAATATACCAGACAACAATGCTAAAAAAGTTTCTAAGAGTGCTGGACTTTGTATAGAGCAAAAAAATCTTTCTAGATAAAATTGCATGAAATAAATATTAGTAATGTAGTATCAAAAGGGCTAAATACCCTTTTTATGTGGTTATAGATAAACAGCGACCATCTGTTTATATGCTACTGTCTATTATTTCAGTTTTGCGACACATTTTAATATGAAGGTCATGAGGTGAACTGTAAACTCAAGAAAATTACATTTTTACCTAGCGCCGTTGGCAGCTTATGAAAGGTTTAGATATTAAGACAGAAAGAAGAAAATCTACATACCTGCTCTACATATGTGTATACCATACCTTATTATATGTAAGTTATTGTTAATTTAGCCTTCATGGGTAGACCCTTCTAAATAGGTACCATAGATCCCCCTGTTTTAGAAAGCGTTTAACAAAAGTAATTTACGGAGGGGTTTTCCGAGAACTTTATTTCAATACAATGAAATAAACTACTAATTTCTAAAATATAAATATAACTAAATATTATGTATTATTATGTTAGTGAATAGCTAAGTTATATATAGGTATACAAAAGTACGTAAGCTGTACCAACATGTTGCAAGAGTATAATAAATATCCGTACACTGTGTTTGTAGTTTCAGTTTCACTAGATGTCTTTACCAGCAAAGTGCTTTATTCAAACTAATTTTAGTGTATTGGTTATATAGTGTTTAAAGTATTATTATATACAGTGACGAGCAAAACCGTATTATATACAGTGGCGAGCAAACACTTATACACATGTGCACCAGTATACCATAGTACCTAAACACGGAACAGGAAAGGAGTCATAGCAAGGACTTACAAGGAATTACAGTGAAAGGGAGCAGCACCTAGGATCCAACTTTTAACACCCGGACGGACTGAATTATATAAGTATTATCTATAAGCATTTTATATATTATATTAATCCATTTATTATTAATTAATTATGCCTAGATTAAATAGAAAATCTATATTACTAAGTCGTCGTGCAAACTCTTTATATAGAGATAGTGAGCAGTCACAAAATACTGTAAGTCACGCTAATCGTAGATTAGTTTCCGATGTACGTCTGTCCGAACAAATTATCAATACAAATCAACATAGAACCAGGCGGGAAAATCCGCAAATTCGCTCTGAAGAGCAAATAAGAGATACTCGAGGTCATAGATCTCGGCGTGAAGACCCCGAGGTACGATCTGTTGAGCAAATTGCAAATACTGTTCAACATAGAACAAGGAGGCAAGATCCCCAAATTCGCTCTGAAGAACAAATAAGAAATACTCGAGGTCATGGATCTCGGCGTGAAGACCCCGAGGTTCGATCTGTTGAGCAAGTTGCAAAAACTGTTCAACATAGAACAAGGCGGCAAGATCCCCAAATTCGCTCTGAAGAGCAAATAAGAAATACTCGAGGTCATGGATCTCGGCGTGAAGACCCCGAGGTTCGATCTGTTGAGCAAGTTGCAAAAACTGTTCAACATAGAACAAGGCGGCAAGATCCCCAAATTCGCTCTGAAGAGCAAATAAGAAATACTCGAGGTCATGGATCTCGGCGTGAAGACCCCGAGGTTCGATCTGTTGAGCAAGTTGCAAAAACTGTTCAACATAGAACCAGGCGGGAAAATCCGCAAATTCGCTCTGAAGAGCAAATAAGAGATACTCGAGGTCATAGATCTCGGCGTGAAGACCCCGAGGTACGATCTGTTGAGCAAATTGCAAATACTGTTCAACATAGAACAAGGAGGCAAGATCCCCAAATTCGCTCTGAAGAGCAAATAAGAAATACTCGAGGTCATGGATCTCGGCGTGAAGACCCCGAGGCTCGATCTGTTGAGCAAGTTGCAAAAACTGTTCAACATAGAACAAGGCGGCAAGATCCCCAAATTCGCCCTGAAGAGCAAATAAGAAATACTCACGGTCATAGGTCTCAGCGTTAAGACCCCGAGGTACGATCTGTTGAGCAAATTGCAAATACTGTTCAACATAGAACAAGGAGGCAAGATCCCCAAATTCGCTCTGAAGAGCAAATAAGAAATACTCGAGGTCATGGATCTCGGCGTGAAGACCCCGAGGTTCGATCTGTTGAGCAAGTTGCAAAAACTGTTCAACATAGAACAAGGCGGCAAGATCCCCAAATTCGCTCTGAAGAGCAAATAAGAGATACTCGAGGTCATAGGTCTCGGCGTGAAGACCCCGAGGATCGATCTGTTGAGCAAATTGCAAATACTGTTCAACATAGAACAAGGCAGCTAGATCCGCAAATTCGCTCTGAAGAGCAAATAAGAGATACTCGAGGTCATAGGTCTCGGCGTGAAGATCCCGAGGTTCGATCTGTTGAGCAAATTGCAAATACTCTTCAACATAGAACAAGGCGGCAAGATCCTCAAATTCGCTCTGAAGAGCAAATAAGAAATACTCGAGGTCATAGATCTCGTCGAGAAAATCCTGAGGTACGTTATGATGAACACTAGGGATCATAGAGAACTTCGCGCAAGAAATGGGTATAGGAATTTAGAGCGCATTCGTGATCAAATGCAAAGCGAACATGCAAGAAGAAATCCTGAAAAAAGGAGAGGAGCGTGATAGATAAACACAACGTCGACAGCTTAGTAGGAGGGGTATGAGGGAAGAAATTTTGAATCAGAGACGTCTTATACAAGGTCAAGTTCGCCTTCGTAGAGATAACCCACTCAATAGACAAATTGAAAACCAAAGGCAGTCCCAACGAATCCGATTAACGAGAGAAAATAATGTTATAGAAACTGATAATAGTGGCAATTTAACAGATTTCAAAAACATATATTTCCAAAATATAAATAAGGGCCCTACTGAAATATGTATTTGCTGCGGCGTATGGTTTTCACACCAAGTTGGCAAATTAAATTTCGAAACTATTGCGCAAGGTCAGCCGAATGCTGCATACGCCTTCTTTTTAATGCAAAAATTTCCTTTAGAAGGTAGAAATTACAATTTTTGTGCTACTTGCAAAAATGCGATTCTTAAAAAGAACGTCCAAAAATATGTTTAGCTAACGGTCTAGACTTTCCTGAAATACCGGATTGTTTGAAAGGTTTAACCCCAATTGAAGAACGTCTCATAATGCCTAGATTGCCTTTTATGACAATCCGTCCGTTAGGATATCAAAGTCAGAGTTTGCTCAAAGGTGCTGTTGTTAATATACCAATTTCTGTTAACAATATTGTGACATCTCTACGAAGGTCCTTTGATGAGGCTCATGTTATACAAATTCACTTAAGAAGGCGTTTGGAATACAATCATGATTACATGATCGATACCATACGCCCCGGAAAGATTATGGAAGCTTTGCAGTTTTTAGTGAATACCCCTCTATATCGTGAGCACAATATACATATTAATGAAAACTGGATTTCAGAATTTAATAACCAAGAAGAAGTTTCGTTTGTTGCATCTGCAGAGGATTCCCGATTGGTTCAATCTTTTCATGCGGCACAAACTTCTCATGATAATCCCTCAGGTAATAATATTCCCACGGGTCTTTTACCTTCAGAGCTAAATCCAGGCGGTCAAGAAACTCTTTTGGACAATATTCCTGTAGAAAACTTAGACTATAACCGTTTAGTTATAGCGCCAGGTGAAGGACAAAGACCAATTGACATAATTCAAGATAATAATTCAGAAGAGTTGTCATTTGGAACAATATACGTTGTGCAGAAGCGTACATGCTCTGAAACGTATAGCAAGATAATACGTTCTGAAATTCGCCGTTTTGACAGAAGAGCGTGTATCATTCCAAAGTTGTTCTATGATTACAAAAAATTAAAACTGCTACAAATTAAGAATAGTACATCCATTTGCCTTAGAAAGTTTTCAGGTCGCAACCGAGTTACGGCCCAAAATCTATTAAACGAAAACTTTGTTCAAAACTTGATTCAACACGATGATGGTTACAAGGTTTTGAAAGGCGTTAGATCCTCACCTGCGCACTAGGAAGCTGAGAAGAAAAAGGCAATCGCTATGATTCGCCGATATGGGCTTCCAACCTTCTTTATCACTTTATCGGCTGCAGAATCTCAGTGGGTTGAGCTTTTGGTCATCTTCTCTAAAACTGTTGATTCTAAAGATAATTCGGAAGAGGAAACCAACAGTTTAACAACCCAAAATAGATATCGCTTAATTCGGTCAGACGCGATTACTTGTGCTAGATATTTTGACTACCGCTATCGACAAATTCTTAAGCTTTTTAAAGATAATGCCGGCATTTTTGGAGAGCATTTTGTTACAAATTTCTACTGGAGAGTGGAGTTTCAACAGAGAGGTTCCCCGCATGTACATGGCATGTATTGGCTTAATAATGCTCCCAGGATCAACCTTCAAGATCCTCAGACATTCCCTGATGTCATTAGTTTTATTGACAATTATATTCCTACTGATGGTTCGATCAGCCACTTAGAAAATTATTTGGGTTATCAAAAACATAACCACAGTCGGTCTTGTACTACGGAAATAAGAGGACAACAGTTTTGTCGTTTTGGTATACCATATCCACCAATGCCTTCAACGCAAATACTGTTACCTCTTACAGAAACAAGTCAAAATTCAGAGACACAAGGAATACTTTTTCAAAAACGTTTTAAATTCAAATATGACTACAGAAGACATTTCTAATTTAAACGATTTTGAACACTTCCTGTCTGATATTAGAATAAATATGTCTTTTGATGACTATTTGTTAGCCCTTAAGTCAAGTTTACCTTACCTCTTACCTACCTTACTCACCTGTTGGAGATAGGTGGATATTCTCTCCTAATCCCAATGATGCATACAGAACTTTAGTTGGTTCCCCTTAGTGGGAGTTATTTAAATACTTTGAATTAACAGAGATAATGAGACAACGGGAGGTTCAGGCCTTGCAATTGCATTAAATCATATGGCATCTGGTACTATGACAAATGAGGACATATCACTCATTGAAATTCGAGTAGTTAATTTTGAAGAAGTTCCCGATGATGCCATACATTTGGTCCAAAGAAGAGACAAATAATTTCAATGCCCTTAAGCTCAGTCGAATCCCAACAGAAGCTTTCCTTTCAACTCCAAAAGACTCAGTTAAAGGAATTGGTATAAATGAAAATGATAATATTTTGGAAATATTATTTCACTTTTCAAAACTTCTGAAACGCAGGGACTGCCCTATGAATTGACACTAAAAACCTCCGCCAAATATATGATTACAGTGAACATAAACACGTGTGATGGCTTGGTTATTGGGGCAGCTGGACAACTTATGCAAATTTATTTCCATTGTTCTTTTCCAACAATTCTGTGGATTAAATTTTTGGAACCTTCTGTTGGTTTGATAGCACGATCAAAAAAGCCTCATCCTCTAGAAAGTTCTTGGACACCAATTGAAAAAGTTCTAAAATCTTTTCAATATAAAAGAAATGAACAAATTTCAATTGAAAGAAATCAGTTTCCAGTTGTTCCAGCTGAGGGAATAACTATTCATAAAAGTCAGGGTGCCACATATAATAAAGTTGTAGTTCATACTCGACCCAGAATGCCTAGAGCTTCAATATATGTCGCTTGTAGTCGAGCTACTTCTGCAGAAGGTCTATTCATCATAGGAAATTTTATTCCTCCTAGCAAATTTTCTGAATCGGATCCCGTATTTAGGGAACTGAGGGAATTGAACACAAATAAAGCTTTGACAACAAGTTTCAATTTTATGATTTCCCGAACATCAGGACATCTAATTTTATTCCATAATGTTCAGAGTCTTCACGCTCACATTAATGATATAAAAAGCGACTGTTTGATGCTATCTTCAGATATTTTATGTTTTGTAGAAACTTGGAGTTATCCTTGCGAAAGTTTTGATATACCAGGATTTACTCCAATTAACGAGCTGAGGATAGATAGCACGGAAACAACCAACAGAAACAAATGGGGCATTATAATATGTGCAAAGCATAGTATTGCTTGCTCTATAGAATCAGAGGCTGTAAAGAAAATTTATTCAGGCCGCAAAGTTTTAGAAGCGGTTTTGCTTAAATGTTTCAATATTAATATTCTGGTTCTATATAGAAATTCAGCTTTCTCTGTCAGACAATTAATTGTAGAACTTCAGAAAGTCCTTACTTCTGAGTTAGGCAATCAAAATGAGCTAATTGTTGGAGATTTTAACATTTGTTTAATGTCTACAGGGATTGCAATAAGAAATCTGCTCCAAGAAAAAAACTTTAGTTACCTGCTTGGTGCAGAATATTCAACCACACCTGCCGGTACACAAATTGATTGGGCATTTTTAAACATGGATCCTTCCCGTGTAAATGCAATTACTTTTGAGACAGTACACAGCTATCATGACAGTATTTGTGTCTCTATTTCGAACTAAAGTTTTCAGACTTAGTGCAATAGTTCTTCATTTTTTTTTCCAAATATAATCGAATTGGAATGGTATAGGAATTTTGACAGTAGTTTTTAAGACAATTTTAAGAAAAATATGTAAATAATCTAATTAAGAAAATTTAAATTATATTATATATAAAATTTAAATTATTTATATAATTTGTTATTATATATGACATTATTGTATAAATATATGATAGAAATTAAATAGTATAAGGAAAAAAGAAATATAATTTGGATATATGTATAAGAATCTCTACAAAAATTTATGTTTAATATTGTAAATATTATATACAAATTAATATAATAATATTATATCATTTTTAAAGTTGTTAATATTTATTATTTTTAAGCTAAACATGTATAATAATATCGATATAATAAATAAAAAATGTTATTCATTGTTCAAAAACGATTTCTTTTCATACTTCTCAATACAGTTGTAATGCATTCTATATAAAATCAATTATAAGCATATACTAGAAGCACAAGCTAACGGGAAGAACTTGTGGTGCAACCCTGAGCAGACATGTCTTCTGGCGCATGCGCAATAGTGTTATGATTCTTTCTTAGAGAAAAAATTCTGTTTTTGCGTAAAACGTTGCTGTAACCATATATTTTGGTTTTCTATAAATTACAATAATCGATTTTAAGTCTTATGTTTTCAAATACAGGAAAAAAAGATATAATTTCATATGAACCATTCACAGTAGCAAAAGTGAGCTCTAGTATAGTCTGTTCGATTCGCTGGAGAGTAACGCTTGGCGAATGGATGACTGCTACTATTATAATAAACTATTCAATAATATATAAAGGCGAAAATGATATTATGAGTATAAGAATACAAGGGATTGTACTTGAAATTGACTGATACAAATACCGAATTTGTTAATGGACAAAACAATGAATTTTAGAAATCTAAGCTGAAAATTGATATTTTTGGTTTTGAGACTTATTCATAAGATCGCAAAAGTTAAATCAATGCGAAACTGTAGCCATCTCAAGACTAGCCTGCTGAAACAAGGTAATTCAATAATATTTCCGGTAATATCATTGATAATCAACGTTTTTTTCCGTGCTATGTGCAATGCATTTTTGTTCTGTGCAATGTTTCCAATGATGGTTGAGGTATGATTTTTTCTCGGTATTTGGAATTTTATTTAAAATTATATTTATTATTGTTTTTATACTCTTGCAACATGTTGCAAGTTTTGTTCACCTAACGGTTGTTTGTAGCACCTTAAACTAATCGAGTTAGATAAGGAGTTATATATGTATATATAAATGATCAGGATGGTGAAACAAGTTGAAATCCGAGTGACTGTCTGTCCGTCCGTTTGTCTGTCTGTGAAAGCTGTAACTTGAGTAGAAATTGAGCTATTGTAATAAAACTTTGTGTACGTGTTCATTGGCAAAAAAAGAAGTTCGTAGATGGGTGTAATCGGACCACCGCCACACCCAAAAAACTCCATTAATCGAAAACCTATAAAATGCCATAATTAAGCACTAAATTAAGATATAAACCTATACTTTGGTACAAATAATTGCAGTAGCAAGGAGCACCTGTGGGCTAACCCTTAAAAAAAGGAAACGGCCCCGTTTTTAATAGGTTTAATGTAAATATCTCCTAAACCACAAAAGCTACACTAATTAAATTTGCTCAGAGCAAATCAACCGACAGTGCCAAAATGGATGAAATCGGATTATAACCCCGCCCTCTCCTTTTTATTTGAATATTTATGATATAGTATATATAGTCGTTGGTATTTTGAAAGTCGCATTGAAATATACTTACCGCAATGGCTATTATACATATAATGTAACCAAACTTGTATGGAGCATTACGTTCCGTCATTTTCTTCTGAAAGAGTGTTTTGACTTTTTCGTTTATAAAATTTCTCTGTTGATTAACGCCCACCGCTTTTGAATATAAAAATTTGTAATTGTTCAATATTAATTTCGAGTAATGATTAGGTTGTGAATTTCGATTCGATCAGATTTGCAGGAAACGAAATGAAGATATTAGGCTAATTTTAATATATTTGAATTTTCGGATTAAATTTGTTTTTACTTTCCACATATAATATAATTGGTACATAAAGCTAGATTTCAGTGAAAACAAGTTTATTTTGATTTCGATTTCGAAAAACTAGATCGAATCGATATATAGATCAATAGATTGTCAAAGCTTCAAGTCTACAAAAAAAGAGAGTTAAGCCGTGGACGCACTTGAAGATTTGGCACAACTCTTATTTCTTACCCTTACAAAAATATATACTTGTACATATGAATACATACATATTTCATCAAAATAATCCTTAATATGGGTACACACACGTGACCTCCTTCTATTCGACTGCACAGTTATGGCGTAGTAAGACAGGATGTCTGAAATCTTATTTGAGGAATGGTATAATTTCCCCCACTGTTTAGAAAAAAGGAAAAAGTCAGCTTATGACTGTATGAGCAGTACACTATGAAAGATAACATTGTTTGTTGAGTTTATGCTACATCGGCGAGTAATAATCTTGCATTAAATTTATTCGGATAAGTATAAACTGTCAAACCAACTATCTTTTATGAATATGAATAGAACACTATCGCGATATTTACACCTTTTGTAGATAAGGGCGTTACAAAGAGTTAGAGGCCTACTCATAGTAAGCAAATCGTATGCAACTTTTGCCTTATAGGAGGCCTTCAGAGTCTATCCAAAGGATATGAATTCTTAAAAAAATTTAAAACACATTTTTGTTGCAGCCACTTAACAGCTACTTAGACGAGTGGTCAAAAATGCAAAACTCTAATCGTCAATTTTAGAAGACAAAATACTCTATTTGGCATTAGATTTTAACATAAAGACATACAGGTCAATCTAACAGCTCTGCAAATAAAACGATCTAAAGTCATATTGACCAAAATATGTAAACCACGTTGGGTGTGCGCTTTTCCTTTAGAATTTCAGAGTGTCTTTTTCTGGTAATTACATAATATGTAGTGATGCCAAGAAGGGATAAAATCGGGCTAATAATCAAATTTCAACCGTTAAAATATTTTAAATGGTTAGGTTTACGAAAAGATCGTTGTAGAGCATTCAATTTTCCACAAAAAAAGAAAAACATAGAAAACTGTAAGAGGAAGGACCTTTCTGTTATGATTAAGAGCCCTTACGTGGAGAGACTTTCGTAGAGGTGTCTAAGAACCTATTTTTCAGAGTACCAAACGAAAAAAAAAATATTCGTTTTTTTTACCCAACCTAACGTATATATAACTTTATATTTATTACAATTAGTTTTAGGTGTTATAAGCAACCATTAGGTGAAACTATGACGTTTTATAGTAAAATGTTGCGAGTGTATAAAATATTAGGTCAAGTAAAAACTTCGTTCAGTTTTTATTTAAGAGATGCCGTTATTGTCCATAGTACTAGTGTTACGTGTCGCATCATGTCATGTGTTTATTCGCGCTAAAAGTTTTTCTTTGACAGTTTTTCGATAGATTGACTCAGAACGTTGTGAGCGCTCGTAAAAGATGGACACCAGCAAAGAGAAAATTCGCTATATTTTACAATTTTTCTTCGATCAAGGCGAAAAAGCGGCCAAAGCGGCTGAAAAAAATAATTTAGCTTATGGGCCCGATACTGTAAACGAACGTGTAGCACAAAAGTGATTTGCTAGGTTCCGTTCAGGTAATTTCGATGTCAAAGATGCACCGGGAGACCTGTCGTCGAAAATTGCGATAAAATCATGGAAAAAGTGGAAACAGACCGTCACGTGAGCACTTATTTAATTGCTGAGGAACTAAAGATAAGCCAGAAAACCGTTTGGAACCATTTAAATAACCTTGGATTCAAAAAGAAGCTCGATGTTTGGGTGCCACACGAACTAACGCAAAAAACATGATGGACCGAATTTCCATCTGCGAATCGCTGCTGAATCGCAACAAAAATGACCCGTTTCTGAAGCGGCTTGTGACTGGCGATGAAAAATGGGTCACTTACGACAATATCGAGCGTAAACGGTCGTGGTCAAAGCTCGGGGAAGCGGCACAGACGGTGGCCAAGACCGGATTGACGGCCAGGAAGGTTTTGCTGCGTGTTTGGTGGGATTCGCAAGAAATCATTTACTACGAGCTGCTCCCCTATGACCAAACGCTCAATTCGGCCCTCTACTGGACCGCTTGAAGGCAGCACTCATCCAGAAGAGACAGCGGCCGAATTGTGTTCCATCAGAACAATGCCAGGCCACACACGTCTTTGGTGACGTGCCAGTAGCTCCGGGAGCTCGGATGGGAGGTCCTAATGCACCCACCTTATAGTCCGGACCTGACACCAAGTGATTACCATCTTTTCCTGTCCATGGAGAACGCGCTTAATGGTGAGAAGTTGGCCTGTGAAAATTAGCTCTCCGAGGTTTTTGCCAATAGGGACGCAGCCTTCTACGAGAGGGGTATAATGAGATTGGCATCTCGTTGGCAACAAGTTTACGAACAACGGCGCATATTTGACTTAAATCGGACAAATGTACACAAAGTTATCATATTTTGAAAAATCAATAAAAAACCGAACGAACTTTTTACTTTACCTAATATAATTTAATTTTATATAATTTAAGTTTAATTTTTCCTAATTTATTTGGCTGGAAATACTTACGTCTTCTAATGAAAATAAATTATTGCTATATTGAACGGCATTAGTTTCGTTAAGGATACTTAGTCCTTTTTTCCCCTTAGCCACAAAGGCAGTAAAATTTCTTGTAAACATTCGGTATACTGGATAGAATAATTTTAAATAGTCATCTATATTTAGTTAATATGGTCGGTTTTTCAAGAATTTTCAGCACACTTACCATCATCATATAGTAATGTATTGGGAAAAGCTGGCATAATGTAATTTTCTATATATCGTTTGTACATCGTCATGTTAGCTTTTGAAATTTTTCGCATTTTCGTTGTTGCAGGGTAAAGATCCTTAAGTAAATCTAAGATTATATATGTACGCAAATATGAATGAATGCTGTATGCAGTTGAATAACGAACTCTTCGGCTATCAATTATATTGTTAAAAGTTCTACTATTTTTAGCTATCATTTATTCTGAATGTATAAAGAAACTTTACCAGCATATGAGGAATGATAAAAAATACTATATGGCATAAGTATTAAAAGCAGTACTATTTACTTTTAAAAAAGCTGTTTGTAAATTAACAAAAAATTTTCGGCTTACCGGAATTCATGCAATTAGAAATTGAATCGTCCTTTAATTGTTCAAAATCGTTGCCCAGGGTTTTGGATACAACCCCGCCGATCGTATTGAATTCATTACCTTTTGGATCTTCGGGTTTTGTATATATTTTCTTTAGATATGCAATGTTTTTGAAGACAATGTAGAGCCCGAAACTATCGATGAACCAAAGGATAATTATGTGAAATCAGCAAATCGAAAGATAAGCTTGCATACATTAAAAAAATATATAAAAACAAGAACAAGTAAAGAAGGGCTAAGTTCCGGTGTATCCACATTTCATACTTTTGCAACTTGCAAGGATCACATCCGGGTAAATTCCTTCAATTAATTTTTTAAATATACAAGTATATCTCATATACTGACCGACATATTGAGCATTGGGTTTGTTAGAGTAACGAATATCATGTTATATTATATGTGGTATATGAGACATTAAACAACAGTATTCTCAATATTATCCGTTCAGTTAATTTTGTTAAGATATCTTACATATTGATCGATATATACGGTATAAAGTCGATCAGAAGTTTGATAATCTTATATTTCGTATATGAGAGATAGGGATAGTATAAAAGCGCTTTTATCCACTTTTTCCATTACCACAGAAAAAGATGATCTCTGAGTTTCAATAAGGTACCTCATATACCATAGCCAATATATGCGGGGTAAACTTTACTGGATGTTTTAAAAGCCTGATATTAGTCATACGTATTAATTTTTAACACGATTTTATCAATTTTATGCAGAAAGATACAATGTTATAAGAAACACACGCTCTTTTAATTTCATTAAGAAAGTCAGCCAGAAGTTCAAAAATATTTTATTAGGTACATGGGGACTAAGGGAATTATTAATCCGATTCTATAATATATCTCACAGATTGGCCGATATTTTCGATAAAAAGTTCGCAATAGGAACTGGGGTGAATATATTCGGTACCTGGGGGCTTGAACAGTTTTATTTCGATCTGGATAATTTTTGGTCATAGCTGATACATTTTCGAGTCGTAAGTTTTATCCCGATACATTCATTGCTGCCTTATTTGTTTACTGGAAAGTGAAAGAATCAGATGGATCGACATCGCCCATTTTCACACCGCGGCATAAAAATGTCAGAATAATACTACTTACCGAATTTGGTTAATACCGGTCAAGCGGGGCGCTAGATACGGGTTTTCAGCTAAATATGGGCGGCGCCAAGCCCAACGCCTAATTTTTAATGTCTCTGGCGTATTTATTTATTGATTTATAGCGTGTTTAGTAGTTTTTAACAGTACCGTAAGAGTAAAAAAACGTTAACTTCGGCGGCACCGAAGCTATAATATTCTTCGCAAATAAAGTTTCCATACAGAAGTTGATTTTGATCGAACAGTTTTTACGGCAGCTATATGCCATAAAGATCCGAATCGGTGGTTCCGACAAATGAGCAGCTTCTAGAGCGGAATAAAGACGTGTGTAAAAAAATTTCGGTATGATATCCTAAATACTGCGGGACTAATTCGCATATAAATAAACAGACAGGCAGACCGACATGACTAAATTAACTTAGCTCGTCACGCTGATCATTTCTATATATATTTGATGGGATCTCCAACGTTTCCTTCTGGGTGTTACAAATTTTGTGGCAAACTTTATATACTCCTAATAGCTTTTTCATTTGACGAGATATCTTCAATAAATTTAGTATGGATTATTGTCTAAGGCAATGGTGTAATTTCTAAAGAAATTGTTTAGATCAAATTACTAAAGCATACAAATAGACCGATTAAAATCCAGTGCAACCGGTTTTTATGGCTTTTTTTTAGTTAAAGCAATAAAACTTATATTTCTAGGAGTACTTACGCTGACAATATGAGCGAAATCAGTAAGAGTGAAGTTATTAACATTGTCCATAATTTTATTCTCCTGCATGGTTCTGATTCACAATTGCATCTTTTGCAGTACCATATTAAGAGAAGAATCCTAAAAATAAAAGCAGAATTTTTTTATATAAAACCTAATAATAATAAACTTCGTTAGTAGAGTTCCAAAGGAAATTTTAATACTAAAAGTAGGTATATCGCTTTATAAAGTTTAAACATTTATAATTTCTATACTATCGCAAAAAGTTGCTACAGAATATAAGGGGTTTGTTCACTTAACAGTTGTTTGCATCGCCAAAAAAATCGCGATACATATGAAGTTATAAATATATAAATATATGATCAGGAGTGTCTGTCTGTCCATCCGTGCAAGCCGTAACTTAAAATTAAAATATCTTGATAAAACTTGGTGCACATATTCCTTATGCCGTCCTTGCCGCGCCCACAAAGAGCCATTAACGGAAAACCTATAAAATGCGATGATTAAGCGCTAAATTAAGATACAAAACAGTAATTTAGTATAGGAAATCGCAGTAGCCAGCGACACCTGTGGACTAAAAAATTTAGGTAAACTTGGCTTATGGTTAAATATACATATCTTTCAAACCGCTAAAGCTAGCTCAACCAAACTTACTATGAAGTTTTTTTTAGCATTTTTTCATACACTGTGAACATATGCAATGTCAGATAACAACCACTCCCATTTTCCAAATAAGGGTTATGTATTGCGATAACTCAATGAATAAATCCATCACAAGCATTAAATTTCACAAATTAGATGGTATGGAAAGGCGTTACCGCCCACCTTTAGGTAAAGTCCCATTTCTCAGGAACTATTTGACCAATTTCAACAAAATTTGGTGGGTAAAGTTACCCAAACATTCCTATCATACTCTGTGAAAGTGAAATCGGAGGACAAACCACGTATACTATCTATATAAAATAAATAAAAACTTTGCACAAATAGTGGCTTCAAGGTATATCACCAAATATGTGGACCCCAGTACATATGGCTAATTTACCGAACATATCCGTCGACCTGTGGGATCTAGTATTGAAGTTCGGGAAAACATTTTTGAGATTATAGCACCCTATATGGTATACCTAATATAAATACTTTCGAGCTTCCGGTTGACTTTATACCGCAGCTATCGGCCAATGTGGAAGACATCTATTCAAGAGAAATCTCTTTCTAATAACGGCAATATTTCCCTTAGTTTACATATACCAAATATACGGATTTGCATACATCCGCTTGACTTTATAGCTCATACTTATACTGGTCAATCTGTGAGGTTTCTTAATGAAATTCGGATGTCATTAATTTCTGGTAATGATATCTCCTAGTACCAAAACTGGATAAAAGTGGATCAAAATATTCCCTAGCTCCCATTAAGGTATATGGAAGAAAACTGATGCGAGTTCTTATATAGAATTTCAAACATCCGTATATATCGGTCAATTTATAATATTTAATAAGTGAAGGTATAATCTTGGTTATATTAATATAGTTTAATGTTAAAAATGTGCGTTATCGATCCAGCGAAATATGAATTAGTTTCTGCAACGTGTCTACACCGTCAAAATTAAACATCAATGAAGTTATCAGAATAAAACTTTGCACAAATAGTGGCTTCAAGGTATATCACCAAATATGTGGACCCCATTCTACACCGAACAGTCGAAAAAAACAATGAATTTTGGCAGGTGATTCCACGCAAAATGGTGTAATGGCGAAATGGTCTAATGTTGGAGTATTGTTTGGTCAAGTGTATTGAGCTAAACGGAGATTTTGTTGAGAAATAAATTGCCACTCTTCAAAAGTTTTATTTGTTTTTGTTGTTTTGCTAAGGATTTATCGAACCGCCATCGTGAAACTAGGTCCTTAACTTCCGGCTATAAAAGTTCATTCCTCTGTACAGTTCCTTCACATATGTAAATCGATTATTTGCTATCATTGTTAAATAAAAATTGTGTTAGATTTGAATGTTATTCTTGGTAAACGCATCTGACCACGTGTTTCTCTTACGATCCCCAAGGGATAAAATATGCATTTGTCTGAAACTTTTTTTTCTCACTGGTTTTATATATAATATAAAAATAACTTAAGTGACTGAAATATAAACAACAAATTGGCGACAACGATTAACGATGTCAATTTAAGAACTTCCAATTGTAATAAACTCATTCAATAGTACTAGTAACTACTCACTCACTACTTACATCATAAGTAATACGAAAATACATAAAACAGCCAGTACTATAAGTATGTCGAACACCAAAAATAGTTCACCGAAATCTTGTTTGTTCGTTTTTGGACCATAGGTATCTCCTATCACATATTCTGAAAAATAAAATACAGTTATTTATTAAAGACAAGCAAGAAAGGGCTAAGTACGGGTGTAATCGGGTTTTTAATAGCTTTTTTTGGCAGATAACGCGTGAGTCGTGTCAAGCTGTTATTTTTGTTCAGCAGCGCCGTTCGCAGTAACTCAGACTGACGTATTCAACGACTTGGCGCATTTTACGTCGAGATCTTAAATTGAAAGCGTCAAAATACAGCTTGTGCAAGAACTGAAGCCGTTCGACCTTTCCAAGCGACATCGGCTGGATCTATGAGAAAAATTGTTGCATTTGGGACGAAGAGCAACCTGACTAGATTCAAGAGCTGCCATTTGGTCCAGAAAAAACAGCGGTTTGGTATGGTTTGTAGGCCGGTGGAATCACTGACAATGGCGATTGTTATCGCGCCATGATAACCGACTACTTGATGCCTGAAATTGAAGCTCGTGATCTAGGCGCCACTTCCCGCACAACGCATTAATCAATGGATTTAATGAGAGAACACTTTGGTGAGCAGATAATTTTACGTTTTGGGCTGGTCGATTGGCCACCAAGATTGTGTGATATCACATCGTTAGACTTTTTCCTGTGGGGATATGTAAAGTCTAAAGTCTATGCCGATGATCCCACTTCGATTCAGGTTTTGGAACGAAGCATCATGTGTCATTTTCCAGTTACCAGTCGAAATGCTAGAACGTTAGCCGCGGCTACAGTTCCTCAAAGAATAAATGCCAAAGAATGTTGTTTCGACCGATAATAAACATTTTCATTCAAATTGAATTTTCTGTATTTTTTTCAATTATTTTTTCAAAAATGAGTTCAATCGGGTCAATAATTCCTTTAACCCTCATGTACCTAATAGAAAGATTTTCGAACTTCGGCTGTCTTTATATGGCACCGGAAGTATTGACTAGGTTTTGATTTCTATACTGGAAAGGGAAAGAAAAGATGAAATTTAAAATTATGTTATATGGGAAGTAGGCGTAGTTTTTTTCGTCTGATTTCGCTCCTTGCACTGTAATGTAGGAATGTCAGTATAATCTTACCAACCGAATTTGATAGAAAACGGTTGAATCGCCAAGAAATATATAACCAAGTTTCATCCAGATATTTAAATTTTTACTCAAGTTATCGCTTACAAGGAGAGACAGTCACACGGCTTTTAACTCGTTTCGTTATTCTGATTTTTCATATAAATATAATATAATCCTACTATATCTATCTCGCTTAGATTTAAGTGATACAAACAACCGTTAGGTGAACAAAACTAGTATACTTTGCATCAAGAGTATAAAAATATGTGTATTGTGAACCAGCTGGAGGAACCGAAAATACGATATTGTACACTGTACGAAAGCTTGCTAAAATTTAGGCCAATGGGCTATACTGCTGATAGCTGGTAGTATATTTAAACGATGGAAAAAGTTCTAATTAAACCCACAACTTCCCATATTTTGCATAGTATGGAGAAACCTATGTAAAATATTTCATCCAGGTCAATCTACATGGCTTTTCAGTAGGTTTTTCGCCTTTCAATGATGGTTAAAGTTAACAAAGTTTTATTATACCGTACTAGAAATATTTGTAGTCCTATTTAAAAAAATAATTTAATTGTTTATGTGTATATGTATATATATATATGTACATATACTCGTATAAAATATGTAGGTCCAAAACAGGTCAAACTGATTTAGTTTGTATGTTAGAAACTTTTAATTATTTTTTATTACCGATCTTTAAACGTAAGAACTGGTGTTACTTACCGGCTGGTAAAGCATTGGTCCCAAAGTTGTCTAAAAAAAATTGCGTCAATTCTTTGAAAATAGGGTTAGGTGTACAGTTTACGGTATCCGAGTCCATCGTTGTGTGAAAATGCTTTATTATTTAAATATATTTATTTATTTTATGAAAGTATGCCCACGTCAAGTTAATTGAATTCAATGTGCTTGGGGAAAACAATTCCGAAAAAAATTACATATATAAAATATTCTTTCAATATATGAAAATAAAAAAATATTTTTCATCGTTATATATTCCTTCATTCAATTTTGATTTCAATTACAAAGTAAATTGTTTGGTGTAAAATACAGGAAGTACAAAACTCTTTCGATGAAATTCTATCCGTTGGAAATTAAACTGTATTTATTACATTTTTAAGAAGCGTTAATATATACTTTTTATGGTTCTAATAATCATCGTTCTATAAATAAACAAACGGTTGTTATTTGTTTGGACGGCAACAGAAAGATAATGATAATTAAATTCTTTGCCTTGACAATTTACTTATTTAATAAATAGAACGCAAAGCCTGAACCTTCAAGACAGGTAAATAAAAATAGTCCTTCATAGAGCGAACACTAAGCAAGCAAACCGCTAACAACTGTCAAATTAGTTCAAGAGACTTCGCGTGACTCTGATATATTGCTGTTTAAGTTTCTGGTTAAGTTCTGGTTTCTTTACTGGCATAGAGACTGCTTACACGGTCACTATTTGGCGCTAATTGGAGATATTAAATGCAGCCAGGTCCTTTTGCACTTAATCTCTCCAACGAAGTGGAGGTCTTCCTCTTCCTCTGTTTCCACCGGCGGGTACTGAAATTAATACTTTCAAAGCTAGAGTGAAATTGACGTCATTCTTATTTATTTATTTATAGTTTATTTTTCACGTACAAAAAGATTATTTCTAAAAATAAATTTCTTCCAGCACACCTAGTAAAATACTAGCTGCCCGCCCCGGCTTCGCCCGTTATACTTACATGTATTATACATATAAAGCTTCTTTAAGAATCAGTCTATCTATTTAAAAAAACCGCATCAAAATCCGTTGCGTAGTTTTAAAGATCTAAGCATACTAATAAACACAATACTTAAATAATAACTACAACATTACATAATTAATAAAAGTACATATTAATACTATACTTATATTTAAATACATGTCTCATACTAAGGAAAGATAATGTTCTTGTGATATTTTTCAAGTATTTAATGGTATTAATTATTGAACTCATTTTTTATTTATTACAAGGTCAAGCATGGCATGTCTACATAATTTTTTTAAACTATAAATAACATCGTACCTATGAAAATAGTTTGTATGCGACACTGTGTTTATTAAACGAAGATTGGCGGCAACTCGGAGAATAAAAGAAATCGGCGCTGTTTAAACAAAGTCGGCTTCCTTTGTCTTTGGCGCGCACCGCCACCGAGTCGACTATAGTCGATCCGCGATGGTTATTGACTTACAAAAAGTGTACCAGCGATTGTTTTCTGCTGTGAAGAGACGATATTTTGATAAAACCCCTCAAGCCGCAAAAAAGCTTTGCGATGAAATATGGCGTAAACTGAAGAGTGAATTTGACCCAAAGAAATTATATCAATGATTATTGATAAAAGGTGATTCTATAACCAAGTGTTTTAATCATATAATACCCTATTTTTCTCAAATCTGCAATGTTTTATTTTGTCGAACTAGTAATGACGTCAATTTTGGGAGAAGGGGGGGTCATTAAGAAATGACGATAGGATGATTATAGGGGGGGGAGGGGGGGGTCTAAAATCTGAAAAAATCGATGACGTAATTTATGGACGGCCCCTAGGCACTAAACTTCTGTTGTGTAATAAGGGAAGTATGCCAACTTTCATTACAAGATAATAGAGGATAAGGCCAATAAGAGCAATAATGTCAGGAATCATAGGAAAACAAACTGACAAGTGCTGGAAAAACGTATCCTTTTGATTCCTCCGTTTCAGCCCAAAAGGAGGACCCCGATATCGTCGTTAATGGATTCACGGAATCTTGCCGGCAAGCATTAGAAGTCGCTTGTCCAATAACATGAAGTAGGGGTTGAATTAGTTCCCGATGGTGGTCTCCCAAACTTAAAAAATTAGAGAAAAAATGCAGAAAGCAATTCAATGTAGCTAAGCTACAAGGCGAGTCAGACTGGGATAATTATTACAACCTCCTTAGGTCATACAAAAAGGAAGGTAGGAGAAAAGAAATTCTTGTATATCGTTTTGTAATGATATCGAGAACACGGCGGAAGCATCTCGGCTTAGGAAAATAATGGCACAATCGGTGCATAGTATTGGATATCTTCAGGAGCCAGACCGAACTCAGACGGTATCCAGTGAAGAGTCACTAGGACTATTAATGGATACCCACATCCCAGGTAGCTCTGAAAGCCATACTGTATAATATACTCAAGACAGCGGATCAGAAATAGACTCCACTCTTATAAACACAGTGTCAGAAAGCAACGTACACTGGGCAATAAATAACTTCAAGCCCTTTAAGTCGCCTAAACCAGACGGTCTATTCCCGGCTCAATTACCGCAGTCGCAGAATTACATAATAGATTGGCTAGTTACCATTCTTAAAGGTTGCAATTTAATTATATCCCTTCGCCTTGGAGGGAAGTCAAGCTAATATATATACCTAAGGCAGGCAAAAGCTCGCATACAAGTCCAAGGATTTCAAACCAATTAGCCTCTCCTCACTCCTAAAAACGTTGGAAAAGCTAATAGAATTACATATAAGGAGCAACCTAAATCCAGAAAAGTTGGCTGGTTCGCAACATGCGTATTCAAAAGGAAAATCCACAGAAACAGCACTAAGCTCTGTGGTGGCGGAGATTGAAAAATCTCTGGATGTTATGAATACCCTCTAATTGCCTTCTTAGATATAGAAGGAGCCTTCAATAATATCCAGCCAAGGGCCATACTGAGTGCGCTTAAAGATCTGGACATCTCTGAAATAAAATCTGTCCAAAGGGGTACACTACAAGGAGGCGTGCTATCCCCACTCCTCTGAATCCTGACAATAAATATTATAAGTTGCTGTTTTATCTAGTAAAGAAGGGAGTAAATGTTGTGGCCTACGCTGACGTTTCGGTTAGAGTTAAATTCCCGAATACTCTCGCAACCCTTATGCAAACAATCTTAGACTATATAAATCGTTTTGCCGTATAGTGCGGACTAAACTTAAATGCTAGTAAGACGGAGCTTGTTCACCAAAAAACATAATACTCCAGTAGTTACGGCTCCAGTATTAAATGGTAGCAGACTTACAATCGGAGATATGGCAAGCTACTTAGGACTAATCTTAGACAGGAAGCTCTCATGGAAATAAAAACAAGAGTGAGGAAAGCAGCTACGGCACTCTAAACCTGTAAAAGGATGGGGGCTAACACCTCGGATAGCTTATTGGTTCTACACAGTCGTTGTTAGACCAATCATGACATGCGGTATATTGATATGGTGGCCAATAATAGAAAAGAAATACGCGGTAAGGCGTATGGAAAATATACAAAGATCAGCCAGTATATGCATTAGTGGAGCTCTTAGAACAATGCCAAGCCAGGCACTAAATGTCATTTTACATTTACTGTCAACAGACTTCTGTAAGCAAGTGGCAGCAAAGTCAGCTCTCAGACTACTCTTCATACTCACGCATTTCGGCCTCTTTCTTTTTTTGTCTGCATATACATATGTCTCGCTTTCCTCTTCAACTCCCGGTATCTATCACAGCCCGCTCGTGTTGTGATCGATTGCAGCATTGTAAGTTAGGCAGTCTGGTTTCACTACACTATAAGAAGGAGTGCAAGTCGAATAGGAAATCGTTTAGCTGTCGGTTGTGATTGTAGCTTCTCCATGTGGCTCAAGCGGCTTTAGAAAACAAATATTTTTTGAATCCTTCAAGGGCGAAAATTTGATATTGTGCCCATTTATTCTTTACAAAATATATGTACATATGTATACATATACAAATAGTGTATGTATGAGTACAGGTCATGGACTGATATTGCATATCGGCCAACCATTCACAAAGCAATGCAATGCATTCAATTGGAAATTCAATTTAGAATTTACTGTTAAATCTGAGTCCGTCGAAGCGTCAGAGAGCCAGTGTGCGTGTGTTATTATTGAATGAATGATTGAGTAAGTGCGAAAGAATGCGATTTATTGAAATATGCAAAAAAGAAGTCAATATCCTTTGCTAATGACGCGCATCGCGCGCGCCTGTGAGACGTTTGATGGATATTTTTGCCATTTATTCGGTACTGAGAATTATGTAA
Organism: Bactrocera oleae; assembly: GCF_042242935.1. NCBI lineage: Eukaryota > Metazoa > Arthropoda > Insecta > Diptera > Tephritidae > Bactrocera > Bactrocera oleae. Next base: position 29,384,090 of record NC_091537.1, on the reverse strand, counting down.
AATAAATCCCTATTTTTTGAATACACAAAAATTATTGTGAAATTACTAAAGCAATAAGAATTCGGTAATAAATAAAGGTAATTTGAATTTATCCATCGCTTCTTCTGGTGGCGAAAGTTTGAACCAGGATTGAATCGTGTTATATTTTAGTCTAAGTCAAAAACTTTTTATGAGTAGTTTATTGAATGTTTCTCTTTTTGGAATCTGCAAAAAATTGATTAGTTGTTAGCTAAGGCTCCTTTTATCAAATCAATTATAAGGTGTCATTACAATTTTACATAACCATACATAAAAATATCGCGACCAGATAATAACGCCTTACACTAAAAACAGTTCCTTAAACTCAATAGGACTGTTTGAGCCTTAATTGAGTCGTATTAATTTAAACAAAAAAAAACATTAATTGGCTTATAGATTATCAATATCGAATCGGCAAATAAGTCTTTCTTCGAACGCGTGAGAAAGGTTTTGACGGTAACTGGCTTCAACAAGAAATAAAATTGTTTGGAATCTGGAGCGGAGATATGTTTTTAAAATGCGTAATTTTATTGTTGTTCTTAATGTTACAACAAAAATGGAAATCACAGTACGTGATCAGCTTGCTTGACCACTTTTTCATATTTTCTTTAAATGTTGCTACAGAGGTAATTCTGGTAATTCGTTTGATTATACTTCGTTAAAACACTTTTTGTGAACATACTTTTTGCTCTATGTAGTGTGGTAAATTTTGTTTCAAAACATTTGATTCAATTTAATTAAATACTTATTTTGAAAAAATTTGTCTAAAATTATTTTGTAGGGAGCAGCAAATATATTTTATCGCAATTATTAAATCCACTTTTAGGCTACGACGCAAATCAAACAGCTGATTGATGTTACCAAGTAACGCAAAAATTATTAAGTTTGTCACACTGGTACTTCGTTACTCGTTAACGGTTAATTGTAACACCTAAAACTAATTGAGATAGATATGGGATTATGAAGGGTCTACCAACGAGAACGACGTGATGTTAAAATGCAATAAAGCACTCAAATTTGGGCGAAATTTTTTTGTTATGTATTGTAGATACTTTATTTTACATCATTTATTATTTCAACAAAATGTCGGACAATTGGTTACCACGACTACGTTTGCGTATTAAATCGCGTGATCTTGGCAGCCATTTGACTAAGCCATTCTCGAAATTAACGAGTCGCCAAACTTTGCACGCAATCTGTCGATGTTTGAAGACATGAGGCAGCGTACCGTCTTGTTGGAAATAGAGATCGTCCGCGTTAAATTGCGGGAAAAAAAGGCGGTCATGGTGTTACAACGCTCATTAATGATGTTAACGGCATTTCCTGCCTCATTTCGAAAGAAATAAAGCCCGTCATGCCGCAATACGCACCACGCTGTCAAACTCACGTCCCTATTGATAGACTCTGAACATAAAGTATATAAATGATTAGGATCCGTACCAAAAGTACAATAACTCACTGAATAAATGAGCCACAAGTAGTCAATTTCACAACTAGGATCGTAAGAAAGGATTTTATAGAAGCAAGTGTAAAAATTGAACAATGGGTTTGTCAAAAATTCCTATCATATACTGCCCCTAAAAATATATGATGTTAACTACGTCTACTTCCCATGTAACATACTTTTAAATTCCCCCTAATTTTATCACTTTACAATAAAAAAATCAAAAAGAAATCTAGTTATCAGAATAAAACCTTGCACAAATAATGCCCACAAAGAGTTCCATTTTACACCCGTCGGAAACTGACCATAAATTTTCAAAGACCCAGACACCAAATATGTGGATTTCAGTCCATATGGCTTACTTTTAGTTGAAAATAACGGCATATCTGTAAGATATATTATTAAAATTCGGAGAGAATCTTATTCAGACAATAATATGCTCTTGTGTCAAAAATGGGTAATACATGTTCATGCTTTTCTCAGGCCCCAAATACCTAATATGCCAGTGAAATGCGGTCTTCGGTATGGCCATCAGCTCTTTCTTCAATTCTGACTTGATCTCGTCAATTGTGGCAAAACGCTTTCCTTTTATTGGTTTCTTCAGTTTTGGGAATAGGAGAAACGCGCAGGGTGGCAAATCTGGTGGTTGAGGCATGACTACGTTTACTTTATGATTATCTTGAGCGATACTAATGCGATATTGCTTTTGCTCAAAGTTTAGCAAATTTCGGAACAAACTTCGCTTTCACACGTGTCATGCCTAAAACATTCGAGAAAATTGAATGGCATGAGCCGATGGATACTAGTAGTCACACCTCCAGGATGATCATCGTCATCAACATCTTCTCGGCCTTCTGTAAAGCGCTTGTACCACTTATAAACACTTTTTTGAGGCAAAGTGGACTCCCAAATGCCACCGTCAACATATAAAGTGCCTTAGAGCATTTTATTCCATTCTTTACGCAAAATTTAATACATATTCTTTCCCTTATATACCCCATATATTGAATTTAGTTTATATCAATTTTTATACTCTTGCAACATGTTGCTACAGAGTATAATAGTTTTGTTCACCTAACGCTTGTTTGTATCGCCTAAAACTAATTGAGTTAGGTATAGGGTTATATATGTATACACGTTGGTTGAAAAACCATATAATGGTTTTGTTAAAATCTACTAAAAACGCGATAAATCAATAAATCCGAGATGATACGAGAGGGCTTTATTGGAGCCGAGGTCAACATGAAACTATGGGCGTGGCGCCACATTTAGGTGAAAACTCATATCTCAGGACCTACTCGACTGATAGCGACCAAATTGGGTACGTAATACTATCTTGACATTTCTATGTTCCACAGCGAAAATGGATCAATCGAACTACAACCACGCCTACCTCCAATATATCACAATTTTAAATTCCATCTGATTATTTCACTTTCCAGTATGCTAATTAAGCTCCAATGAAGGTATCAGGATAGAACTTTGCCCGATTAGTGCGCTTAAGTTCCCAGCCCCCATATAACTAATATTACGATTTTCAAACTTCCTTCTGACTTGAGATTCAGGAATAGTATGTGGCATTCCCAAAAATATTGTAGTAAAATCGTTTCAATACAGCCCTTAGACCCCATATAACTAAGATACAATTTTCAAACTTTCGGTTGGCCTTTTACTATAATATATTTACGGATTACGCACCACCTCAATATACTATATACAAGTATATTGATTTTCATTTTTGTAACAAGTCTTATGCCGAATATGTCGTTCAGTATGTGAGTTATATATGTATATATAAAATTGCTTAATGTTCAAATTAGTGCAATCAGCTCGTCCTTTTCTCTGTCCTATTATATATAATGATTTACGACTTTTGTCGTGACTGTACAGGTTGGTCAAAATGTGTGCTATTTAATGAAATTAAGTGTAGAAGTTTCCCTGAAAATTTTGTGGTTTGCCACTGAATATGAATGGAATTGGTCTGAACTTCATATCCCTAATGTAAAGAAGTTCGATTCTCTGGTTGAGGTTTTCCACATCAACTCAATGTATTAAATTTAGCCTCTTTGGTTGAGTTTATATAAAATTTATCTCATTTGAGGATGGTTTTAATATAACTTGGCTTACGCAAAGTAAAATATAGCAATACTAGGCGCCCTCCGCTGCGCTCCAGGACGCTCGCTTCGGTCGCTCGGCTACGTCCGCCCCCCGCCGAGCGCGAGCTAGCTCGCTCTTATGTTAGTTGATTCTCGACAGCAGCAGAAAACTTTTATATATAATAGAGAGAAAACTAAGTATGTCTTTTACCTATGTATAATACAAGTATAACATAAGTTAATAAAATACCAAATTTGAATGTAATTTATTCACGATTTGGTCGAATAATAGATATTTAATTCTTCCGAAATTTGTTTTATTAAAAACAAGTAAGGAAGGGCTAAGTTCAGATGTAACCGAACATTTTATACTCTCGCAAAGTTAAATGGTATATTCGTTTGAGACTTTTTTATATATTTTAATAATTAGAAGTAGGAACTGTTGCCTTAGTTATTTACTTTTCACTCACAGTGAAAATAATTAGAGCAATTTGTAAACTAAATTTACTCAAATTATGAGAAATCGTTCCTGTGCTTTTTGTATACGCTTATAATTGATTTTATATAGAATGCATTACAACTGTATTGAGAAGTATGAAAAGAAATCGTTTTTGGACAATGAGTAACATTTTTTATTTATTATATCGATATTATTATACATGTTTAGCTTAAAAATAATAAATATTAACAACTTTAAAAATTATATAATATTATTATATTAATTTGTATATAATATTTACAATATTAAACATAAATTTTTGTAGAGATTCTTATACATATATCCAAATTATATTTCTTTTTTCCTTATACTATTTAATTTCTATCATATATTTATACAATAATGTCATATATAATAACAAATTATATATATAATTTAAATTTTTTTAATTAGATTATTTACATATTTTTCTGAAAATTGTCTTAAAAACTACTGTAAAAATTCCTATACCATTCCAATTCGATTATATTTGGAAAAAACAATGAAGAACTATTGCACTAAGTCTGAAAACTTTAGTTCGAAATAGAGACACAAATACTGTCATGATAGCTGTGTACTGTCTCAAAAGTAATTGCATTTACACGGGAAGGATCCATGTTTAAAAATGCCCAATCAATTTGTGTACCGGCAGGTGTGGTTGAATATTCTGCACCAAGCAGGTAACTAAAGTTTTTTTCTTGGAGCAGATTTCTTATTGCAATCCCTGTAGACATTAAACAAATGTTAAAATCTCCAACAATTAGCTCATTTTGATTGCCTAACTCAGAAGTAAGGACTTTCTGAAGTTCTACAATTAATTGTCTGACAGAGAAAGCTGAATTTCTATATAGAACCAGAATATTAATATTGAAACATTTAAGCAAAACCGCTTCTAAAACTTTGCGGCCTGAATAAATTTTCTTTACAGCCTCTGATTCTATAGAGCAAGCAATACTATGCTTTGCACATATTATAATGCCCCATTTGTTTCTGTTGGTTGTTTCCGTGCTATCTATCCTCAGCTCGTTAATTGGAGTAAATCCTGGTATATCAAAACTTTCGCAAGGATAACTCCAAGTTTCTACAAAACATAAAATATCTGAAGATAGCATCAAACAGTCGCTTTTTATATCATTAATGTGAGCGTGAAGACTCTGAACATTATGGAATAAAATTAGATGTCCTGATGTTCGGGAAATCATAAAATTGAAACTTGTTGTCAAAGCTTTATTTGTGTTCAATTCCCTCAGTTCCCTAAATACGGGATCCGATTCAGAAAATTTGCTAGGAGGAATAAAATTTCCTATGATGAATAGACCTTCTGCAGAAGTAGCTCGACTACAAGCGACATATATTGAAGCTCTAGGCATTCTGGGTCGAGTATGAACTACAACTTTATTATATGTGGCACCCTGACTTTTATGAATAGTTATTCCCTCAGCTGGAACAACTGGAAACTGATTTCTTTCAATTAAAATTTGTTCATTTCTTTTGTATTCAAAAGATTTTAGAACTTTTTCAATTGGTGTCCAAGAACTTTCTAGAGGATGAGGCTTTTTTGATCGTGCTATCAAACCAACAGAAGGTTCCAAAAATTTAATCCACAGAATTGTTGGAAAAGAACAATGGAAATAAATTTGCATAAGTTGTCCAGCTGCCCCATTAACCAAGCCATCACACGTGTTTATGTTCACTGTAATCATATATTTGGCGGAGGTTTTTAGTGTCAATTCATAGGGCAGTCCCTGCCTTTCAGAAGTTTTAAAAAGTTTAACTCTTTTCAAAATATTATCATTTTCATTTATACCAATTCCTTTAACTAAAATTATTTGTCTCTTTTTTGGACCAAAATAAATGTATGGTATCATCGGGAACTTCTTCGAAATTAACTACTCGAGTTTCAATGAGTGATATGTCCTCATTTGTCATAGTACCAGATGCCATATGATTTAATGCAATTGCAAAGGCCTGATCCTCCCGTTGTCTCATTATCTCTGTTAGTTCAAAGTATTTAAATAACTCCCACAAAGGGGAACCAACTAAAGTGCTGTATGCATCATTGGGATTAGGAGAGAATATCCACCTAACAACAGGTGAGAGTTGCTTCAAATCACCAAATACTATGATCGGTATACCACCGAAGGGGCTGTCTGTTTTGAAAATTTGTTTTAATCTCGCATCAACAGAGCTAAACATGCGAGCACCTACCATCGATATTTCATCAATTATGATTAATTTTAAATCGATAAGTCTGGAACACAAGGAATTAACTGTGTCATTGCTAAGTGGCCTCAACTCTCTATTCAACTGATTAACAGGTAAAGAGAATATTAAAAAGGGTCATTCCACCTATTCCGAATGCTGCTTTACCCGTAGGTGCGCAAAGAAAAACTTTTAAGGAACTTGGATTGGATCCAGGTATAGAATTGTAACGATGGTTAAGAGCTTGATATATTGCAGATATCAAACGACTCTTTCCTACACCTGCACCGCCGCCAATGAACTCATAAAATGGGAGATTTGTTTTTAGGTGGTGCATCAAATGTGTAAAATAGGTTCTTTGCTTAGTATTTAGACTTTGAACTAAAGAAAATAATTCCTCAACTGGAATTAAAGGGGGTAGTTTAATAAGTCTAATATTGCAATCAGATTCAGTGCCATTATCTGTTGAATCTTCGCCATGCAAGTCCAGCAAATTTATATTTGGGTTTATTTCTGGAAGTGCCAATACTCTGAACTCATTTTCCACGATAGGTAGTTCATTTTGAGCACCTTCGTCCAAGTCTATTTCATTATAAAGACTTTCTAGAACATTTTCAAGTTCTCTTTGCTCAAAAACATCATATTTTCTTTGATTTTCCTCAATTATAATACGATGTGTTATGCAAGTCTGCTCATTATCGTTTTTAATGAGATCTTGCTGTTCATTCCGCCAAGGATAGTAAAGCATTAACATTTCGCGGAAATACTCAACTCTGGCCGAATCTGGGTTAAACCTTCTATACCGAATAATACAAGGTTTGGTACGTTTTTTCACAAAACTGCTACCGTCTTTAAGAGGCATGACAACCCCGCTTTCTGGTAAATTATCGTCTTCCTTCTCTTCTTCATGATCACTATCTTGTGCTCTTCTACTAGATTTAAAATATTTATACCTAGATGCAAAATCAGCTAAACAAAGAGTTTCTAACTGATCGGATCTTTGAAAATAACGGTCTAAAATACCGGCTACGAATATTTCAGTCGAACCTGAAGGAAGGTTCTGAAGTTCCGCTCTAGGTTTTACCATTCGAACACGTTCCTCAAGTCGAGAGGTATTTATAAATATTTCTGCACTACTTGCTTCCAAAAGATGGAGCCCAATGCAGCAATATACTGCTTCTTGTGCAGATATTTCTGTACCTGATATAAATTTGTGACCTATATGTTTAAGTTTTTGCTTAATAGTATATTTTCCAGCATTTACCTCTGATATTGCTACATTTAAGAGCCTAGAAATTCCCCTGTTAGACTTGTTAATATAATTAATTATATATGAACAGCAAGCATATGCATCCAGTATATATTGGATATCCATATTTGCTCTATGGAGTTCCAAAATCAGAGGATTATAAGCGTTTATAAAACGATCCTGTAATTTTCTTTTTAGAAAAATTTTGGGTTTTGTTAAACTTGACTTAAGGGCTAACAAATAGTCATCAAAAGACATATTTATTCTACTATCAGACAGGAAGTGTTCTAAATCGTTTAAATTAGAAATGTCTTTTGTAGTCATATTTGAATTTAAAACGTTTTGAATTTTGAAAAAGTATTCCTTGTGTCTCTGAATTTTGACTTGTTTCTGTAAGAGGTAACAGTATTTGCGTTGAAGGCATTGGTGGATATGGTATACCAAAACGACAAAACTGTTGTCCTCTTATTTCCGTAGTACAAGACCGACTGTGGTTATGCTTTTGATAACCCAAATAATTTTCTAAGTGGCTGATCGAACCATCGGTAGAAATATAATTGTCAATAAAACTAATGACATCAGGGAATGTCTGAGGATCTTGAAGGTTGATCCTGGGAGCATTATTAAGCCAATACATGCCATGTAATTGCGGGGAACCTCTCTGTTGAAACTCCACTCTCCAGTAGAAATTTGTAACAAAATGCTCTCCAAAAATGCCGGCATTATCTTTAAAAAGCTTAAGAATTTGTCGATAGCGGTAGTCAAAATATCTAGCACAAGTAATCGCGTCTGACCGAATTAAGCGATATCTATTTTGGGTTGTTAAACTGTTGGTTTCCTCTTCCGAAATATCTTCAGAATCAACAGTTTTAGAGAAGATGACCAAAAGCTCAACCCACTGAGATTCTGCAGCCGATAAAGTGATAAAGAAGGTTGGAAGCCCATATCGGCGAATCATAGCGATTGCCTTTTTCTTCTCAGCTTCCCAGTGCGCAGGTGAGGATCTAACGCCTTTCAAAACCTTGTAACCATCATCGTGTTGAATCAAGTTTTGAACAAAGTTTTCGTTTAATAGATTTTGGGCCGTAACTCGGTTGCGACCTGAAAACTTTCTAAAGCAAATGGATGTACTATTCTTAATTTGTAGCAGTTTTAATTTTTTGTAATCATAGAACAACTTTGGAATGATACACGCTCTTCTGTCAAAATGGCGAATTTCAGAACGTATTATCTTGCTATACGTTTCAGAGCATGTACGCTTCTGCACAACGTATATTGTTCCAGATGACAACTCTTCTGAATTATTATCTTGAATTATGTCAATTGGTCTTTGTCCTTCACCTGGCGCTATAACTAAACGGTTATAGTCTAAGTTTTCTACAGGAATATTGTCCAAAAGAGTTTCTTGACCGCCTGGACTTAGCTCTGAAGGTAAAAGACCCGTGGGAATATTATTACCTGAGGGAGATGCAACAAACGGAACTTCTTCTTGGTTATTAAATTCTGAAATCCAGTTTTCATTAATACGTATATTGTGCTCACGATACAGAGGGGTATTCATTAAGAACTGCAAAGCTTCCATAATCTTTCCGGGGCGTATGGT